>NC_140145.1:6132695-6732695 GCF_964035555.1 Netta rufina | reverse complement strand
CAATGATTTTATGGATTACCCAGCTGATACAATCTGCGTGGATTTCCAAAAGGTTTTAGATAAGGACATTATCAAAAGACTTTTAAAGGAAACTAAGTAGCTGCATCATAATGGTGAAGATCCTGAAACACACGCATTTAATGGAGAAAAAATGGTGATCAGAGGAAAGGATGTAGTGGTCCATTCTCAAAACGGAGGGAGGTCCACCTGTGGAGGTAACCAGGGTTTACTTTCATCATGCTCTTAGATACCCTGGAAAAGAGGTGAGCAAAGATGTGACAAAACTTATTAATAAAAGATAGTCAAGGTGTAATTATGCAAGACGATTGTGAGGAATTGTAGAAAGATGGTTATGACTGAAGGAGCTGCTTTCCTGGAAACATTTGACCCAAGTCCTGAGTGAGTATCTTTGTATCTTTGCAGAAGGAGCTGGGGAAACAGACAGAATGTCCATACATGTGTGCTTACAAACTGGTAACAGTCAAGTTCAAGTGGTGGGGTCTGCAAAATAAGGTTGAGAACTTTATACAGAAGGTAAGTGAGCTGTTTGTGGGAGGGAGATGTGGAAATGAGGTGTGTTTTTGCTATTACACCTCAACTCATTCTTAGTGTATCCTGCATGGAGATACTAATTTGAAACCCAGTCATGTTACCTCAGGTGATATTGCGAAGGGTTATGCCCAGTATACTGCATGCAGTCACTTAAAGCTGGATTCAATTTGTTGCTAATCCAAGAATAGGACTCGTTTGTAATTAGGTGAATTGGTTATTCAGCTGTTGCAGGTTTTTACTCTAATGTATGCAGGTAAAACATCTCAGTTTTACTTTGGTTAATACGTCGGCTTGAGCATTGCAGTTGATTGGTAGTTAATTTGTGAGTGATTAAATGTTGCATATATGCTAGGGATATTTTGCTCAGTGGCAAGACAGATGTTTTTGTGGGGAGAGTTACAGCTTCAGTTATCTGATCTTAATCAGCTGAGGATCTTTCTGGCGAGTCCTAGAGCTCTAGACATCTTTTGCTTTTCTCAGTCTGCTGCTTGAAGAACCTGTTTTTTTTGTTGTTGTTGTTGTTGTTGTTGTTTTAAATGCAGATGGCTGGAAAATTAAAATATGAATAATTGGTATCCTGAAAAGAGCTTTTTCTGTGGCAGAGTTTGTAACCCATAAACTGCAGCAGAATGCTAGACATGGGTGTTAGAATGTGCAGTTTTCTAAGCAGCATCATGCTCAGAAAATGTCTATGACTTCAGTTCATAGCGATTCCTCAGCAGTTAATATTGATAAATTATAGCACTGCTTCTGCAAAAGCCAGACTGCTGATACAATCTAAAGAGAACTCTGAGAGGGAATGACCATGCTGTTGCAAGATTTCTAATATCTGTAACAAAAGCCCTGAACAAAGCAGTGTCTTGAATCCCTTTCTCTCCGCGAGTGTCTCTTCAGCTGCACATTGGCTTCAAAGTAGTTAAGCTGTCTTTGATGAGACCAAGTTATCAGATGTGAGACCATAATTGGTAAAACTGAAATGTCCTTCCCTAATGAGAACTTTCCAAGAGCCATTATATACTTGTGTCTAATAACGATCTTGTCTAGTTTATCTCCTGTAAAAGGGGAATAAATTGCTCCTAACTTGGAGGATTTTGTGCACATTACTTACCTCTGCTGAAAGGTTTTCAGCTGTGGAAAACAAATTTTGGATTATTTTTCCGTAGGTTGCTGTGAAGGGGAAAGGCAAAGTGGGTGCATGTCAACCCTAACCTCTTTTTTTTTTTTTTTTTTTTTTTTGCAAGTCAAGGATTACTTAAAAATATTTTATTCTGTTTCCTTTTTTTGTGCTCCTTCAGGCCAACTATCTTCTAAGTAAACCAAACCTAGAGTGCTTTATTCAATCAGAGCAATACCCTCAAATCAATGGAAATGACTAAAGCATTCACTAATTCTTTCAATGCACTGTTCCGTCTGCTGCCTAGGCTTGGAAAAATAGTGTTTCTCTCAGGATTCAAGGCTTTAGGTATTCTGTTAAAATAAAAAAAATTAAAAATATCTAGCTCCAGTCTTCAATTATCTTGGCTATATAGAAAGGTAGGTTAGGGAGCTGGTTCTTCAGTGTACATATCTCTGGAAGTTGTTATGATTTGGTTAGATAACTTACTAATTATGCTGTGAATAAACTTGCTTGTGTGTTTTATTCCTACTCCTTTTGCAGCAAGAAAAGCGTCTCTTTACAAACTTCCATCGGCAGCTCTTTTGCTGGCTTGATAAGTGGGTTGATCTGACTATGGAGGACATTCGTAGGATGGAGGAGGAGACGAAGAAACAGCTGGATGAGGTCAGTGGAAAAGCAGGGCAGGTGTGGGTTGTGTGAGAAACTGTTTCTATCCAGTACAGCAGAGAGGAAAAGACTGCTGCATTGTCATAGCATAGTGTGTATTGTCCTCCTGCTATTTAGGTCATGCTGCTTGGGCTTTGAATGATTGGCTATGACTCAATTGTGCTGGCATCTCCTTCTAATCATTATGGACTTTTTCTTGTATTCGTTATTGAGCCAATAAACATAGTGACCCGCAGGTAATGAGGGTGTGAGTGTCAGTGATTCATTTATCACTTTAATACCTTCTTTTAGGTTTTACCTAAATCCAAATGGTGCAATCTTTAATGAGTACAATGTTCCATGATTTGTGTCCTGCACTGCCCCCTTCCCTTCTTTCAAGCCTCAAGGTATTTCGTTATAGTTTCATGTAGATTCTGCCCTCTGGATAGTGATTCCAGATCCCTTGCAGATGTTCAGCTTAAGAGAAAATAGTGCCTAGATGTGCATATTCACAAAAACTGTTTTGTGATGCTAAGATATAAACAGTCTTACATAAAGTAGGGTAGCTTAACATGTTCCACACTGGTAAATTTTGAGATAACATCATGTGAGAATGAATATTTGAATAGTGTTTCCTCTTTCAGATGAGAGAAAAGGATCCAGTGAAAGGAATGTCAGCTGCAGATGACTAACATGACTTCTTCCTTGTGCACTGTAGGTATCGAGAGTGTTTTACAAAACTCCATATTGCTCTATTTAGGGGAAAAAAATGCATAAGAAAGCTTATGGTGGTCAGATGTGTGGGACTGATTGTTTTGATAATAAACCTGTTTCCTTGACAGGTTGACAAGTGAATTTACTCTTTTTTTTTTTTTTTTCAGAATTATTCTAAATGAATGCTTGAGTGATGAACATATGAAACAAGTGTTACAACATTTTGTAGATTTACTGATGTTATTTTTACTGTAATGCATATGTACTTTCCATGACCTGCAGAGAAACTTTTGTCAATCCAGGAAGAATAAGTTGGGCCTGCAAATACTTGGAATACATTCAGAAATTGCAAATACATTTGGAATGTATTTCTGGCATTGTTTGCTAACGGTATTTACTAATGGGCCAAGGCCTGGAGCAACACTTGCATGTTGCAAGGGAAGAAGAAGCAATGACCATTTTTAATTTTTTGACTTATTTTTCAAGTATTTCATTGCGGATGATAACACAGAAGCAGTGCTTAGAGTGTTGAATCTTAATCTGTTAAGGAACAGAAGTATTAGGGAAGAAAGGGAAGAAGACAGGATTTGCCCCTTTATGTAGAGAAGAGAAGCCCGAGTTACCGGCTGCATTTCTAGAACAGTAAAATGCCATCCTAGTTTTCCTTGGAAAGGACAGGGTGGGGAAGAACCACAGTCTTTACCAGAGTGGGACTGTTAGCCTCTGCTTGTGCTCTGTTACCTGCTGATTATTTGGTGGTAAGTGGGGAGCACAAGGAGATGTATGTATGCCATCCTTCTAAAATCCGCTAGGTATATTTTAATCTTTTAGTGTAACTTTAACCTTTTTTGTTTCTTCTTCTTTCCTGTTTATTCTAGTTCTTAGAGAAGGGATTTGGTGATCTACTCAACTGTACTTTAGCCTCTAGACTTGTTAGATTACTCAAGTTGAAATGTTTGCCAGCTTCAGGCTGTATTGGAAATTCTGCTCTGAATTGGTGCTGAAATATGGTGCAGTGGTTTATTGCCATTGTCTGAACCGGTGACAGTGTCTCACATTTGCTTTATGAAGGTTCAGTTTGACACTTCTTGTGGGACGCTTCACTTCCACAGTGGTTCTAAAATGTTTTCCTGTTGTCTCTTTACTTCAGTTTGCAAGACAGTCATCAGGAAGGCCTGGGGAATCCACACTCTTGACTGACGGACCATCTCTGGATCAAGCCTTTCTATATCCAATCGGCAGGCGATTTTAAATCTCCCATAGCTAATTCTAGATGCCCTTTAATATTGTGAGCAAATAGACCGTCTGGTACTAAGCACTCCAATGTTAGCACGTATATGAAGGAGGTAGCTCCTTGGAAACGTGTGACTTAGAGATCGCTGTATTTACGACTCCTCCCTCCTTTTTTTCATTGTGTTCAGACCAATTTCCATGTGGCCCTGTTTGATTTCCAAGTGACATTTTTAGCTAAAATAGTCTTGTGATGTGGTGACTTAGATTATTATTTTTTTTATTATTATTATTTTCCAACTGGGATAAACTGCCACCTTTGTTCCTGCTCAGCCCTTCACCATTCTTTGAATGTCTATTTGAAGAGGGAAACTGTCAGCATTTTAGAGTGCAAAATTGTTCCATAAAACTATACGCTCTGACCCTTGCTCCCAGGGTAACAAATTTAATGGCATGTAATCTGAATACATAATCAGGAGTAGCCAGATAGAGTTCTTGGTCTGCGATGAATATATCGTGATACGTGGCTTCTGCACGGCATTACTTTGTTCTGTCTTAGCACACAAGAATTAAAGACTGATCAGAAGCTGCACGCGGCATCCCCATGCTAGGGCCTTCAGCACGTAACTGTTGAATTTCAATTTAGTGGTACATGGTCTCTTTGGCCCATGTAGCTATGTTGTCCTTCAGCTGTGTGTGTCAGTCTTACAAAATCATTCTGAAAAGTTGCTTGACATATGTTGCAACTTCCTGGTTCTTTATTTACTAAGATTTCTCGTAACATACAAAACTGAAATTCTTTTGACTAATAATACTTGCCCTGGACAAATTGGAATAGCAAAAAGCTGGTGTACAAGTAAAGTCTTGGTATCTGATCACATTCAGGTGCCTGGGTCGGTGGTTCTGCTCAGCAATAATACTCTTCCCATTGCAAGACAGACTAAAATATCTCCCTTCGTGCTGTAGAAAAGCAATTCATTAGAGACCTGTATTTTTCTGGGTTATCTGTTGGTTATTATAAATTGCAAAGGATACCGTTAAAAGTTATGAAGAGCTCTGAGTATTCAGTGAACTCAAGTACTTACTGTAACTATCCGTATGTTGATATCAGCTTTAGACAATCAAATAACCAGAACAGAATCAAAGAAATGCTGCTTTATTAAATACATATGAGAAAACATGAATTTCTTTGCTTATGTGTAAGGCCCAATATTTGATTTTATTTATTTATTTTCCCAGTAGTAATCACTTCCACTTCTGTATTTGGTGGCACTAACATGAAATACTGAATGCCAAACAGAGACAGGGGCGTATTGCTGCTTTTGAGGAGTCTTTTTGGCATTCTGTAGTACATCTGACTCCTTCAGCCCTTCACATTCCTGCAAGCAGGAAATCCTGAAATGCCCCTGTGCCGTGCTGAACAAGTATGTGCTGGGGTCTCAACTGTTTTCAGTGTGAGACAAGATGACACGTGTTCTGGAGGGAGAGGATGGCTTTTGGTTTCTGGGGAGGGGGCAGTTTATCCCTTTATTTTTAGTTTGTTATTTTGCCTTACTCATGTCTAAGTGCAATAAGCTCTGAATTGTACCAGTAACTCTGGCAGGCTCTTCTCAGTGACCTCAGATGGTTTTGCGGGGTGGGGAGGGATGAGGGATTTTTAGCAATCTCACCAAACAGAAGTAAAACAAATGTAATGTAAAATAGGTGAAGATACTAAATTTTAATCTGCAAGGATATTTGGGACCAGGATGTTTTATGGCATCTTCTATAGCTGTTCAAGAAGTATTCTAGGAGTAGAGGCCCCACTTAATAGTTCCTTCAGTTTAAAGCATTTTTGACTAAGAATTTATGCACTGACTTTTGTTCGTGTTTGTTGATTACGTGTTGAGGGATTCTTACACTTGAGGACAACCTGAGAATACACAGCACACTTGTTCTTTAAATTTGTGTTACCCAAGAGGCTTTCTATCTGATGACACTAATCGCTGTGGAAGCAGATTGTAACATTCCACCCTGCAATCCTTTTTTGATCCTCTGATTTCAGAGAAAGAGCTTTTACACAAAGCTTTCCTGATTAGTGGAAAAACTGGCAAAAAAATAAAAAAATTAAAAAAGCAGGAACTCCATTCTGAATACTCCCACACCCAACCCTCCTTGTCCTTCTTTCCTTCTACTGTAACCCGAAGTGAAAGCATCCCTCAGCCTCGGGATAGACAAACCCTATAAGGACTTTCCCGTCTCGACGTTTGGTTCCTGCTAGTGAGTGTAGCGAAGATCACGCAGCATTACCCCTGTTGTATCTTTCAGTGGCTTTGGCAAGAACCCCAGGCCCTGCTGCATCCCCCAGGGCTTATCACAGAGCTCGTTGTCTGTCCCAAGGCACCCTTGGGCCCTGACCCTCTCCCCGACCCACAGCTTGTGGTTCAGGTGCTCGGGGACAGGACCCTCTTGCCCCCCACGCTGCACCCCTCTGGGTTCATCCCCGCTGGGCCTCCCCCCCACGTTCTGATCGGTTCATCGTGCTCTTTTTTTTTTTTTTTTTTTTTTTTTTCTTCCTTTGGCGACACACTCCGTAGAATGGGTTAGATTCTCTCGTCGTTTCTTTCAATGTGAGTTTGTGCCTTTTTTTTTTTTTTTTTTGTCTCCTAATTCTTCCAATACAGGCATATTGGAAACGGAAATCTAATAAAATACTAGACAGAGCTTCACGCCCCGGCCTCTTTTCTTGGGGACAGGGTGGATGAGGGGGGGTCCTGCTGGGTGGTGGTGCCCCTCAGGACTGCAGCGGGACCTCGGACCTCGCCCCCTCGGTCCTCCCGGGCGCCTGGCGGCGTCGCCGCCGCCCGTTCCCCGTGCTCCCGCCCCGTCACGGGGCCCGAGGGGCGCGGCAACGGCCGCCCGGCGGCTGAGGGGAGGGAGAAGAAGGGAGGGAGAAAGCCGAAGGGAGGCCGAGGGCGAGGCCGGGGGCTCCCCGGTGCCCCCTCTGCTGCGCGTCCCTGACTGGAGCCGTGGCGGCGGGGATGGAGCCCGCGCGGCCGGCGCTGAGGGGACTGAGGTGAGGTGAGGGGGGGAGGCGGGACCGAGCGCGGCTTCTCGGGCAGGGAGAAAACAGGGGAGGCTTTGCGGAATTACCTCAGAATTAGCGAAACCTGCGGTCCTGCTCATTAACGGGGGCGTTAGGCTGCTTGGCGAGGTTACGTGGTCACATGAAATGGGGGAGAAAAGCTGATTCTCCGGGCTGAAAGCTGTGGTGCTGGGGGCGCCTCAGGGGGGATTGGTTGGGACCTGGGGATTTTGGGGAGACCTACTTAGCGTTTAATGAGGGCAGAAACCCGCTGTGCTTGCTGGTAAAGTGTCAGGTGCCTTAAATTCTCAACTTGTGAGGAGGGAAGAGCTCAAATACATCTCTAGCTTCTGCTCTTAACGTTGTTTTTTATGTTGCGTCTTCTTTGAAGATAAGTTGTGGCGGCACAACCGGTGACGGCACGCATTTGGTTGAATAAATATTCTACGCAAAAGGGATTTGAATAACTGTATAACAGGAAAAATAATTAAAAACAAAAAAAAAGCCAAAAAAAACCCAGCCTAACAGAAATATTTACTCACAGATCTTAAAGCCACAATACCACAGTATTATAAATAGAAGGAATCCTCTGCTGTTTGATTATTGCAGGGGTCAGTGACACCAAGTGCGTTGGGGTTGTGTAATGCTAAAGGTTGTTTGCAGGTGCGTTTGTGTTCCTCACTATTAAGTCTTTGTTGCAGACGTAGTTGTGACCTGCAGTGAAACTGGATTTTCATTCAAGTTTGTGCAAGTATTTTTTCCTTTGGTGTAAATTCTAGTACTGCGGTCTTTCCTCATGTTCTCATTAGGAAACTGGGCAATATAAGGAACTTGATTTCTGTCAGTAACAACTGATGACTCCAATGTTAATTCAGTTTTGTTTTCTCAGATAATTGTCTGAAGAAATTAACTGGGGGAGTTCCCAGGTGGTGTATCTCTTTGATGGCAGAGTGAGATCTGCAGTATGCAGACTTCTGTGGATCACTGAATTTGTGTGGGATGCAAGGTCACTTTCCATCTCTTCCACGTATATCGTGTGTCACCTTGATTAGGCAGTTGATTAGGGCATAAAAATATTGCCATAAGGGGCATAGTGGCATAAGTTTCATTATTTAGTCATCCAGCAGTGTTTGTAGGGTTCAATAAGATGAATGGAAAATTAACAGCTTAGGTTTTTTAAGCCTTACCTGTAACAAGATTGGTGGTAAAGCAAATCCCTTTTTAGAAGCTCTGATATTGAAATCACCATCTTAAATATATTTTTATAAAATAGACAAGTCCTATGGCATATGAATGTTTCTGATGCTGCTTGACAGCAGGTTTGCTTTCTTTTGGTCAAAACTGTGTACTTGTACGCTTAGAAGCTGGAGATTATATTTTTGCTAACCTGCGGATAGAGGCACATGATTGATTCAAACCAACAATAACTTCTTTTAAATCGTGAGCTTACAGAATTAGCCACACTAAATCTATTAGGAAGAAACAATTCAGTGTGTGAGGTAGGATGTGGTTGCAGCTTTTGTAACAAGCTATTGAGCGTGGTGGTAATGCTACGGGTTGTTTTTTTTTCAGCATTGCTGCATCTACTTTTGGCCTTTTGCATTAGAAGCAATGCTGAATTTCACATGAGTGAAAACTTGATCTGGAAGACCGTTAGCCATCTGTTCCTTTTGTGCTCAAGATTTTAATGGGCTAGTCCTTCAGAGCGTAGTTATTCTTTTCTTTTGAGCAAATGGCATCCTTTGGTAGTGAAGATGCACTTGAAGATTCAGCAGCCCTCTCCCTGCATGATTTAGAAAGCCTGCACAACATCCGCAGCCGGTCTGCGAGTTTCAGCAGCACAGGGTCCAGCAGCCGCTTGCAGCTCCGTCAACGGGTGGCCCAACTTATGGCTTGCGTAGAGGATATCAGCTCAGATGATGAGATTCACGAAGAAGTGTCTCGCACTTTAGATGAAGCTTTCCTTATCTGGGGGAAAAAGCTGAAAGAGAAGTGGCAAGAATTCAGGTTTTGCTCCCTCTAGTTGATTGGCTTTGTGTTTTGTTTTTGGTTGTTGTTTTTTTTTTTTTGGTTTGGTTTTAATGCTAGCCAATAAATAGATTTGAGATTGATGAGAAGTGGCAGAAAATCTTCATTTTCTGTAGACAGAAATTCTGTGGGGAAAGTAGATTCATATAGGGTTACATATTAATCTTTAAATTTTAGCAGTGGTTTTGTATGATTTTGTTTGCTTGTTTGTTTGTAGGCTGCACTTAGTTACCTGGAATGTGGGCACAGCTTCTCCACCTCCTGATGTCACTAGTTTACTTCAGCTCAACTCACTGGGCCCAACTATGGATATGTATGTTATAGGGTAAGTATATGTTCAAGAACTTGCTTTTTAAGTCTCTTGCAAAACTGCTAAGTTTCAGCAGCTTGCTGTTGGTTTCGGGAAGACTGTACAGTGTGAGTTGCCACCCAGGAGGTGGCTTAATATCAAGCCTAGCAGAAGGTGAAGACTAGAATTAGTGACTTAGAACAGAGATGATTTATAGCAAGAGAATCTTCTCTCCTTTCTGTTGTTTCATGACAAAATAGAGAATAACTTTTTCTAAACACACAAATTAAAAAGTATTTCAGCTGCTGTTGACATTGCATAGAGCATAAGCATATTCCTTTTGATATGAAAGTTATCCAAAATTCAGTGTGTTTTAAAGAAATAATTGCAAAGTCATTATGCGCAATCCGACATGTTTTCCAAACTCACTTGAAATTTTTAAAACCTGAAAGTCATGTTATTTGTTATAATAAATCTTAGCATTGCTTTAAACTGACTTCAGGTTTTTATAAGCTCCTTTAGCTTTGTTTTTGTCACTGTGATAGACCTGTGGATGCTTACAATTAAGACATTGAACAGCAGTGAGAAACTTTAGACTTAATGCTGGGAGAGGTCTTTTGTGATCTGTGTTCTGATAAGGTCATATGAATTCTGTCAAAACCAGGTGGTACAGGGAGAGTAATCTTGATGTGTTCAGTCTACAGGAGGTGAACTCAAGAATCACAAATTTTTTGTCTGACTTGGCATTTGATGATCCATGGAGCATTTTTTTCATGACTGTGTTGTCTCCATTGGGATATATCAAGGTAATTGTTTATCTCTCATAAGCATTACGGCAGTGAAGGAAAACATCTCTAGATCCATTTATGCATATTTTTTTCTCAAACTCATTCCTCTCCATAAAAGATAAGTTGGTGTTTTTTGCACATGTCAGTCATTTCCGTATGTGCATGAATGTTAGAAATAATTCTCTGATACACTTGTGTTTTTGTACTTTATTGATAAAGACATTTAAAAATGTTCTCTATTATTGATAATCTGCTGAATTTTAGCAGTAAAAATTCAACTTTAAATTTATTTATTTCTCGTTTTGGAACTGTTGGGAAGCTTTGATGGAAGCCCAGCTGATAAACAGCAAGAAGTTGTTCAGATGTACTGGCAATGACCAGTTTAATTGCTGCAGAAGCATATGATGAGTTAAATAATCACTCCTGTCATAATGAGAATACATTCTCAAGGAACAGAGTCATGAAGTTTACTTAAAATTAAATGTGATGTAAACGTAACACTCAACAGCATATTTCCTGTGGCCACAATATCTCTATCTCTCTCTTATTTGTAGAGAATTTTTTTGCTCTGTGCAGTATTGGGGAAGTGTATTGTGATGCTTCTAAGGTAGTCTGCTTAAGTACCTGCTTTCACTATAACTGTCCCAAGCAATGGCAGTGATTTTCATTAAGATTGGTAAGGTTTCTTCCTTTTTTTTTCCCCCCAACTTATTTGCAGGCGAAAATAGATTGCGTATATGTAAAATGGGATTTTAGCAGGGTATACAGATCATTCTGAAGACTTTATTTCAATTGAAGACCTAGAACATTGTATGGTAGCTTAAATGGCAGGATTTTTTGCTAATACATGGGGCATAAGGTCAGATAAAGTACTGGCTGCTTTAGTAATGTGAATAGTAATGTAGGAGGGTATCCTGAATTTCCCTAATAAGTAGATATTAAAAGCCTTTTGAATATTTTACTGGTTTTCTAAATTGGGCATTGTTTCAAGGTGATTTTGCTGAGTTTATTATATTATCTGCATGTCAATCAGACTCAGTAGTTATGCAATTCTTTTAACTGTAATTAAACAAAACAAAGGACCTATTGGGAATTAATAAAAAGGAAAGAAAACATAGTTAATTCTAGAATAAGTCACTGCTGATGACGATTCAAAATCAGTCTGCAAGCTGATGTTCAGGACGTGTGTGCAGTTAAATAGAATTTCTAGTGGCATGCATGGTTGATTTTGAATTCTAATTTATAAATGCAGCACTTTGGACACACTGAGGAATGCATGCTGCCACCTAATGGTTTTCAGCGGGACTGGATTAGCTCTCATAATGAGGAGAACGAGGTCATTGACATGTCTTTCATGTTACTGGCAGGCCAGGTCAAAATCAAAACAGGCAAGAGAGCTCACCCTAGGACTCATCTGGGAAGCTGGCTGATTTAGAGAGGAGCAGTTACCTGTTGTGTGCTGAACTGTGACGAGGCTGGGTGTAGGGGACTATTAGTCACCCTTGGGCGTCCTGTCCCCTCAGTAACAGGGTCTGTTTCCACAGTGTGAGGTTGGTTGGGATTGGTCAGTTCTTTCACAATAAACATCCCCTCTATAAAAGGTTTTTACTTAATTTGGCACTGCCTATCGGTACAAATTATGCTAGTTCCAGCAGAGGAGAGATCTGTTGTGTTTTGACACTCAACACCTGTAAAGGGAAGAGGTGTCATAGTGGTCTGTGGATCTGGAGAAATGTCTGGAGACCAGCCCAGAGCAGATTGAAATGTAGCAAATAACCTTGAGCTTGGGAAAACAGAAAGAGTTGAGCCCCAGGACCAGGTCTCTCTTTACTGAATAAGGTCTATAAAGGGACTGAAAAATACTGTATCTCATCAACAAAACTTTGGATACAAAATTTTGTTATTGATTGGATACAAATATTTGTTATCTAGTAACTGTGATTCATCATTTTGTTACACTGTTTAGTATTTTATTGGGTTCAAGGACAATGAAAATGGTAACGTGTATTCTCACTTAACTGTGTAGATGTGGAGGCAAAGAGTGAAGGAATTCTGTAGTAAAATTTGGGCTCAGTTGGTATATTTCTGCAGTTCTATAGTCAGTGTTAATAATGGTTTTTATTCTTACATAGTCTGTCTCTAAGTTCACCCAACTCAAAATTGACCAATTTCAATGTGCATTTTAAATTGGATCATTATCATTAAAACAAACGCTGAGTTTTGTGTCTTTTGACAGGGACAACATAAAGTTAAAATTCATAAATTTTGATGATCGTCTTCATTACACTGTCTTCACAAAAAAAGAAAGCCCAAACCAAACATACCTTAAATGTATATTGAAGCTGAAATAGCGTCTTATGTCCTATGTGAGCATCTTTGCTTTGAAGTGTTCAGTACACCATTTTTTAAAGGAATAACAGGCTACTGAGATACTCCTATTTACAGCTTGCTGTTTTTGCAGATGCCTAGGAGCAACTGCCATGCCTGCTAGGTATTGTAATGGGATTTAGAGTGATCAGTTATGTGCTGAAGGATGTTTCAGTTTGAAAGATTTGCTTCTGTCGGAGAACTTGTAGGTGTGCAATATTATAAAATGGGTGAAAAATGAAGGATTTGGTTCTTCATGAACAGGCTGCTCAGAGAGAAGTGAGGCTAGTGAGGCAGAATAAAGGTCTGCAGAAATGTTTTGACAAACACATTTTGAGGTCAACTTCATGTTTGCAGTATAATACACTAATGTTAATTAAGAGATAATGTTAATTTAGAGATTCATCAAAAATTTGTTTATGAATAAGTCTACTGTAGGAACATATGCTTCACAGCACTGAAATGTGTCTGCATGTACGATGTCCCAGTACTGATGCCAGGCTTGGCAAAGGGATTGCATGATTTCTGCTCTGGCATTCCTTACCTAACAGCTCCTATGAAGTACACTCAAAAAGTTCCAAATTGCTCTCTGGAAACAACCATTTTGTATCTTTTCCAGCTCTCCTCCGTTCGCATGCAGGGGCTGCTACTTCTGATCTTTGTGAAGCACGTCCACCTTCCTTTCATCCGGGACGTTCATACCCACTACACACGCACAGGCCTGTATGGATACTGGGTAAAGAAACAACCGAGACTTGATTGCCTAAATTGGTTACTTGTGCTTATGATGCTGTGTGCCTCTAAATGGTTTCGTGGTGGGAGAGAGGGTATATGGGTTACTTAAAAATGAATAAGCAGTGAGACTCAGTTGTTTGAACCTGGTATGCAAATGTGTAGCACAGACCATAATATTTTAACAGTGTATTAGCTGATATACAACAACTTAGATTTTAATTAACACAATTTATTCCCATATAAATATCTAAAAAAATTAAATCTTGCTGTTATTAACTATTGTGTTTGCAGTTGTTGACTGTGGATTTAGAGAACATTAATTTTCTGTGTTCCAGGGGAATAAAGGAGGAGTCACCATTCGCATGTCCCTCTATGGTCATACAGTTTGCTTCATAAACTGTCATTTGCCAGCACACATGGAGAACACAGAGCAACGACTGGATGACTTTGAAAAAATCCTGGAAATGCAGTTTGAAGGAGAGAATATTCCAAGTACCTTGGACCATGAGTGAGTTGTTCTGACTCTATTCTGTCTGTATTGTTTTTATCTGTTAAATGGTAGACTCGTGTACCAAAGAGTTTGGGTTTGGGAGTTTTGATGCATCATTGTTATTTTAAATGCCTTTTCAGAATTAATCCTGAATATCAGGAGGCCAGGCTGAAAAAACTGGCCTGAAGTCTATTTTGCCAGACTGTTCTCTTCCAATCCTGAAGAGAAGAGGCTCCATATGCCAGAGGCTAGAGAACTTTAGAAGCTTATTTATACCAAAAATAGTCTAGATCACTATTAAATGACTGTTTTCCTCCTGTTTTTGGAGGAGATTTGTGATGTTGTTTTGGTATGTTTTTATTCCTGTAAAAATTCTAGTATCTAGCTGAGGGCTTCTCAGCCTTTAAATTCTTGATTGATGATTTCTGTAGTTATATGAATTATACTTACTTCAGGTGTCTCACCATTTCTTTCAACAATTTTTAATTAAATTATTTATGTATTTCATTGTTTTCATGTGAGGTTTCCCCACGTAATGCTGGAATCTAAGGATTATAATAGAACTATTTAAAAATGAGTTGAGACAAAATGTTTTAGATGTTGGTGGGGTTTTTTGTTTATACCCATAAAACTACCAGGCCAGATAAAGTGATATTTCATACCTATTCTAGATTTAATTGTTAATGACTTCATTAAAATTATGTAAATATATATGACGCAACTTTCAAATCATTAGTTTTCCTATCCTAGTATAAGTGTTTGATATTTCTATTTAATGTTTCATTTTCTTGATAGTGCCTGTTGAATTCTTCCCTCGTGAGTTAATCAGTTCCTACAAATCTTCTGCCTTTGTGTGTTTTTTGTTTGATTTGTTTTGTTTTGTTTTGTTTTTAGCATTCTCTTCTGGTTTGGAGATTTGAACTTCCGGATAGCAGATTATGGCATACATTTTGTCCGAGAATCAATAAATAACAAGCGTTACAACTTGCTGTGGGAGAAAGACCAGGTATGTTGTATTAATTTGTTATGTTTTTTAAATTACTTCTATTATTATTTTTAAATGAATACAAACACGCCGTAGTAATTAGCATTAGTTCTTGAGTTTCTCATTTCTATTAAAGACACAAATTCAGAGTAGTCTTGAGGTGGAACAGATCTATCTGTTTGCTCTTTCATTTCTCGGTCATAAACCTCATTTAATTACAATCTTTTTCTGCCTTTGTTTAATTTCTTACTCATTTACAGTGTTTGTGTTTGACTGAAGCTTTCTTTGAACTTCATGTCTTGTGAATTGTTCCTCACATTAATTTCTCCTTCTTTTCTGCTCCCAAGAATTGTTTTTAAGAGACTCTTATTCTGGCATTTGATCAGAACTGCTACAAAACTTTTAAAGAGATCATGTCAGGAGTTCTAGCAGTAACAAAGAGACACTTCTGAATTTACTTTTTCAAATATCTTATACTGACTGAGATGTTGAATTCTTCTTGGAAAATGCTTTCTCAGTTCCTTTCCCAATTAACTTCTAAGCTCCAATTTTTAAATGTAACTAAAAGTTGCTTTTTATTTCCACAGTTAAATATGGCAAAAAAGAAGGAAGCATTTCTTCAGGAATTCATAGAGGGTCCTCTGCAGTTTAAACCCACCTACAAGTTTGACCTTTATTCAGATGTATATGATACAAGGTAAAAGCACAGTAAGATTTGTTCAGACATGGAGTATTACAACATGGTACTTGAGTGATATATAACTTTGCTAAACAAACGTAAATTTCCTGAATGCGCTAGTTAACTGAAGCTGTTGAGCTATTCTGATAGGCTCATTCAGTGGACAAATCTGAACATTTCTAAAGAAGCCTGAGCCTACTGATTGCACGAGAGGAGCAGGAGTGAAAAGAGTGAAAAAAGTGAAAAAGAAAGCCCAGCTTTCTTTTTGGAAAGACTAGATTAACAGGATAAACTAGTACTTGTTTAAAATGTGTGTTATTTTTTTGTTTTTTGTCTTTAATACTAAAATCATCCTTTGATTATCAGAAATAAGCAAAAAGGAAAAGAGTAATCATCTGCATTTTTTGTTTGCCGTCTCTACATAAGCATTTTATTTGATACTGCTTGCATTTGAAAATAAATGCAAATGTGTCTTTATAAATAATTTTAAGTTGTAAAATGGAGTAGCTTAAGTTTCCAAAGGTTTTCTCTGACACTGAAGTTTGCTGTTAAGTATAAATCTTACGTTTCAAGAGAAGGACAAGTTCCTGTCCAAACAGGGGTTTTGTACTGATCTTTTTCTTTATTTCCAGAGAGCAGAAGTCCCTGTTTTGGTTTAAGTAAGAAGATAACCTTCTGGATTTCATAGATTTGTAAATATTTCAGAATCAAAACAATGCTCCTTCTGAGCTTTTGATTTGATTTTTGTGAAATATTTGAAAATCAGATGACAGCTGATTTTCTTCAGGATTTTCTGAACCTGTCTGAAAGCTGTAGTGTTATCTACTCTGCTGTTGCACTTAGTCTTTGAAGTTTGTTTGGATCCAAAGACGTTTTGCTCTCTAATTGAGTGTAAAGCGGGATAATGGGACTCGCAATAAATCCATTTAACAAAAAAATATGCATAAAAATCCAAAACTAGAAATTCTAAGGATGATTCACAGCCTAATAGTCTGTGTTGGCTTACTTACAGAACAGAATGTATACTTATGCATACTGTGTGCTTTCTGCTGTTGCTGCCAGAGGTATTCTGGTTGGATGGGGGCATGATCATTAGATCTCAAGACACTTGGGTCTTTTGAGCATCACTGAAAAGTGTGCTTCACATTTAATCTTTGATGCTTTTTCTATGTGGATTTTGAGTTTTTCTTTCCCACCTAGTATGCCATTTTCTCTAAACTAGTGAGTGTATTAACTTTAAGCTGTTCTTTTGGTATTTTCTTGCACAGCAGAGCAGACATATGGCAGCTCATAAAGATTTCTGTCGGTTTATGTAATTACTGGAATGAGCGGGATATAGCCCCTTAGTCATTTAAAATCTTTCCACCTTATTAAAGGTGAGTCAGACTTGTATATGGGAAGGGGTGAAACACAAATATGTTGAATATTGAACTAAATGGCATTTCCAGTTTGTGATTTTGATATTAAACTGACAGTTTTCCTTACACATCCTGCTCATTAACTTCTATAATTCAATCTAGTCCATTCTAATTCCTCTTCCATAGGGTATGATCTTTTCTCCATTTCAATTTGAAGTGATACATCCATACAGAGAGTTGCTGTTAAGGCTTCTTCCCACTACAGAGAGAACCACCGAAGGCTCATGTCTTCTGTTGTTATTGATATGGTATAAAAGGAAACTCTGAATTACGATTGCAGCTTGATATACAGTAAAGTCGCAGGCACAATTTTATTGATTACGGGATTTTTATAGTCTCTTGTTATGGGACAGCAATGGCTTGCAGACTTAGAATACAGACTAGTGCAGGTTAGAGGAAAACATTGCTGTGTCACGTGCGATTAATATAAGTTACCTAAGTTTGTCCAATTTCAGTTTTTAAAGTAAACTTGTTCTCAAAAATTTTCAATAGTTTCAAATACCATTCAGACTCTTCCCACGTCTTTAAGTTTATGCCCCTTTCCTCAGACTGACCATATATTTGAAGCTTAGGGCAGTTGTTGAATCATCTCAACATTCTTGCATGTTCTTACGGAGTGTATTAGGAGAAAGTATCATTTCCTGTACAAAGCTGACTAACCCATTGGAATGCCCTTCTCCCATTCATTTTACTCCTCTTTCAGAAACCTATGAAACTTATCTCCAGTACATGGAGTTGCATTCAAATTGAAGAATCCTTGGTTGTAAAGCATGTTGAACAGAGCTGTAAAATGAAGGTTGGATACGAGTGCCTTCTTATATTAATACATATCTGACAGTCTTTCAACTATGAGTAGATTTTGCACACTATTTTTAGCTTTTCGCACTGTTTTTTTCTTCTCATTTCACTTTTATACTTTATTTCTGTAGCGAGAAGAAAAGGAAGCCAGCATGGACTGATAGAATTCTTTGGAGAGTGAAAAATCTCTGCCAGCATGCATCAAAAGAAGGCGAATTCTCTGAAGAAGAACAGACAATTTCTGTTACGTTGAATAACTATATCAGTCACATGAGCTATGGAATCAGCGATCACAAACCTGTTACAGGAACTTTTGGGCTTGAGGTGATGTCCCACTTTTGTTGTTTTAAAAATCAAATTGTTTTTCTACACAGTTTAAAAAAAGAAAAACCATTTTTCTACGCATTCTAAGTCTTAATCTCTGTGTTTTGTTCTGATTAAACTGAAGGCAGCAAATTGCTTTCAGGTTATTTCCATTGGTTTAAGAGTACCACAGCAGGTGTGGCAGAGAATAGAAAAGAACAACTGAAAGAAAAACAGACTTGACTGACTTTAAGTTTTGTTCTCTTTCTAGCTGAAGCCTCTTCTAACAGATCCTTTGATCACACTGAATCCTGAGGGTGAGTGGAGCGCAGAGCATGACGTTCTGATCCGCTATTCTGCAGTGCCTGAATTCTCAAGCAGTGCTTGGGACTGGATTGGACTCTTTAAGGTAACATTCCTGCATTGTGGCTCTTTAATGAAGACGGTGGATATGACAGGAAGAGATAGTTGATAGTCTTCTGGCATAGGACACTGTGATTCTTGCTAGTGGAAAGCTTTCCAAAATAGTCTTGTATCCTTGATTGCTGGTAGGTTCTGTATGTGAGAGTTTAGTTGCCTCTCAAGATGACTGTGAACTTTTACACAGTCTTTTAATTTTCTGCTAAAATAATGTGGTGATGTGCGTGAGTAAAATGGTTGTCAGGAGCTGTGAAATGGAATTGCCTTCCCTTAATGCTTATGGTTCAAAAGATTTACTCGAGAGAGAGAACAAATGAAAGGAAGTCAGTGAAAGTGTGTGACAACAGGCCATTCCCATCCTCTCAGAAATTAAAGATATCTGCCAGCCCCCAACTGTGTTCATCCTAAAAACAAAATGTTTTATCTAGTGCAGTGAATAACCGTGCCTCTCACATCTTTGAGTTTTCCATGTGACACATTTTTTGTTTCCTTCAGAAAGCTGATGGTTCACATCTTTCTTTGTAGGTGGCTTTCAAGCATGTGAATGACTATGTTACTTATGCTTGGGTAGAAGATGATGAAATTTCTTCTAACAAGGACAGCAAACAAGTAAGCCAATTTGTTTCTTTCTAGTGTAGTTTCTTACAGAACATTATTCAAGGATCTCTTTGTTCCATATCTTCTTCTTCTGGGTTTTGTTTCCTCTGATTTCCCAGTCAAGCCTATCTGGGAATGATATTACTGTTTAATATACTTCTAAGTTGTTTTAATTTTCAGATAGTCCAGCATATGTTCTCAGGTATGATCATGTTGCTTAAAGTAACTGATGAAAAATATTGTTCCTGTAGCCACCTTTGATTTTATTTTGGTCTATTTCTGCCACAGAAATATGTAACTGGTCATTTTTTCATCCGATTGTCAAAGTTTCTCAATGTGTCTTAAATATTTATTTTATGATTTTTTCATTACATTTTCAGTACTGTAGGTACTTTGATTTGACTAACACAATTAGTTCCAGATGTCAAATACAGCTACTGATCAGTGCTTCTTAGACTTTTATTCATTTTGGCTGCTAAGTGTTTTGGCCTCATCTTATAAACTTCTCTGTTAAATAGCTTTCAAGTTGTGACAACTTAAAGCAATTTAAAAAATAATTAAAAAGTATTTTGCATACAAATGATCTGTATTTTGCTGAACAAATAGGAATTTAAATTTAATTTTGGGGGCAAAGTGGAAGGATGGATGAAACTTTCTGGACAATAGTGGAAAGCGGTTGTTTCTTGTTAGAGGTTAAGTTAACATCAAGTTTATAAACAAGACCACAAATTGTCTTGTACACGAGAGTCAGTATTCTGTCTCTCAAAATTTCTCTGACACTTTCTGACTCATCTCTGACTCTTTCCCATTACTAAGCTTAAAAATCTAAGCATTGTTAACATCGTTTTAGCAGGGTACTGTGGGAAGCAGTTCAGGAACCTTGAGTCTTTAGGACAGTACAAAACGGAGGTGGTGTGGCTGTTTCATGTAACACCTGGTTATTGCCACCAGGAGGCAGTTCATCTCCCTCCTTGCTGCTTGTGTGGCCTTGCCTCTTCCCTTCTAACAACTCTTTCCTCTCACATCTTGCTGAACCAAGGCAGCTTGCTAACATGGTGAAGGATATTCACTTTTTTCTTCCTGGCTTTTCAGATGTTTTCCTGAATTATTTCTGTGCTCATCCTTTTTAGTTTATGTTTAAAAATTTGCTTATAAGCAGCAAGTACTGAATTTTATGGTTTCCTGAAAGGCAGAGACTACTTCTTGAAAGTTGTTTTCTCTGTGGAAATTACCCTTTGCCCCTGTTCTTATTTTTGCTGACAGGTTTACATGAGTGCTGCAGAAATTCCTGATGCAGGAGGAGAATTTTTGCTTTGTTACTACAGCAATAATTTGCAGGCAATAGTTGGTATCAGCCAGCCTTTTCAGGTAATACATTTGGAAGCTTTGATTAACTTTGGCTGGGATTTTTATATGCATCTGAACGTAGGTGTGTGCAACTGGGTTAATTCCATGGGAGATGGCAGCAGCAATAATTGCAAAAAGTGTATGTGCTGGCTAACAGCCAGTAAAAGAATTTGCTGATGTTCTAAAAGATTCTAAGTAGCTATTATTGCAGCACGTTGTTCTAATGAAATAAGGCAGCTCTCTCTCATCTTTAATTTTTTTGGAACTTCGTGCTCTGCCAGTTACGTCCCTGCTTTCCATAAAAATGAGAACTCCAAATGCTGCCAAGTTTCTGACAGATTGTGAGTGAACTTTTTCTGATCTCTTCTGTGGCAGGTTTGCATGGAAGTGCTTCCTGTATCACTTAAATTAGGGAAAGACAGGGCAGTTGGAATTCAAGTTATTTGTTTAACAGGCTTTGTTTAATTTCCGGAAGGTTAACATAACCTGTACAGAGCAGACGAAGTGACCAATTGTCGCTTCTCTTTGCCAAAATCATTTTGTTTGTGCATCATTTCCCTTGCTGCCATGCTAACGTGTTGTGGGATGGCTGAAATGGAAGTTCTATGTTGTTGTTGGATGAAGGGGGTTTTAGAAGGCTGTGACACTCTGTTACTGTAAGAGATACAGTAATGAAATTGCTGAGCTGGCTGGTAAACCTCAGTGATAGTGTTCATCTGTTTCTTATCTATTGGTAAAAATTTTCTATTACATAGTCCAGTATTTCAGCTGTCTCAGAGCTTAAAATCTGTTACAAACTCTGCAGCATAGTTATCACTTCTGTGTGAATATAACACACCATATAAATATAATAAACTAAGTCACTTATAGGATACCTTTCTTTTTCCATGATGCTTAATGCTTTTATCTTATTAATGTTTTAATAGATTTTTAAAGCTTCATAATTTCTGCATATAAGCTTTTTTTTTAGTTTTTATCAAATATGCAGCATATCTTTATATGATGGTATATCGATAGCATTTAGAAACAGTGTGTTGCCCTATTTAATTTTTCAACTATTGTTTTTCTTCTAGATTCAGCCAAATAGGACATTAATAGAAAAGGATCTGGCACAGGAAGAGAACAGTTGGACGCAAACACCTGACAATCTGCAATCGCATATTGAGTTCTGAAGTCAGAAGGGGCATTCAGTGGTCCTGATTCAGGCGTCAGATGATTCTTTATGTCATAGTGATTATAAACTTTTACTCTTAGAAGATGGAGTAAGGCAGTGCAAGTAAGACAGGTAGGGCTGTTTGGAAACTGTGTAGAAGATAATTTATTGTGGAAGCATTTTTACTGTTACAGTGAGAGTAACTTACATTAGATAGGAATTGTAAAAATAGCACCTAATGAATGCTGTGTGATTTAAGATGATACAAGCTTTTAATCCAGTGACTTAACCTAAGTTGCATTCTGTAATAGATTTTTAGGACTGTTTTTTTCTTTTTTTTTTTTTTTTTTTTTAAGAGGATATTTTTATTTACAATACAGTATTCACTAAGCTGTAACCACTTAATCACTGATTTCTAGTTTTTTAGTTTAAATGAAGTTATTTAAAAATTATTTATTAGATATAGCTATCTAGCTTATTTTAAAAAAAAATTATTTGACTTTTAAATGTAAGCTAAGTACCTTATGGGAAACACATGTGGTAATAAGTCACAGAAAAACTTAATCTTTGGAGCGTGTAAATTTTCCTTCTGTAGTATGTCCCTTTTCTTCATGCCTTGCTGATACCTGTTCATAAGATTTTTCATTTCTAATTTTTCAAACCTGAGATACTTCTATCAAAACACACTTTTCCTGTTTTGTTTTGGGGGTATATTCTTCTTTTACAAAACACTTCATCATTTGTCCAAGCCTTTTCTCCCTTTTTTTTTTTTTTTTTTAAAGTAAAAATACTTTTATGTTGTTCCCTGGCTTGGAGTTAAGCAGAATCTCAAAATTTCTGAAAGCAGTAGCTTCATTTGAGAAATGCTTTAGCACAGGTGGGCAGTTCATAGCTCATAAAGTACTTGTTGGCAGAGAGCTAGTGAACATGCTAACCCTGCCTCTTCTCTGCTGTATCATATTTATAAAGCTAAAGACATAGTTCATCCCTGATACTATTAGGCTACATTGTTGTTAGACATACTACATGAATTGACATGAAGTGACATGAATTATAAATGGAAAACTTAGTGGAACAAGGTTTTTTCTATAGCATTATCTGTGCTACCAAAAATTGTGGAACTCTTTCACTTCTAGCAATCAGTCTGCAAAATTTCTTTTCCTGGTGGTGCTTAGACTTGAATGTATCCTGTGCACTTGAGGGTGGAGATAGAATAAGAAAGATCAAGTACTTTTAAAAACCTGAAAGGTATTTAGCTTTAGAAATGGTTTTGTTTGTCGATGAAGAAAGGGAGGTCTTTGGAAAGGATTTAGAATAGACACCACCATTCCACAGAATCTCAGATTTCAGTGACAGAAAGCACTTGTTAGTCTCCATGTTCTAGACACAGCTTTGAGTTACCTACTGTGTATGGTAAGTAAAGTTAGTTGCTAATCACCGTCTTGTTGGTTATGGATGGAAAAGAGAAAATTTGGCTCAAGTGGAAGAGTGAAGCAAAGGATGCTGCTGCTGGTATGTTTATTGTGCGTCAGAACCGAGTGGTTTCTATTTTATTCTTATAGTCTTAGTTATTTCTGTTAGGATTCTTTTGCAATAGAAAGTGTATATCTTGATGGGAAATTTCTTTCTCAGTTGCTTCCTTATGTCATGCACTGTATAAAATCTTCTGGGGTCCCAGAGTCTTTGTATATTGTGGAAACTATAATGGGTGAACTGGTTAGATTGTTGCAGTTTGGGGTTCAAGAGCACCTAGCCTCTGTAAATTTCAGTTAGTTGTATCTCAACTAATGCTTGGTGTTGGAAAATGTTTCCAGTTTTAAGTAGGGAGGTCAGGTTCAGAAAGATCCTGTGTTTATTGCATGGATTAAAACTGCCTTGAGGTTTACAGTGACATTCCTATTATACTTTGGAACAATATTAGAAACCGTTTTCACATTTGCAGCAGTCTTGCAAGGATTTGTGTTGCACTAAATCTTTCAGAGATGTGACTTTTCATGGCAGTTACAGCATCAGACAAATCCGCCTGAAGTGCAAATAACTTGCAGGTTTTAAGTTGTTACTGTTTCTGTTTTTTTCTTGTGTAACTGTAATACCATGCTCTATGCAAAGAGATTCCCATGGAGAGCTCAAAGAACTGTGGTCTTTGAATTCCAGACCATAGCTGGTGATTTATTGTGGACCAAGATCCAGTTTCTTCTAATCAGGGTGCATCTGCCATTCACGAGCAGCTCAGAGGGGGAGCCATACAGCCGCTTTACATGGGCGAGAAACCCAAGCTCCTTAATGTTGTATGAGAACTGATAACTCTCTCAATCACTGGAGACAGAAGCTGCATTTTGTAAACTAATCCTTTGCGCCACGGGACTTCACTGAAAAAGCCCACAGCAGCTGCGATTGAATCTGATTGTGTGTTAGGAAGATGCTGTACAGAACTGTATACTTCTTTAAGATTATGCACACAGTAGCAGTTTTGTTTACTACTGTTACCTATGGTAGCTTTTCAAACTATTCCATGATCTGTAATGATGCATTTTCTAATGAAATTTATCTTTTTTTTTTTTTAAAAAAAAAAAAGCACCTTTGATTGGATGTTATGATCACTGGAAATGTTTTTATACTCATGTGTTTTCTTTTCATGTATGACTAAAATAAATCCTGGCAGTGAAGTGTTTTACATGGCCTCGATTAATTTGAGAACAAAGACATTGGTTTGAGTGGGGAGAATCGATTCCATGCATGGTAAGCTTTCTCCGAGAAACTCTGGTGATGTTTAATACTCACATACAGTAGCATTTTAGAATGGAAATGTCACTAATAACATATGTGGTAGGGCTTTGGACTGAAACTGAAAGCCAAAGGCAAATATGGCTTTTCTTTTGGATAAAACAGATTGATCTAAAAAGACTTTTTTTCCCCTTATAAATGAGACTAGTATTAAATGAACTTAAGTGATGCTGTAAGCATCTGTTTTGAGTTTTTCTCCCCCCTCCCTAGAAAAGGTATCTTAATACAAAATTCATCTGAAATAGTTGCATGTTTAAATTGTTGGAAAAAAAAAAAAAAAAAGGTCCTCTTGCTGTTTTTTCCACCCCTAGGCCAAAATTTCGGTAATATTGAATTGCAGAGCACATGTTAGTAACAAAGGGGAACTAGCTTATTTGGTTGGCAACTTTGTTTGTTTGTTTTGTTAGAGACTTAGCACTTGATGGGTTCAAAATCTTTATTTCAGGAGAACCTGTTTTCCTTCAATTTGATCTGTACTTTGTGTCTGTGTTAGTGCAGCTCTGTTTATGCCAATGGAGTTATGCTCCCTTACACAGGGACAGGTTTATATGGCATGGTTCTCTGCGTTGTTGTTCTTTGTTTTTCCCTGAGAAAATGTATACAGGTGTGTTTTGGAAATTCTTCCCTAAATGAAGTTCTGTACCGAAGATTCATAATTTTTGTGTGTATATTAATCTTATGCACAATACTTCTCATCAATGATTCATCATCAGTTTTCAGTATTTCCTCATGTTCACAACATTGGGATCTCCTCTGATCAACTTGGGCCCTGGTTTGTTTAGTAAGACAAATTGTCTCTGACTTAGGCTTTTTCAGTTCTTATTATTAATTTTGGAAATTACTTTTATGCTGTCAACAATGCTGTCAAACGTAAAATAGCATAGGCCTTTTAGTGGGAGGCAGTGAAATATAGGTGACACTTAGTCTTGTCCCATACAGACGTCTGTATTATTTGTGATCAAAGTACTATATTTTCTGGTGAGAGTATTTTGAATCTAACTTGCATGTTTGTTTCCACAATTCCTCTATTACACAGTTGCTTCAAAATTGACTTAACTGGTTTCTATCTGGACAGAAGAAAAAAGTCTGATGGGGTGGAGTTGGATGAACGATAGCTGACAACAACACAGTTAAAGAGAGGAATTGGAGTGCTATTTTAGCCAAGGGAAACAATGAAAAAAAGGGGTCAGAAACAGTTGCTGCTTCTGAGGCATCCTTAGATCTATTAGAGTTCTCACTTCTCATTCCTTGAAACTGGGTTTGATCTTTTTCCTTTTAAAAGGCTCAAACCACTTAAAATGCTTTCTTAACATTTAAGAACAGGTTCTACTGAATACACTTTTTCACAGGTTATGTAATTTAAGATATTTTTTTCCTTGTGAAAAGTCTGTTACATTATACTTCATATTTTAACTTTCTGTATTTTTAGTGTACGTTTACTAACAAATCTCTTCCTTCTAAAGACAACTTCACATTTCCCTGCTGTTAGAGTTTATTTTAAAATATGAAATATGTCTACCAAGGAGTGTTCGTCAGTATAGCCTTATTTAACTTCCTTATACCTCTGATTCCTAACTAACCTCAGGATATGCAGTATATCATTGCACATAGATAGTACAGCTCTGTGTAAACAGGAAATATTTCGAAGATGTCTTGCGTGTTTGTTAGACCCTAAAAATACCTTCTGATAACGACTATTGTTTCTACTACCACTACTTCCTTCTCTGCTCTTGGACACTAAGTGACACTCAGATGAACTTGTCTTAATATACTGCAGTGGAAAGGCCAGTTGGACAGAGCTTGAATTAGGTTTTCCTTGAGAGAGGAAACGATACCTTTTCTGAGAGCTCTGCATTACGAGCAAGAATATTTCTGATGGCCTTTGCTATCCTTAGACATAGGGATTTGCTATTTGAAGGTGATTGAAACGAAGCATTTTTTTTAACAACATGATATAGAGATCATAGAAAGTGCCCATCAATGCTGGAGTACCAATATTATTAAAATTAGGCAGGTAATATCCTAGTTTTCTTATACCTGTCTTTTCTTTATACTGATATTAAAAGAGAACGGGCAAAAAGATTTCTGTGTAAAGACAGAAGTGTTTTGAGGCCAGTCTTCTATAGCTTTCCCTAATCTCTGTATTCTTTAACCCTTTTTTTAGGGGGCAAACTCAAATATCAGGGAGTTGTATAGCATACAGCACGCAGTAAGCTGTTTGTGTGGCTGCTTTGGCAGCTGAGGCAATGGTACTTGCCACCTGATTAATCTGTGCAGTATACCCTGTCTTCAGTTACTCTGGAAACTGAGCTACTGAAGGGAACTATACTGAGCTTGTCTGTTCAATAGCTTCAACTTAAGAAAAATAATGTGTGTGTGTACATCCCACCTCTCATATTACAGTGCAACTGTCTTCTTCCCCTCACAAGGTCCCTGCTATCAAAAAAGTAACATCATCTCATACATGCAGTCTAGAAAGTAGCAAGAGAACCCATGCGGGAGCATTTGAAGCACAGGTCGGAAGAATCACAGGAGGAAAACACTGAAGTCAGAAGAAGCATGAGATCTGGAAACATAAACTGGTGAGAGGAAATGCAGGGGTGTAGGAAGAGTTCAGAGAATAGTAATCTGGTAGCATCACAAAAAAGAAGAAAAAAAATAATACTTTAACTTGTCAACCATACTTTGACTGAAACTGAAAGATGTCAAAAACAGACATCAACCATAGAGGGAAAGGTTTCAGCATTGTTTATCAATACATGCCCTACTGCAACTGGTTTTAAAGTGTATTGCCTGGCCTTGGCAAAGATCACTCCATGTTCCTCTCCGTCCTTTTCTATTTTGTTTATGCATTATAATTATAGGGTAAATACACACACGCGCGCACTTTAAAGCTTAGTCTACCCTTTTTCTCTTGTTCTCATTTACTTGTAGCCCACTTTTTAAAAACAAACAAACAAAAAAACCACAACACAATTCTGGCATCTGTGTCACAAATCATTCCAGTTAAACGGCCTTCACATTCTGGGCTATTAATCTTCGTAACGTCTCCATATATGAAGGGTAGATAAGATGGACACGGTATTGCTCCATGTTACTGAGAATAGGTCTGGTTTTTGTTTCAGGAAGTGACAGTGGTGGTTTTTTCTTTAATCTGATAAAATCTCTTTTTCAATGTAGCCTTATATTGGAAAGTAAGTGGTCAAGGAAACCAGGATATGCCCAGTCCAACGATTTATATAATGGCTAAGGCCAATGTAAGAATGATTCCAGATACGAAATGCAGAACAGTGCCAGGCCATTTCTTTTCAGCTACAGAACAGACTGGTGTTCTGTGCCCACTCTTGAATGGCCAAATGCTTGTTAATCTTAACATCTACGTACGTTTGTTGTTTTTTTGGTTTGGTTTGGTTTTTGACAAGCAGTATCATCTTGAATTGTTCTGTGTAGAGCTGAAAACTCAGCCTTGCGTATTCAGATAAGATTGACGGAGTTGTCCCATAATAGCAAGTCTTGAAATACCCGGTGTTTAGACTGATCTTTTTTCTCCGTGGTCATTGTCAGGGTATCTGCATCTGTTAGGGGAGTGTGTGGGGATTATTGGTCTAGATGCTGCCTTAATGGATTACATGACTTCAGTAAAATGCTGTAATTACACTTAAACCAGAGTTTATGTTTACCATTTTATTTTTCTAATATTTGTAGTAGGATTTTTTGTGCAGTAACATGTACAAGTTAATTTCCTTTGCCATGATTAGTTAGCTATTCAACAATTCAATAAATAATGATTTAGATCTAGAGGAATTTGAAGAACTTCCTGTAGGCACCACAGGAGCAATCAATATTGCTCTGTCACTTTAAACTGAGCACCTTAGAGTTGAAGAAGGAGAACCTTTTCTAAATAAAATCTCTTGGTATGTTTGTAAGGTTTTTCATATTACAGTTTCGTGCTAATACCTGTGAAATAGCACACGCAATGGCTTGACTTCCAAGTCCACTGGGACCAAAATGGAACATCAACAAAGTCTGCAGCAATAAACATGAACATAAATTTTGGTTTCTTGGAACTGTCTTCACACATTGTAACTAGTGGAAGCTAGTCTTGAACTTAATTGTTGTTTCAGCTCACACCTACACTTAATATAAATACAGAGGTTCATCTCTTCCTCTCAACACAGGGCTCTGAACCAAAGATTGCAGTTAGTTGAGGTTTTCTTCCAGAGAGATTCACTAACTTACCTTGGAAAGATGGAACTGCAAATTGAACTTATTCCTACAGGAGAAATCATCCGTGTGGTTAGTCGCAATGGAGAACACAAGACTGTAAGCCTGATTTTCTATTGTTCTCTTTTCTCTTCTTGTATTGTTAGTTGCATGCTAAACAATTTAGGAACTGTTGTGCTGAAATGAGAAATGCTAGTGCAAAGAAAAAAAAAAAAAAGAGGTTTCCGTAAGACTGGTCTCTGAAGTGACTGTAGCTGTTTTGTGAACAGTTTTCTCATTGTAATAAAAATTGGTAGCAATGAATGTTATTATCAAGTGGCTGGGAGTTTAGGAAATTATTAAAGTGTATTTCCTGTAGAAATCCTTCAGTGCACCAAAGCTGATGTAACCTGGAGTTGTTGTAATGGCTCAGCTGTGTTCACTCTGTCAGGATTCTGGAAGCACTTTCAAACAACAAAGGAGGGGAAACAATTTTCAGAAGTGTTTGATTCTCTTGGATATTGATTGTCCATGTTGTCACTAGATTCATGCTCTGAATGTTGTGGGGGAGGTTCATGCATCAAAAACCTCGTGCTGGCAGAACGTATCAAAGGACTGTTAATACTGCCTTGAAGTATTCCTTGAAGGAATACTGTCTATTCCATTAGCTTGTGACTCTTACTGACTTAGGTTCAAGGTTTGTGTGAAAGCAAATGGAAAATCCGTGAGCTTCTCTCTAGTTTGACGTGGTAGATGCAAATATTTAGGCAAGGCACGCTACTTCTGTAAAAAAAATTTTGGTTTTCAGTACTTGCAATGAATGGCCGTTCTGTGTGTTTTGCTTTTAGAATATTTTAACTGGATTTTTATATTTTAATTAAGAATCTAGAGACGAAACTGTATAAAAACTTTTTTTTAATCCTTCTGTGTTTAAATGCTGCAAGTGGTCTTTTTTCTGTTGTCAAAGCTTCGTTGTATGGACTTGGAAAGACAGTTGATTATGGTTAATACTGCTCGTTACGCTTTTTTTCAGGTGAATTAGTAACCACTCTTACCTAAATGCAACCGTGTATTTATATTTCTTTGTCATAGGTACTTAGAACGTGTTTAATCTATCTTCAGTTCTGGTAGCAGATTGCTCAGGGCAGAGCCATCACGTACCGCAGCACACATCTGTGCACGTTGCTCCAGTTTCCGAGTATTGTCTTTCTAGTAAGTAATCTGAAACATGATGTGAAAATTGGCTAAGACACTTTGTGTGGATAACACAATTATTGGGCAGTCATTGTACTTCAGAAAAAGCTGAGAGCTCTGCCTTGTTGGAAGATGAGATAGTGGCAATTCTGGTATTCTTTGGTTTCCAGTAAATGGTCCGGGACTGTCGGTGAGTGGCATGTAGTGAAAGCAGAGGACACTGGCTGGCCTGAATCCTCTTTCCCGGAGGGAACCATTCCTTTAAACCTTATCCTGAATAGCATGCCCCAGGATCCTGGGGGAGACATCAGAGAGAGAAAAGCTGTTAGTTCAGCTTTCTAAAGAGCTTTAAATCTTCATTAGCAGTCCATAAAATCGTAATTTGCTACTTTGAGGACAGCACTCTCTATTCAAGTGCTGTTGGTGCTGCAGAAATGGCCAGAGAAAAGTAGTTTACGATGCATTGTGCTTTAACACAAGCCTAAGTTTGTAGCTGAACACACTTTGAAGGGTTGCAGAATGGTTCAGCTCAGTGTGCTCATCTGTTAGAATCCAATCATGCAGACTTTGTGGATCCTGGACAGAACACCTCCAAAATTAACACGCCTGTGGTGAACCGAGATGCTTGTTGCTCTACCTGCACTTGGTGGCAGAGCTCCCGCTGGCTTTGGGGGATCCGCTCGGGAGCTGAACTCTCTCTTTGGCCTTCTCCCAACGCAACCCTTGGGCTGTTTCCCACACCAGCAGGGAGGGGATGGTGAAGTTGTCAGCGGCGCCCCGCGTTTATCTCTTGGAGGGCCGGAGGAGACAGGTGCGCCCGGCGTGCGAGCTGCAGCGATACACAACCTTATCAGCAGGATGCCGCTGTCCTGAACAATGCAATCAGCCCGAGCTGGTTCCTGCCTCCCCCTCCGTGCTCTCCGGGACCGAACCGGTTGCCAGCGAGGTCAGGGGCTCCCCCAAAAACCCCGCTAAACCGCGGGGGGGGGATCCCCCGGAGCTGACGGCAGGTGAGGGCGGAGGCAGGGCCGCTGCTGCCCGCCTGCACTCCGCATGCCCGCCGCTCGGACATGCTCACTAGCGGCTCACCAGCGGCTCACTAGCGGCTCCCTCCCGCCGCCACTCGGCGCCCCGACACCGGCGGAGCCGCCGCAGGGCCCCGAGCCGCGCGTCCCGGGGCGCGGAGCGCAGGTGAGCGGCCGCAGCGGCGGCCACGGGGGGTAAGGGAAGGGAAAGGGGAAGGAGGAAAAAAAAAAAAAAAATAAAGGGACCGAGCGGCTCGCCCAAGGGGGAAAGGTGGCTGCCGAGCGGTGCCTCGGCTCGGCCACATGGCCGAGGGTTGCCCCGGGCACGCTGCGGGCTTTGGGGTGCTCGGGGAGGCTCCCCCCGGGGAGCAGAGGGCGCTCAGCGGGCCCTCTTGTTCCCCCCCCCCGCCCCCCCCGCTGAAGTCGGCGACGTTCCCGGAAACTCTGCGATTTCCCCGACAGAAATAAATGACCCTTTCGCGGCAGCAGGCATCCTGGAGGCTGCATGGTGTGTCTCCGGCAATCCCCGCCCTCTCTTTCCGTAACGTTACCAAATACACTGTATTTTCTCCCAAAAGCAGCGAGCTGCCGAGCTCCTGCCCGGGACGGGGTGCTGCCTCCCGTGGGACCAGGCAGCAGGAGCTGGAGCAAGAAAGGGTGCGGCTGGGTGCGGGGGCAAGAGCAAGGCAGCTCCTGAGCTGAAACGTGGCCATGTCACGGCCGGTGTGTCAGAGGGGTTGTGCCTTGTTCTAAGGAATGGGGTTTGTGCTGAGCTAACTTGTTTTCCACCTTCTCATGCTGTTCTGTGCTCGCTGGTGGGGTGTTCTGCCGTGGTTAGTGCTGATGTTCATGCTGGAATAAGTCTTCCTCGTTTGTCTGTGGTTGTACAGGTGCCTAAAAGCACCTGAGGAGGAAAGCTCGGTGGTTTTAGTCCTCTCTTGTAGTTGGGGATGTTCTCAAGCACCGTAACTTCAGCTCAGATCACAGCTGTGTTCCCTCTCAGACTGAAGTGGCCCCATCTGTTGTGTTACTTTCTGTGCCTGTCTTCCCCATTTCTAACATACCTGGAGTTAATTGCTGCGAGTCACGGTTATTTAGGGAAGGAACCGGACTCTGCTGAACAGATGGCTTATTCTAGAAACTTGAACTTTCCATGTAACCTGGTTTGATCTGCATCCTCGTGCTTGGGGGGGATTATGGAAGGAAAATGATTCTGAGTTACAATCCAGGGAGTGTTTTGGTATTTACTCTTTCTATGACTGCTGCTGGAGGTGGACGGCTTCTCCAGATCTTGTTGTAGATGACAGCCACCTAGTTCTAGCAGGCGACAAATAAGAAAATTTGCTTGGTTGGTGGGACAAGCCCCGAAAGCAGATCCACATGTTGGAGTAAGTTAGCATAAAAGCATTTTTCTTTCATCTTATTTCCGAGCAATAGGCGATTACCAGCTGTCAGCACCCTTTAGAAACTCTTTTAGAAACTGTCAAAAGCTTACAGAACTGATGAGTTCTTAATTTTTACAACAGGCCCTGGAATGGCAACCACTGTCATGACACTTTGAATGTTGAGTTTTGATACTTGGTATAATCATGTCTTTTAGGAAGGGCCTGTGTAAATATAAATCTTCTAGTCTGCCTGACAGCGGCCAGTGGAATGCTAGCCTATATGCACGCTATTCCTCATTTATCACAATGTGCAGGATAGATCTTTCCTTTGGAGAAAAAAAAGTGAATCATAGTATACTAAGGGAGTGAGAGATCCCGTGTGACTCAGGACTCCGGAGCACAGTTTCTGCTCTCTGTTATCTTGCATAATTAACAGTGAAGAAACTTATGTGACTGTAGACTTCTCTAATACCTGATGCATCTTCAGATTTTACAACATGTGTAAGAGAAATGATACAGATCCTGATGAAATCATTCAGGTCAGGTAGAAGACTTCTTTTTTAATTTGTTCGAAGCCCATTGGAGGAAGAACAGTAAAAAGGAGGGGTTGGGAAAGCTTAATAACAGATCAAATATGGAGATTCTTTCTAAGAATAAGCTCAAACTCCCTGGAGGCCTTTATGCAAAGGCAAAATAGCCTTAGTCTTGCTCCAGCAGTATTCAAGCATCAGGAGCTGCCTATCATTTGTAGCGTCATGTTACTTACAGAACCTGGCCTTGCTCTGGTGCAAACTGTGCTTTCTAGGAACTGTACAAATTCCGCCTGCACTGTCAGAATGGACAATCCGCACCAAACACAGGAGGAACAAGCTGCAGCAGCTGGACACAGTCACAGAGCAATGTGCAAATTACAGCTCCCCTGCGTTTCAGTCCACTGCCCCTTCCCTCAGTCGTGTGCTCTCACCTGACCATTTTTGAATAGCTCCAGCCTGCAAAATGCTGAGGATCGATGGGCTTGAGCGCTCTGCCTCGCAGTTTGAGAGAATGATGGGTGAGTACTGTCCACAGGGCACTTTCAAGTAACTAATGTCTTCTGGAGGATATACTTCTATTTGGGAAGAGACAGCGTGTTACTGGTGCTGCAGGAAAGGAGGCGGAGATCGTTTAAAAGTACAGCCGATCTTCTGAAGGTTGGTGCGTCCTGCTGCCCTTTGCAAGTGCAAGTTACTAAACCAGTTCTTTCACACAGGCTAAAGAACCATATAGAGAGGTGTGTGTGTCTGTTGCTGAAAGGGTGCTGTGGGGAAAACCCTTTGCATCATGCTTTGGCTTACCCGTGTTGATGGCAGGCAATTGCAGTGAACTTTTCAGAACTGATCCAAGTTAAAACCAAATAGAGGAAGCAAACGGGTAATTTCTCTGGAAGAGTTTCCTCGTTGTGTGAGTGCATGAATGCCTCCACCTGCACAAAGAGTACAACCACGCAGGAAGAGATGGCTGGGGTCAGGCGTGGAGAACTCCTTAGGCAGCAGCAGTGCTTGGTACTGGCACAAAGTAATTGCACTTATAGTGTGTATTTGTCTTCTGTCAAGGGTTTTTCTGTGTTCCGGCTCTCATCTCTTTATAACCAAGTCGTGAGTGATGTGGTTGGCCTTGACTAGGATTACCATCCCTGACTTCGATTAAAAACCATACATCTAACCCTCTATCATTTCTAGTGGATGAGGTTTGCATGGGTTGTCTCCCTGCGAGATTGAATATAGTTATTTTTTTGCCCGGAGGGAGCCATGCTTACTGGGCCTCTGTCTGGATTGAATGATCTCTCTGGAAAATTTCCTGCTACGCAGTTTGCATCCTGCTCTGCATACTTTACATTTGTTGATGCATTAGTGGGGTAGGTGGCCAGCTCTTCCCAGAAAGCATTAATACAGCTGTAAGCAAGCAGCGTAAGGCAGAGTGAAATGCTAACCAAGTTTGTGACAAGATTCTGAGTGGACAGACCTCAAGTAATTTGTTGCCACTGAGTCATGTTCTGTTGAAGGGCGGTGGGGGGAGGAAAGTTCCAGTATCCTTTAAAGTCTTACCCTGCATTATTTAAATATGCTTAAATACAGCAGGGAACAGCAGGGCCAGTACCTTTTCTGTTTAATGTACATCTTCAATATAGTCTGTCCTATATTAAATTCCTATACTGGACAATGACAAATGTTAATTAGAACTCCTGTGTCATTCATGCACAGCTTTCCCTGGCAGCTTTTTTCTTAGGAAAGAACTTGGTCCCATGTGAATGACCAGCTAGCCGTTCACCAGGCCACTTGCAGCCCTGTAGCTGGCACCTTGACTTTGGTCCAGCTCGGCCACCACCCTTCCTGTAACTCAGTTCAGCAGCTGGTAATAAAAGGACACAGATTTTTAGCATGTTACTGGAAAGCATTATTACCAAATAGGCTGTGTAAATGTTGGTGGCAGGAAAAAAAAAAAAAAAGAGGATATTCTGTCAGCGTGTTCTCATTTTTCTCAGGTAATGGATAATCTTTGAGTAACAAAAGAAAAAAACAACACACTCCTGCCACCCCCAAGCAGATTTTTTTTTCTCCGTAAAAGAGCTTTCTAAAATCACTGTCATGCAAAAAGATGTATGCAGAGCAAACACAGTTACAATGGCATTCAGCCTGCCTTCTTATAGTCACTTCGAAAGGCTGGACCTTTACCTTCTGCTTTCAGTACATTTTTTTGAAGTGATTTTCTGGCAAAAGTTTACCATGGATGTTTGACTTTATTTCCTTGTAGCGTGCTTGTATCTGACCAGAGATTTCACCTCTACAAAAGGTCACGTAGAGATGGGGCCCGATCTTTGAGGTAGCATGTACTGATACCTGGAGAACAGCCTTTGGAGGGGGAGAATTTAAGGCTTCAGGGAAACCTTTGTGTCTTAGAAGCTGAGGTTGCCTTTCATTAGATAGAGTGATCTGTGGTGCCTTATGCCAGCTGACAATCGTCAAGTGTCTTTGGCCATTTTGCTAATGAAGGGGAGGATTATTGAAGGAGCTATAATTCAGCTGGAGACCTGCATTTGTTAGAGGATTTTGGTGAGCTCACGATTGCATGTTTTTCTTTAGTTACCGTATGCTCAGTATTATATAGTCTTGACCTTTGTTTTCATCACCACCTGTGCCTGGTCTAGCTGGGATATTCCTGTCCAAGAGAGAATCACCTTTACTTCAGAGTTATAATGAAGAACTGAGAACAGAAAAGCAGGTAAATTCAGCTCTCGCTGTGATTATTGTTCAGGACTCAAAGGTCCAGATAAGTCAATGTCCAGTTGGATAATAAGGAGATAGTGATCTGTTTAGCTTTTTAGAAAATTAAATTCCACTGAAACAGTATAACTGGAATGACAGAAGTAGGAGGAAAGCTATTTTCCATTCTGAAATATGTCTTTGTATATTGCAATGAGTTGAGTTTTTTAAACTTGCTAACAGTAACTAATAACTTTTACATTATACAGTCCACACTGAGTCATTGTTTACTCAGGGAAATGACTTTCAACAGCCAGACTTGTTTGCTAACTTTAATAACTGAAATATGCAGTTCCACACGTTACAAGGCAGCACACTATAATCAACATTTTTAAAAAACAAAAACGGATATGTATTTGCAACACTACATGATGTTGCATTATGTGTGGTATTTCTGCAGTTCAGGTTTTTATCTGCAGCAAATGCTAATGTGTCCAATGGTGCTGCTCTAGGAAGAGAAAAGACTGCGGCACAAAATTCCTGTAAATTCTTTTGAGAGAAGTTTTATTGAATATTGCAAATTAGAGACCAGAAAGCCTTGTTCTCTGTCCACACATCTCATTGTTTTAAATAACAGGTTGTTTGCTACTCCTGGGGTTTTGGAGGCTGTTCACAATGCATCTGGGAGGGAATTTTCACTTCTGCATCTTGGGAGGGAAGGTTACACCTTTGCACCAGGAGGCCAGGAATTCTCTCTAACAGAACTGGAACTTAGATAGCAGAGTAGATATTCCTCTGCCTTAATTTATACAAGCACTGATATTCAGTTGTGAGCAATTCTTCGCCTTCCCTTGCCTGCTTACCTGCTATTTGGTGTTAGCACGCGATTTTCTCATGGATTTCACAGGTAGTTTTCTTACACACCCATTGCACCTATTAATATTAAAATAACCAGGGCTTGTATGCCCGATTGTTTTTCAGTGTGCTGAACAAACGGCGCCAAGAGCATACAATGCAATATAAAAGGGTTTGTCCGCGGGTTTGTTCAGGCGGGAATGAAGTGGGGGCAGCTAAGCGTGCCTGACTTGCGCACGAAGGGACAGTGTGGGAAGAGTGCTTGGAGTGTTAAAATGTAACTTTCACATGGAGATATTTCAGGTCGTCTTCTGAATTCATACATTTCAGAATTTGGTGGTCAGTTCTCTTTCTTTTTCCTTCAGAGCTACTGGGTGCCACATGATTGAAATATATTGCAGCTTGGAAGAGGAGATATAGACCATTATGATGACTAGTAGGCACCAATATGATGACTTGAAGCATAGTAAGATGTAAACAAAGAGCTGCTTTTATAATCTATTGCACATTTCCGGAGAAAAAAAAAAAAGTACTTATCACATTTTTTAAGTGAACCAAACTGTGTTTTGAATATTGTAGTCACAACATATATGTTTAATTTCTCCTAATGTCACAAGCTTTTTTGGCCACAGCTTTGTTTGAAAATATAAAGGAAAACTTAAGGGCTGATGTGAAAATGAGAGCAGATATTTTATATGTGACTCCCAGAATCCCCATTTCATTTGTGCATGGATTTGTTGAACCTGGGGGAAGGGATCAAAACCCAGTTGTACAGAGAGGTACAGAGTATGGTTTTGTGTGCCTGATCCTAGCACTGTGGGGGAATGTGGATCGTTTCTAACTTTAATCCTGCTGATGTTCTGCCCGGAAAGCTGGTGGATAGTAACTGGGAACCGCAGCTACAGAGCTGTTAGCAAAGCTAGAACATGTGTGTTTGTTTAAACAAGCACGGTGGGGTTTTGCATCACCTGTTATCAAAGCATTGCTCTGATTTTGCCATGTCAAAATTTCTCATGTGTTGCTTTTGTACCCCAGTTAACACAATTAACTGTGTGGTACTCTGAGCCCTAGTGGGATTTGGGGTTACTGACAGAGTTGGTGTGTTCCTTGGGCAAAAACTCATGCTATTATGACTGTAGGATGTCTGGATGGAGGCTAACTTGTTTCTGGTCAGCTAGAGTGTAAGCAGAGAAGTCAAAGTGTGTCTGCACATCTCCATGTGAGGCGTATTTATTGGTTAGGGATCTTACGTATACATAAACCTGGGGAGATTTGAATATTTTCTGCTGGCAGGAGCCTGTGACATAGATCAGAGCAATCTTACTTTGCCCTCCTTTATGTCTCTGAAACCTCCTGAAGAAGTGGACCCATAGTGCATTCAGTAGAGGTGAAGAAAATTAAAGCTCAGCTGTGTGTAATAACTTTGGGACAAGTGCCTGTATCCCAGCTGTTTTATTATTTCAGGTGGCACTTTGTTTCAGCACTTAGAATTTTTGTTTCCAGCAGGAAGTGTTTCTGTAAATTATTTGAAATCTTGGGCATTACAGAAGTAACAATGAGCACCAGCTCTGTTTGTCGGATGTTGACTGCGTTAAAATATTATCCTTTAGGATCACCAAGATGACTCCTCAATTTACAGGAGAAAAACAATGCTCTCGAGACTGCTTATGCAGGGAGTGGAAAAAGCTAGGAGTAATTTGGGATAATGGAAGGGATAATTTATGCACTTTTATGAGCTATTTCTAAAACAGGTGTGTTATGGAGTCCCTGGAACACTTAAGGAAAACATGTGACTGCATGATAATGCAGGCACACTATCTTTTCTATTTGCATGATATAATTGAAGAACGCATGGGTTAATGGCTATAGGCCATTTGTGTGTTTTGGTAAAGCTTTCAGACATTATTTGTCTCTAGCATAAACTAATCTGTTTTGAGATAGTTGTGTCCTGATACAAGGAAGTACAAAGGACGGGAGAATATAGCAAAGGAGAAAAAAAGAGTCAAAGATGAGTTGTTCTTCCCAGAGACTGCTGCAGACAGTGATCACCTCAAAAGCTTTCAGCTGTGCCAGCGGGCTCTATCAGAAGAGAGGATACGTGGTGCTGAGAGCCTGAGTGAGTGCTGGGGCCGAGGGCTTCTCTGCTCTTCTGGCAGCTTGGCCATGTGGACACCATGTGAAGAGGAAATGTTGCAAGAGATGCAAAGCTCTGCCTGTAAAAAAAAAAAAAAAAAACACCTGTAGAGAGAAAGGGGATGTTTGAGTTCTCTTTAAACTGAAACCTGATCAGCTGCCAAGTGTCTGTTTCTGCTCTGATGGTTCTGTGTCTCAGTGGGGACATAGGGCAGCTCCTTCCAACCTTAAGCCTTGAAGATTTTTACCTGGCAACTGCTGTTATCCAAAATGCTTTCCTTAGCTCATCTCGCACTGGGAGGAAAATTCCTCAAAGTGGCTCAGTGTAGGATGGGAATGTGAACTATGTCCAGGCTGACGTCGACAGAACTCAAAAGCTGTGCTCGTGTAACTGTTTACTTTTTTCTAGAGGCTTCAGTTAATTTGGCTGTTTGTCACAGAATGCATTTTTGCGTGAAGTGCTGATTTCAGAAGTAGCCTCCGTGAAGGGATCACATTGCCACCCAAGTGGAAATGGGGAGTGGAAGAACATCAGTACTGCTGCAGGTTGAATTCATGTGCCTGGAAAGAAATATATTCCAAGCAGTGTGCAAGCAGCTTATTGCTTTCAGAAAAAAAAAAAAAAAATATTGTGACAAATCTCATTTTTAGTTTTGGATAGGCTGGAAAGGAAACTTGTAGTTTAATGGTCTAACAGTAGCTGTCAGCCTGGTACCCGGCCTTCTGTTCTGAGCAGTGAATCTCTCTAGCACCCTGCTGAACTCTTGGAGGTGCTCTTTCAGCTGCACTTTCATTGGCCCCAAACCAAATGGTCTTAATTACAAACCACTTATCTAAACTGAGGGTTAGTCAACACAAATGTGACACAGGGCTTGCAAGAGTATAAAAATCAGTCAGTGTTTGGTGTGGGCTGGATTCAGATTGACCGGTTGATAGGGCATGGGAAGGTTCATTTGGGTCAGTAATGGACAGTGGTGGGTGGGGGAAGTGAGCTTCTCCCCTCCTGTATGGTTACGGAGTCCAGCATCATCCCTCCTTTCTCAGAAATCTGCCCAAAAGTGTCAGTTGTTCCCCATCTTCTTGAATAGCAGCCCCATTTGTTGGCCAGGCATATTTCTGCTGGCAAATCTGATGTGGCGTGTATACCCACGCGTGTCGGGTTAGGTAATTTATATTGTTGATTTCCCGATTGCAGAGCACCACAGCTGTCAGCTCTGTAGCCTCTAGTGTCATTCCTGGGCTTGTTTGGAGGCTGCTAGTGATGATAATACATGTGCATCACTTCTCAAGGTTGTAAACATTTGAAGGCATGTGTACGTATAAAGGGTAGGGGGCTAAGCAAGCAGACAGTCTTAGAGCTTCATCTACATCACTCTCGATAAAATACTCTTTCTTTACTTGGATGGTGTGAGGATGTATTCCCCCAGTAGCTAAAGATAAACTTATGCTCACAGGAAGTTTAATTTTTCTTCTTTTTTTTTTCTGTAGTTCTCTACTCCTTGCCTTGTACCTGCACTAGCATCCATTTGACTCTCAGTGAAGCTGCTGAAACAAAGTTTGGAGAACAACAGCAACAAAATGTTTTATGTCCCTGAACTCTCACCACAGAGAGGAACAAATGTCAGTCCCAGTACAGAGGAGGGTGGGGGCCAGGACAGGCACAGCTCGGGGCAAGGGATGAACTACAGCACACTGATGTGTAGTAGGTCAACGTGCAGCAGCCTAAGCCTGTGGCACGTCAGAGGACACGTTCCATGTTCATATGTTTGTGTAGAAGTGTCTGTCATGTATCATTGTGGCAGAGATGGCTTGTTCAACCATTCTCTTTTTATGCTTCTGGTTCTGGATCCCTGAAGTCAGTAGCAGAGATGAAAAGTTATTTACTAGAATCTTCTGCAGTCATACCCAGGGGCTTTTGTGCCCTGGTGTGTGGGCTGACTGGCACTAAAACCTTCTAGTCTGGGGAGATGGAGCTGGGCCATCTGCTCAGAACATAAATGGCAATTAGCAGTCTTTTAAACATTGCCTTTATTAATATTTACAAACACAATACCCTGTCTCCACTCCACTTCTTGCACCGAGGATTCGCAAGCTGTGACAGTCGTTACAGCCCCTAAGCAGTACAGTAACCATCTGCCCGCGGAGGGCCTGTGTTGCTGTTACCCATTAACGTGGTATCAGGTCGGAGACAGAGGCGCGCTGATAAATCCTGTGCAGGCTGCCAGGGCAGTAACACGTGGACACCGAGCCAAGAGGAACTGGTGTCTGTGTGCAGCTCAGGCAAGAGGCAGAACGCAGTGGCTGAGGTTCAAAGCCGGGGTCCAGCTGGGCACAGATAACACGTGTTTTGTCCTCCCTGCAGCCACGATGCTGCTTCCCAAAGCGCTGCAGTTTGTGGAAGTAACGCTCGCTAGCTGGCACTCCGTGCTGTGGGATCCTAGCATGGAGGAAGGTCACCCTGCTCAGCTGGGGATGTGGGGAACGCCTGCTTCTGCATTGCTCTTCCACAGGTCTCAGCCTTCAAACGCCTTTTGGGCCCTGGGGGACTCTTTGGCAAGATAAACTTGTGGGACAGTAGCACAAGGTTACCGTGCTGCGGTATCTGAGGGTGACGTTGCAATCGACGCAGACAGAAAGGGTAAGGGAGAAGGAATGCGTTTCACTGCCAAAACCTTTCGTGCAAGAGGTCGGATCTGGACATGTGCCCTTGCTGGGCATACGTGCAGGTTCCTGCAATTTGTAGCTGCTATTGCTGTCACCACCAGTAGTGGCACCCAAGTAAACAAAATTTGGGAATGCCATCCCACGACCGAAACTTCAAGAGGTTATTTCTAGATGGAATTGAAGCTCCATGTGATTTAGTGGACTGTAGCCTTATTGTGAGAGTAGACGTGGTTTTAAATGGAATTCTTTATATAGTATTGTTGCTAGCACAGTAGTGGGCAGTTGGATTAAACTATTTTGGAGCTTTGTTCCTTTTCGATACCATACTAGCACTCTTGTTAAACAGGCTTCAAAACAAGCTAAAAAAGCCTGGCAACTACTAGTTGCAAGCCATATTCTTTGACTGATTTTTTTCTCTATTGATTCTTCTTTTTCTTCTTCCAGAAAGGAGATACTTTGGCAGAAGACAGTTAAATAAACAGCTTTAAAATGTGCATACTTAACGTAGGAATTATCACCCAACAGGCAAGCTGGAGCTGCAGAGGCAGTGTTGGTTAGCACTTGGATCTATGCATTTTGGAATAGTGGGGCTAAGCTTTTCAGGGAGGGGTAGTACCTGCACATAATTACTCCTGAGACCCGTCAGCTGTTCCAGTAATTCTCCAGAACGTGGAATTTTTAGGATCACCAGACAAATGTGTGCTGCCTTTGTGCTGCCTATCACAGACCCCGGGAATCTCAAGAATGTGAAGGATTTTCTCTCAAATTCCAGCTCTGTGTGCCCCTTCCACTTTTCCTCTAGGGACTAGTGGAAGCAGGAAAGGAGGTCACACTTGAAATACCAAGTCCGAGAGGGGAAATTTGTGAATATATAGCAGATAACGCCCGTCGCTTGCTGTATTTTGCCACATTTCCCCTCCCCCCCCATTGTGGAAAGTATGATTAAAGTCAGCCCCTCCGCCCTGACTGAACCATACATACATGCACAAATGCCAGATTCTCTTCATTCCAGGCTGCTGACTTCAAGAAGGACTTGCTCCGACAAGCTGGAAATGAAGGCTGGCAGCTTTGTCTGCAACTCAAAGGCTTTATCTCTCTTAGACACTCTTCCTAACATTTCCCACAAACACTGTTCTGCTGGTAGAAGCTGATGTATACGCAGGACGCCATCAGGCATTTATGAATAAAGCCCTACGTTGTGTAACTCCTTAGAACTGGCAAAGAAAATTTAATAGAGCAATTGGCATCGGGCCCACGAGAGAGCTTGTTCTCCCTGTGCTTCAGCCTCATTAGTTGGGGAGCGGTAGGGAGAGTCAGCTCGGCTCTTTGGTTCTCTGTCCCCCTACCAAGAGGTGCCGTTCTTTCCTTCGTGAAACCTGCACAGTCCAGCCTTCATCTCTCACTTGTAATATTTCCATCAACAGGTGATGATTGCCTTCAGCTTCCCAGTTGTCTCTCTTTCCTCACTACCTGGGTATCCCTTCACTTCCACATTTCACCACGGCAAGCACAAGTTCTCTGACTTCTAGGATCGTCTTGCTCCATCAGCAACTTCTGTTTCTCTGTTCTTGCCTTCTAGCATTATTGCTTCACTGCTGCTTCTGCTCCTTGAAGGATGCCAGCTGTGTCCACCTGTTGGAGGTTTCTTTGCATGCACTTTTAAGCTGTCTGCTTGTGCTGCATATGCAGTTTTCTGCTTAGAGTATTTATGCTCCCTGGCCTGTCTCAATCACTTGATGAACTTAGCCTTCAATAAATTCTTTCATGTAGTGAGACCTCTTTCAGAGTTGTAATAGTGGTTCTAGAGTGATTCTGTGCTACTAAATGCAAGAAGGACAAGCTCTTCTTTGGATGATGAGTTGGTTTCAAAATGAGCATTAAAGCAAATATATTTGTACCTATTTATAACATTTAACACATGAAATTGAGGTAACTTTAAGCCTGATGCTGTAAGGCATGCACCCTGGCATAAAAAAGTGTCACAAATCAAATTTGAGTAACAATGATGGTTGTGACATGATTTCTGCTAAAAGGGTATCTCTGATGTCATCATCTTATTCCTTCAGAAGCAGCTTGCCAGTGTTATTTGAGGTTGCAGAGTGTGTATATATTTTCTAAAAACCATAAGAAAGACCTACCAGTGTCTGATGTCTGCCCAGTGCTTCACACATTTCACAATTTGCTGTTGTAGACAAAACTTTTCTGCCTGATTTCTCAGGGAGGGCTGTTTTTGCAGGGGCTGTGGCCTTGACTTATGGCCATATAACAGCTTGTTGAACAGAAAAGGGATCCCGCTGATCACAGCTCCAAATCTTCTCTCCCGACCACGGGACTGTGCTTTCAGGACATTGTGTGAAAAGACTGGTGAAACAAAAGCTCTCGTTTCCCCTTATCTGGCTCAATATGTACAAAGAGCTCAGCAGCAGTGACACAAGAGAATTATTATCAGTGCCATAGTGAACATTTTGAACGACAAGCTGGCGTGAAGAAGCACCCGCAGCATTTAACCCATGTGTTTTATTCATCCTGGGGCAAGTGTAATTTAAAGTGACACCTCTATAATTGATGAAGTATCTTTTTACTCTTTGTTTAATTACCAGCTTCAGTGTCTAGAAAGCAGCGGATCAATAATTTACAGTGATGAACTTCCCCGCGTCCTTCTGTTTTACTAGTCCAGCCATTCAAACAATAGCTCTGGAAACAAAACCTCACATTTTGATGCTTTTCTTTCTCTTCAGTTGATTTGAAAGAGCTTAACTCCTTATTTTTCTATCATAGGTGTACTCCAGCACAACTGAAGCTGATGGCAGAGCTCCCACTGGTATCAGGGAAGCAGGGCTAATGCAGGGCATGCCACGAGCACCATATCAGCTCTCATCTTTTTGCAGTCTCCTCTCGTTATAGTAGAGTGGCTGAGGCTGGGCTCGTGTTGCTACAGCAGCAAATGATGCTGCCTTGGCACTGTCTGAGGGCTGTTAAAACCAGAATTCAGACACAGGAGTGAAACTGCTGCCTGCATTTTGCATGGACTTCTTACATTATGGGCTTTGATAACATGTATTGATTTTCTATGGTAGATACCTTTTCTTGAGACTCTTGGACTATCCTTTCAGGGTAGAGATGAGAATCCTTCATGGCCCTGGATCCCTCACCTTCCCCAGGGAGATCTAGATAACTTGTGCCTTCCGAATCAAAGGAGCAAAATTGTTCCCTTCCCACTGGGATAAGGCTTCTGATGGTTCCTGTCATTGTCCTGGCTGCCACAGACAGCGGCGTTTGGTCAGATACTATCAGAACAAAATTATCGAGCTTCCTCGAGATCTCCAAACCTGTGCATTTCTGGCACAACGTGGCCATATGTGGAAGGGACTCCCATCTACACACTGGGGGCCTGAGGGCAGAAAGATAATTTCCACTTTTTGGCCTTTTCTAAGGATGTGCTCACTGTCTGCATCAGCACAGCTCGATGGTTCTCCTTTCCTGCCTCTGACTCTTGGGGTGCTGGTCCTCATCTGATGGAGAACAGGATGGTGCTGTGGGACAGTTTCTGTTGCTAGTAATATCTCAACTGTCACAACTGGTAGTTAATACCCAAGTCACAGGAGCTATGAGAACTTCTTCACGAGCTCTTGTTTGAGTTGGAGATCACCAAAAGAAATTTTCTTTGACATGGTAGCTGTACAGGGTAACGACCTCTGCCTGCCTGTGGCTGCCAACCTTGTCTGCATCAGCAGGATTGCCACTGGTTTTCAGCCGCCCAATGCAGGACCATAGGTAAATCAGAGAGAAAGAAAGAAGGGGGGAAAATGAATGTTTCCATTCACTGCATAGGCCTGTGTTTATCCAGATGTGGAACTTGCATTCCTGAGAACCGCAAAGGAACAGCCCCCCCCAATTATTCTTTATTGTGTATTTTGGTTTTGATTAAATCTATGTCCTTGATAAAGCAGAAACGTTTAGAAATGTTTTGAGCGTGATAGGGGAGCCCTCCTGTGTGGGCAGAATTGAAACCATATCATTGAGATGAAATATTCCCCATCCTTCTAAGTTGCAAGCCAATGATTTTCTTCTTTAACACCCATGTGAATTACTTAGTTTGTTCAAAAAAATCTTGATTTGTCAGCGCTTTGATTCAATAGGAGTATAAACTTGTAAAATGCTGGGAAACAATATTCTGGATCATCTGATAGGTGCACGCTAATGCCAGTGGATGTGGGATGTGCTTCCAAAATGATGTCTGTGTTTTCCAGGCATCCTGGGATACTTTTGCCAAGATGATGGCAACTCATCATTCCCTATTTGGTCCTAAGTGAAGATATACCTGATTTAGGATAAAAGTTTTTGCAATTCTCAAAAACATTAAAGACCAGTGGAAGCCTTGGGGTGCTGTCAGACTGGCCAGAAGGAGATTACCTCAGACAATACCCTTCATCTGGTGGCTTTTCCCCTTCTTTTCAGAAGCAACAGAAGAGACGGGGTAAAGGGAAGCAGTTCAGACATAAGCCAGCTGCAATATCATCTGCCCACGTGCTCCCGCTAGCTGCCAGGCCTCAAATCGGACACCCTGCCAGATAGCCAGTCTGCACTGTGTGTCTACTTTTCTTTCGTCTGCTTTTGGAAACTGCTTAGGCCGTTTCTTTTAGCATAATCTGGAATTTGTACAGATCAGTGGAGATTCTTATTTTGGGTTCCTAATCTAGTTTTACTCCAGACTGTTGTTAAAACTTTCCTTAAACTTTTCGTAGGGGACTTATGCCATCACAGCAAATGCCAAATGCTTTTTGTTCCCTTACAAAGAAGGGTATGAAAGAAGTTTTGTACTATATGTGTTCCTAATAGTCTTATTGGAACTTTAAAGCTTTCGCTATCCCAAAATAACCGCCTATCTTGGGCCAGCAAAGTCAGTTTGGGACAGAGGGGAAAAAAGTGGTGGAAGTACAAATTGTGCCTGTAAACTCTGCGCTTATAAATCATCAAATTAAAAACTACTCCACTTGTTTGAATGTCTGCAGGATTGAATGTGTCCTTTTTCTGGGCTCATGGAACTTGGCTCCGCTTGGTAGTTCGTAGTTTGCTCACAGCATTGCTAGGTTTTCATCTAAAGAGTCACACCCAGAAGGAAAATAAGAATGTTGTTTCTCTCAGGTTTCACCTGCTTCTGGTGTCGGAATGAAATGTAGCAGAATACTTGCAAATTGATGTGGTTTGGTTTTGTTTTTTTTTAAGGAAACTATAGATGTTACATGGAACAAACCTATGACAGATGCTATTGTACCAATCTGAAAGTGCTTACATCAACATTTCCCTAAACTTGAGGTACAAATTATGCTAATGTATAAATTATGTTGCTACTATAAATTTTGCATACTAGGCATTTTGTTATTACACTAGCAGGAGTGAGGAGTAAGAGAAGTTGCTGGGACATCGTTCATCTACAAGTTATTTTAGTAAAAAATAAAAATCAGGCAGTATATTTCACATGATTCCCTCTCCCATGCTTTTCAGGAAAGTTTTGGCTAATTGCCCTTCATTTTTGTGACACTGGAATCTTAATATAATCGAGATTTACCTGTGCTCCAGTTTCTGTGTAGCAGAGAAGTTACGGTTTTGACGCCAGAGTAGGAATTCAACAATAGCTTTATTCAGACCTTACCAAAAGGAAAAGCTTCAAATATCTTGTTTCTCCTGGAGTAGACTTTTTGAAACTGAACAAACAAGTTACTGACTGTATCCTGTGACTTTGTACCAAAAATAAGTAGATAAAACAACAGTGTTAGGGTCCAAACTTAAAGATGAGACTTTGTACGGAGTTAGATGCATAGAAAGCTAGCTCCCAAAATGTTTTTTTCCAAAATTAATTAGCTTTTGGATCCCAAAAAAGAGGCATAAGGTTATTTAATCTGAAACTTACAGTTTTGTAGTTCATTTTCTCTAAAAGTCATAAGCACTGGTTCTGATAAAAACCTGCCTGTTGCCAACTCTTGGTTTCCCCCTTGCCATGCAGGCAAGAATGTGAAGTATTTAACAGGACACAAAACTAAAGGTCAATTTAAAAGTCTTCAGAAATCAAGATGCCCCTAAATATAAGTCAAATATGAAACATCCTCTTGGGACAGAATTGCTATACGCCCTGGAAAGCTTAATACACCCTTGAGTGCACACCCTTTTCTGGCCAGGTAGCATGGGGACAAGGACAAGGTGTGAGCAACTGGCAAAGAATGTACCCGAGAGCCTGGTTACACTGGAGCAGTCCTCTGGAACAGCGTGGAGAACTAAATCTCAGCTTGTTCTCACCAGGACTGCAAAGCTCCCCATGTTGCAGTGTGGCATAGTGCTCCTGCTTTTTTTTTTTTTTTTTTTTTTGTGCTCAGCCTAACTTTGCTGCAGCAAGCTGTCCCTTTCAGCTCAAGGAGGTTGTACCAGCTAAAACATTGAAAATCTTGGCAGGGATTTGGCTCCACGTTCCCCTAGAAGCTGCATAAATCTGCAGGGGCTGCATTTGTAGACAGGAGAGAGGTAGGAGGTAGCAGGCCTACAGGTACAAAATTATTTATCCATTTTGTCACAAACATCTCTTCCTGACAGAACAGAAGTCTGGGGGATAAGGCAGTCTGGGCACATGCATTGTGCTCATTTCCATGGAAGCTCAGGGGCTGTGTCACACTGTGGATGCTTAGGATGCTTCTCTGCACTGGGAGCTGAGAGCTTCTGGCAGTACCCAAAGACAAAACAGGTGGAGAGAGACCCCTCACTGGGGAGCACAGGGAAATATTCGTGTTATATCGCTTTATCCAATTAAGGTCTTTCTGAGCTTTGTTGTAGGAACCCCTTTTCATTTGTATAAGAAAGAGGAAAAACTTTTTAACTGGGCTTGCAGATTTTGTATCTGTTGAAGTGACAGAAGCGTGCATTGGTGCTACAATTACAGCTCTAGGCAGGAGTCTGATAGTTTTGCTGAGACGTATGCACCTGGCTTATAGTTATGTACAACCATTTGTTGCTGAAACTGTTGGCCTGCAAGATATTAATGGATACAGTTATATGGGAACGCTTTGAAAATTAAAGTAAATTAAATGGCTCCTTCCACAGGTGCCCAACAGCTTTACGGTTTAACACAAAATGACCAAGAGAGATGACAAGTTGATAAAATGGGGCAGCAAACTTGTGCTCTGTGGATCTACTCTCCAGGAAGGGCAGGTAGGGGAGCTGTCCTCTTCTGCATTACTGCTGGCCACGAGTGTTAGGACAGGCCCTGTCTTTTCCTGCCCCTTGTGTATCAGAGATGTGCTCGGCCCTGCTTTGCAGGTGTTACTTTACAGATTTCAAAGTCTTTTCTGTCTATCCTTTTCCTCACATGAAGAAAAGCAGGGGTGTGATATAAAAAGGGTGTAGCAGCTCTAATTCGTACATTTAGTTTTCTGTTTCAGGCTGTGGGAGAGGCCCCTTTCTGCTCAGGAGAGAGGAGTCACAGGTTAAATACTGCCCATCTCTGCGGAGGGGAGCCTTAGGTTACTGCTTGCTGCCTTCCTGGAGAATACTGACGTGTGAAGAGCCCTGCTCTGCCAGCTGTGTCCCTGCTCAGTACGCTTGTATGTTCTTCTTTTCCAGACTGCAAACAGTTTAGTGCTGATCTGGCCTTATATAGTAATTTCCTATTATTAGAAACATTTCCTTGGGACCTTGTTCAGGGAGTAGCAGAGGGAAATCCTGTTTCCTTCTTCTAACATGCAGGCAAAGCAGCACTGTTCACTCTTCTCTTATCTAGTGTCGGTAGAAAAAGAAATTTTTGTTATGCTTTCCAATCTTAATCCCTTTCTAACACTAAGCCTCTTTTCAGAAATGCAGAAAAAGAAATTTGAAGGAATAGGAACTGTCAGTCACCAGTGTGAGCTGTAAAGCGTTGTCTGCAGCCTGTAAGTTTTGCTTGTTCTTTCTCAGCCATTTTTTCTGTCTCTCAAAATGAGTCTTCCTAATGCCTTGGAAAACTGCTTTTTCTTTTCTTATTTTTTTTCCATGTTGGCTTGTGTCAAAAATAATAGGATGTCCTGATATAGATGCCCTGGATCTACCAGGGCATCTGTACAAAGCTAATGTCTGTGGTTAAAAAGAGGAACAATTTTATGCTAAGGAGGGAGTTGTCTTAGTTGAGTGTGCAAAAAGGAGGTATTTTTAAAGCAGAGATTGGTCACTGAAGCACAGAGATATGTAAAGGCTTTGAACACTTAATTTTTCCTGTGAAAACATTTTTTCCCCTTAAAAGGAAGATGTAGGTCCTGCCACTGGGAGTGACTGTTTAGAAAGTCAGTTGTGAGGAATGCACATCAGCTGAACTGAGTCAGGCTGTTTGTATTAACAGCTCCGTCAAAAGGCTCTTCTTGTTCTTGCCACGGACTCTGCAGGGGAGCTGCTTAAAATTATTGTATCAAAGTAAGGGCAAAGCAATCAAACTGAATTAACTGTTGTTTTTAAACTCTCTGCTATTGAAGTTAGTTCAACAATCACTGCTGGATTCAGAATGGGTAAGTTGTGTTTGTAAAATCAGCTGAAGTGCCGACTGCCTTGCAGTCCTGTAGAGCACCCAACAAAGCCGTGCACAGGGCAGGGTGCGAGCGTGACGCGGTGAGAGTGTCCACATGCATGAGACCAACTGGCATCATATTAAGGGCATCTGGTAATTATGCAGTAGGACTTTGTTCTGATGGTCACTGTCAAAGCCAGTCATCCATTTCTGTTTCGTTGGTTCAGCAGAGAACAACAACAAGGAAAAATTATCGTAATTTGTTGCATTAACCCAGTTTCTGTTTCCACTCACGTCATAGACCCTGAATTATTGTGTGTGTGCAGGAGCCATACCTAAATATGAATGCTGCTGTGTATGGGCTTTTAATCTGCCATTTTTCAAACGTCTTATCATCAGGGTTATCAAAACATATAGCACTTACACTGAAAGCGTAGGAGTCCAAGGACAGCATCTTCATTTTCTCTAATATTCCAGCTTTTTGTAGTATTCTTGTTTATTTGTAAAAGGCTGAGCTTGGGAAGGAGAGAAGTTCAGTGTTCTCACTGTTGAAGCTTCCTTGAAACAAACAAAACCAGTATTGACAGTTTTAGGCATTACAAAGCATAAATTAGAATCCAAAATAATAATTTAAATATTCTTTGTCTTCTGGGTTTTGAACCCTTTTGGCCACACCTATTATATTTTTAAGCTTTTGTCTACAGTAGTGCAAACACATTCACACAGACCTCAAGGATTCAGAGAAGTGGTGATGTCATCAAGTTCGTGGTAAAATTAAGGAACTCTGCAATCTTGAGACACCTCTTCAGTGAGTACAACAGGCTGCTGATTTAACCTGCGTGGGTCTGCAGTTTCATAACTGACCAGGAATGCTGTGTCTCCAGGGTCCAATGTCCTATGTCCATGTTTCTCTTGCTAACTGCTTGTTTTGGGGACATCTGGTCACTCTGCAAGGGGAAAGGAGAGGTGGATCAGTACAAACAAAAAGGGGTAGAAACCAGGCGATTGTTAGCAGAGCTAACAGTATGGGGAAGAGATTCTGCCTTGTTATCAAGCCTGTTACAATATTTAATGTTGCTTCTTTGGCAGGGCGTTGATTTATTCAGATGTTGTGTGGTCAGACGTTTGTCCTCTGCTGGAACACGGCTTTTTTCCTAAGCAATGGGCCAGATGTCCCTCAGCACCTCCAGTTTCTGCGATAGGGTGTCTTAAAAATGCGAGGCGTTTTAATCAGTTTTCAATCAGTATAATGTGGACAGCAGGACACATCTGATAGGTTAGAGAAATTTCTATTTTTTGCAGAATACTTTCCTCTGACCTGCAAGAGGGAGTCTCTCAAATTCCTGGCCTGTTTAGGGTGGTTTGTTTCCCATGGTGTCCTTGCCAAGTACTTTCTAATTATGGAATGTGTGTTTTTCTGCAGTTCTTTTGCAAGGCAGAAATAATGAATATTATTTAAAATACGTATCTATGCATTTATAGATGAACTTGATACTTTGTTTTTGGACTAATGTAGATGTGATCCACGTTGTCTTCTGAATAGCATAAACCAAATCCCGAATCTCTTACCTCTGGATTTATGTTGTGTGGTAGAATCTGCTCAGTGCAGGCACAGGCTGTGGTTTGTTTAGTGCCAGCTTCACGGGGCCAAACTCTTTTTCAGGAGAGCACTGCTCGCGGGTGTAATAGCAAGTCACACAGCGCTCTGGGAGCCTGTTGGAGCAGGGCTGACAGGAAAGGCTTCCATCCCCTTGCTTTGAATGTGAAATTGTATGCAGGGAATCAGCCGCTTATCAGCATCGAGCAGAGCAATCCCAGTGCTCTGATCCAGGGTTTCTATGAGTCATTTCTAACTGGTGAGGCCTGGAAAACTTGATTCATCCCTCTGTGCCTGTAGCTGCCTGTAGCAGGGACACAGAGCTAGCTAGCCATCCTCAGCAGAAATCAGACAAGGGCTGGTCTCTCTGTTACTGGAAAGGAAGAGCCTGGTTTTATCACCTTAATAGCATCAAGATCTTATACATCAAAATTATGGTGGTTATCTCTGCTTTCCAAATATTTGTTTCCTCCTAATTTAGGCTAACCTACAGGCAGGAGCATTTTACCCAACAACAGTTGGGTAGTAGATTGGCTAGAGAAAAAAAAAACTTTTGAGTAAAGGTCTTCTCAATAAATATATAAATAGTGCAGGTTCCACTGCACTGAAAACAAAACAAAACAAAACAAAAAAGCCAAGGGAAGCGTGTAAAAATGTATTTCTGAATATATTTGTTTATTCTCCTCTTAGGTGGCATTTTCAGGCTTAAGATGTGTTCTGAGAAGGATCGCTAGGAAACAGAGACAGTGGGGAAGGTGAAGTTGATAGTGTGAAGATAACTCCGTGCTGATACATAACTTAAAACTGAAACATGAATTTTACTGACCTCTGTGTTGTTTGGCCACAACTAGACTGATTAGAGGAATGATAGTGGAGAGCTGACATTCTCCTCCTGAAGATTTAGAGCTGCCGGGCTACATTTCTAATTATAGGTGGAAAACTCCTGGCTCAGGGCTTGCTGTTGTGATTTGGTAACGGCTGATGTGGCTCAGTTTGGGAAGTAAAGCTTAGATTACCTTTGATCTTAACCCGTGCACCTGCACTGAGCAGGGTTTTGGATTATTGTTTATTTCTTTCAATGCAATGAAAGCTCTAAATAAATGCTCCAAAGCAGGCCAATGCTAAACCCACCTTTGAAATGTGTCCTCAGGCTGCTTCTGTTAACAATTCACATAAATCCTCAGTTTGTTGCTGATCAGAAGTGAATAAAAATAACGGCAATTAGAGTTGTGCAGGGATTGAGAGGTACTACGAGTTATTTTTCAGACTGGAACCTAATTAGGGCAGAGGAGCTGGTGGCACCACAGCTCTTCAGAAGGTGTTATACCAGCTTCATCACAAGTCCTTGCAACTGCTGGTACCTTCCTCATCTGACGAATGACATCTACCACAGCGCGGGCTCTCTGAGATCAGTGCTGGGGCCTTGGGTCAGAGCTAATTAGAGAGCAGTGCTGCACTGAACCACTGACATCGGCTTCGTTTCTTGGGTTTTAAATAGCCTCCTGTTGAGTAGTGGCCACGCATGGCCCTGTTTTACTTTACTTGATTTACTTCAAAACTTTTTAGCTTTTTGCTTTCCGTATTTTCATTTTAAAGCTTGGCTTTACCCTTTCTATAATAGAATTTGAGAAGTTAAAAACTGAAACCCTACAAGGAGAGCTGGCTCCAGAAGGTGCCAGTCGTGAAATAGCAGCAGTCAGGCTTGGGTGTGATTTCATGGCTCTGCTTGTTCAGTGCTTAGAGAACCTGACTTTTGGTGCTGTGGAGTTTGGTGACTGCTCTGTGGATGTCTGTGAATGTATTCCAGCAGCTGAGATGCTTGTAATGTTGGTTCTGGGCAGGTAAGTGAAGCAGGGCTTATTCTGTAGTGCCTCGTGCTGCCTGCATTCCTGCGGCTACATCCGATCTGAGACCAACACACCTAGGGACCAGAGAGTCTTTAGAGAAAGGAAATCCGTTCCTTTCGTCTTTCTTCTTTTATTCTGTCACCATGACATAGCCCAATCCAAGCTCAAGCCCTGATTTTCGTAGGAACTGGATCAAAATCAATGGAAATATAATCTTTCTTGCAGCACATTGTATTCTGAAAAGAGGAGACTGCAGCCTCTCTCTTGCACCAGCTCAAATCCTCCTGAGATGTAGGTATCACACTGAAGTCACTGTCACACTGAACACCAGCTGTCATCACTGGTTCACTACTGGACGGATGTGAACAGAGGTGGCAAACCGAACAACGCACTTTCCTCATATGACTAATTTGGAGGATATTATTTCTTTTCTTTTAAGTGGGGAAGGCTTCTATCATGGTTGTGTTTTTTATTACATGTCATGTTTTATTTTTTAACTTACCAAAATGCATACTTTCCAAATTTTGTTACAGAAAAGGATGAATCTCTGTGCAGATGTTTTCTCTGTGCAGATGCGTGCATTTAGCACAAATGACCTTTGAAAATTCAGCTGATGAGTTTATAACGTTACGCTAAGTTGGAGACCTCTGAACTGCAGGTGCAAGGTAGGCATTTTGCCTATTTTGCCTTGTGTGTGGGCAGTGCCTTATACACTCTGGATAAACACGTGTTGAATTTGTAGCTCCTGGCTAATTGTAGAGTCCCATATTACAGAATATTTGAAGAGAGGGGGCTGTTAAGGGTGGTATAAAGGAGGAATACGCTTTGTGCAGATTGTGGTTATCTGTGTTGTGAGCCTTGCAGACAGAAACCCATCCTCTTCTTCAAGCTGCCAGGAGTCAGATCAAATGGATGACTAATTTTTTCGGATGCTTGGAAATGGCAGGTCACGTGGCTGAGGGCAGAAGTCGCCTCCTGCAGGGGTCTGTCTGCCTGATCTCCAGCACAGCTGGCAGGCAGCAGCTCTGTGTGCTCGCATGTGAACTGCTTGTGACCTGCAATACCTGACAGGTGCTGTGCTCGGCTGGGCCCTGCGCCAGGGTAGCGTGCTATCTCTAACAGCTCTCTGGCTCTAACTGACTGTACCTGAAATGCCTTTCAGGATAGACACAAAGCTTAAGCCATCGAGGAGCGAAATAACAGAATAATTGGATAGTTTAGGTTGGAAGGGACCTGCGGGTCTCTGGTGTAAACCCGCTTCAAAGCAGGGCCAGTTTAGATCAGGTTGCTGAGGCTTTGTCTGGTTGAGTCTTGAGTATTTCCAAGGATGGAGTTTCACAACTTCTTGGGGCCCCTATTCCAGTATTTTGACGGCTCTTATTGTGAAAAGTAATATAATTATTTCATAATATCTCACTGGAATTTCCCTACTTCCAAGCTTGTGTCTGTTGCCTCTTGTCCTTTCACTTTCCACCTAAAGCACATGCAAATGCTGCCTGCACGTTTTTATCAAACTGCCCTTAGCTCTGGATGCTGGGGGGTTTCACAGCCTTGGGGTGGCTGTGGCCAGTAATACTTTACGTCAGACCAAATCCCAGTGACCTCTGAGACAAGTAAACGTGCTACTTGTGGTTGTAAGGCCAGTAAAGAGGGGTCTTACGGGGTAGAGCTGGTTATTTTGTGCTAAGGGCCTCAAGGACCTCCGTGCAGAGGGGCTGTTTTGAAGGTGGGTGTCTCAAAATATTTCTCAGGAGTAAAATATTGTTGAGCAAATACACGAAGTCCTTGCAAGGACAGACAAACTGTCTTACCCCAGGACTTGTTGCGGTCCTTTGATTTGCAGAGAGAATGATTACAAGTGTGATTATAAGCCCGGGAGATTTTGCTGTGGTTGGGGTGAGTTTGGAGAGGATTAGGGGAGCCCTCTTGCTGCTGCTGCTGCTGTTCCAGGCACAGATTTCCCGTAGCATGCATATGGCTTCCTGTCCTGTTTGCTGTGGTTTTGTGTTGGGCTCTGCACCAGTTTTTCCATCGTCTGTGATTACTTTCCGTTTTTCCCGTCGTTGGGCAGTGGGGACTGTGCCTGCAGGCTGCAGCTGACTTCTTTCCTCTTGGACTGCCTCTCATGGTCTGTGCCCGTGTGCGTGCCTCCTCTCTGGGAGGGGAGGAGAGTTCCCCTCCCTTTCCTTGTAAAACGCCCTCTCCAGGATGCTCCAGTAGGAGCTGGTGGGAGGGAGGGAGTTCTGACTGCACTGAAATGTCATAAAAAAAAAAAAAAAAAAAAAAAAGGAAAAAAAAAATAAGGCAACTGACAGAAGGGAGAACTTGTCCTCAGATTCCTGCTTTATGCCGCAGCATAAACCAAGTCTCTGAAAGTGCTGTGAGAGCTGGAAGGAGGCAGAAATGAAGTTCAGAGGCGCGGTAAGCTTTACTGAACTCTTTTGATGTTTTTGCAGTTTTGAGATGCGTACCTAGGCAGAAGAAGGGAAATAAAGGTTCCAGGGCTTCAGCAGGAAAGTGAAACGTTTGAGCCGGCTTTGTGAAAGACGCTTCAGTCAGAAAGTTACGCGAAAGTGGTTGAAATAGGGGAAAAAACAACAGGAGACAGACGTTTGGAGGTGGAAGCCAAGGTGGGAGTTCAGAAAGTGGGAAGAGAGGGGGCTAGCGGCGCGCTGCTCTAGGGGAGAAGAAAGGGTGGAGCTTCCCCTTGGGTGAAAGGGGCATGAACAGATCCTAAGGGTGGTGGGCACGGGTTGTGTCCTACCCAGGGACACCCGGCTCCTTTCTCTGTGCTCCCACCCCAGAGAACGGCAGGAAATACCTGCTTAAAGACTCATTGCCACTCAGTTCCTCCAGGGTGTATTTACTTCAGCAAAACTTTGTCCATGTTTTAGCAGCAACCAGGAAGCCCGGCTCTGTGTACTGCATTGCAGAACTACCCAGAGCTTAGAAAAACGACTGTGTGGCAAAAGCTTGAGAGGATTAGGATTGCTGCTTGGAAAAAGATGAATAAGAGAGGAGAAAAAACAACGTACACAGTACTGCGACAGTGAGGGCAGACCGTGAGCTTCTGTTCTCTGTGGTGTGACACAGGAAGAGGGACGTTCAGCTAGGTGAAAGCTGTCAGATAGATGTACAGATTATTTTCATGCAACGCGTAGCTGTGCCACGGAATTCACTGACAGGGGAAGATGTCGAGGTCAAGAATGAGGGAACGTTATAAAAAAAGACCGTATGCGGCGTTTTGGCTGGGTAAGAATGTCCAAAGCTTTACTTGGTAAAGTTACTAAATTTAGGAAGAGAAAGTTTGAAAACAACCCGTCTCGAGGTTTAAACAACTCTCTAACTCTGGAACCTGGGTATCCCATCCCTGCTCAATCTAGAAACCCTTGCATCTTTTCCCAAATAGTTTAGTGTTGACCGCTGCCTGAGAAGCAGTCGTGGAGATGAAGGGAAACAATGCTCGTGGAGGACCTGCCAAGTGACCCCCAACAGCAGGGTATTTGGATTTCTCTTGGCATGGAGGAGCCAGCGAGCCCGTGTCCAGCAGTGGAGACAGAAAAAGACTTTTTAGGGGTGATCTCTGAGTGCTTTCATCCGAGTCTGATAGCAGCGATGTTGTCTAGGGTGGTGGTTGATATTCTCCGAGAGAACATGTGGGTGTGGAAGTGCCCTTCTCGTGCACCGGGAATGCACTGGAGTGCGCCTTCTGTTTGGGAAGTTTTACTATCTTTGAAAGCCTTAATGGTCTGAAATGGCTGTGTGGGGTGTGTGGAATCCAGCGCAGAAGGTGGGAACTGGGAACGTCTAGTGCGGGGAAGGGCAGAGCGCAGCAAGAATAACAGTGTGAGTCACGCCGTGTTTGTAGCGAGATGAAAGGATGTGTGCACTTAGAGGGGACTGCAGCGGTTAGAAAAGAACAGGGAGGGGGGCCACAGGGGCAGCACCCCATTGCTGTGAGCTGGGAGGCAAGGGAAGCCAGTCCATGCCATATGTAGGCCAGTGTTTGAGCTCCTGCTCCCCTCTCACCTGCTCTGTCTGAGCTAAGGAAAGGCAAAAGTGAGCTGAAAGTATTGTGGCAAGGCAGAGATCCGAATTTTGGTTCTGGAGGTTTGTCATCTGTTTGTCTTCTGCAGCTACTGTAGGATGCAGAGGCCTGAGCTCGCAGGTGGTGCTGCTAGGTGTGCTGGGATCAGTGACATCTCTGAGCTACCAGCAGCTTGTGCCACATGGTCAGGAGCAAAAATGTCAGCTCCCTAAATGCAGAAATTCAGTGTATTCACTTCTCTAGCCTTGGTGATTTTTCTGGTTTGCCTCATTCATGTTTCTTGCTATTTTATATTGAGCTTGTTTATTGAAACATCAGCATCCCTTCTGAAGGGTAAACAGTTCTCCTTTCCTTCAGATCAGTTCTTAAAATTACCTTTGTATTTTCACTAACAATTGATTCTTTTTCCTAACTCCCCCCAAAAAGAGTATCATCCAGAAAATATAATTATATAAAATATAATTAAAATATAATATAAATATAAACACACAACAAACAATATTACCTGCTTCCCATGCAAATCTCCATGGCTTCCTTTGCTTTATGGTCCACCATTATTTGCATTTCTAATTTACATTTGAGCTCCTTAGATAGATTCTTACTATTCTAAATATTGCAAGTGTCAAATGTCATTGATTAATGTATTAAGAGTAATAATTAACTGCAGCAACATCCACACCCTGTGTTATTATTTTTCAAAGATTAAATTTTTGCTCTCACAGTTTTAACTCCCCGTGACCTACATGCATTTAATAGATACTTAAAATATACACACAGTGTGATTACATAGCTCGCATTTCCCATTCTGCTTTCATTTCAGGGTGGGAGATTAAATGGCTCTGTAGCTTGAGAAGTGGGGGAGACAGAACCTATGGCTTCTAGGCAGTTTGCTAACAGAGACATAACAACAAATCTTTGCGAGAGCAAAATAAGCTTGCCTCCCCTATGTTTCTGATTATTTTATGTTTTCATGTATTCCAGCTTGTCTCTACTTAAAATACGGAAGACTTCAAAATAAACACAGGAATTAGTCAAGGAAGTAGCACTTGTCTCTCCTTAGTATCATTTTGGAATAGTGTATTCTATAGTTAAATCCATTCAATATGTGTTTTAGGGTCAGGAGGGAAGTATCAGAGAGGGAGAACCATGTTCCAGCACGGGCAAAGTGCTCCCCGACTCCAGACATTCCTTTGTTGGCAATGGAGTGCTCTGAAAGATGCCAGAATCAAAAAAATCGTTCTGCTATAAATGGTCCTTGAGTGGCAGCAGCTGACATGGTAACTTCTTTGCAAGGTTGTTCCCTGTTCCTCTACTAGTCCACATCCTCAGAGTTTTTATCTGTTCTTGATCTCATCCAGTCTGAGCATCCTGACGTGTCTCAAGTTGCCTGCGTCAAACAGCTTACCACTTTGTGGGAAATATGGCAATTGTCATTGGGATTGTATAAAAGAAAAAACAATTTATTTTTTTTCATTAAACAAGCCCAATACATGAGATGTGCGCCATATAAATTCTTGCCTGAGCTCAGGTAGCTTCAGAAAGGGCAGGTAAATCCACGCGTTTGTTTGAAGAGGATCTCTACATGAGCCATGGGGCTGTCTGTCAGGAAACCCTCTTTCCACCCCAGCTGCTGTGTGTGCAAAATATATGGCTGATTTTCAAGGTGGCAAAAGGTGGGAGAACACCAAGTGGCTGCACTTCGACCTTTTGGGGTTTCACTGGCAGGCAGCAAGTGCTTGACTAAGATCCCTTAATTCAGACCCACCTTAGCAGCTTTCATTACTGCCTTCTCAATGTAAAAGGAAAGAACTATCCCACTCTGCACCTCAGGAATTGAGGCCCTGGATAAAATAGTTGATTTTCGTCTGCTCTGCTGTCTAGCCCGTGCCCTGTCCAAACAGGCTGTAGAGTAGAGTAGAAATTGGAGAATTTTATTTTCCTTCCTGCAGCTTTGGCATGACACTGAAGAATGTTACACAACCCAGGAGACAAACGTGCTTTAACTGCCACCTCTCCACAAGAAGTTCATTATTGGTTTGAACTTCTTATTGTCCTCCAGAATCTAATCTGAATTTCCCTTCCCACTCGCATTTGGTTCTTGCCAGTTCTTCCGTTCCCGGCTTTGTAACTATTTCTGGAGCCTGCAGATCAATCATCTTTCTCTTGATACTGAGATAAAGATGCCTGACTCTTTCCATGTGGCACCAGCTTCCTGCAGTCAGCGTCCTGCAACTCTCCTGCTCCGCTGAATGGATGCGAGCTCGTTTGTGACAACGCATCGTCAGAGGAAAATATTACAAACATACTTTATAGATTTAGAAGCAGAAATCTCATTTTTGTTGTGGGACTTTTCTTTCTAAATCAGGTGATGATAAAGCTTCCCTGCTCCGTGTAAGACTTTGAGAGCTCCAGGTGTTTTCGCACGCGTCACTCAGGGATGCTTCAGGAAGAAGTCAGCAGCACTTGTATGGCTGGAATTGCTGTGTCAATACTGAGCACTCAGTTACCCCTCTGGGAATCAAGGCTAGGAAATTTGGGTATAAAAGGCTCCTTCCTACACACATGTTGGGATATTGCGTATTGCACAGCTGTGGACCATCTCATGGACAAAGCAGTGGTGGGAGTTACTTGCTCAGTTCATGTCAGCCATGGGCTCCCATGCTGGTGGCAGAGTTGCCCTCTCTCTTCTTCCTTCGCAAAAGAAAAATTCCCCAGAAGTGCTCAGACTGACTGAGTGACTCAAGTGCTTTGGAACTTGCTGTGCAGAGTTCAGAAAGCCGTGGGTTTTGTTTTCGAGGTGTATTGGATCTCCAAGTCCTGAGCAGAGGAAAGTCTTTATCATGCTTTTGGCACTTTGCATGGTTTAAAAGTAAAATATTTGTTTACACCTTCGCAGTACTGTGTCGGATTTACAAACTCGGTAACTTTTATACTCCTAGGAGCTGTTCATAAGGGTATTTTCTGGTCTTGTTGATTCTGCTGCATGAATACAAAGAAAGGCTGGAACATCAGCCAACATAAACCTGGCTCTGCAGGCTGCATTGAGCAGCACCAGTTTCCACCAGCTGAAAGTCTCTCCTAAAATGTAATCACACGGAAGAAAAAGGCATGTGGAAGTAGCACTGCTTTGGTAATTGCACTGGCTCGGGCCCACCATTCAGGAGTGACGGCTTTTCCTTTCCTGGCAGCGAGCCACTGTTGTGCTGACAGCTCTGGAGAAGAGATTAAAAGCAAGGAGTGGGTTAAAATAGTGTGGGAATGAGTCCCTTGGAGCTCTACCTGGGGACGGGCTCAAGAAATGCGGTGGCCACGGTCAGCTTGTATTCTCCGGAGCAGGAGTGACCATTAGGACAGTGATTTTAGGGAGGAAGGATGAGTTTGAAAGAGAAGACAGCAGCACTCCTAAGCCCACAGGCACCAAGATCAGGTGGAGATTGCTCAGATTTTTGCAATTCCCTGCTTGCAGCCCATGCTGGGTGTGAGAGGCCCGAGGTAAGGCATTACCATGGTATATCCTACAAAGGCAGGGATCCTTAGCCTCGTCCCTCTTTTGAGACCTGTAGGCAGGGTGAGGATACTCGTGTTTGAGGTGACCTAGCTACATGCTACTGTCAGGCATCTGTGCTCCCTTTCCTTCTTGCCCCGGGTCTGACACTCACCTGATCCTGTGGTAAGGTGATTCGACTCACTGAGTTGACAGAAAACTGCCTTGGTCTTTCGGTCTTTTCATCTGCTCATTGTTTGCTGGTTTAGTGGTTTATTGTTGTGTTTTCATCGCTTCTGCTCAGAGGCAGGTAATTGCTTGCATTAACACATGCCATGGAGGCAAAATCCACAGGAGGGGATGCTCTCCTTTTGGTGGAAACTTACCTCTCAGGTGGTAGTTTCACAAAGAGCTGGCAATGGCCTAAACTGGCCCTGCTGCTGAAATGCTTGCTCCTGCCCATCTCGCTTGGTTCCAGTGCTGTGCCACCATACCTGTCAGCGGTGTAAGTGATTATATGTGGGAAAACAACCTAGATGAAAATAATTTATGTAAAAATTGAGTTAATGTTATTCCAGGTCAAATTTCCAGTATTCCAGGTCAGATTTCTAGTCTAGCATATTGTAAAAGTGCTAGAGCCAGCTGCACAGAGGGCAGGTGGGGCAGCCCCTTTTGCTTGCGTTCTTACTGTGACAGCAGCTTGGCTCCCTCTGTGCTCTTAGGAAAAGTGATTTTCACAAGGAAAGCCCAAATCGGACCCTCACAGCCCGTATTCTTCTAATTATCTGGAATACATGCTCCCTACCACAGGGCTTTCAGAATTGTCCAAGCCAACCTTTTGCATAGCACAGGCCAGAGGATGTTGTAAATGAGCAGTACGTCAGCCAGAGGTGTTTTGGCAGAGATAAATCTATCTATTAAAAGCAAGTTCTGCTGCAGAGGTGCTAAGGGAGTGAGTCCTGTTGCTGCTTTAAGTTAATTAGCTTCACTGTAACATCCTTTTAACCCCTAGCCAGGATTTTCTAGCATTAATTTACAGCCACCTGATTATTTTTTTTTTACAGCCACACAGATTTTTAAAATAACTGTCATTTTAGTTATTTTTACTTAGTGCCTCACTGTCATACTCATCAGTCAGTAGGAACATACGGTCATCATTTCCAATATAGTGGCATCTTTATCCACTCTCTTCCTTCTGCATGACTTTTCTATTTCCATTTTAAAAAAGGATTGATTTTTACCCCCATCAACATGGCATTTGTTGAAGTTAATGGTAGTGAAATGGTTAACGTAGACATTTTAAGTTGGTGGTAGGCTTGGGCCTAAGCAATAAAGCAAACGATCAGATGGTGGCACAGAGGAGCACGTTGCTCAGCAGTTGTTTGTGACTGATGTATTGTATTTGCATTGAACTTAGCCTTGGGAGGGTATAGCACTGACTAAATTCTGGAGAATCTGACTGTATCATGGGGAGAACAGAACCGGGTCATGTTTAATTATTGCTGAAAATTTGCATATATTTTTTTTTTAACGGACCAAAATTCTGGGGTATTTATTTTCTTCTCACTGGGAGAGATGGAACTCCAATGAGAGGAAGAAAGCACGGAGCAAACTGACAGCTACTTAGGCTTAAATGCCTGTCCCGGAGGAGGCGGCCGAAGTACAGAGTTCTGTGTTGGAAGTGGGATGGATTTGCTTCTTCCTTAGGCTGGATGCCTACAGCTGGGATCGGTTTGTCCCGAGCTCGAGGGAGTGGCTGATGAAAGAGCTGCTGAAACTGCTAAGTGATGTTTTCTGTGAAAGTCTTCAGGATTATATAAACTTGGATTAACTGTGCGAGGGTGGAAGTTTCTCCTCAGTCATTTTTTGAGGCAGCTGTTTTAAAACTGTATTCATAAGCTCAGCCACTTGCAAACTATGGATTTTCTTCTGTTTCTGCTTTCGTTCCCACTACCTTGTCTGAAAGCTGCTCCAGAATTACACAGCTATGATATAAGCCTTCTAATTCCTAGGCTGAGTTTATCTGTGTGTAGTTTATCCCTGTTTGTTTGCCAGTGTTGTCCTCTATCTCACCACCTTTCTTCTCCAGGGCTTACACCTTTCCTTTTTGTCTTGGCAAAGAGGGTAGAAAAAAGCCAACAAAACGCTTTGTCGAAGGCATGGAGGAATTGGCTTGGAAGGTTTGGACATTTAAAAAGGATTACTTATGACAGTACCTGCAGAAATCTCCCAGACTTGACTTTTGAAAGCTTACAAATCAGGCCTTCCAGACTATGAGACCAACTTAAAACAAAATAAAAAGGAAAATTTAAATGGTGTTTCCCTGTGATACAGTTTGAGCCATTAGGGTGGATCTGGATTTGAGATTTCCTAGTAGCAAATTGGAGGAGCTAATTTTTCTTTCTGAAAGCTGCTAGTTTCATGCGATGACTTATGCCCAGGCGTTGGGCTTTCAGGAAAGAAGCCAATTATAACTTGCATAATTTGGCAAAACTTCTTTTGCAAATGACTGGTAAGTCTGAGCAACTGCAAGCTGAGGGAATTTGCACCTATTTCAGCCCAAATTTGTACTTCATCGGGACTTCTCTTTATTACTACTTAATAAACCTTAAGCTAAGATTTCTTCTGACCAAGGTTTTCATTTTTTTTCCCTGCACGCCATCAGTCCCTGTGCTCTGACCACTATTATATCTTGAGAAGGAGCAGAAAGGAACTACCTGGCAACGTGAGTCAGCAAAACTCATCTACATCATTGTGCAGGGTTTTCGGGCTGGAGGACAGTGTTTCAGCAGCGGTCCTGCATGCCTGGTGTGTAAAGCCCCTGCAGGAGAGGGTGACTGGGTGTTGCTGTCAGTGCATGAGCCCATTTAGGGACAAGCTCCAATGGCATTTGTGTCAGTGATGGGAATATCCCAACAAGAGATGCTCTGAAATGCAGTAGTGCTTTAGGGAAACGATTTAAGAGAAAGGTGCCTGCTGTGAGGAGTTTGCAAAGTAAGGAGGATTTAATACCATAAGGAAACACAGCCAGATGTGAGGCAAATTGTTTAATATGTTGTATCTCGTCTCTGATTTCTGTATTGTCTCTCGCCGTCACCTCATACATCGTCTATCTGTCGGGTCTAATTGCGTTTACTAGAAATTTTCCCTGCAAGTAGTGACTGAGTCACTCGAGCATGTTTCCTCCTCCTGTTTTAGTATGTGAGGTTGAATGAAGTAAGAAGTCAGCAGACCTATGTTTTCCAAAGATGGCTGTGTCTGAACCACATCATGCTGAAGATGTAACCTTTAAAAGAGTGTCAGGAGTAGAAGTTGCTTGATATGTGGGATAGATTTTAGTGTCGGTCTAAATTTGTAGCAGTGGCATGGGATGCCGAAGTGCCCCTTTCTGTTACTACTGAATTTTCCCAGAATTTCCCATTGGGTATCTTGCTAAAGCTTTTAAATTGGTCAGTAATGTGAAGCCATTTGCTCATGAGATGAATCATCATTAGTCATAAAAGATTCCTTATGACTTCCCGTTATGAGAGAGAAAAGGAACAGGAGAGAGGAGAGCACTTTTCAGTCTCACTCCTGTTGAAGGATGCCTGGGAAAGGAAATCCTACTTTTATTCTCTTCATGTGAAATGCTTGTTTGATTAATTGATTTATTTAAAGTGGTTGGAAATTTAGCAATAACTTTTCCCTAATGCCGGCTTGTCTTCCATCAAAATAATTATAAACTAACTGATAAAGTTAGTATACATGATCTAACATTTTCAACAGTAGGGTTATTCTAATGTCCTCTCCTATTTATAGGTTGTCCATGAGTAATTGTGGTTAATCATTCTTATGGACTCAGTGCTGCACAGAAAAACACACGTCCCAACCTTCCTCTGCTTTTGGTTGCAGGGAGCAGGGAGTAACGGTGTTCGTTTGACCATGGAGAGCGCTCTGACAGCCCGCGACCGCGTGGGGGTGCAGGATTTTGTCCTGCTGGAGAACTTCACCAGCGAAGCAGCGTTCATCGAAAATCTGCGTAAGCGCTTCAAGGAGAATCTGATCTATGTGAGTAACAGAGGGGCAGAAACAAAAGTCTTCACAAGTGACCTGAATTTGGGTATTTGATACAGCAGATGTAGGGATTCGGAGACAATGGTATCAGTTTGAGTAGACCGTAGTTGATAATCTCAGAACAAGACTGGGATAGTGTAATGTTAATTCATGTAAGAGCCTCTTTTGCAGTGATCCAGTTGAGGTCTACTGGCATTTACTGGTCCTTCCAGCACTGAAAAGCCAACTCACACCACATTTTTCCATTTCATGAACTCACTCTGTGGTGGGCTTTCAGCAACCCCAGGCTTGAACCTAATCCCAGATGGTATATGAGAAATAATCCGGTATTCTTGCTTGTTAGAAGCACAAAAACCATGCATAGGTGCTGTTTTTCCAGCAAGGATGAGGGGTCTAGCACAATTCCTGCAGTGTCATTCTTCATGAGGAGGTCACTTCTTCAGCACCCTTGGGCCTTAGCCCATCCCGTGCTGCAGGCAGGACTTGTCAACCACAGGAGCTTTCTGAGCAATTCTGGTCTCTCAGGGAAAATCCACTGCTAGTCCTTATGTAACCTCTTCATTTTGTGCTTTCTTTTTCAGACATACATTGGCTCGGTTTTGGTGTCTGTTAATCCATACAAGGAACTGGAAATCTACAGTAAACAGAACATGGAGCGATACCGCGGTGTCAGCTTCTATGAAGTTTCTCCTCACCTGTGAGTGGCCTGTGGGTAAACAGCGTAGTTTGTGCCATTCCCACACCGGCGTGTGCAGTAATGACGTGTGAAAGCAAGAAAATAGGACTTGTCCCAGATATATCCCTATGATTTTTACGGCATTAAAGGATCTTTTAGAGGGTGTGGTGTATGGCTCTTTCTATTCCTGTTTCTCTCTCCAAAGAGGATGAGTTGCCTTTGCAAGAGCAGTATTTGGAAAGGGAGGTGGTTCCTTCCTGGCTGGAGGAACAGAGCTGCTTACCCAGCCCTGGCAGGACAGGAGTTCATTGTTCCAAGGTTACTTGGGGTCTGCATGTCCGGATCGTGAGTTTCCCCTCCTGCTACATCGCTCATTCAGCATAATGCTAACTAGGGGAAAGAGTATGTATATATGTGCGGTGGTTTCTTTCCTACCTCTCCTGTTACTGCCTGACCAATATTTATCTGGTATTTCCCCTGTTGCTAAGATACCATGAGCCTTGTTGGAACAAGGAATGTATTTATTTACATGGTCTGGCGTGGTGAGCATTCCCAATTTCCCATTCGAAAAAAAAAAAAAAAAAAAAGTTTGAGGTTTGAAAGTTATTTTTGAAAGCATTTGAATTTTTTTTGTCAGACTGAAAGAGAAAGATGACTGGGAGCTGAGGACATTTGGCTCAAAAATGCTTTCTTTCAGAGCCAAGGACCAAATTCTGAGCACTTCTTGGAGGCTTTTTTTTTGTGTGTTTTCTTTTTTTTTTTTTTTTTAAGAGGTCTTGGAAGAGCAGATGATATTATTTTTGAGCAAACTATTTGGATTGTTTCTTATTACTGGCACATAACCCAAAAGAGTAAGGAAAACAGAATGCGCTATGAGCACAGAGGGGGAGAGAAACGCCATTACTTGGGAAAGTTTGAATATTTGAAGTTGTATTTGTTAGGGTAAAAATGCGATTTTTGTAGTGTTTCAGGCTTCTTTGGTGGATCTGTGTGGGAGATGGTTAGACCTGAAAACCCCAGAATTCAAATCTGCTGAGTTCTCCCCTTGATCTATGTGTGTCAGCACATTCTGTTCATATGCGGATGCCCTAAATAAGAGAGACCTTCCCCCAAAAAAGTTATCAGCAGTTGCTCAAATCAGCGTCAGGCAGTTCCTGATGAAGCAATGGAGGTGGTGCAGAGGTAGCAGCTCATGCCTCGGGCTTCATCACTTTGGCTTGTGATCTAGGTGCTCTTACTGGCTTCTTTGTCATGGGATGATAACTTTGTGACTCCCAGGAAAATTGTTGGGACTGTGGCTACCTTTTTATGTGTGTGCACTAAGTGCAGGACTGAGCACGATGGCAATGTTGATGTGTGACGTGGAGGGCTAGGCTGCTCTGCTTTAATTTCTGTGAGCACTACACAAAGTGATTTAAATCACAAAGCAGCTGATTATTTCTTAAGCTGTCTTCTTCCTTGCTGTAACTAGTCCCAGGAGAAATTGTAAAATGTGCAGCTCGTAAGTAAAAACCCTTGAGAGCTGGGATACCAAACACCAGTGCTGCTCCAACTGGAAAAAGAGTATTCTTTGTTAACTGTCATTACCATGCCATTAAAAAACATTATATCATTCGATTATTTATGCATTTTAAAATCTTCTGCAGAGCTCTGGAGTTATCTGTGCTGTAGTACTCAGTGCTTCTCTTTTTGGAGTATTTCAGGTGTATTTTCTTTTTACTATTTCTCTTACTCTAAGCCGATTCTAGAAAGTATTGCTACTTCAGTGTCAAAAGCGTTGAAGCTTGGCCTGAGCACAGGGTTTGCTGGGAAGCGCATCACATGTAGTCATTCAAAGGGGAAAATGTAGCCCTGTGGTCTTGAAACACAGCATACTTCCCAGGCTGCTGTGTCACATCCTGTCCTATTTATAGCCTGCTGCGGGGTTCAGAGATGGTGGCTGCAAATGGGACAGTGAACATTTTTAAGTAAAGGGGATTTTGCAAGTGGTGTGCATGACTGTTAGCGTTCTGCTTCAACAAGTACCATAAACTCCCCCAGTAAAGACAGGCAATCCAGAGGCAGTTCATAAAATTTAAATTGAATTTATATTTATTCGACCGTTTCACTTTCAAAATACTCCAGAGACAGAGTTTGGATGGGAAGAGAAGGACTTGATGAATTTAGTGGGGTAAGTGTGCAGTTGTGTTGCTAGGTAGCTCAGCGGTGTTGCCTTAGCACCAAGTATTAATAGACTTGAGGAGGCCATGGCTGTTATTTTGGTGTGATCATTTTTAATTAATTTTACAGCACAAGATTTAAAAAAAAAAAAAAAAAAAAAAAAAGAAGAAGAAGCAAAACCCAATAATTATTAAAAGGTTGTCAAGTGTATGAATTGTATGAAGACAGGGTATGTGCTTGATAACCATGTGTAGGACAGCTGAGGATTTTATTACCAAGGTCTTACATGAGTGTATTTTGAAGGGCTAATGCTCCTCTTTCCTCTTATCCCCTCCCATTGCATCTGGTCCTTCTTCTCTCTCCTTCCACAAGCACTTGCTACCAATGTTTGTCAAACTTATCCTCCTGCACTCTGGTGTTGTAAAAGTGTGTAATTTTTGGTAAAAGAACCTGTCTGGTCAACTGTATGGAGGAAAACAGCAGAGAGAAAAAAAAATGAAGGAAGAGGCAGGAGTTGAGGGACAGCAGCAGTAAACCCTGGTTGTACACAGGCAGGAGGAGGCGTTTGGTGTTTTGGGTAGTGCTTGGCCTTAGCTGGATGGTTGCTTAATGTAGCCTGCTGGATGTTTTAGCAGTCTGTTCTGGCGTAATCCAGTTCTTTTTATAATCTGAGAGAAGCTACAAGAGGTTGGTTGGGCTATTCAGGAGCCACGTAATAGGAGCCACCCAGATAGCAAAGTGCAATTGTGACCACCTGTGTCATCACTTAAAAGATAATCTAGAATAAAGATCAGTGGAAAACAAGAAATTTTCTGAATGCAAAGTTTTTTTTATCCTGGGTACCCATGTCAAGAAATCATGTTTATTTAGAAAATTAAGTTTATCTGTACCAAGTAGTCTTTTTTTTCTTTTTTTTTTTTTTCAGTAAACATTCTCACCTGAGTAGGTGAAATGGTCAGGGAGAACAAACGGCTTAACTCTTTTCCCTTTCATAGCTTTCCATATTCACTGTCAAATGATTTAAATAACATGAAGACCTTTTCCAAAAGAACAGTTTTTAAGGGAATTTAGCTTTTAGATTTGTTATCACCCTGCAGAAACTTGGCCCTGCGGTTAAGATGTGCACAGAGATGTCTGAAAGCGTTCACAGCAATATGCTCTTACCCAACCCATGGACGTGCATTTCTTTTTGAGGTGTCTCCGTTAGGAGTTTGCGTTACAGGATGGTCTTAGCTGAGGAGTCTCAGCCCTTCATTTGTGGAAACAAACTAATGTCTGGTTGTCGTTGTTCCGTAGCTACGCTATTGCAGACAATTCGTACCGCTCTCTGCGCATGGAGAGGAAGGATCAGTGCATTCTGATATCGGGGGAGAGCGGGGCTGGCAAAACGGAGGCCACCAAGAAGATCCTGCAGTACTACGCGGTGACCTGCCCAGCCAGTCAGCAGGTTGAGACGGTGAAGGATCGCCTGTTACAATCCAACCCTGTCCTGGAGGTAATTCTAGAGTCTGCAGCACTGAAGCTTGACATTGAGTCATAGCAGCAGTACTCACATTTTCCGGCTGAGGGGGTGGAGGCAGCTGGACCCTACTGGGCATGATTAAGCTGTCTGTACAGCGTGGATAGTGTATCCTGGGAACACAGGTTCACACCGTGTGGGCGGATCGTTTGTACTGCACACAGGGGAATCCCAGCGTGCTTCCAAGCCAAAGAAATGGTCATTGGCTGCCAAACTCACTTGGCCCTTTCCTGTCCACCAGGAGCAATTCAGAAGTGGCCAGACTGCAGGGGAGAGAGAGGGATTTGAAGCGGGAAGAGTCCTGGTGTGCTGCATAAGTTTGCAAAGCCAGAACTTGACACATCTCCCGTGGTCAGCTCTGCCCTCTGATAAATGCATTTGTGGGTGCATTTTCTAGTGCTGTGGTGTCCTCTAGTGTCCAGTCGTGAGCTGCCTTTGTAATTCCCTTTAATATTTCTGTTCTACTCAACCCTGTGCAGTGTGCAGGGAAAGGTGTGCTCCCCATGAGTGGGAAAACCCTGACAGGCCTAGGCCTGTTAGGTTAGTGCCCGCTGTGAGCAGCAAGCAAATGAATTACTGCAAGCAAATAGCTGTGATGAAAGAGGAAGCTTTGAAAAGATTGTCAGGCATGACGTATGCTGTCAGCAGTGAATTGGCCTTAAAATAAATTTGCTGGGGGTGTGGAATTGTTTTTAGGGGCATGTTTCATCTGCAATACTTGCACTGGGCATAAAGATCAGCATTAGTATTTTGGGTGGTAATCTGTTTCCTTCTTGCTTTCCCTTGCAAAAAGGACAAACCTAAACTTTAATGGCCATAAATAGATAACTGGCATCTTCACCAAAGTGTATATAAATAATGTTATTTGATACTGATTTATTTTTCTGTAATCATTTCTCATTTTAGGCCTTTGGAAATGCAAAAACCCTTCGGAATGATAACTCCAGCCGATTTGGGAAATACATGGATGTGCAGTTTGATTACAGGGTAACTTCAGATCTGTTTTATACTCCAGAATGGGTCCCACTCATAACAGATCTCTGTTGCCTATATTTTCTTGCACTGATGTGTGCATAGAATGCGTATTTCCTTGTTGACCATGTGAGCAGTCTGGGAGTGAAGTTTGGTTCCAGAGGTTTTTATGGAAGACACTTTCCTTTCTTTCTCCCCTCATCCCTCTATATAGTGAGAGTGAGAATAAGTCCTCTTGTTTCTGAGGTACATGTGCACTGTGAAATGGATACTCCCAAACTAACTCCACATTAGTCAGCTGTGGACTGAAAATAATCTCTGTCCTGAGTAACTTTGCATAGTGTTTGTTTCAATTCTGATTCAAACTACCCCACACTAGGAATATGAATGTAATGCAGGAACCGAGTAGCTAGATGTATCATAGTCCTTTAAACTTCTCAATATGTAATTCCTCCACACCCTGAATTTTTTTATTTTTTGTGTTGAATCCCTTCTGAGAAGGAGGAATATGCAAGTCAGGATATGATTCAATACATGCTGTAGCCGTGTTCTATATAATTGTGTATTATTTTCACTTGATAGCTCATTTTATGTATGCTTCAAACCTCAAATTGATGTGCATTTGCCAAAATATATCTTGTGATACAAAGTAACAAAAGATTTTCTGCCTTTTTGTAGTCAATCATTTTGTGATTGTGTGTCGTTGAACAGACTGCCAAAGAAGCAGAAATATTTTCCTCTCTGTTGATGAATTGTTTCAATGTATCTGGTTTGATTTAGGGCGCTCCTGTTGGGGGCCACATCTTGAACTACCTCCTGGAGAAATCTCGAGTTGTGCACCAAAATCATGGCGAGAGGAATTTCCACATTTTCTACCAGCTGCTAGAAGGAGGGGAAGAAGACTTACTGCGAAGGCTAGGCCTTGAAAAGAACCCACAACAGTATCACTATTTAGTAAAGGTGTGTATTAATTAATAATTCTTAGGATATTGTTATATTTTAGGACAAATGTATCCTCAGTTGACTTTATATCTTCATTTCCTCACTTCAAAAGAAACACTGAGATAGCTCCTATGAAAAGAAACATATGGCAGAAGTGCATTGTGCATAATATACCTTTGGTAATGATATACTTATTTTTATCAAACTGTATTTTTAGGGTCACTGTGCAAGGGTCAGTTCCATAAATGATAAAAATGATTGGAAGACTGTGCGAAGAGCCTTGTCCATTATAAGCTTCAATGACAATGAGGTGGAGGTAAGACTTATTTGACGGCACAGCTGATTTTCCCTCTCTTGAGAATTTTTCTGCTCTGATTTATTTCTAACCAAAGGCAGCCTTTAGAGTGCATGCGTTCCCTGCAAAAATTGTGAAACAAAATACAAAATGAGTGTTTGCAGTGTGTTCACTAACACAGAAATCTCACTGCTGTTTCATTCTGTATCCATGCCTGATTTCTGCCTGTTGCTTCCATCATAGGACTTGCTGAGCATCGTGGCTAGTGTTCTGCATCTGGGGAATGTGCAGTTTGCTGCAGATGAGCAAGGAAATGCTCAGGTCACTACAGAGAATCAGATTAAATATCTGGCTAGGGTGAGTATCACCAGTTAGAGATATATTACATTAAAGATGAATTAGTATGGCTTCCTTATTTTGAACATGGTAGCATTATATTATCATCATTTAGAATATGATTTGGAAGTTGTTAAAAATGTGCTTTTATTTGATGTAATTGCAATGCAAATATTAACATTTAAACATTTTAATATTTTACATTTTTATACATTTACTTTACATTTTTGTACATATACATTACATTTTTATATTTTTATATATTTTTACTTTTTTAACATTTTTTAATTGACAACTTCTCTATTTACCACTTGATCCACCACTGACGTGAGGTTTTTGCCTTCAGGCAGTGGGATAGGAATAGACCTACTCTGGAGACGAGTTTTAAAGAAGTCTATTCATGGCTTTGCTCAGTCAGTTCTTTGTGCCAGAGCAGTCAAACCAAACTATTATGTTATATGGCAAAAAGGAGTTGGTGTGCAGAAGGAAATGGAATGACTGACATTGCAAAAAGGCTTGCAGTGTGAATGGGAAACACAGGATTGTTTCACTGGACTGTAATTTTGTGGACTAGCCTTTCTGATCTCTTAAGACCAGTATTTATGAATTGAATGTACTGCTTCATAAATAAATTTAACATTCTACTGCTTTGCAGCTTCTAGCGGTTGAGGGCTCTGTTCTGCGAGACGCACTGATCCACAAGAAGATCATAGCGAAAGGGGAGGAGGTAAGAACATGAATTGGGATCTGGGAGGCATATGGAAATTAAACTAGTGCAATACCATCAGCTCTTTATTAACAGTAAGCCAGGGAAACTTAATCTGTCAATGGAATGGCTGTTGAATGACGTTTTTTTCTCCTTTTGTATGCAGCTAATCAGTCCCCTGAACCTGGAGCAGGCAGCCTATGCAAGGGATGCACTTGCTAAAGCAATATATGGACGCACTTTCTCTTGGCTGGTGAACAAGGTTAACAAGTCTCTTGCTTACAAGGTAAACAAATCTGTTGTTTGTTGATAGACAACCAAGTGTGAAAGGCAGTTTCAAATCTTTAAGCTGCAACACAAAGTTATTGCATGCTTTACAGTGATTTCCAAGTTAATTTGTTTTCCACTAAGAAGAGAGTAAGGAGAATATGCTGTAACTAAATGCAAAAGATCCAGTCATGGATTGTAGCTGTGACTGGCTGTGTGACTACGTACAAACACTTACTTTTTGCTCTATTACAGGAAGGAGAGTTTCCGGGCTGGAGAAGTACAACAGTTCTAGGATTGCTCGATATTTATGGATTTGAGGTTTTCCAGCACAACAGGTTTGTTTTCATTAGTGTCTTCGGATTTTGAGTAAGCTGTGCATGACTCCATTATAGTGTTTTCTCTCCATTGTGAAATAAGACATTAATCCATCTCTGGTAATTTTAGTAAGAGAGAAGGAGATGAATTTTCAGCTTTAGGAAATCAGCTTGAATAACTAGTATTGACAGATCTTCTAACACTTTGGGCATTCAGATAATATTTAGCATTTACAGCTATTTATGTCCCTGGTATTTTAGAGACTGATGTCTTTTGGGGGCATGTTCATGTGCTAGCTTGAGCCATGCCTTTCATAGAATCATAGAATGGTTTGGTGTTGGAAGGGACTTTAAAGATCATCTAATTCCAATGCCCCTGCAAGGGCGACACCTTCCACTAGTCCAGATTGGATGGGGCTTTGAACAATCTGGCATTGAGCACTTCCAGGGATGGGGCATCTACCATTTCTCTGGGCAACCTGTTCCAGTGCTTCACCACCCTCTGAATAAAGAATTTCTTCCTTTGTCCAGCTCTCTGGCGTAGTTGTGGCTGTTGTTTTGGCATCTTTATGTGGTGGTGTGAATGGGAAAACACAGCTGTAGAGCAGTGTATAGGATTATGTCAGAGTCTGGAACCTAACTCTGGCAGATAGCAATGAACCAAGACTCTGAACGTGTAGTTTTTCTGCTTCTTAGCGTTCCACTCCTCATGTCTGTTTTTCCCTCCTCTTTCATGAGATTCACTAAATAATGAATTCAATAAATATAGATTCACTAAATAATTCTCTTACATTTCTCTTGATTACACATAGCTACTGTCCTTTGATTATAGCTTATTTTACTTGTCATACAGTATTAATTATTTTTCTGATTTTTGCTTCCAGCTTTGAGCAATTTTGTATTAATTATTGTAATGAAAAATTGCAACAGCTCTTCATAGAGCTCACATTAAAGTCAGAACAAGAGGAATACGAGTCAGAAGGCATAGCGGTAAGAGCCAACATCATCACTCCTACTGTCTTCTTAGCACCTCCAGCAGGCCAAGGACAGATGATTAGAAAAGGAGCTTTAATAATAGTCTCCAAAGTACATGATTTAAAGAGATTTTCTTTTAAGTTTCTTTTCAAACTACCTTAGTAACAGTGTGTAATACAGCTAGAAGCAACTAATGCCATTCCAATCTTTTACTTTGATAAAACAAAAGATGCTTTTAAAAGGGACTGTTAAGAAAACAAATGTGATGAGTGAAAAAGCTTTACATTTCAAATAACACTGGTTATTTAAATAAGGTGCTGTCTAAAATGTTCTGAAATTTTCACATTTTTTCCTGTCAAGAACAGTTGTCACCCAAATGTGATGTCTTGTCTTTGCAGTGGGAACCAGTTCAATATTTCAATAACAAAATCATTTGTGATTTGGTGGAAGAGAAGTTCAAAGGCATCATTTCTATTTTGGTAAGTTGACATGACCTTTTAAAATGAAACACTGGGGCAGTGGAGTGGAAATCAAGGGGAAGAACACAGAAAAAGGGACTAAATATACATTAGGACTGGGCAGGTGGGAAGAGCAATGATACACTGAACAGTGACACTGCTACAAGTCATATTGTATCAGACCCATCTGTCCAAAGCAAAGAAACTTCCAGTCCAGGCAGTCTGGGAGGAGGAGCTTGTGCTCCTATTCAACTCAACAATTCTTCATTTGTTGAGTTAATGAAATGAAGGCATGAGGTGGGCTACCTATTAAAAAGCCAAAGGGTGAAGCTGGGACAGTGTTTCAGTGAGACATAATTAGAGTTGGCCTGTATGAGTACAAGCACAGAAAGAAATCAATACTAGGATGTGTGTGTTTTCAGGACGAAGAGTGTCTGAGACCTGGGGATGCCACAGATACAACGTTCTTGGAGAAACTGGAGGAAACTGTGAAGAACCACCCCCATTTTCTCACGTGAGTGTTCATATTGCTGAGGGCATCTTTACTGGTAGGATCCAAGTGTGATAGAACCTACAGGTTTAATTATTGCTGGGTAACTTTATAATGCATTGTGTTTATGGCAGTAGCATCCTAGATAAACGGGGCCCCACATAAAAGATGACGGTGTTTTAATTTGCAAAGAGATTAGACTGTGAGTTAAGATAATATTGAATAAGCAAGTAAAACAGAATTGAAGAAAAAAGGAAAGATGTGTTAGACTGGCAGGAAAAGACCACGTCCAATTTATGCACTGAATCTTCTTCTGTACTTACACGTTGTCCAAGCCTGAGCGAGACATGTAACAGTCCTCAGATTTCTGTTGCTAGCTTGCCTCTTCACCAGTCTCTTGCTGGCATCCAGCTGCTACTATCCAAGGAATTGGGCAGGATTGCAGTTTCTTGGCTCTTCTGATGTCTGGCCCAGTACTGCAGGTGTGACAAACTCTGTTTTGGTGTACCGGACCAGATTATTGCCCAGCATTAATGGTTTTCTGGGGGGTGACAACTGATGCCTGAAGTCTAGCCTACAAATAACTAGGACATGCAGCAGAATTTTGCTGGTAACATTAGTGTTCAGAGGTGTGTTTGCGTTAGAATGATTTTAGCAGTGCTGGTGCTTTTGGAATGAAGGCATTACTAATTCACCTTCATTCACATCTTCCCAGACACTTCTTTGACTTTGGTAACCTATTCTGTTGCTGCCACTCCAGTTTCATGGATGTGAATTCCATGTTTTAGCCTGCCTCGGTTTTGGAGCTGCAAATTTCTTTTTATTCTTATCCGAATGTTCTGCTTTGCTCAGATTGGGGTCTGAATGGTATCCCACAAGTATGCTAGCCTGCTGCCAACATCTTCACTGCCCTCTTGCCTGCTACCTCTACTCTGATTTCATGTACACACAGACACACTCTGCAACCTCGCCAGGAAGCTGAAAGTTCATCTATCAGAAATAAACATAAATAGATTTTATGACATTTTTATGATTTGCTGGTTGATAACTCACCTTTTTTTTTTACTTTTGGTCTTGAAGATCAACAAGTGTAATTTATTTTTTTCGTCCTGTGCTCATCTAGTCCCACTCTAGGATCATATACCGTAGTGGTTTTTGAGGTGATTCCCCACATGAAACAAACGTTTGTTCCTCATGAAGTTTCTTCACTTTTTCTCCAGGCACAAGCTTGCTGACCAAAAAACTCGCAAGTCTTTAGGGCGGGAAGAGTTTCGGCTTTTGCACTATGCTGGAGAGGTCACCTACAGTGTTGCAGGTAAGTGTGTGCATCATCTCAGTTCTCTCTCACTCCTTTTTCCTCCTTTCATCCCCTGCCCTCTGAATTAAAACAGCTTTACTAGGTAGCAAAGACAAATCTAGTTATACAGTAGTTCTATGTATCATCTGATTAACCAGATTAATTTCCCATCTCAAATTCCTGCCTTGTTGTGAAATTTCTGTGGAACAGTGGTGGCAGCCTGAGTGGTTTCTTTTTCTTCCAGGTTTTCTAGATAAAAACAATGACCTTCTCTTTCGGAACCTGAAGGAGGTGAGTATGGATGCAGGGTACTTCCAATACTCAGCAGCAGAACAAGGAGGCAGGTTCAAAATGGGGTGGCATCTGAGGGAAAAGGTTCTTTTAATCTCCAGCTGGAGAATGCATGTCCGTAGGGCTGCATTATGAAAAGACAAATTGAAGTGTTCGGAGTTTGTTTTATTAAAAACAAAACAACCCAAAACCATTTTGTCACATTGCTCTAAAAGTTCTCTGAAGTTCATTCTGTACTTTAGCTCTGAAAATGTCTCTCCACAGACCATGTGCAACTCTGAGAATCCTATCATAAATCAGTGTTTTGACAGGACGGAGCTGACAGACAAAAAGAGACCCGAAACGGTAAGGATACAAGAGCTGGGTGGAAGTGTGGCTATTTCCTCTTTTTTAAAGATACGTCCTGTCTAACATGGTAACCTAAATACAAGCCTCTTACCTTTAAAGCTGGGGGACTGTGAGGTTTGTTCTGCAGTCACAAGTACTGGATGTAAGTCATCACGTCATACATGATTTTCTTTCTTTTCTCCTAGGCAGCAACTCAGTTTAAAAACAGCCTCTCTAAACTCATGGAAATTCTGATGTCCAAAGAACCGTCCTACATCCGATGCATGAAACCTAACGATGCTAAACAGGCTGGTATGGCTGTGGTTAACTCTTCACTTGTGTGCTTTTCTACAACAGCTATACCAACCACTAGATTCCAGGCAGTGAAGCACAGAAAGGAGCTCAAATGAATAAGTCTTGCAACGGTTTTCATTTTGGGTCTGTGCTAGAGCTTCTTGTAGGGGGTGGTGGTAGTACCAGCCAGGAATCAGAAGGGAGGCATTGGTCTTGGTAAAGTGACAGAATGAGGTCGTATTTGAAGTCAAGAATAGTGAACCTACATAACTTCCTTTTAATGATTTTATTCTCCCTCATTTCCTCCTCCTGTCTGCTTAGAATATCCTAAAGGATAAATTCTATTCTGGAACTAAATGTAAATGTATACTAAAAGAGGGAAGGACAAGAGTCACAAAATAAGTTGTGTGTGACTTGAACCATGAGGATGGGGTAGAGGTTAAAGATAACTGTAAGATAAAATGATTCTGAACTGAACTGAATATTTCCCTTTTCTGCATGAATGGACAACTATACACTAATGAAGTTTCTCTGTTTTCATACTCTCTCAAGATCGATTTGATGAAGTGCTAATCCGACATCAAGTGAAATACCTGGGGTTGATGGAGAACCTCAGAGTGCGGAGAGCTGGCTTTGCATATCGAAGGAAATACGAAGTTTTTCTGCAGAGGTAGGATTGCCTTATCTCTCCCTGCTGCTCCCTCCCCCTGGTCTTGGTCCTACAGGTGTTGAGGCCAGGGAAGTGTTCCAAAAAGCAAAGAGCAGCCCTGATACCTGAAAGAGTTATTTCTTTAAGGGAGAGAGAAGAATGACCTCTCTCCCTTTCTGTTACTTCTCTCCCTAAGATTTCTTCTGCTGTCAATCCACAGGTACAAATCACTTTGTCCAGAAACGTGGCCTACGTGGGATGGACGGCCCCATGATGGCGTGGCTGTGCTGGTGAAACATCTTGGCTACAAACAGGAAGAATACAAAATGGGACGGTCAGTTCTCGTGTTTTCTCAATTTGAGGTTATGAATCATTGGACATTAATGTCATTGCTTTTAAATAAAGCTTCTCTGTTTAATGGGTGGGCAAAAGATTAGAGATCCCAAAGGGAATGCTAAGGGCAGGAAGCAAACTTCTCCTGCACGTTAAACATTATTCTGAATTTCTATTTCTAGAACAAAGATTTTTATCCGCTTTCCCAAGACTTTGTTTGCAACGGAAGATGCTCTGGAAGTGAGGAAGCAGAGCCTGGGTGAGTCACACACACTGCAGTAGCTTCATGGACAGTTAGCTGTCTGGTCTGTGATATTTTTTTATTGTAGTTATTCATTATTTTTTGTTTGAACAGTTTAACCTTTTTGTATCAAAATACACTTGGTTGTGATTTCAAATTGCTGTTTCTCTTATCATTTCAGCAACAAAAATGCAGGCCACGTGGAGAGGTTTCTACCGTCGAAAAAAATTCCTGCACATGAAACACTCAGGTATGAGGGAGAAAGTGCTATGTCATTTCATGGTTTGAAGTGGCCGTTGCTGTATTGAGAAGTTAAAGGTGACTTGATTTTGGTGTGTGAGAAGGAAAAATCCTTGAAACCTTGCTAGAAGTAGAATGGGAGATGTTTGCATACCCATTCCTTCCATGTTAGTCTTTGAGACTCTTTGAGTACGAGAATAGGCTTAACTCATGTTCACGCAGCAGCCCCCATACAGCAGTTTCCATCTGCCAGTGCTTTTTACTGCCATTTATCCATTGTGTTATATTGTTAAGAATTTCAATTATTTTCTTTCCCATGTGTCACTGTGACGGCTGTTGGGTTTTTGTTTTATTTCAGAGTACATACATAAGCACTGTTTGTTGCCAGTTTTGTGTGAAGTCAATATCGGTATGAAGGAGCTCACTTAGTGTAAAATGTCTGTATTTTTAGCAATAGCAATCCAGTCCTGGTGGCGGGGAACCTTGGGACGCCGAAAAGCTGCCAAAAAGAAGTGGGCAGTAGAGACTATCAGAAGGTGTGTGAACAGTAGCCTCAGCCCATTGAATGGGTACTTACTTGCTAACAATGAGGTGATGCAAATGACGTTACCTGTTGCTACAGTGTCAGAGATTTTTATTAATAAATTACAACTATTATTAAATAAAGCTCAGGAAATGAGAATTCTGTTATCTCAAAGCAACCATAGGAAGTTATTTTGTGACAAATATTTGAGTAAGCACGTCTGAAAATGGGCAAGGCTGTCTGTTTGGCTAATCTGACTGCAGATGCAACAGACATTAAAAAACTTGCTTTGCCTATTTTTTTTATTATTATATAAACTTCCATTTTGGCACTCAGCTCTTCTTGGTTATCCACTCCATTTTATTGAGTTCCTTTTTCTTATAAATTGCAGTTCCCTTTTCCTCTCAAGTTTGATGTCTATTCTGGGGACTGACCCAAATCTCACAATTCTCCATTGATTTTATGTTAATTCACCTTTTACCCTGGCTATATCTGAAAGTTCACTGGGGACCCAGATGTGGTTGGATTGGAAGAGACCTCTAAATATCTTCAGTTTTGACAAATCTCCTATTTTTTTTCCTCTTCCTCAGATTCATTAAGGGTTTTATTTACCGGAATCACCCTCGCTGCCCAGAGAATGAGTATTTCCTTGATTACATCCGCTTTTCCTTCCTGATGAACCTCAAGCGTAATTTACCAAAGAACGTTTTAGACAAATCATGGCCAACTCCTCCTCCATCGCTCTGTGAGGTAGGCTCAACTGCACCAGGGTCAGATGAATGATACGCGAGTCGGAGGAGACAAATGGCAGTATGGAAGACCACGGGCCACCAAAGGCCTGGGGGGAGCCGCCTGCTATGAGAGCAAGAAAGAACCAGGTTCTCGCTCAGGTTTCACATTGCATTAGCATCTCTACAAGTAGAATTAGTCAAAATACCATCACGTGTGTAATTAGCATAGTTGTAAAATTTTGAGAGTTATAGTGCAGAACGCTTGAGAATTTGGAGGTGTTGCAACACTATTTTCCAGTGTTCTTCCCATCCATTTCTGAAATTTTCTTTTTCCTCTGACCAAATTAAGTTCCCTCTGGACAGCTAAGGTAGCTGGAATAACCCATTGATTATTCTAAAACATACTGAGTTTCTTCCATTAATTCTAAACCATATTCTAAAGAATAATTATGTTATTAAATTGCCATTTAATTCTAAACCAGATGGAGAATGTTGTGGGACAAACTGTCTTAGAAAGGTGGAAAATAGACTTTTTATTAACTAATTTGAAAAGTGATCGTCAGTAACAACACAGTATCTTAATTCAGCCATTGGTTTTCTGCAGTTGTTTGTCTTTTTTTCACTGTTTGAGTTGCTTTGTCAGTTTGAGCTATTTTTACTTACTGTGTGAAACCTCCTTCAGGCGTCCCAGCTCCTGCGACAGCTTTGCATGCAGAACATGGTCTGGACCTACTGCAAGAGAATCAGCCCAGAGTGGAAGCAACAGGTACCCAACAACTTTGTGTTCATTCAGACTATTCTGATGTTGTATTGTTCCATACAGTTGCATTGTTGTTCTAGATAAAAAGATTAAAAATTATACTGACATTTGATTCATCTTAGTCTTAGGGTAGCTGTATTTTCTTATTTTATATTAAAAAAAAATCAATGAAGAGAACTAATAGGAAACATGTACATTGAACAGTTTCATCTAAACTGTTTTGAGAGATGATGGTAATAGTTGCCTTTAAACGTTTTTTTTTAATTGGATTGTATATCATACTGCTTATGAAGGCCTGTAAACTCTTAAGGGCATGTAATAAAATGCTGTGGATTAGTTAGTGGCTGAGCCTGTGATTAAGGACACAGGATTAATACCAGCCATTACTGAGCTGGAGGTGGAAACAGCTCCACTTTCTTCTCCCAAGCAAACAAGGCTTATGAGTATCCTTTATCCACATTTTTACCTGTAAATCATCTCCTGTCTGTTTGCTCTATACAAAAACAAAAGGGATTTCCTGTTTCCTCGTTCCCTGGTTTTATTCTCATTCTGAAGGAACAGAAGTTAGAGCTAAGAGTACTGGTCATATTTACCCCCTGGAAGACTGCCACTGTAAAAAGGACCAAAGGTTTATGGTGACTCATCTTCTAAACAAGAACTCCCAGGACTGAATGGCACCTAGCTGAGTTGTACTATTTGTCAGAGGATAAGGTAGAGAGTACTGAATAGATGGGGGAGCTGTAATAAATGTGTTACACTGTGCTAATAACATTGTAACTTCTTTTGTCAGTATTTCAGTAAAGATGGTGATTAGCTGACAAGGCTTCAGCAAAACTATCTGAACCGCAGGGGAGAAAAAAAAACAACATCCTACAGGGCGAAGCAGGAAAACAAATTGTTTAGCTTAACTAGGCTAAGAGGATCTCTGAAGTAGAAGAATTCTGAGACCTTTTAACAAAGGCATGATGTAGACATCACATCTGGTCTCTGGCTTTTGACAAATTCAAATTAGAGGTATATATTTTTGAGAATTACAAATAATAACAAAAAAAGTGAAATTTCTATCCTAAAGCAAGGACAGCCATTGAAAAGATAGGGGGCATATGGAAGACTTTATGTAATTTTCTGACTAACATGATTCAGCTCAAAAGTAGATGACTTTAAAAAAAAAAAAAAAGAAAACCACAGAGGCTCTTTGAAGTCAAACATTTTTTATTTGAAGCAAGATTTTCTACTTAACAGAATACATCTTTTGTCCTTGCAGCTGGAACAAAAAGTAATTGCCAGTGAGATTTTTAAGGGTAAAAAAGACAATTACCCTCAGAGTGTTCCTAGACTCTTCATCAACACTCGACTTGGTGAGTAGGTGTTACAAAGTTGAACAGGAAGAAGAAAGAGGGGGATTCATCTCCTCTTTTCTTGCTTGAAATTTTTCTTATTCCATCTCTTTGGTTTTAATTTAGGTAATGAAGAGATAAACACTAAAGTCCTTCAGGCTTTAGAAAATGAACCAATTAAGGTAAGACCTGTGTCCTAATGCTTTTTTCAAGTTTTCATAATTATGCAGCAGAATTAAAGTCTTCATCAGAAGATCAGATTGATGAAGAAAATATAGCAAGAATTTTACCTTAACATTAAGCTGATAACACCTTGGAAGATAGTCTACATGAGGACATGGTGGCTCAGAAATGCAATTGGGAGATTTGGGCAAGTTTGTCAGCTAGAATTAAAGGGGTTGCAGCTTGCATTGCTGGTGTTCATGATGCTTTGAGATGCTTGAAGGGGAGAGGAAAGGAGTGATGAAGTCTACGCAGACTGAAGCTAAATCATAGATTTCTCAAGCACAGTCAGACAGCCATAGTCATCAAGTTATTGTTCAGAACTCCTCTAGGTCAACAAGGAAGTCTGTGGCAGAACTGAGAATAGGACTCAAAAGGATTGTCTTCACTCCCAGTTTACAAAGCACTGGTTAGTACCTCCTGCAAGCTCTCTAGGCTAGATGGAAGGTAGCTGCCAATTACACAAGTTGCATTTTTAGCACTGATAACACTTCTTTCAGTATGCAGTTCCTGTGATCAAGTATGACCGGAAAGGATACAAAGCAAGATCACGGCAACTGCTTCTTACCCAAAATGCAGTCATCATTGTTGAAGACTCCAAAATCAAACAACGGATTGACTACGCCAATCTGACAGGTGAGATTGCCAACATAAATGGGGTTTAGCTCACTTGATTTTAGTCAGCCTGACAAATAACTTCAGTTAAAATACAATAATAAATAACCAGTTGGTCTTTGTCCTGGACAAGAATAGAATTCTCTTGTACTGACAAGTATTTTAAATCTGCAATATGTTGGACTTTTTTTTTTCTAAAATTAAATTCCTTAAAATGTCACAAAAATTACTCAATTCATCTCCCCAGAAACCTCTCAAGTCATTTCCCAATTGCACATCTCCACTGCAGGGAAGTTGCACCATTATTACACAGCAGCTGCTTGGGACACTGGCTTTTAGCCCTCTGAATATTTGACATTGACGTGGTCCTTTTAGAGGGGGAACTTGGTCAGAGAGAAAGAAAATTGCCGAATCTGATACATGACTTGGCTTTGGCTTATCTAAAGCCTCTCACTTCATAGCCTCAGCTCCAGCTCCCAGCATTGCTACATTTCCTCCTTGCAGCCAATTTTCATGCTAATTATTTCAGTGTTATCCTAACACAATTACCTACTGTGTTTGTAACTGTCACCATTTAAAATAGTTTCCATAGGCAACACTAATTTGGAGTTCTGGGACTCCCATAAGACATGATTACTGCAGTGCTGTACGTTCATCACTGCTAGGGCTGGGCTGCCTCAAATGGCATCATTAATCAGATCTATTACATGAAATAGATGTTAAACAAAATCCAGAGAACAGGCATTCCTACTCCTGATGGACAGAGGCACCTGAAAGTTTCTTTTCCATGTTAAGAAGCCCAGCTATAAGCTGATTGTCTGTCACCTTGCAACCTCTCTGCTGACACCTTAGTGCACTGCTGCTTCTGTGCAGCTTCTCAGCTGTCAGGTTTCTCACTGTGGGACCAACAGTTGCTGCGTTCCTGGGAGAGGTTCTGCAACATGTGCAGGAATCCTGGTGTTGTTGTGTTGGTGTCAAACAGCTATTCTCTGTTGCAGGCATCTCCGTCAGCAGCCTGAGCGATAACTTGTTTGTGCTGCACGTGCACTGTGAGGATAACAAACAGAAGGTAATGGGGCCCTCCAGCCATCTCTAGAACAAGTTCTAAAGGCACAAAGAGCAGAAGATCCAGGGTGGCGGTGGGTGGGGGAGTGAAGCACACCGGTGATGTGCACCGTTGAGCAGCCCCCATACGTAACTCACTTCATGCCAGCTTTAAGTTGGGTTTTGCTCATATTTGTGTGTGCTCACAGATGGGGTTCACCAGTGACTGATGCACTGACAGGATCGGTGCTGTCCCTTTACTGTTACCTTGTAAATAAAGTAACTGCTGGGGGTGTTATCACAGATCACCGCCAAGCCTGGTATGCCTTGAGAGGTGTTTTCCACGCTAACCCATGGAGATAGCTCTGTCCCTGTTAATTACAACATAATTATTTTGGTATACGATCACTGAAAAGCCACAATCACAAACTGTTGCTGGTTTTCTCTCCTAGGGAGATGTTGTACTTCAGAGTGACCACGTGATCGAGACACTCACAAAAACAGCCATGCGGGCAGACAAAGTCAATAACGTCAACATCAACCAGGGCAGGTGAGTGAAGCAGAGCCCCTCTCAGGAGCTGCTTTGGTTTTCTTGTGTTGGTTCTGGAGAGCTCTGCTTCAGCATTATAGGGCTACAGAAACACGTCAGAAATGCATCATAAAAACATATTTAATTATTCTTAACTAAGAAGGCAAAGAAGAGTTAATCTTAACTAACAGCAGTCTGCTTGTTCACTCCCTGAAGCAGCAGACTTAGGGTAGAGCTACACCCACACTCATCAAGTTTGTTATCTGTTTCTCTTTGCAGCATAAAATTCACAGTTGGACAAGGCAAAGAAGGCATCATTGATTTTATATCAGGATCAGAACTGCTCATAGCCAAAGCTAAGAACGGCCATCTAACCGTGGTGAGTACCGGCCAAGATCAGTAAGAAGCAGTAGCTCACTTACAGCACATCCAAACCCAGGTTTTGCTACCAAGTGTACTTGCAGCAGACAGACATGTACCATCACCCCTTCCCTTGCTGAATGCACTGCCCTGGGTCTGTGAGCCTTTTCCCCAGTTGGAGTTTTGCACTGCACTTCTCTTGCAGTTATGAGACTGCCAGGCTTGCTCAAACTCAAGCAATTATCCTGTCAATCACTTGGGTTCTTTTACAGGATTCTTTCACGATATACTGTTGCAAATCAAGTTTTAGATTTAAGAACACAGGAAAAATGCAGTTGTTCTTCCCTTCCTAAATTGTTTGTAGTCTTCCTGCCAGTCATCTACATACGCAGCTGATTTATTGTGAGGTGAAGGGCTGATTGGTAACAAACCCAGAACCTATTCAGACTGCACTCAGTCCCCTGCCAGCAGGGTTAGGAAGGCCAGCTCCCCATCTCACTGCAGCCTGACACATCTCAGAACTGGATTCACCATTTCTACCTTGCTCTTCACCCAAGCAGTCCAATCCTGTAAAACCCACAAGCTTATAGCACTGCCAGGAACTTCCCCTACTCCATGGGTTACCTGGCAGCTGTGCACAGGAAGGGAGATTGAATTCACATGCTGCAGTGAGGACCACACTTCTCTCTCCATCTATCTGCTATCAGTAATGACAAACCAAATGACTTTTTATATTAAGAAGAAACATCCCAAAGTGTTTTTTTCCCCTCCCCAGCCTTTTCAAACCATCCATAAGAACATCTTTCTCTTAGGGAGAAGGTTTTAGTATATTTCAGTACCCGCAGGAAGAGACGTACAAGACTGCTGTGGACTCTGCTCACTGACGAGTAGCCAGTACCTGCTTTTGTTTCCTGCTGAGGCCAGACACTTTCAGTGCCTCAGCACAGAGAGCTCTTTACCTACCCACAGCATAACAAACAGCTTAACTCTACAGGCCAGGTTTCAGCATGTTTCAAGGATATTTTGGCACTAGAACCATTTCTGCATCTTTGTTTTCAGTATGGTTCCTAGCTTGTCCATCTTCTCCTGCAGGTTGCTCCTCGTTTGAACTCTCGATGATGAAATGTGCCACCACTACAGGACCCTTTCCTCCATCAGTCTGACCACAGCCCGTATAATTGGCTGGACTCGGTTCCCAGCAAAATGCCCCCTCCTTCCTTGCTTCGCTCATTTTGTTTGTTACCAAAGACCTGCACTTTCAGAAAACCCACAAAACGCATCTTGCTTTCTTGTCTTAATACTGAAGTTCCAAAAGAAAGGCCTTCTCTTCCTTACCTTAGTGGCAAACACACGGGTCCAACATGATGTCTGTGAAACTGTGGCTCATGAAACATGTTCAGCTGGGCTCTGAGAGAGGCAGTTCTGACTCTAATAGAGTTTAAGCCCTGATGGAAATGACCAAAATTTGTGCTTGGCATCATCAAAAAAGCACAATCAGAAAACAAAACGCTGCTGCTTTGTCAGCCAAATTAAATGCCAAACTTTATATTCAAAATGTTTTATGAAGAATTTTACTCTGAGATGTTTTGATGCTTTGTGTTACAATATTAAAGCCATATTGTGTAAATGAGTAAAAAAACCCTGTAAATACTTTATAGCTGAATATGAGAAATGCACTACAAGAAATGGTGTTGATATGGAAACTTTTATGTTTTAGATTTGGAATTTTTGTTGTTTTTAAGTTTATGATCAGAAGGTATTCATTAACCCATCACGTTAACTTCACTGATTTGGATACAGCATTTTTTTTTAATTATTTTTGAAGTTACAGCTCCCATTTCTTGCTGTATAGTGATATTTTTATACAGTAGCAACTTTTTCATATCTACACAGCCAACCAAAATCTAGGTGATACCAACTGCAGAGGTCACTGCTTTTCCATGTCCCCCTAGGCTGGAACTGAAATCTGGAGCCCTCAGCCTGCCCGTTCCCCACACAGCTCATCAGGCTCAGAGCAGCACCTTCACAAAAACTGCTTTTCCTCTCATACATCTTCAGGGATAACTGGAAGTTTGAGTTCTCACAGTAAAGCTTCAGTGTTTATGTAACACTTTGCACTACTGCCTTAAAGAAGAGGGCTAGTTCAGCACCACTGGCATTACTGCCCAACTGGCTGAGGGCTCCTTCGCATGGAAGCGTCATCCCAATTTCCTAAGCAAGCTGTCATATCACTAATTCTGACTCCAACCCAGAAGGGACATGTGAACGCTATCAGGTCTCAGGCTGCATCACAGAAGTCAGTATCCAGCACTTTCCTTTAACAAAAGGCCCCCACTGGCTGCACAGTGGGCAGCTGTGACAATACCTGCTGACTGCAGACCACAGCTCCAGCTTCCAAGTTCCAGACCTCCAACCATGCATTTTGCACTCCACCTGCCTTAGCAATCCTCCACATCCCACCTCTAGCCTGATGCAGTAGCAACAGCAGTTACACTAAGCCCTGAATAAAACATAACCAAACATGTTGCCACTGACATACAATCAGCTCGATCTCCTAACTTTTAGGTTTCCTGACATTATACAGTTACCGAACACTGCCCCAGGCCTGGAATGCTGTATACACTGTAGTACATATACACCATACTATTGTATATGCTATATAGTGTATATACTATACAATGCTGTATACGCTATTATATAACCTCTTCAAAACTGCTAAATAAATTTTTATGATGAAAACACTTTGTCTTTACTATAAAAGCTGTTTCACCACATTTAACTTTGGGATCACCCCACCCCATTCATCACACTGCCTCTTTGACAATGCAGCCCCTGCAGCACACTCTTGGAAGCTGCACAGTGTTGCTGTGCTTGCACTCACAGCAGCTGCAGGCAGGTGGAACCCTGCTGGGCCTTGTCAGCAAACATGGAACCAGCCCCGGTGATTCTCTTCAGTTCAGGGGCCTGATCTGGCTACACAGATGATATTCCTAGAAAGGAATTCTAGGACACCAGCTAAGTGGAGCAGACTTTAAGTCAAAATGTTTTCCTTCTCCGCATCCACTTAACCAGACTGGAAAAGGAGTCCTGTAGGGGGCAAGGGAGATGGGCACATGACTCCTTGTGCATTCAGGCAGCAAAAATTGAGTAAGTGGTGTGAAGAGCTGCTGACTCCTGCTGCAAAGCAGGCTGTCTTCTAAGAAGCTGGTCTCACCTGTAAGACTGGGATCTTACTTTATCTCATGTAAGAAAAGCAGGGCAGTTACTCTTCTCTCTCTCCCTCTCTCTCTCTCTCTTCCCCCTCCAAGTGTTCCTATTACAAGCAACAGAGGAAAATTATTCTTGCTGAAGTAATATAAAAAGAAAGTCATAGTAATATTTGGCATTTTTAATTTAGGTTTGTTTTATTTAAGTTTAATGTTAATTCCATGCTGTGTTTCAGTAAGAACAATACAGATTCTGTATCTGTGGCTCCAGTCAGATATCCAGTAGTACAAATTAGCTTCAAGTTACACATACTGAACAAAAGAGGTTGAGCGAGCGAAGGGAGAAGGGGAAGGGGGAGGGAGAAAGAAAAAAATATTGAACACGCATGCAGGCTTATCAATGCCACCTTCAATGCTAACCTGCTTTGAGGAAAAGTAAAGAATAGGCAAGAATGAGCAGCCACGGATTGTTGAACTGTTACCAGCACCATGTTTTTCAGCAACATTTCAGCAGTTTGGAATTTTTTTTTTTATTACAAGTAAACCCACTACAATATATGTCCCAATGCAACCTGTAACTTCAAGCTAAACATCCAATTAAGTTTAAACATTGGTATAAAATTCAGTTTAAACAGTTATAAAAAAGAAAAATGCCACCACATGCATGCTACCTTGTGATAACGAATCTCTCCCCTACAAGTCTAACAGCCTTCAGGTGTCAACATCCACTTCTAATGGCAGTATCACCACATCTGGCAGGAGACAATACAGTAATGCTGAAAGAGCCTTTACGCAGTCCTGTTAGTGTCTTAAAGAACCTAAAAGCTGGCACCAGTAAAATCCACAGAAATTCACTCTTGCCTTTAAGAACTTTTAAACTGTGTAAAAAAAATAAAAATAAAGAAACCCAACAGGGCAGGAACCTAAATTCTGAGACCCAATGTAAAAGTCAGATTTGGTGGTTCTCAGAGTGACACTGAGGGTTTTTGTGGGGAAGGGGAAGGGTGGTCAGAGATGGGTTCTCTTGTTGGCCTTTGTGTCTCACTGGTTTTCATCTTCCACATCCTGCAGCGCTTCTTTATTCTGTTCTTCACCTATGAAAGTGTTTAAAAGTAGGGAAGAAGTTAGCATCTGAAAACGAGACTGCAGAATGGCTCAACAAGCATTTAAGATTAATAGGTTCATGCAATTACACACACTCACACGCTTGCATAAATGACACACACGCTCGTAACAGCCAGTTCTGGAGTGAAGCGTTTCCATGGAAATTAAGCCTTGTAATCAACTCATCACATTTCATACGGAACAACTGTAGCACAGGCTATTAAAACATGGACTGTTGTAAGGACAAACAATAAACCATCGTTTGAGGAAGTCTGCATATGTCATCAGCCCTGTTGATCAAGAAATGAACAGCCAAGACAAATCGTTCAAATGGCTGTAGATCAACGTCCTTAAATCACAGCATACCTTCCCAGTAACCTCATGGCTACTCCACAGATCACTAAGGCCATCTACCCACTAATGACAGAAATGAGACTAAAGAGGTCTAAGAAATTAAACATTTTTTCCAGAGTCCGCCTAGTCTCAACAACCACAACTGACTGCAGCCAACGTTCCAGAGTTTCACTGATGGCATCTATTAAGTTAGCACGAGAAGCATGAATAAACTTCCCTACTTCCAAGTCCAACACAACAATAAAACCTAGGCTTATGGTTATTCAAAGAGTGACTTATGGGATACACGCCTCTTGAGAAACAGCCTGTTTGGACCTATTCAACCAGGCTGCACCATGCAATGAAATGAGGTCTGTCCACGTAACAACTTGTAGGTGTTCAGTTTTACTTCATAATTGCCCCTGGGCGAGGTGCATGCAATGCAATGCCTCCTGCACAGGCCTTTGCCCGTTTCTACTACAACAGGGAGAACTTTAACATACTTCAGCTGGTGCCATAACACATGCAGGATTAAGCTAATTGACAAGAAACTGAAAAAAAAAAAGTTTTCTTCACAGTTATCTTTAGCCATGTGACATGGTACTGTCTTAAGGGCAATAAACAAACTGTCCATTCAAAAAAGTTCATTTGCAATAAAATCCAATCAAATGAAACCAATGACTTCAGCACATAATCAGAATGCCTGCTCAGAGCATGTCCAGATTCAGAATTACCACCAGGTACAATGCAAGGTAGAGTTTTGACGAGGTGGCCTAGGAACAAGATACATGAACATTCAAAAACAAAATTTCCATTTAGAATTATGAAACATGTAATTTAAAAGAAGAACTCAGAGGCCCTAACCGAGGAAGATTATTAGATCTGAGCATGCTCTAGCCAATGCACTTAAGCAAATATTCCTGTAACAGGCGACAGTGAGAGTACTTTTCATGCCCAAATAATCTTAATATCCATCCAGGTACGCGCTCAATTCCCAAACATGTAAGTTACTTTGGATCTCGGTTATGCGTATGGGACCTGGGTAACAGGTCACAAATTGGCAGAACATCGCTTAGCCCTGGAATGGAGTCAAAAATACAAGCAATTTTATCAGCAGCAAAGTAGTGACAGAGGCAAGCATGATTAGTGATCAGAAGAAAACTGACGTTGAAAAGTTCATTGAGCCATGACGAGGACTTACAAAGTAGAGTTTTTAGGAAATGAACAGTTGGACTTTCCTTTAGGAATCTATACAGCAGGAAAGAAGGGGAAAATAGGAATCATATGAAGACGACATTACAAGCGTGAAGTAAACTAAACAGCTCGTCTATGACATGGTTAAAAGATACAGTACATGGGATGGAGAAGTGTAGCAGCTGAGTAACACTACCCAATTTCAGAGACACTCACCACAATCTACACAACTGAAATAAAGCATTAGGCAAGAGCTTAATGAAAAAGGAACTAGCCTCTTTAAAAGTCTTCCCCATCCCCTCAGGAAACTGGTAACAATGACCATCCTTGTGAACGCCACAATTAACTTTTACTTATCCTCAAAGGCTCTAACCCAGTTTGAAAATAGAGTTCTGGAAGCACCACTTTCCAACACACACAATGAATGTATCTATCATGATGTTACAAGGAAAAGAAAATTCAGCTTTGCACCCCTGGCTGTACACACTACACAGATACTGTGTTCTTTGGGAACCTGAAGACTGAAGAACTGCAAGTAGTTCAAGCAGTTCTGCAGTATTTTCAGTTTGTAGTCCTCATCCTGCTGGCATGCACCATAAACAGTAACTAAGATATTCTGAACTACTTCAGGAAGGACAAAAGTAGTCACTCTAGACCTGAGCTAATGAGGAAATAAGAAATTTGAATCTGGATTGCTCAATAAATAAGTTTAAAAAGCCTCTGTAACTGACCTTGTTAACATCTGTGAAATGAGATGAGATGTTAGTCAGGTCATGTGTAAATAAAGGTAGCTTTAGGTAGTTCTAATGCTACTAGAAAGGTAGTTCTAATGCTACTACCTTGCATTAGCAATCCAGCCTCATTACCTCACTGAAATAGCCACCTTGCTGTTTGTTCCCAAAGAACACTGCGATATTTAGCTCCATTAAAAAAAAGGTCATGTTTTAGTTATATGCACTGGGGATACATTTTTTCCCCTAGCCACTGCATGGAAGGCATTTAATACCTGAAATGCTTAGAGACACTGCTCTACAGATCCACCTGGGCAATATATACATGTGATTCTGTACCATTAGGTAATCTTGCACCTTTACGACAACACAGGGTCCCTTGCAAAAGGCTGCACTAAGATGTAGGCTACCCCACAAACCAAGACCCAGCACGTGTACAATTTTCTTCCCCCCAATTCTGTCTAAAGCCCAAAGAAATAGGGGTAAAACTCGAATTGCAGCACTAATACTCATGGTACATGTCTGCAGCCAATCCAAGAGCTTGAAGTGAGCAATGCTTAAAAGAAACCATCATCCCTTAGTGACTACGTGGCAGCAGGTGGTAAGAAGTTAATGAGATTCCACCATTGCTTTCAGACACTATGCCAGTAGAGTACTCCAAAGTAAAGCTACCTAGCTACTGCCACACAACTTTTTTTTTTTTTACTCTAAGTTGCTACTTAAGACTTATCTTAAGTCAGGTTAGAATATTGTTTTAGACCTCTGTTTTAGACCTATTGTTTTAGACCTCTAACAAACAGGACAGATTTTCTTCTAAATATGAAGTACAGAAATCTAGCTTTTTCTACTGGTCTATCCAGAACCTAATTTTTGCAGAAGCAAATACAAGTTTAATCTTTCTAGATAAAGAACATTTCATCACTAATAAGCAAAACAAGGCATAAATTCCAAAAGCATAAGTTTAAAATTTTCACGTAGAAAGTTAAGCGAAAGAGGAAATAAAGTCCATTCAGAACATCAGAAACACTTTTTATGTGAGTAACTATCGGATGTTAGTAAGGAGAAGCAATCACTGCCCCACCCTCAGATACTGCCAGAGGATATATTTGTTCTTTGCTCTGGCAATAACCTATTTCCAGAGTCACAACCTAGCACCAGTTGGGAGTAGTTAAAGAAAGAGAGCTTTCCAAACATCAAGTAGCAAATTTAGACTTTTCTAAGCATTCATTCTTTTGTCCTGTAACAAAGAGTTACAAAATCCCTCCTCATCTTCATACTCAATTCTTCATAAAAGATACAGGGACTGCTAAAAGGTGAAGGGATTGGCATGATTGCAGTGAATAATCTCATACTGAAAAGCCAATAGAAACATTAAGTGACCTGAAAAGGGAACTAGATTCTTTGCAATACTTCCTCCTGCACTGGAACCTGGTATCTGGCTGAAATGACAACTGTAAGATGAACATGACAAGCCACAAGAGACAGATAGTTAAGTGAAGTCACTGCTTTAAAATAATCACTGATGTTTAGAACGATACTAGTTGCATCTCCTTCCTTCAAGTATGAAGCTGAAAAACTTCTCAGTAGAACTTGCTGTCACCCCAATTTATCCCATGTTAAGGAAGGACAGAAGTTCAGAAAGGTCAATTCTTAAGGATGACAGCAGCAAAACACCAAACCCATCTAAATCTACACATCTCTGCTTTGTTTTCTGAGCAGAGCTCATGGGACAGCAGCACCTTCGAGTGGCATTTACTTACCATCACCCTGCATGTCTGAAGTCCATAGTGTCAGATTATCACGTAACAACTGCATGATAAGTGTAGAGTCCTTATAGCTTTCTTCACTCAGCGTATCCAGTTCTGCAATAGCATCATCAAAAGCTGCTTTCGCCAACCTATAAGCACAAAGTCAGACTTAATATATATCGGGAAAGAATTCTGAAGCCTACACATTAAGCCTATGTCTCTGAACATCTATCTTCATGTAGACACCACAGCCTCTTTAAGTATTATTTAAGGGTGTTCAGATATTTAGATAAACACCTCCATTCTTCAAAAAAAAAAATCAACTACTTTATGTGCCTAAGAACAGCATCCATTTACTCAAGAATTTGGGGTTTATTAAATATTTCTACATCTTACAATAGAACTGATCAACATCTGCTAAAAACTTTCAAAAGTTACATAACCTGCAGTGACAGGAATAGAAGGAAGTATTTGCTTCACTCCTCACTTTTATGCTCATACAAGCTAAATTATGAAAGACTTGTAGAATTACAAAAGCTTATCTATACCACTAATTCCTCTGACCATGACACCTCTTATCGTGTGTAACAGCCAGCACCAAGAGAGGCAAGTTAAATTACCTCACACTTTCTACACAGTAAGGGTAAGCATAGAGTTAACAAGGCAAGTTGTCAAGCTGCCACTGGTTCATTGGTCCAAGGTTATTGCTGCTTCTCATACATAAACCTACTCCCAGGTAAACAAATGCATCTGGATTCAAAAGGATGCAAAAGTTCAAAGCCTTTCCAATGATGTAACCTCAAACAGAGCAGGAGAAAAGCCAGCACTTTTTTTTTTTTGTTGTGTTAAAGTCCTTCTCAAACTAGCAACCACTTTGGGCTTGTTTGGTGTTCACATAAGTTTCCCCCATCTCCCCAGTCACTACCTACCTGCAGGCACGATCAGGAGAATTAAGAATTTCATAGTAGAATACAGAGAAGTTGAGGGCAAGTCCTAAGCGGATAGGATGTGTTGGCGGGAGTTCTGTCATTGCAATATCACTAGCAGCCTTGTAAGCCACCAAGCTATTCTCTGCAGCCTCCTTCCTGTCATTTCCTGTGGCAAACTCAGCCAGATACCTATGGTAGTCCCCCTTCCTGAAAACAGGAATAGAACAAACAGTAAGTTATTAGTCCTTATTTCCACACCAGCCACTAAACTGCTTAGTTCTACAAATGATTTTATACATTCACACACAGGACTACTACTCCTGAATTACTGCCCAGGCAACAGGGCCTTATGACCTGAGCACATTTTAAACCATCAAGCAGAAGGTTTGATTTTTCCTTTGTTGCGTTAGTACAGGATATTATAGTATTGGTTGTTCTAGGCTGGAAAAAAAAAAAAAACACGAACACCATGCATCACTACTTTACTCCTGTTATCTAGTCCAGATGCAACAAGAAGTTCACCTCCCAAGGCAACACTCACATTTTGTAATAGAAAACCTTGGACTCGCCAGTGTTAGCTGCTGGAATGAGGTGTTTGTCCAGTACATCCAGAATGTCACAACAGATTAACTTCAGTTCAGTCTCAACCTTAAAAAAAAAAGCACAAAGAAGCAGCAAGGTTAGCACAGAAGACTGAAGGCCTGTTTCAAAAATATTTAATATCAAACAGGTGGCATCATAAATACCCAAGGAGGGGGAAGACAAAAAACAGGACAAAGATTCAGCTGTCCACAGGTACATTAAGCGAAACGGTACTGGGTAATTAGCTGGCAGACAGGAGATGCAAGGACTGATGTATGATGAAACGCGTAACCGAATAACGGGATTATAAATTCCCTGGGAAACATCTTGCTAGACAGTTGCATTATGTCTGTCTCAGCATGTAACTGCTTACTGCATGACTTGCGTAACTCCTAATGCCTCATGTTTTTGATCCTGGAAGGCCCTGAAAGTGGCAATGGTGAAGGGAACAATTTGAAGGTAGTTAAGACAGGTCAGCTGAACTCCATTTCACCCCCAGTTACATTACACATTCAGAACAGGTTTCCACTGGCTACTTGGGAAGCCAAGTACTAGCAGAAAAGCCCTAAGACAAAAATCACGTTATATTAGAACACAACAGATGTGTCACAGACAAAAAAAAAGGTCAGATACAAGAGGAAAAACTCCAGAAAAAAATAAAAACTTCAGAAGCAGACAATAAAAAAGCAGAGCATAGCAGTTCATAACAAAGAAAACAGCAGAAACCATCAACACTAACGGTGAGGTCAGTGGTCAAAGAAAACCAATGTATTAAGTCTTATTTAAAGTCAGTTACTGGATTTTAATAGCCAAAACTGAAAAAATGGTCACGTCACTTTTTCTTCCTGCTTTGGAATAAAAAAGCAATGTCTACAAGATTAGGTTCTACCATAGGAAGTTTTATACCTGAAAACAAAGAAACTAAGCACCTTTGAAAAAAGCTGAAAGCTCTTTTTTGACATCTACATTGCCAAAACCAGACTTGATCCAAGCATCCCACATCATCCACAGCAGGAGGGGTTGGGGTTGGGTAAGTGCAGGTAGCAACCTGTTGCTGCTCTCCTGATTTGGCATGAACTTTCAAATACGGCTGAAGACAACTCTGGCTCAAGCTACTGTTACAGCCTACAAAGTTGAGGTTTTCAAGGCAAGGCATCGACATCAGCTACAGCAAGCAGTACCAGTAGCTGCATGTCTCAGATCACAAGAGCAGCCCCAGTCAGCCTGCTATCCCTTCCTATCCCCCCCACTCATGCAGTTTTCTTTCATATAGCATTTTTCTTTTCATGCAGTATCTTATCACCATATAGCTTCGAAACTATTGTGGTTTGTAACCACAACATCTGGCCTCAAAACTGTTAAAACTAGATCTAAAATAAATTAAACTGGCATATATCAATTTGTAAAAATTACTTAACAGATCTGGAGAAGTTCCTTTAGGTAGATTAATATACAGCAAATTTCATATGCAAACAATGACAGAATGCCCTAGAGCATTCAGAGGAAGAGTTAGATGCTATACTTAGTTATGTGACAAATGCTTAGGGAAGTTGCTGAAATATGGTCACTTGAGAAGAATCTACTTCATATATTCTTGGGCTACAAAAGCTATAAAACCTTTGCCAGCAGTCAGTTCCTGCAAACTTCTTTCCTCTTGATCCTCTTTCTCAATGACTTCTTTTGCAGAGAGATCTTCAGCACAACTGCAAAGAATTAAATCAGTTTCTAATCTTCTTTTGTTAAACCAGACATGTACAAACTTCCATTTCATCTCAGACAGACCTTTTTCAGCTGTGCTTACAGGACCAGTCACACAAGTTACCAGAAAGCAACTACTGACCAGGGCAATTTGTATGTCCTGACCATGCTTAACTTAAAAGATTTAATATAAATTGAGCTAATTAAAAAAATACACAACTGCCCCCCACCACCACCATCTTAATAGCTCTTTAAAAAAAAAAAAAAAAAGATTTAAAGGGATCTTCTCTTGACAGAGAGTAACTGAGCTCTGCACAGCAAGACAGCCCAAGAGCTCACACGTGCCTTTTGGGAGCACGCAGAACAGGAAGTTTTAGGGCCTATTACCATTTTAGCTCAAAATAGGACACATGGAACTGCAGGCTCTGACTAGCAAGGAGAGATGGCTCATCCTGATGAGTGCAGTGGCCCCCCACAATCCACCCTGCCCCTGTATTTTAGTGGTTGTGCTGGCTTAAGCAGATTCCAGACTGTGTTCTTAGCTCTACAGGTAGAGAAGCTTCTAAACCACCTGATGACCTAAATAGGAAAACTTATTAGAACCAACCAGGAAAATCGTGGCCTGTACTAGTTTTTTGACCTGTTTTACAGTTTAGCCCACAGAATAGCTGCACCTCACAGCTGGGATGCAACAGGAAAGCAGAACAGCAGGCAGCAGTTGCTAAAGCCTGTGAGCTACCTTCCTCCCCACTCCCCTGAGAAATAAAAGGACCACCCACATGTCAACTTCCAGCCTCATCTTTCTGAGGAGAGGGGGAAGGAGAAAGCCCTGCAGCTGCCCCAAAATACAACCCAGGCTGTAAGTCAGAGCACTATGAAGCACACCGTCAGTACACCACAAGTACAGACCGTAAGAGGGAGGTGAATGCTTGTCCTATGCTATTAGGGAAGGGATTTGGTCTTACTGCAAGGATCCGAACTGCATCATGTGCAGACACATTGCTTCATCCTCTCAAGGACAGAGAAAGCAAGCCTCCATGTTCTCATCCACAGAAATGCGGTCAGAGTAGAAAGCCAGAGGCTCCATGTTTGTGCATCCACATGGCCACAGGACCCAACCAGCAGGAATCACATCAGCAGCAGTTTTTCCCATAACTCTGTACTGGTTCTGCTACGTTTCTCTTAAGCAGACAAAGTAAAGAATAGAGAGGCTGCTATCGTCCCTCAGTGTTGCCTGATGTATGCCTCAGACAAAACCAGCCAGGTCCTGCTCTGACACCACTATCAGCCCTTGAGTTCTGCCCCAAGTCATACTGGACAGTAATTTCCAGTGTTTGGAGTTTGCTTGAATCTAGGGACTAACAGGCCAAGATAACTCGTGTGTTGTCTCCCATGTCTCCCCCCCCCCTTTTTTTTTTCCCCCCCCTCCAGAGTCTTTCAAGCCTGGGAAGGATCTCCCACTAACACTGTTCTTAAGGCTGAAAAATACAATAAGGGATATTTGTTGGCATGGGGGTCAAGCAAAATAACCATGACTGAGTCTGCACCAGACCTTACCCATTCACCCAGAAGCACTGAGTATGACAGCAGGGCACCTCTGCTGCAGCTTTCATCTCAGCAGCAGCAAGCATCATCATCCACTAACTTAAAGCGAGTCTTTCAGCAACTACAAGCAGGACACAGTCTCCAGCTCCAGCTGTAACACATAAGCCTCTTGGAAAGCCCAGACTAGAGCTGAGCAGACACATCTTGTCTTTTTCCAGTATGGAAATACACTGCTGTGTACTCCACGGCATTCTTCCACCTAAAGCCTGCAGACACTCTGAACAACAGCGATGGCTATTCCCTGTAAGGATTTAAAGGATGACAACACTGCTGGCACAGCCCTGCATTCCATGTGGCTGTATATTTCTCTCTCAATATATCCTCTTTCGAGGACTATACACACACATTTCTTGCTCACCATTCTGTTCTGCACAGTACTTGCTCTCTTTGCAAGGAGAGATGCAGAACAATGCCTTTTTTAAAACAATCCTTTCAAAAACAACGGAAAGCCTTTTCACTATTAAAGGATCTCTGGCAGGAGATAGCAACTGCCCACAAAATATTAAGCAGAAACCTGAAAGCATATTGTCTAAGACAAATTTAAGCAATCATTAGATAGGTATTCACTGTCTTAATTTATAGGCTCCGTAAGAAAGATTTTAGACACCCATCAAGAAATGGTATTTAGGACTGTATGTAACTGGCAGAGCCTCATCCCAGCAGCACGCCAGCATAAAAATAGAAACTTACAACTTGAACAATTCCATGGAGCAAGAGAAATGCTATGAGTCAAGAGAAAGTAGTCCAGAGCCATTCCTGAAAAAAGGAACTTCGTTTCCATTGGTAGCGTACAAATCAGTGCCAGGAGGTTAAAAGACAGACTCCACAGTTTCTCTGGAAGTGAAAATCTGAACCATGGAGGCACTTGTCCTCGAATGATGAATGTGAAGTCTCTGCAGAAATGTGTGGGATTTAAATAGTATGGGAGAATGCCTGCTCCACATTAAACCAGGAGGCGGGGCGGGAGGGAAACAGTTCACTGTTCTAATAGCTGATGGTTTCATTAGCCCTTCCTGATGAAAGTCAAAGCTTGTTCCAAGTTCTCCATTTTAGGTAAAGCTGCACAGACTGACTAGACTCACCATGAAGTTATCTGCATCAGTTTTTCCCCTCTCTGAAGAGAAAAAAATAGCAAGGCCCTAGAGGTTATTACACATGCAAACTTCACAGTTGAGACGACTGTAACATCTTAACATACCCCATCCCTGGGAACACAGGAGTGTTTTATCTTAAGGGTAACAAACTCAGGATGCAGCCCTTCTTAACTAAATGGCATTACGCCATACCGTCAACTACATCTTACCATTTGCCGATATTCCCGAATCATTTTTAATTTATCTTCTCCACCTTTGTTTTCTTCTTTCTGTTCAATGCTGCTGATTATTCTCCAGGAAGCTCTTCTGGCTCCAATCACGTTTTTATATGCAACAGAAAGCAGGTTTCTCTCTTCCACTGTCAACTCCACATCCATTCCAGCCACTTTCTTCATTGATTCAACCATTTCTAGGAAGAAAAGGTCAGGCAATTATTCTCACAGCTAAAGCATCTTTCAAACCACTCAACAGAAGTTGTACGTTAATGATAACTTATCAAAACAGGCTCCCTCCTCCTTTCATGCAGTTACTCCTCACTTTTATACTAGAGTGGTCCAAACAAATCCATGAGCACACGCACAAAGGAATTACCTGGTACTCTTTTAAATGCATTTGACAAGAGTACCCAAAACATTCTTTAAAGACAGCTTGAGAGACAAAACAGATTTAGCAGTAAGCACTCATTTTTTACAGTGGATAATGGTTATCAGTACAATCCTACAGGAACATGTGTTCTTCACAGTGCTCCTGAAAAGACACTGAATTGTGAGAAAAGCATGAGTAAATGTAAGCTGGCTTTCTGCACAATAGGGATAAAATGAAGAATTACAGAATGCTCCACTGATTTGTCAGCTGAAATACACTACATTACAGTAATTAACCAAAAAAATAAGATCCAGATTTGAATAGATTAGGGAAGCAAGTCAAAGTTCCAAAAGGAAACCACCAAAAGAAAAATTAGCTGCTTGGAAAAGTGACAAAGGAGACATCCTGAGGATAACCAGAGCAACCATATCTACCCGTGCCAAGCAGCTATTTCCACTGAAAAAGTAACACAAAATTCATATTTATAGCCTAAACTGTTAAAAAAAAAAAAAAAGACTTCTAAAGCTGAGGTGAAAAAAGTTATTACTAAATATAGCTTTCCTATATTCAAGTGGAAGCAAAAGCCTGAACTACTTAAGGAAGGCTTTAATCCTTTCACTACCTAATCACATTATGATTGTCTATGACATTAGAAAAATAAAGCTGAATTGTTACATATATACTGGGCTCTCAGTTTATGACATCCAGGAACTGTAAGTTTTGTCCCACCAGAAAGTGCATCAGTTCATTCATTATTTGCCTCCCAGCTGCTACAGCAGATGAGAATCCCAGGTACAAGGAACATTAATGAGATTAGGACCCAACCAGCCCAGCTGCTCAACAGGACAATGGTTTCCCAGCTACCTGGCAGGTTGAGGAGCTCCAGAGTCACAAATTTACCTTCTGCCAAGACCATGGTGACGTGACTAGGCTACACCTCCCATACTATGACCCTTCACCTTTCTGTGCCCTATTTAATTTGCACTTTCACCATCCCTCCCCCATCATTTTACTTTATGTTGTATCGAGGCAGCAGAAGCCACAGGAAGCAAGTAACACCTAACTGTCATTTTTCCCCCTCAGGTGTTAAAATTCAGTCTTAGCAGGCATGAGCTCTTTCAGTAACGGGAACTATCGGCTCATTTTTTCCTTGGCAGGAACAATGTTATCAGTCTCAAGCAGGTCTCCACATGTGCAGGACAATTTTACAGTGGCTCTATTCTCTTCAGAAGAAAACATCCCTACTTCACCCAGCGTATTTTGCTACTCCAGCTCACAAAGTAACAAAAAAATGCCCAGAGGCTTTGATAATATTTACAAACACCCTGCTGTTTCAAAATGGTCAACTGTTTTTGCTGAAGACTTCAAAAGCCATCCTAAAACACTACGTACCTATATTTAATATTAAACTTAAGCATGTGATCTTGTAACTTAAACTAGCTAAGTTAAAGGCATATGATACAGTTACAATATTCAACTTAAATAATACAAGCACTACGACTTACTTCCTAAAGGATGATGCTTCTGTCTGTTCAAAGAATGTTGATTTGACTTTAAAAAAAATGTAAGTCATTTCATATTTAAGTTCCTTAAACAACAGGTACATCTGAGATAATTTGCCTACCACAGCACTCATTCTTGTGAGGAAAGATGAACAGGCATTAAGACTTGCACTCTCTCCTACTTGGATCTCTTTGCCAAGCTCCAGCAAGAGCTGTATGGCTTGACTTTAAGCTTAATGTTTAACTGTCCTCAGATATGAGAAGTAATTGAGAAATTAACCTGTAGCTGTGAATGCACAGCCCTCTCTTCAACCATCGGCTAGTTCATGTGTTCAAGAGAGATCCCATAGGAAAACACAAACTGGAGAATAAGGAGGTAGTGATGTCGTACTGTTCACCTACGATGCTCATTCCCAGACTCCCACCATCAGCCTGAAGACCTCTGGGGTCTGACATAGTACGAACACCATACGTTAGTCAGACAGACACAGCAATATTGAGATGATACAACTCTAAGTGACAGTGTGGTATCAGTAAAACTACTCCAGAAACACGGAGGTGAGAAACATGTAAGGTAAGTTTCCAGGATCAGAAAACCATAACAAGTAGAGAGGTTAAAAAAAAAAAAAAAAAAAAAAGGCAAGATTCTACACAGAAATGAAAAGGTGGGAGACAGTGACAGAGAAAGTCTGAAATTACCTTTCAGTTAAGGATTACTGCAGTAGTGACAACTCACTGCATGCACAATCCAGAGACGCTTACACTGCATTATACGAAGAGTAGTTTTATGCTACTAATTCATAAAAAGACAGATTGTAGTTAAAGTGGATAAGTTCCAGTCTTTGAGTTGACTGTGTGTCACCATGTTAGGGTGCTGTCAGATCATGCCACCACCGGAGCAGGAAGTCCCCAAAGCATAAGTTGAGAAAGGATAGGAGAATATTTGGGAGAATGACATGCTCGCCCTAGATTCATATCCTTCCTCAGACATTTGCTGTTAGGTGTTTTAAGAAGCATTAATGAGTAGATATTTGGCCTGACCAGGTAAAACAGACTGTATATTCTTAGAGAAAAAGCATTCAGCTGAGACTCAGAACAACTGCCCACAGTATAATGGCCTATTCAGAAGCAGCACGGGCATTACCAGTTATTTGTTCCTATGTCCAACACTACAGTTAAAATGGGTGGCTCCTCTCACATGGGAGGAACACATGCATAGGGACAGAGGCATAGCTTGTAAAGCACAAAAGGTTTGGACAGTGGTCACCACTACTGTTACCTACAAAGACTTTGAACAGGATGGTATGCGGCTAATTTGTTGATGTTTCTAAATATTAAAGATTCTAGAGAGATTATGGTCCTAGAGATACACAATCTGACACGCCCAGAAACTACAATCGAACTCTAAGTCTCTGAACTATGATACTTTTTCCACCTTAAAAGGATTGAATACACAGGAAAAGGAATAGCCAGTTAAAGTTCCAACTACCAAAGGCATCCACTTTAACAAAAAAATACAGTAGGTCAATGGAATTGGTCTAAAAAAGCAGTTCTTTGAAAGCGTGATGGGGGTAAAATAACAATAGAAACCCAAGACTATAATCCTATGGAAGGAGATGAAGCTTATACAAAAAAAGAATCCTTTTTTTGAATGCTACTGGACTTATACCAAATGACAAAGCCACAAAATTAAACTAAAAAAGTAATGTGGGGGTAAGTTTAGAAGTGTCGAGAAACATGATTAATAACTACCTATTAGGCACCAATCCATAGAATTTGCCCAAAGGGCACAGGTGAGGAGGAAACTTACAGATCAAAAATAATGAGCACTTCATTCCAGATAAAGATGAGAAACAGAAAGCATTTGCTGCTTCTCAAACTCTAGAAATCCAAGCAACACAGGAGTCCCTGGGTAAGGAAATACGGGAGTAGTGCTGATGTACTGCAAATTTTGTGGGAATGTTACAAGCCTTCCCAATACAGGCTGCAAAGTTAAGAGACAGCAGACCGTGCCAAAGGACTGTACATCAAACTGACAGTTTAATCAGTTTATACTACTCAGACCGAAAATGCAAGTCTAAGTAATAAGAATTGCAACAGGAACTGCTTGGCCCAGAAAAGCTAAGGAATAAACACCACTGGGGCAAAGCTACAGTACTCAGAATGTCTAGTTATGGCACAATATGTTGCCTAAGTCTCCCAATAAGCACAATGCTACAGTGTTCGATGGATTTTTTTTTTTTATGAAGCAACCAGTCAAATAGCCTATGACATGCCCCCCCTATTTTCAACACTACACAGGATCTGTTTCAACCACACTGAAAAGCAGCCCTTGCCACAGCACACATTGATTCAACGTTACCAAAGGAAAACAAGAGCTAGAAAATTCGCTTGTGGTATGCTTGGTTTCTGAAAGAGGAACCAGATAGAGAGAGAAAGCTTGTTAAAATAAGAACAGGAAAAGAACTTGTTCAGTAGAGGTAGAATGAAGATGACTTGATGGTCACCACACTGGAGGCTCAAATCAAAAAGAACCTTGGGAAAACCCAGAAGGTAGCCTTATTAAATACCACCACGCTGAGAGTAGCAGCAGAGCACTTCAGAAAACTGAAGTCGTGTTTTAAGTTTAATCCTTTCTTGTCTAGAGGGAATAAAGCAGGCCAAGATCTTCAAGCTCTTAAGCTGCTGCTCAATATCTACTTCAGCACATCAGGAGCAAAAAGCTGCAAATGCTCCGGGGTGATCTAGGGATGTTAAGGACATGGCAGAAAAAAAAAAGTCTTCCCACATCTGTGTTCACCATAACCAGTACTCAGACTGAGTACAAGTACTGGTCACAGAATCACGAAAACATCAGTATCAAGGATCCAAAACCTTATCCTAAACTCTTGTGCATATCCTCTCAAGACTTTAGCAGCACAAACAATCAGAAGGATTTTAAAAGGTGTTCCAGCAGACAGTCAAGGGGAACTACAGATCCATTAATCTAACCCTAACCAGGATCCAAGAGGATTAAAAAAAAAATATATATGAGTGGGTATATGCATAAAAGCTATACTGAAGAGTAAAGCTTTTTGCAAATGCATGTGATGCCTCAATTCTACTGTGATGCTTTTGAGTGAGTCAAGCATATAGACAAGGAACACACGATTGATACAGAAAGGCATTTGGCAAGGTCCCTCACCAAGGTTCTTTAAGGAACTCAACTGCCATGGGATAAGAGGAGTCCTCCTATGAATTAAGGCTTGGCTGAAAGACAGGAACAGGGCATCAACGCAGGCTCAGTGTTCAAAGGAGGAGAAGATCACTGGTGGCATCACACAGTGATCTGTGCTGGGAAGTATGCTCACATTCGTAAGTGATCCAAAAAAAGGAAGCAAACAGCAAGTACTAACTTAGCAGTAAGAGCAAATTGCTAGCAGCAATGAAGACAAAGACTAAAGAGAGATGGAAAAATAACGGCAAGTGCATTTTCTTCATCAAGTGCTGTGTAACCACAAAGACTGACACCCGGAGATTACATTCTCCCTAGAAGTACAGCCTTCAGTTGCTATCACTGGACACCACTCTATTCACTGCAGTGATTAGGTCTAAATGCGAGCCAAGAAATAGTAGAGCTCATCTTTCTATCCATTAAGAACTCTTGTTCTGAAGACAAAGCTATTACATTCCCAACATGAGGTTCTTCTGTTCTCTTCAGAAACCCTGCATTTTGCAACTAATATTTAAGAGATGACTAAACTAGTTGAGGAGCTCATGGGGACAGGGAGGTGCCTTTCCCTTCTATCCCTATCAATGTTCTTGTGCCAGCTCAGCGCTTCTATGACCTCTCAACTATCTGATTCAGGTCACCATCTCAGAAAGCTACTCAGGGGAAAAGAAGAAAGACATTTGCTTCTATTTTAGAGACCTGCACTGGCTCTAAAGAGCGGACATCCCCCTTTCAACAGGGAGTTGTCAGATTAGCTCACCCCACTTCACAACACTACTGCTTTAGTTTCTAAAAGAATAAACACAGCGTTTCCCTTTACACACTACAGAGCTTTCGTGATTTTTCTTCAGATGTCTTCATATGCTTGAAGCACCCTGACTAGCTGCACCCTTTTAACTGCCGGTAATAAAAATTGGTAATCTTATCTTAAGTTCCCTACCTAGAACATGCTACACCTATGTCAATGTGCAAGTTTTATATAAACGAGCATAAAAGAACCTAACAACCATATCCCCACATGTCAAGACAACCAAGCAGGCAGAAGGGAGAAAATACCAAAGAAAATCCACCCCACGCAGTGCTTTAAACTATAGTTTTGTAGAGAAAGCATACAGGGAACAGCAGTACAGCCTGATGAGGTTTATAACTGCTGGTGCAGCCAAGACAATTCCAACGTTTGACTGCATGACTCTGCAATATACAGTTCTACAGAGCATACCAGTACTTCTATGCACTTGGAGAACCAGATGGATTAAGGCCAAATTATCCAAGCAACAGTGGTATTTTCCACACAGTAAATCCTACAGACCAACAGAAGTTATTTCTTGCAACAAGTCATCGCTATATCTGCAAGCTGTGAAGTTACATCCTCCTAAACGAAAGGGGTTACTAATAAAAAAAATAGTTTGATTTTCCTATAGCTACTTCCAAATGATTGAGTCTCATCACGTATTTGTTTGATTGAGACTTGCTAATAAATAGTACCCTAATGCAAGTACCTGAATAAATTAAAGGACACCAACTCAGTTGCTGGACTCCTTGCAGAGCACCAAACCAACCAAGCTTAGAAGTTTGAATCCTCTGGTTGCTCTGGGAACTCAAGGAGATTCTAGAAGGAAATTACAAGAGCCCTTTCACACAACTGTTGGGGGCAGCAGGGGAACGACACCCCTTAAATGCATTTACATTATTTACTTGAAAGAGGACATCTGCAAACTGTAATTAATAAATTATTATTTGTGATACAGATTAGTGACTGATTCTTAATTAAGCTCTAACTTCAAGTTCTGTTACTGTAAGACAGCTTCTAGAACATGTTCAAGTTCTGGATTCAGTCAATTGCTGCACCCCTTATTGTCTTCAGAGTAAAGACACATTACCCTGACAGTTTATAGAAACACAGGAGTCACCTGTTAACTTGCTGTACGGGGAATCTGGAGAGATTTCAAGTATTTTCTTCCCAACTGTAACCTGACCTATATCTGCTTTCAGAAAGGAAGAAACCCTGCTCATCTCACCTGCTATACATTATGTAAATTTCAAGTTATATACCTCAAGCTCTGTAACACAAAACTGATAGCAAACTATCCACTTGGAGTCTACCTTGCGTCATAGCATGTAGGTTTCTCATCTGATTAAAGGAAAGATACTACCTAGCTTCCACAATGAAGAATTACGTTTTGACATTCAGAAGTCTACAAAAACGCAGATGCATACATTCTCTTGATATAAAGAGAAACATTAGTAAGGTAAAATTGTGTTTGTGAACTCATCTATTCCAATTGTTTTCCCCAAAAGACAGTTATATATTATGCTATTAGTAATAGTCTTTGAAGGAACAGCAGATAAGTGAGATTTTTCACAGAGAGATTTGTCACAAAGCTTCCTATAATGTAACTAAGCTTCCTGGCATTTTGTTATTTGTCATGACGTGCCTAAGCAGATCTGTAAAGATAGTCAGACACCCAAATCTCTTAATATCTCCAGAGATCAGGGCTTAAGTGTTATTTACACTGCAGAAGTACCCAGAAAGTTGTCCCCTTAATCCAGGCCAACATACTAAGGACCATATAGAAACAGGACTGGGTTTTCAGCAATTTACAGGCACAAGCTGCAAGACTTGATACAGTTCTTTAAATGGGTCATGTAACTTAAAAAAAAAACAAAAAACTAGTTAGGTGCCTACAATCAGCACTGCTTTAACTGTCACAAACCATGCCTATTCTGATCATACAGAAGAAAAAACATACCACACACCACTCTCATGAGACAGATGGGGCAGAACTTAACGTTATCTTAATATTAAACAAAAAAACGATTTCACATTCATGTTGATGTTATAAAACAAATTTTCTATTCCAGCATATTTATAGTAGACAGTACTTACCATCACATCTTTTGTATGTGCAAACTAGGAACTGTGACCTTATGATCATATATTCTTAATTTTGCTCTTTAAAATAACTTACACTTTCAGCATACTGCCAAACGTGAACAGAACTGATTGAGAAGCAATCTCAGCAGAAATGCAGTATTTCATATAAACAAGAACAAAATACACTAAAAACTCTTTATTGTTCCAGCTGAACCAGGATACGGAATTAGATGCAGGAACAGCACCTACAACACCATTTTTTCCAGGCCAGAGATGTAAGAAGTAAAGATGCTTGCAGAACAGCTAGCAGAATTGGAGGGCACACCTTAAATTTGTTTACCCAACTTGATTCCAAAAAATTTTGGAAGTCTAAAAACCACAGTATTGATTTTAACACAACTCCAGGTGCTCCCTCCTTAGCAATGGCCTCATTATGGTTCAGAAGCAATATAACATGAAAAGTCTTCTAGATTCTGATCTAGCCAGCTTGTTCTGCAAACATACATTATTGGGTTGGAATAGAAAGCCCACTGATAGAAAGAAAAGCTGCACAAAGGCAAACTATCAACCATTTTTTTTTCTTGACAGGAAGCCGAATGGTTTTGCATTTCAGATCTCTACAGTGGTGTAGGGTCTGATTACTTTCCAAAGAACTGATTTACCACCGATCCAGGAAAGTACCAGAAAGACAGGCAGTTATGCCTCAAAAGCTCCTGAAGATGAATGAATCCTCCAGGATGTTGGCCAAGCATCTTACTTTGGGTTTCCACTCAAACCAAAGCCAACACTCGTAGTTGCACTGACTCATTAATACCAGGTGGAGAGCCCTTTCCTCCCTACACACAAAAAGCCCAACTCCAGGAAAATGGTGGGATTATGGGGAGAAGGGGCATCTTTTTTAGGAACGGCAGGAGGGAGAAAAATGTGTCTTCCCATCGCATGCTCTTTGGGGTTGGCAGCAAAATACTGAAAAAACACACACCCCAGTTTTTACCAATAGATGCTGCATACCTACTGTGAAATATTGAATCACATGCCCATCCCTCCCAGCCAGTTAAGTCACACCCCAAGGACTGTTCAGGGGGACATTTTTTTCCTTACTATGAGGAAACCATTTGATGCCTTTCATTTACTGGAATTCTTACTTCCACCCCCTTTGCCCTGTAAGAACATTTACAAAAGACAGTCTTATTTGGACCTTCTTTTTTTTTTGTTGTAGATTTTATTTTCCTCACCAAAACACGTATTTCTCAGATGCTCTGAAACACTAGCAGAAGTTTTGTTCTCAGAGCTGCTGCTTAGAAAACCTAGTTCTCACCAAATTACCTTCCTGTGCTATGAAAATTGTGATTAAAGTATTTGGAACACCTCCCTACCTCTAAATGAAACATGGCTGTATTCATTTAGATTTTTTTTTCTTTAAAGTGTAGACAGGTATTTATTTCACTTCAAACGCATAAACACAAGTCTTAAGGCAGAAGTAACAGTCCCAGAAAATTAACATCATTGAGAAAATTAAAGGCCCTGTCTATTATAGGCAATAGAAACACGTTTAAATAGACAGTCGCAAGGCGGACATTTCTGGGGCAGCCGACACCATTCCAGGGTTGCCAGCTCCCTCCCACCACCACTTTTCCCCAGATCGGTACTGATCAAGGGCAGAGCACAAACTTTATCGGGGAAAGAGGGAAAAAAAAAAAAACAAAAAAAAAAAAACATAATACTGGAAAAAAGAAAATGAAATGTAATAGCATCTTGCGCATAATGAAAGTGTACGCGTTTCCTTTAGGCAATGAAGGATCACGTAGTACTAGATGGCTCCAGGGTGAGAGCTCAGTCTCTCTCTCTCTGGCTTTGCCAGGGGCAGCGGGATCTCCACCGGAAAGCAAAAGAAGAGAAAGAAAAGCGGCAGCCCCGCTCCCTTGGGACCGAGCCGGCCTCTCCCCACCATCTCCCCCCCGAGGGGCCGAGCGAGCCGGGCACCCACCTCCCGGAGAGGGCGTTGTCTGCGGCGAGCCGCCCTCAGCCCCGCAGCCCGGCTGAAGAGAAGCGAGGCCCGGAGCCGCCAGCACCGCCCCGAGGCACCCGAGCAGCAGCGGCGGGGTCTCTTTGTGTGTCCCCCCCCTCTCCATGAGGCGGGGGCGGCTCCCCCTTCCCCCCGGGACTCGCCCTTCGCGGCCGCCATTTTATTCCCGGTTCCGCCGCCGCCTCCCCCCCCCCCCTTTTCTCCGAAGCGGCCCCGCCCAGGCCCGAGCCTCCCGCTCCTTCAGGCCCCTCAGTCCCCGGCTCCCTCAGCCCCCTCAGGGGGGTGCCAGGCGCCATTTTGTCCGTGCCCCCCCTCCGCCCCTGCCCCCCCCTCCCCCGCCCAGCCGCCATTTTGTGGCCGCTCCCTCCCTCCCTTCTCCCCCTCGGCCTCGCAGGGCTTTTTTTTTTGTATTCCTCCGCCGGCGCTCACCATCGTAGCGCTCAGCCTGCTCGGCCAACTTGGCCTGATAGACGAGATCCTCCCGATCGTCCATAGCCTGCAGGCGGAGTGGCGTCGGGGAGTGTCCGGGGCGGATGGAAGCCGATGGGGCCGGGGGGCTCAGCAGCTACCAGCTCGCTGCTCTCCGGGAAATATGGCGGCGGCCCCTCCCCCCGCTGCATCCGGGCACTTCCGCAAGGGCGCGCATGCGCCCTCCGCCTCCCCATGGCAACGGCGGCACCTTGGCAACAGGCGGGAGGCGGGCGGAGGGGTTGGAGACCCGGGGATCGCGGGTTCGAGGCCGGGGTCGGCCGCTCCCGAGCGGCGGCCTCGGGAAGGCGGTCGAGAGGGCGCCGTTGTGCAAGGGAAGGCGGTGGGGAGCGGGGTGGGGCCGCTGGGGGCACTGCGGGCAGCCGAGGCCGCGGCTGGAGTCGGGGTTGTGCCGCCCGGGAGGGAGGGCCGGGAGCCGAGCCCGCGCTGCAGGCTGAGGGTGAGGGAGGCGGCGGCATTTCCCTCAGGGCGCCCGTGGCTTCCCCTCAGGCAGCGCCGTCCTCAGGCCCTCCAACGCTGACAACGCCTCTGGAATTAATCTCTCCCTTTTTGTAGAAAGCGCTGGGTATTGCTTTTGACTTAGCAATGTGTCTAGAAATGAGTGAGATAGAGAATGTCTGACCTAGCCGGTTTCTGCAGCCTCTCCAGGGGGTGTTCTCAAGCGAAGTATCACCCCCGAGGTATTTATCTGGGGCAAGGCACGATAATCTCACGGTTTAAAGAGGTTAGAAGAATGCTGAATGTTTCAGAAGTTCCTCACGGTGTCTTGCGGAAATATTTGGAACATAGGCTTAAATAATTGAGATAGCGCCTCAATTTCCCGAATCAAAATGGTTTGAAGAAACTAAAAGGGCTAGCATAAATGTAATCTTCAAAGATTTGCTCAGGATGGATGTGGACAAAGTCTCATTTCTGTCTTTTTCCAGCATCTCCTAGGCTCAGCCTTACCGAGGTGTGGGAGCACACAAAGGCCTTTACAGCTTCTGAAGGCAGCAGACTGAGCAATCCCTGGCACCTCTGAGATGTTGTTGAGTATCTTCATATTTACTGTTTTATATTGTGCCTGCTTAAATGGGTTCCTTGTGCGACTGTACGCACACTTAAAGCACCATTTTAAAAAGTGGTTCATTGTTTCCTGATTCATTTTGATACATTATTTCAGGTAGCGAGCATGAGTTCCAGGATGCGTAAAATTAACATTTTGTGGTTTTCTCACAGATACATCTAAAAATATAGGAATTATTTTTATGTCACTGTGTGCCTAACTAAATAATTGATGATCTATTTCCACTGGACATTTTAGACCCCAACTCTTACTCAGATCTCAGGATAATCTAACCAGAATTCCATACCAGAAAAAACAAAGACATTAGCACGTCTGAGCTAGAGTGAAAATTAGGTGTCAAGTCCAGAAAAAAATGATATTTTCAAGAGGAAATATGATCAGAAAATGCAGGTTTTATTGAAATTGGGAACCATTATATACCTTTATCTGTGAATTGTTCATACATACACAGTACAGTTACCAAGGATTTTGGTAGGCATCCAAAAAATCCCAGAAGTAATATAGGAAATCACTGTATATTTGTTTAACATTGCAAGACTTGCAAATCACCTCTGTGTTTCATAAATCTTAACCAATCTTTATTAGATTTGCCTCAATTTAAGAACTTTTCCTTGATCCTCATGTTCAGCAGGCACTCACAGTTGTAGAGAGCTCAAGGCTATAAACAAACCAGGCTACTACATGTATAAGCATACTTATTGGCCAGAAGTGAGGTGCATGCTTCCTACCTTTGTTAAACTGCAGCATATTGTCTAAATAGCTCAAATATTTTTGTATGCAGTTACGGGTGGCATTACAAATGTTTGGAAATTGGTCAGGTATTTGGTGAAGCGTGAGGAGCATACAGCCTAATTCAGGGAAATACTCAAAGCAGAATTTCCTGATGCAATCCTTGCCTTGTCCTTTGCACTCTCAGCATTTGCATAAATTGATTAAACCACTCCTGCAACAGCAAATCACCACTGCAAGGATGAGCAATAGCTCTCTGCATTAGTCCTGCATGATTTGTAAATACCAGTATCAGGAGAATGTGCCCGTCAGGGAATTGTGGAGAGGTGTACAGGACCTCTTCAGGATAGCTGTAGTGAGCTTTTAAATTATCTTGGGTAATCTAATTTAGAGGTAATCTTGCTTGTGGCTCCACTGCAGACAAGTTAGATGAGCCAGGAGTAAAACTGAGCATAATAATTCTGGCTGTGATTTTTTTTTCCCCATCTGAGGCAGTCTTCATAGTGTGGAGGCATGACAAGAAAACAGTACAGCTAAATGCAAAGTTACTCATTTAACACATCCCACTTGAGGACTCCACTAGACAGCATTGGCCAAAAAAGTTATCTGTCAGAGCCAGGCAATGGAGTATCAATCAACTCAAATATGAAGAACTACAATTGTAATGTAGTGACCAAGAAAACAAATGCTTTCCTCAAACTTTCTGGCAAGAGAAAATACTCCTTTCTCCCCTTCACCTCAAGAAAATCATCTGTTTACAGAAAGTCACCCTGTTTCAAAAAAGGCCACAATATTTTACTGGTTGATTACTTATTTTAGTTACCGTGGATCATCTTTCTTCTACAGCTGACCTTCTACAGGACTTTAATTGTTTTCAAATAAGCACGGTCAATAAAATAATAAAATATGGAAATACCAGACGTTCTATTTTTATATTCCTATATGCAAATATTCCAACGACAGTTGATTGAGAATGACACCAAGCCAAAGTTTTGGCTATACTTTTATTTACTTCACGTACTATGAACATATACATTACATGCTACAAAAAAAAAAATAAAAAAAGACTTTAACTGTCAAGAAAGTGGATAGTGTTATAATACAATGGCACATGTTCATATTTTTCTTCAAACTGGTTTGGTTAGAATCCTTCCCCAAAACCATTAACAAAAACGAAGTGTTTTAATCTTAAGATGATTAGAAATATTTGCATTATTAACAAATACAATTCAAACAGATTAACAAGATTTAACCATGTCAAATATTAGTAAAAAGGCTGGGGTTTACCAAAATGAAATATATATTAAAAAACCATAGCAGCCAGTTGTACTTTTAGTGTGATATAATGTGTAAATGCACCAGAAGAACACAGTGTAATTGAGCATTCTGCTTTCACGGTGTATTTCTAGAAATGATTATTCTAGTTCTAACACCTGCCTATGCACAATAGACCAAAACCACAGCCAAATAGAGACAAAAGATTGTGACCAACGTTCTTAGCAATGATTTTTTTTTTGCACGCATTGGTAAGAAGGGAGAGAACAAATAGAAGGATAAACAAAGGCCACAAGAGGATTTAATCTACATGTTCATGAACATGTGTTCTACCCTATTTTCCTTTAAAAGAGCTCGATAAGTTGAAATGTCTATTTTGCACAAATGCAAACATTAATTTCTATCACCTATGAAACAAAATCACATTTCAGCTTAGAACTGAACAGGGGAAAACAGTTGTGTTAATGTGTCTGTTGACTAAGAAAAACTGCTTGACAAGAACTTCAGATTCTAGTGCAACAGCAGCTATTAAGACTCCTCTAGTTTCTTTTTTTTTTGCTCTTTCAAAGTGTACAAATATTTGCAATTTATACAGTCTTCACAAAAACACACCTACAAACTCTGCAGTGTATTTGCTAGTTGACAATTCAATTTAAGCCATATTAAAAAGGCAATATTTGCATAATAAAATTCCTTTCAGAAAAAAACGAAGTTCTTTTGGTATGTTAAAATAATTGCTGATTGGAAAGGTACAAATGCATGGGCTTTCGTTAATTGCAATTGGAAAAAAAATACTTCAGAACAAACTGTGTTACTCTTAACAACAGAGTTCACTATGCTTCTTTTGCAAAACCTGAAGAAAAATATAAGCATATATGGGCAACTGATAAGCTCAGTATATAAATCCGTATTAAAATGCAGCTACTGAAAAATCAGTTGCAGTAAATACTAAGGTCAGAGGAAAATACAGACTAGCCTTAAATAAACCAATTTGTTACTGAACCTAGTGTTAGTTTCTGATTTTTTTTTCCCCCTCAAACTAGTTTTACTACACAGCCAGAAGTGATCTCACAATCAGAGACTGGCACATCGCCCTAACCAGAATAGGGATCCAAGCTAGAATAGTACTGCAATTCCTTTCTTACTGTTATTTTTAGGTCACTGTCATAAAATGTCAGTTTTCTAATGATCTTTAGTAGTGCTGATGAGATTTGTGATGGAACAAACTATGATTAATGTACATCGGCGTTAGTCTACAGAATTATCAGGTGCCCATTACCTGAAAATTAGACTTGCTGATGAATTAGTTCTGAAGTAAAGCAACTAGTACTTAAATATAACAGAAATATTGCCATTTCCAGCATGTTACACAGTTCTGAGGTAAAGTGTTACCAGTATTCTGTTTTATGGGTGGGTGACTTGCAGCAATAGCCTTTGCAGTGGGAACTAGCCCTCGCAGCATTTACAACCAATGAGACATTCTAGTGACACGCTTCGTATCAACCAAAATAACATTTGCAGTTTGATACTGTTTTAGAAAAACTGTTCTGTAGAGATTATCACTGTAGTCAGAGTTGCAAAATTTGTTTGCTTAAGTTTGGTCACTAGAGTGCTATATTTGGAAAACAATCCAGGGTACAGACAAGGGGTAGTTACTTCAGTGTTTAATTTTAGTTTACAAAACTTACTGAATCCATTCTGATTTATGTTAAAGAAAACCAGATAATTAGAAGAACAGGTTTAAAACAAACAAACAAAAAACCAACAAGCAGCGCATAATACCACCTATTCAATGCACTGATTTTCATTAAGAGTTATGAAGCCATATTTACTCTATTACACCTTTTGAGAATCAATCCAGAAGCACACAAGTATTTTCCGTTAGTTTATTAAAAATAAAATCCTCATGAATTCACTATCAAATAGTTTACAGATGGGAATTAAACCAGAAGAGTCCCCAGAGTAACTTTAAATTAGAAGTAGTATTTGGTCTGTCAGTTTACCACTTTTGACACTGATTTGTACTGTAATGTATAGGGGTATGGAATAATTCTAGAAAACTGGCCCTATGCAATCTATTTTTTTCTGAAAGCAGTGTAAATATTTTAGTATATTTAGTGAATCAAACACTGCTTTAAAGCTATGCATTAAAGTGCTATGCATGTATTTTTCAGCACTGGTGTGGATGTTTACACTTCAATAAGCCTTGTATTTGTGGATAGAGAGATTGGTGTGTTAATAGGAATTTTAAATTAAAATCAGCTGCTACGTTTGAAGCATCAACAGTACTGAAGAAATCAATCTAGTGTCCACCAACATCTAGAATTCTGAGGTTGATTTGATCTGTCATTCACCGTTAAAATGGTACGTATTTGTAAATCATAAGGCTGTCTCCAATGTGCTCTACAGAAGTCTGTACTGTGCATGGTTACCTCACCATGCAAAATACTGTATAGCCTTTCTAGGACAGAGAATTCAGGATGGAAGAAAAATGGAGAAAGCTCCAGGATAAATTTGTGGAAAAAAAACCAACAAGCTATCTACACACTGAGCTGTCTAAGGTTGATGTTCATCGCCTGAGGAAGAAGCAACATAAACAAAAGGACTGGAGAGAGCTATAAACGCTATCATAACATCTACGTTACTGCTTTCCCCAGCTGCTGCTGCTGGCAAGGTCCAGTCTGCTGTGCACATGGACATAAGCAGGCATTACAACCTATAATCATGTACTAGTTCTGCCACTTGACACACGAGTTATCTACTGTCGTACCCTGAATTACATGACCTTTGATTAAGGAATGGTGGTGTTCAGTCCCAGGGGTTTGCAGGTTATCAGAACGCTTATACAAGCGATACCGCTTTCAACATCTGTCGGAACATAGTCTTGATGGCATCTGCAATAAAAACAAGTTGAGATTGTTCCCATCTGCAAGCGCAACTGTTGAGCCACACTCAGCTGAAGTCCTCATCGGGATTCTGTTGATCCAGCAGGCGGACATGCGTGAATGGAAAGTGACCACGTTTGCCGTTACATTCTCCTTCCCACTGACCACTCACATTAATCTTTGTGACCTTTACCAGCTCACCGACCTGCAGGATGAGAAATAAGCAAGCGTTACAATTCATAAAACCACATGGGATGAGCAGCTGCTACCCCTCCCATTAGGTGTTACATCACCCAAGTGTACCAGATACACTTTTATAACAAAAATAGCTTTAGTCATAACTATTTTTGATACACCAGCCTACCACCCCATGTTATTCACTCCTGAAGAAAGCATGAAGAGGAAGCAGCAAACCTAGGCCAGGTGAGAACTACCTTCTAGCCTGCAATCCAGCACCATTCTTCCACAGCACTTTTGGGCCTTGACATCAGCTGCTATCATAATAAATGGATCTGGCTGATTTGACAAAGGCTTGCACTCTGCTTGTACTACATCAACCTGATTAGAAGAGGGATTGCAGGTGTACGAAGTGAACACTAATCTGCAAGCTGAACTGCTCCTTAATTTTGAAATCCTGCAACTCTGAAAACATGCCTACCCATTTCTACCCCTCTGTCTAGGATTTTCTCAATGATCTTAAGTCCAAGTAACACAATGTTTTTCAGAAATCTTCCCAGGTCACAGACAGAAAATGCTTTTGGAAAGATAAACTATTTTCTTTTACAAATGCTGTAAACAAACTCTCAAGGCACAGCCACAAGCCTTACTGCATTTCATCCAGAAATTCACTGAATATACAGTTAGTTTGCATACATGCTCATCACTGTGTTTCCAATTCATCCAAAATTGGATCTCATTAGTCTCACTTTCCAGGCGGTGAATGAAGAATAAGGAAAACAATTTAAGATACTAGCAACCACCATTAACTTTACAGGTTTTATTCACTTGCAATCTTTTGCCAAAATAGCTTTTAACAGTTCATAAATTCAAAACACTATATGGACATTTAATTAAGCTTCCCATAACACTAATGATTACTTATCTAGTAATGAGAGGCACGCTGGGGATTCTTGCTGCAGTTTTTTTTTTTTGTTTGTTTTTTTTAACTTTTGTAGTAATTAGTATAGATATTTTAATGAACCATATTTTGAAGAAAATCCTCTTATGTATTTGCTTCCAGCAAAAAGGAAGCTTTACTTGACTTCTGTATGCTAGTTTTGGCTCTTTAGGAATTTAATCATGCAGTATGTATCATTTTGCTACTGCTAATAATCACTGGGGGGGTTGTACCAGTAAAAATACTCCGTTGACCAAAACAACACATCAGCTATAATTTAGTACGGACAAGATTAAACACAACAACACTAGGAACAGCAACTCTTATTTCCTAACCAGAGCCATTATGAGAACACTATCCGAGATACTTTAAATTGCTTCAGATCTGGATACAGTCCATCTATGAGCCTTCAACAGCAAAGTGTATAACCTCCAACCCAGTAGGAAAGAAAATAAGCTTGTCCTTCGGTCTCGCTGAACACTCCAAGATACCCTGGCAGCATCAGCAATTAAAGAAAATAATACATCCTACTGTATTATTTTCCAAGCTAGAAGTTTACCTTTTTCTTAATATATATCTCAGACAACACTACTTACAACAAAGTAACATTTAAATATTTAAAGTGTGCATTCATTGGTTTCATTTTCTGTAAGACTCCCTTCCTACCTGTTTTTCGTTCTCCCCATCCTTACTGAAGTTCAAGCATTTTTATCGTGGGAGCCATTTTCAAATGTTTTTGACAGACCTAAGATCAAGATTTTCTACCTGTAGGTTCACATGCAACATTACTTACACACTGCTTACTTACTGTAATGTACTAAAAGTAATATAATATGCCAATTATACTTTACAGAATTATATGAAAACTTCCAAGTAGTGTGGTACTGGCAATTCTGCCCACACAAAGTCACAAAACACGCACAAGTTGCACTTCATTCATCATCTGTAAGATATTTTTCTAAGACTGACCGTGTCTCTGCTCTCACTGAATACCTCACATACTACTTTATCTTCATATAGTTCATCTTAGATACCTTATCACAAACTCACCTACAGAAAGTGGGTTCAGCAGAGCAATGAGAATGAGTTAGAACATGGGATGCTGTTCTAATACTCCCAGAATCACCCTGGTGCTGCTTGGTTTTAAGGGACATTTAAGGATAATTGCAGCAGTAGGACACTCATTTATGAATTCTCATTACTGTAAGAAGCTACACTTGAAACTTGCGTTTTAATAACTGTTAAAAGAGCAGAGACTTCTGAGTTCATATATTCCTTTTTACCAATACAGTAACTCCATTTAGCAACCTCTCTCTCTCTGATACAACCTTTCATTCACATTTTATATATGGCTATCTTTATAACTACCGAAACAGGACTGACTTTAAGTAAGCATGAGTCATTTCACAAATGCTAGTTTCATAAAACAGCTCCATTAACTCCTTAATGACTTACAGACCTTTCTAGATCCGCTTGGAAATTCTGTATATTAATTCATAGTTCAAATACTCTCCTGAAGACAATAGAGATCTTTCAAAGCTACCTGTTATTTCACCTGGTGTAATTTCACAAATTTTAGCCGAGAAGTGGCTATTCCCTCTGAATTCTCCTCTTTTAATGCTGACTTATTACTGTATTATTAGTCTATTGCACATCACCCCACCAAGCACAAAGCCCCGAGGAAAGCACTATACCCTGCTAAAAGGCCACGTTTGTCTCTGTCTCCATGAGACTTTTTAGAACTAAATATATTCCATATGCTGCTTCAAAACAAAAATGAAGCTTTATGTGAAGACTTTTGGATGCCGTGGTTTTATTCCAAGTACTCCTCTTTGGAAAGGTCAGAATGGTAGAGTTCTGCTACTGTTAGGGGGGAAGAGGGGACAGCGCTCTCAGAGTCGTTTACCAGAGATCTTCCCTTTTTCTACCCTCTTTTAACTAATATAGACTTGACAACTCCTTGAGTAGGTCTTGCAACAAGCAAAATAAATGTAATATTCTGCTAAATCTTTTTTCCATAACGTTTATTAAAACATAACTTGCTCTGATCCTCCTTCTTCAAGCTCTTCAAAACCATGTCAGTTTTGATCTAATGGTACAGATAATTTTGTTTGCAGTTTGGGCCAAAAATGTTTGATCTTAAGAATCTATTTGCTTAGGACAAACAGTGGGATCAAACCCCACCCACAAATGTTACACAATTTAAGGCTATGAGTTCTCATTTGGAGGAAAAAAAATTAGATTTATAAATATTAAGAGGTCTGGGCAAACATGGACTGAAAAGATTTACATAATGCTTTCTACTAAGTTGTCAAAGAAAGAGATCTCTAAAAAAACAAAGATGAAACAACATGAAGTGAAAGGGGAAAGGGAATGTAAAAATAAAAATTAAATTAAAAAAAAAAAAAGAACAAAACAGAAAGAAGACAAGAAACAATACTTTGTTAGACAGGATGAAGAAAAACTTGGGAAAAATGAAGCGCACATTTTTCCTGTATGGACGTTTAAAGCAGTTCAGTAACATTGTTATTTGAATAATTAAGGGTGCAAAGAAGCTAGGAAGGCCAGTTAGAAGCAGTGATAAATGCCTCAAGTTTCCCAATATTAAACACAGAATGAAGAACCACCATTATTACTGCATTTCTTAAATGTGGAGCTGGAGCAGGACAGGTATAGATCATCCTAACCAGGAGGTTCAACCTGGCAACGAACAAATATTTCAATAATGTTACAAGGCCTGAGAAGACCGTTGTTCTAACAGAAGGGTAGAAAGGCGCTGCTATAATTTTTTCTTAGAACATCACACAGATGGGCAGAGCCCACAAACTTCTCAATTCCCCCCTCCCAAAGACTTCTGCTATCTAGCGTATTAGCTGGAGCTAGTAGAGCACAGCAGTGCAAATTAGTTCAGGACAGACGTTCTCCAGGAAAGACCTTCCGAAGCGCAGCATACTTGACAGCCACGTGACTTTCAGTGAAGAGGATCAGACTAACAGAAAATCAGCCGCGGCACTCACGAGCTGTTCTTTATAAGGAATCTTGCTTTCCCTCAAAGTTGCTTACAACAGCCTAGACTACTAGGATTTTCTCACTCTCCCTGTTTTACTCCGTGCCACCAAAGTGTGATTTGCGCAGTGTGGTGGGGTACTGCTTTGAATGAAATTAAATGTGAAGTTAAGCTTAAGGAAATACTAGTAGCACAGCGGGGTCAATTAAAGCTTAAAAACAAAATCTAGAAAGAAAACCAAAAGTTTTTTTTTTTGTTTTTTTTTTTTTTGTTTGTTTTTTTTTTTTAACCACAACATAATCTTCAATGTCTCCAAGAACATTCAGGTATATTTTGAGCCAGAGGTGGCTGGGTAAAGGTGGTCAGAGAAAGAGGCAAGGAGACAACATTTTAGGCATCATAAAAGTTGGAAGGTTAAAATCTTTGCATTATTTCCCCAAAATCTGATGAGTTGGCATCAATTTCTATACATATTTCTCAGCCCCAAGACTTCCATTCTGTATCCTGTCTCTCTCAATTCAGAAGTGTAATAAAACACATCCTAACTCAATATATTTTACCTACATGTGGAAAAAACTTCACACCTCCCAAGTTATCTATCGGTTCTGTAGAATTTGCCAATTCTGTACAGAAGATGTGTATATATGATTGCCACACTGATGAAGTACTGAAGTGCATTTTTTGCTAAGCAAGATTAAACAAAGTATTTAGGAGTGGAAAGGAGATGCTCTGACTCAGCACAGAAACTGTTTTTTCCCAAGTACTTAAAATGTTATATAAACAGGAAGTCAATTAGGTATCAGGAAATTCCAGAGCCTTTAGCTCAAAGAAAGCCTAGATTAAAGGATCCAATTTACATATCATCCTAAGGCAAAGGTCTGCCACTTAGAATACCTTGGTCTCAATTTCCTCAAATGTAACTTCAGGGATAACTATTTGATGTGTAGAGATAGAGCACTGTTCTCCTTTTTAAGAGGAAAAAAAACAGAAGGGGCATGTACAAGTATTTGATCATATCAAGAAGTGAATCAACCCTAGGCAAACTCACTGCTTTATTACAAATCGTACTCCATCAATCACTGCTTTACAGGACACTTCCCTATTGAGCTGTAATATATGTTCCTGCTTCAAAAGCTAAAAAATGAAGCAATCTGCTTGAGTTCAGGATATAAAAACGAAACCCTATGTGTGATCATCGTTGTCTCAGTCTGCATAATTTTCAAGTGACTCTCAATGCTTCCACTGATTGCTTTTCAAATAGTGACAGAATGAAAGAACAACTCAGCACACCTTTTGAAGACCAAGCAAGCAACATTGAACACAGATTCCAACACACAACTTTATGAACAGCTCCCTCACCCTCCTCCCCAAAATAAAGACTTCAGAAGTGAAAACATGGATGGGGAAACACTTATGACAGAAATGTTTGACAAAAGACACAATTTTGGTTCAGGAACCTAAACATGATGCAATTGTCAAACTCTAGTCAATAAGTGACTCGAGTCACTTATTTCCAAAAAAAAAGTTTATCCATAACTTATGATGTAAAAACAGCATTACAATGCTTTTTCCCTTTCTTATTCCTACAGATCTACAATGCGCTTGAAAGGGAAATCCCTTGAACAGATCTCTTCTTGCTAAGTTTTGCCCATTATGTACCTCCAAAGCCAAGGCTGTCTTGTCGTAGGCATTAGGGACTCGCTTCTGGATAACCCGGGCATAAATAGGGCCATTCTGAAGGTTAGGGAGCGGAGTGTTGATGCTGGGCTGGGCATAGGGCCCTGGCTCCGGCCCACCCAGTGGTTGTGGGTGGGAACTATCCTGGTTACCTCCAATCAGAGTAGATACTGAAGCAGAGGAAGGTCTATACTTCTCGACGTAAGGAACAGGTATCATTCCCCTCTTCCCGTCGCAGTCTTCTGCATTCCACCACTGCTCTTCAGGTTTATCCCGGATTTTCAGTATGTCTCCTTTCTTAAATGGAAGATCTTCTTCATCATTTCCATTAAAGTCAAAGAGAGCTCGCACATACTCAGCTTCCTCCTGTCTGAGGATAACGCCGCTATTCTGCCTGGGTCGGGGGGGGATTGGTTCTATCAAGGTTGTAGTGTCCAAATAGTGTATTTTGTAGAATTCCAGTAAAAGTGGCAAAGAATCAAACTCCTGGTCACCTATTCGAAATCTGGTGGGATTCAACCCTGAAAGAGGAAAGCAAAACATCAACAAAGAGAGCATTACAACTGTAAATTAAGCACCTGAGAAGACTAATATATTTACAAACAAAAAATTTGATGTTGCATTAGGCCAATTTTCTACCAACACACATTACATTCAGCTCTTTCATGCACTTCTGATTAAAGGCAGCACTATATTGTTTGTGTGGATGGAGTTTTAGTTTAAAAGATTTTGTCAATAACAGAAAAATCAGGTAACAAATTGTTGGGCACTGCCAAACTTCCTGAATTACAATAGGAGTATCTTGTATCCACCAGTGTTATGTGGACCCAACAGATAAATTTCAAGTTTGTTTGTTTGTTTCAAAAGTTATTTAAAAAGGACAATATTGCAATAAGTCATTTACCTGTTGTAACATATCTTGGGTTAAAGGGTTGGACACTACAGGAAACTACTTCGCTCAGCAACACAAAAATGCATGTTTTCATAATGGGCATAATTCATTCTTTTAATTTCAATTCTTGTAGTTTCCTTGCCATATTTGTCAGATGGAGTCCAAGCTATAAATTTGAACCTCAAATACATTAAAATGTAAAATACACATATGATGTTCATATTCAAGACATTAGAAATACCATTTCCATTTTCCATTTGTGTGCTCCACTTTATTTTTTTTTTAATTTTTATGTTCTTCAAGCTCAGCTGGTGAAAAACACATGCGTGATGTTCTATTTCCACCATGCACTATCCACTGTATTATCAGTTATGGGAAGAACTGGGGAAGGCTGGGGGATGGTAGCGGAGAGGAAAAGATTTATGCTTTAATGAGTAACTCTTTTAGCAAGAAAGAGATGCTTACTTTGCAAGTCTGTTTCTCTGCAGGGAATATCTAATAGTTCTGAGACTTAGCTCTTGAGTACAAAGCTAGCAGAATTTTTTAGGCTGTCACTGATCCAAAACCCCCCTTTCAAAGTAGCACTGTCAGCACGGAAAGCTAACATTACAAGAAGGTCTTTCAAGAAAGCAAAAAGGGGTTCTAATAGAAAAAAGGGATGATTCAATAAGATCAACACAGACAAACACACAATAAATAAGTTCTGAAGTTCCTGAAGGAACACAAATGTCACTGAAGCTTTTTACAGAAAATTCTAAGAAGCAGAACAAACTCATTGCAAAACGCACATCTGCACCCATTAACAGGCCTGAAAGACTTTCAGAAGGTATCAGCACAACTGCAGCGAACCAAAAAAACAAAAGCAATACCATCAAATATTACCAAAAACAACCTACAAAACAAACTGGCTTCACCAAAAGATAAGGGAACTAATGTAAACATCAGTATGAAGCATGAACCTGACATGGAAAGTGAGAGTAAGATTCTACCTCATTCTCTCAAAGCTTAAGGCTGAAAAGAAGCAAACCCCCCTCAACTTTTGCTGATGAGATGTAACTTACAGCACTAGACTTAGCAAGAACTCTACAACTTAATCTCAGAGGCGGTTCATAGCTCAGTAGTCTTACAGGAGATTACTTCTGGCTGGACAAGCACCATCCCTACACCACTTTAAAACAGCTTCAGTTCACTGCAGAAGCATAAGACACCATCTGGGAATGCTGCACTTCCACTGCCACTGGAGGTGGAAAACCATGCTTTGCAACAAGTGTTACAGACATCAAATTTCAGACTAACCTGGTGACAGAAACACAAGCACGCATTTGCTGTTATTTCACATGTGAACCTTTAAGGATCAGGCTTACATAGATGCTTATGCCAAAATAAAAAGCCACAGAAACTTTACGAGGACCAGGATAGCAAAGACCTTTGAAGTCACATGGAGAAGCCAATCTCCAATGTCCAAAAGGGCCTGGAAAAAGTATTTAGTAGGTAAGTTCACTGACACGGAACTAACTTTACATGACTAAGGAATATGAAACACTGATTTACCTTTGCAAAGCCTGCTGCAAACTGATTCAATCAGAAGACTGAGATCTGTCTCCAGCAAAATAAGTGTACGCAGAAAAATCTGTGTACAAATCATTGGAATTGACCAGTTCAAAAGTAACATTCACCAGCTGTGTCAGCACCAAAATCATTAGCAGAATGAACAAAGTTTTGGGGGTTTTAAAAAGGAAAAAAAAAAATCACTCTTGCCCTCTTGAAATCATGCATGACAGCCTGAACCAGCTGCTAAATGTACCTGAATAAAACCAAAGTTGGACTCCTAAGAGGAAAGTCCACTGAAGCCTTATGTATGAGGGAGTGACTGAAATCAGTGTACTGTATCCTGGAAAAGAGCTTTCCAAAACATATTTTGCACAATTGAGGAGTGAGAGAACACAGCTCCTTCAACTACATTCTAAGATCAGAAAGATAACAATAATCCTTGAAAGGACAAAGAGATAAGCAGCAAAAAGGAGCCACATTATTTCCCTAAGAGAACACTCCCAAAACACCACACGTAGTTCTGATATTTTGGTTTTAAAAACAGAAGGCATCCACAGAAAATATCAGAGGTCTGGAAAACAAGGCCATTGCAACAAGAAATCCATGAGCTCACTTCAAATTGCCAAAGAATAAAGACAGCAGCCTGATCATGGCTTGGACATTTTTAATTTCTTCTAAATTCAGCACAAAAGGACTAAGTAGTTGAAAGTCGCAGTTAGAGAAGCACAGGTTGGAAATAAAATACAACTACGCCTTACCAAGCAAGCGATAAATTCCCCATCAGTTTAAGACTTTTTATGTATACTCTTGTTCAGCGACAAGTTAACGAGCTGAACAATGTTCAGTTACGTCGCAGGGAAATAATTCTGTGCACCACGAGCTTCAAGGTCCTGTCATTCCCTGGAATAACGAAATTTAAAGACTAACAGATTTTAGGCTCAGAGGAATTCTTCAGCTTCTCATTTGGACTGCAACATGCCCCATACCTGTATGCCAATCTAATAATTAAGGTGAGATCTACCACAAGGAAGTGGAAGTTACAGCAACAAGGCATTTATATATTTTATTTTTTTAAGTAGAGCTGGTTTTTTTTTCACAATCTTGGAATACTTTTCTTGGAGGCACAAGTTCTAGCAGCACGTTGTCCACGTCTTCTGGGGGCTCTCAGGAAGAGGAGAATGCATGTAAAGGTAAGCCTAGCTACTAGAGGAACTTTAGTCACTTCCTACCAAAGCTGGACAAGTACTAGAAATTCTCTTCCCTTCTCCCCAGCTCTGCACGACTGAAGGGAAGATGCTGCTCAGTTTGCACCTCCAGCAGCAGAACTGCTCAGCTCCCTAAGATGACCAAGATAGTTCTCGGAAGAGCTAGCGAATCCTCTGCTCTCAGGAGGGTGTGGAAAGTGTGAAAACCCAAAGTAGTTCATAATTAAAGTTTCAGATCCGGACCCTGACAGCTCTCTATGATGCATGTGCCTTCTTGACCAAACACTTTTATATTGGGGTTGGCCTTGTGCCCACATCGGAAAGACAATTTATATATTTTCTAAATAAAATACCTAATACTCTACTTCTCGAGAGTGTGGGCAGGTGGCATAGCCACAGAGCAGCTTCTCACTTCATCAGATGTCAGAAGTTTTACATTTCTCTCTACACTCCAATTGTGTTTGTGCCACTAGGCAATTCTCCGTTGATCCTTAAGCTCTGGTAAACTTTCTTTGGAAGACCTCACAGGAATAAAAGTTTTTTCGTTTTCATTTCTAGACCTCCTCCATAAGCCCCTAACCCATCATCTTCAAAAGTATGCTTTGGGCGAGAAAGGATGTTCTTAGCATTCAGGGTGCTGAGACACAAGGCTCAAAGTAAGACATCACAGCGACGTAAGCCAGCTACACCCGAGCACACACAAACTCTGCTATGAAGGCATCACATTCTAGCCCGTGTGTTTCCCCCACCCTCATACAGACACCTTTTTTCCTTAGTCTTAAGCACCTCTCTCCTCATGTCTCAGTAAAACAAACAAGTACCCACGAATGCTCTAGAATAACAGTAAAACCTCATTCAGCAACTGCTGAGAAGAGCTCTAAGCATCTCAGAAGAAAATTCTCACAGAAGCTCCTTATTGCCATTTCTGCGGACAATCAGAGGATGAGAGAAAAGCAAATGCCTACGCTTTCCAATCTTCTAGTAGTTTGTATTTTAGGACCTCAATACCAAAAAACCAAACAGGTGTCCAAGTTCAGCCACGTTGCTCACCTGTATCTAAAGCCATCTCATCATATAAAGAGCAGAGTATGGGTATCATTATATGATTATAGTCTGAATTTTTAAAAATCATAATGGAGGTGATTTAGAATCACAAGAAGCATGTTCTTAAAATGCACACACTGTAAAAGGTGGTGTTTTTGATAAGCATGTCATACTTTCCTACTTCAGAGTACAAATTTATAACTCTAAGGTTTATGGTTTTATGGTTTCTGTCTTCATCACATTGCACTTTCAGTAGGAAGCAAGTCTGTCTTTAGATATTTTAGGCATCTTCTTTTAAATTGTATCATACGTTTTTACCCTGGACTTGTATGTCAAATTATAAACACATGATGTGTTTAAATGTTTTCTCTATTGTCCATGGCCATGCTAATGCCTGCACAAAATACTTTGTCTAGTTTGGGACTTCTGTAGCCTGTGATGCTTGATTACAAATGATACCCTAATTCCAATGCAATTACTAATCTTCATCTCTACTGGAAACAGAGCGTTTTTATTCCTGTACCTCAATGATTTACCCCATTTCTTTTAATGGACTACTTTTCAGTAAAATGTAGTTATTTTGGGAAGTTCTGTTGAATTCTTTCTTCCTTATTCTGAAACATTTCCTGGAAGAAGTTAGGAACTACAGCACATCAGGCAAAAGGCAATTTTACCCAAATGTTAGCTTTAGAACAAAAAAAAACAAAAAAACAAAAAAAAAAAAAAAAAAAAAAAAAAAAAAACACTTCAGAAATGGAAGAAATCATCCAATTTTTGTGACAGTATGGCTTTTTATATTAGGGAAGCCCAAACTCCTCATCGCATTCATCCTGTATAGAAGCTAGGTTCCCAGTATCATCTGCACGCAGCAGCGTTCCAGCAGCCATGAATCACACAGGCTTACTGAAGCTAACAAGAAAATCACCTTAAAAAAGTAGACAGTACAGATAATTAACATAGTGAAGTTGTTCTTCCTGATGTTTCAACTTGACCACAATAAATAAGAAGCATGATGATTTGCAAACATTTACCTCATTTTACTGCATTACTTTCCCTATTCAAACATGAAATCATCTTTCACCTTCTACCAATGATTCCATCTCCCTTCCCCTGGTGAACATTCCCCTCCCTACTTTTTCTGAAAGAAAACTTACACTTTCCATGTAATTTAATACATACGCACCCGCCTTCTTTCTTTCATTTAAGTGTGAAAAGAAAACAGCATCAGCACAAAGGCATCTATTTAAAACCACTAACATTTCAGCATAGGATTATCTGTGGTGCAGGGGTGAAGCACCACCTATTCTCATAACATCCAGGGGAAAAAAAAACACACCCTACCAAAAATAATTAAACTTTTTAACATAGATTAAGCCTACCGTGCCAGCAGCCTACGCAGCTACAATAGCAGCTAGTCTGCTAAAGCAGATAAATATTTAAAACACAAGATAACTACCTAAGGGGCATTAAGTGATTTATAAAAAGAACACCAAAACCTCAAAATGTTTTAACACTCACTGTGTAATCCAGCCCACAGAATGCCACAAAATATTACTGAGCTTAAGAGCGCAGCACAATGAAAAAGTTAGAGCGGCTATTTACCAAGGTGGCATCACAGTAACACAGACATTCAATAACGTGGAAAACATTGTCTTTCCAGAGAAAACAACTGCCAAGCAAAGTAACTGGCACACACACTTCAGGGTTGTTCACCCCTAGGGATTCCACTACTAACAATCCTGGCAGCTTAATCTGCTCTATACAACATCAGTCATGCATTTCCAGCATCAAGCCTTCACAAACCTATGAAAATAAACCTTTGTCTTGACCAACGTGAAACAACGAGGAATCTAACTAGTCTTGTGGCAAACCATTTAGCTACCCACTTCATTTCCAGCTGAATCTGCCACCTTTAAATGCTATCTCGTGGAGCTTTTTATGACTCGAGTACACTCTGCAGCTGTGGTATGTTCCTGGATAAACACAATGACTTCAGGCTTTCCCCAGTTTGCCAATTTTACATGTTGCCCCAAGAAATAGAGATCACTGCATAATGGTGCAAATCTACTGGCAACAGGTTTGTTTTTTTATTCAGATTACCCCCTTCCTTGTCAACTAGGGTCTGTGCAGAGACTGTGAAATCCTTTATGTAGCAAATACCATCAAATCCTCCCAACATAGAAAGTGACCATACCTACACACAACCTTCAAAACTTTGCAGCGGTTTCTTTCTGAGCTGCTAGGAATACACCCACATCATCTTACGAGCACTAATACGCACGCCTGAGTGGTTCTACTACCAATTTCAGTAATGACTCAAGCAAGGATATTGCTGCCTTTTAACTAAATCTTCTCACTTGCACATCTAAGGATTATGCACTGCTGGGGGCCCTTGTTAACTTAGTTATGCTTGTACTTTCAGAAATGCTGCTTCCCGTGATAATAGTTTTCCTTTTATCAGTCAGTATTTTCTACTCCACAAGCATTAATTTGGATGCATTACTGATTATTGATGATGTTGAGTCAATGAGAAATAACATCACATCTTCCCTTTCAACACACGGTGTGCATGGGAGCACCCAAAACTTCACATCTAATTTAAAATAATAATTGCTTTTACATTCCTGAGGAGTTCCTAACACTTAAATTACCCCCCCTAACGCTCTGGTTTGTGACCTGAAGTCTGGCCTTATTGCCTGTCCTCTAACACAAAACCATTTCGGCAGAACCCAGCCTTTCAGATGACATTTCCACACTTCCATCTCCGAGCTGAGGTGACACGCCCCGTGCAGTAACTAAACTTTATGAAAAGTCCATGTGGAGCACCACAACTCCGGGGTCGGCAGAACCAACGCTCACCCCAGCGCACGTTTAACCCCACAAACCGACTCCCTCAGCGGCTGCTGCCCACAAACTCCTGCCTCAACACCCCCAGCACCACCACACGACCCAATTCCTCACAGAAAACCCCAGAAGCGGCCCGGGGGGAGGCACCGAGCTGGGCCCGGCCTCCCTTCCCCAGGGGGGGCTGAGGGGGGCACGGCCGGCCCCGTGAGGGGATCACTCACCCGGGGCCCCGGGGCCCTCGCCGCCGGCTCGCCGGCCTCCCGCCGGCCCCAGGCTGTTGACGATGTAGTGCGAGACTCGGGAGCTCTCGGACACCGACAGCACGAAGTCCCCCGGGATGGTGCCGGAGTCGCGCACCAGGAAGGTGCCGTGGCGCTGCCCCTGAAGCAACGACACCGCCTCGGCCCGGCTCAGCCGCCCCCAATACCAACTCGCCCGGTCCTCGGCGTCGAACTGCCCGGCCATGGGGGCCGCCCTCGCTGCTGTTGCTGCTGCCGCCGCCCCCCCCCCCCCCCAAGGCCCGGCCCGGCCCGGCCCGGCCCCGCCGTGCCCCCCGCTCCGCGCCCAGCCCCGCCACCCAAAATGGCGGTCCCGGCCCTGACCTCACCTACCGGACGTGACGGCGCGAGGGGGGACGCGGGGAAGGAGGCGCGTCATCTGCGCGCGCGGCACGGGGGGGGGGAGAGAGGGAGTGAGGGGGGGCGGGCGAGGGGCGCTGAGGAGAATGGGGGGGTTGGGAGGGGCTGAGAGGGGTTTAAAGGGGCTCGAGGGAGGCTGAAGAGGGGCTGAGGGGAGCTGAGAGGCTCTGAGGAGAACAAGGGGCTTAAGCTGAGGGGGGCTGACAGGGACTGAGGAGGGCTGACAGGGACTGAGGAGGGCTGATGAGGGTTGAAGGGAGTGGGTGCTGAGGGGGCTTGAGAGGGGCTGAGGGGCGCTTGAGGGGGCTTGAGAGGCGCTGGGGGGGCTTGAGGGGGGCTCAGGGGGGCTTGAGGGGGACTTGAGAGGGCCTGAGGAGAACAGGGGGCTTAAGCTGAGGGGGGCTGACAGGGACTGAGGAGGGTTGAAGGGAGTGGGTGCTTGGGAAGCTAATGAGAGTTTGGGGGGGGGCTGAGGGGAGCTGGAAGTGTTAAGCATTGAGGGGAGTGAGGGCTGAGGGGAGCAGAGGGCTGCAGACTTGTCTCTGCAGCTGGCGCATCCCATTAGGAGGCGGGAGGAAGGCAGGGTAACCCCCTGAGCGTCCCAATCCCCTCCTGGCTTCCCAGTTTCTGCGGCTGGCTGAGATCACTTGTGTGAAGCCAGGCTTGTGAACCCATGGCAGGTGTTAAGGATACAGTTCGCTGTCTTCTTCCCTTCAGAGCTGCACCAGCGGTTCCTGCCCTCGTCTTCCCTGCCAGCTGTACATTCCTACCCCACAGTTGTGCCAGCACAGCTGTTTTCATGGGGCCGAGTCAGGCCAATGAGCTGTTCTTGGTTAAAAATAGGTCTGCAGAAGAAAAAGCTTATTTTTACCCAGAAGAGTTCACTGACCGTGTTACCACAGGGGCCTGCAAACAGGGAATTGCTTAACATCCACTGGTGCCACAGAGGAATGTGGATGTGTGCACGTGGACAACTAAGAATGATGTCTATAAGGATGGGGCAATATTTAACCATTTTAAGTTCTCCAGGCTCTCCCAAGTTCCAGAGTAATGCCTTTAGAGTCTGGATAAATGAGTATTGAATTCTGTTCCAGCTCTCCTCAATTCTGAGAGCTTTTTTCCAGAATGGAATGTGTTTTTTCATCTGTGTGGCCTCCATGTGGCAGCACTTGCATAAACATCATGTTAGAGCACAGCTGTCCTTAACTGTGAGGGTGCTGTGTTCCTGCCTGGCTGACAGCATCTTTGCTTTGTTGTAGGATGCTTTGAAGCCCTGTAACAGGACTTTGGTGCTCTGTCAGTTAACTAGGCTTGTATCAACCTCCACAATATCCCAACAAGAAAATATTCCGTCTTACAGGTGGGAGGCTGCAGTTCACCAAATATATAAGAAAACACCAGGTGCTTGACTTCTGCTTATCTGGTGGTTCAACAAATGAACATCCTGCCTCTGCTGATCCCGTTCTCTCTCCAGATGGACCGTAGGTAGGAGCCAGTCATAATCTATTTAGAACCTAGTCCTAGTTTCCCTGGTGACATGTGGCGTTTGTTAGCCAGTTGCAGAAATAGCACGCTTCCGTGCTCAGTTTTTTTCTCAGGTTTGAGAAGCTGCAGATTCTCGTTGAGGGCCCAGGCTGCTAGGAGAGTTAAATCACAGCAGCAAGAAAGCACATCCATTCTGGTTAGTGGTTCAATCAGACTTTGAACAAAACAGAACTTTCTTACAATGGTAAAATTCACTGTTTTTCTGACTTCTGCTAGACACCTGTTGACTGCGGGCCTGCAGACTTTTATTTTCCTGTCTTTCCAGTCCCCACCTTTGTACCCCATCTCCCCTTGTTTTCAGCTGAACCACAAAACTGCAGGAGTTGGTGGAGTGTTTCATCAGACCTTGTGCTGCAAGGAGTTCAGAATCTTATTGCAAGAGTTCCCTCTGGTGGTCAGTGATGGGGAAATGCATATTTCCCTGCTGAAAGAAACTCCTTTTCCTACTTTTACGTTGAAATAATTTCTTGTTCAATCACTCTCTGTCCTTCATTATTTTTTACAGCCTTTCCTTACTTAGGGCTTCTCCAGATAATAACCTCTCCAAACTCCTTTTTCTTCCCGTAATTAACACTTAGATTCCACTCCATTAACACACCCTTCCACTCGTCAGTAGTTTACTACCATTGACCCACCCATCCCTGCTGCACAGAGGCTACAATAAAGGTGGAGCCCTTCTGCACCAACGTGCATTTCTACACGGGCCTTTTCACAAGCAGAGGATTGCAGCCTGAGCTCAGTGGCCACACAGATCTTGGCTCCGGACTCAGAAGAATAAAAGTAGATCAGTGTAATTCTGAAGAATTCATGGTTAATAACAAGATTCTGAAAGAAGCTGTAAAATATCAAGAGAATATTCCACTCACCTACCTGGCAGTAAAAGCCCCAGGCCTGGCTTTCCTCTCCTGATTTGACTGTTCCTACCAGTCAGCCTGGAGATGATTTTTTCTTAAGGAGCAATAAAACTTTAGCAACTGATCTAAAGCCACCGTTTATCAGTAGAAAGTTTCTTGCTGAGTTCAATGAGCAAGTCTTGAAATCACGCCAAGCAGAGGGGGTTGTAGTACAGCTGTGTAGCAATGGTCTGTCCTGGGCAATATTCAGGGATGTTAAAACAAGGAAATGTCTGGGATAATTAAAGCCTTCGTCTGCACTCTAATAGCAGCAGTGCAGGGCAACCTGTTGTTACAGAATCTTGCCTCGTCTATTACTTTGAAGGGTCAGTTTTGTAAATCTGGTTTAGATCACACATTGGTATGGTGTTCTATTTACAAAATGAAAACTGAAAAGAGAAGGTGCATCTTCTACTTTATTTTCTCTATCACCTCAAGAACTAGCATTTCTGCCACAGAAATGTTTCCTCTACCAGTTATTTTAGAATCTGCTGCTCACAGTGGGTTTCAATGTCCTGTTTACTTCTCATCTTCACAGTATATGTACGTGGCCTCTTCTGTAACTGTTCACATCTGGCTTAGAAGCATCACCTGTGCTGGTGGTTCCTGCCAGATGCTGGCTATGTGATGTCAGCAGCCAAGATAGCTCTGGCAAATGCAACTCAAATTAGCTATTTTGAAAAGATCTTTCTGCAGAGACTGTTAAAAATAAATAAGCTTGGATCAGTAGCAAGAAGATATATTAGTCCCAGTGGATTATGTATAATGGAAGGAGCCTTTTTATTACCAGAAGCAACTTTTGTTCATGCCATACTCAAGACTTGCTGTTGAATTTTACTGGGAAGTACCATCAATTCAGAGAGAAGGTGACACAAACCAGGGAGTGCTGGAGGAGGTTGGTTTGAGAACCTGCAGAACTGAGGAACGGAGCAGTCTGAAACTGAGCAGAGTTGCACAGCCAGGGAAACATTAGGAATTTGTAATGAAGTTGGCTGGATGGGACTGCCACGTGGGGTGATATTTGCCAGGTGACTGAGCTGAGGAAGCGCAGCTGTGGAGAGATGAGTTGTGGCGTTACGCCATGGCTGGGGAAATGCTGCTGCAGTTGGAGCCAGACGTTGGGACGGGTTGGGCAGGGACGTGTTGGAGTCACCTTGGGGGTGTTCAAGGAAGGGTTGGATGTGGTGCTTAGGAGAACGGTTTAGTGGTGACATTGGTGGTAGGGTGACGGACCAGCTGATTTTGGAAGTCAAACCATTGATAATCATTAAGATCCAACCCTAACGAGTCTGTGATTCTATTCTTATTCCAAGGCAGGAACAAACCCTCAGCTCCATCGCTGTTCTGGCCCCTCACGTTCAAGGGGCACAGAGCTGAACTGCAGGTAGCGATGAGGATGATTAGCGGAACACACAACATATTCTGTGAGAATAATCAATAAAATCGCGTGGTTTATTTAGCACAGTGCAAGGAAGGCCAGAGAAGACAGGGCTTTTCTCCTGAAACACCCCCGTGAGGAAACAAGAACACATCCAAGGGAACAACCCAGCCAAGCACAGCACGATGGGACCTCCTATAGGACAGAGAGGAGGAAAAACCCGACTTTTTTCAGAAGCAGCAGCTCATTTTTAAAAAAGAAAAATGTAGGAAGCAGCGCCCGCTGTAGCACGCTCTGGACCGCGCTGTGCTCGCAGCGAGGGGCAGGAGGACGAGGAGAAAATGGCGGCTGGGTCCTCCCGCTCCCCTTAGCCCTGGAGGCGCCGCTCTCTCCCCTCATCTCTATGGCCCCCGGCGCCGCGGTTGGCTGCGGGTGGCGCTCTATCCCCGGGTCGGCGTCTCGGTGGTGGCTGGCGGTGCCGCTCTATGCCGCGGCGGGCACCGTCTCGGTGGCCGGGCGGAGGGCGGGCCTGGCGGAGCCATGGCGGCCGTGCGGGGCCTGCGGATCTCGGTGAAGGCTGAGGCGGCGGAGTCCCGCGGCCCCGAGCCCGAACCGATGGAAGTAGAAGAAGGCGAGCTGGACGCCATCCCCGTCAGGCGCTCGCTCCGGGAGCTCCTCCCGGTGAGGGACGGGCAGGGGGCGCGAAGGAGGGACCGGCTCCTGAGGGGGGGCAGGGTACGTAGGGGAGGGGGTCTGGGGTGGGATGGGGGGGGGAGGGGAAAAAAGGGGGCGATGTGGGGTGTGTGTGGGGGTTTTGGGGGTGTAGTGGGGAGAGGGAGCGGGCAGGGCGTGCTCGGGAGTAAGGGGGGTCGGGAGGGGGGATTTTGGGGGTTGTGGTGGTGTGTGGGGGGCGGCAGGGTGTCCCAGGGCCATGGGGGTAACTGGGTGAGGATTGGGGGGGTCGTGAGGGAGTGGGGTGAAGGTGCTGGGGGTGTGGGCTGTATTGAGGAGGTTTTGAGGATTATTTTTTTTTCTGTTCCTGGCTAAGTTCTGCTATGGTCGTGTTTAATACGTAAAAGTGGGTCAGAGTTGATCTAAACTCCTAAGTAGGCTTTTGCTCTGAAAACGCGTGTGGAAAATGTTTTAGAAACTAATCTCTAATTAGCTGATTACCAACATGCCTGAGCTTTTACCAAATACGTGGCCTAAGAGGCAGCACCCTGCTGCTCCTTAAATCAACCCTAGACAGTGGTGTTTCTTTTTCCATTTTTAAAATAACATGCTTATTTTGCTGCTGTCACCCTTGGCAACCTCAGAGAAAGTTTGACTGGGTTACTAAGAAAAGTGTCTAGATTCTGTGTGCACCTTGGTATTTCTAAACTGAGACTGGCCTACTTTCTAGAAAAAGTCATTTGGCCAAAATAATTCTGTTGTAGCACAACGGTAAACAAAATGTTTACCCTTAGAAATAGCAAGGCAAGACACATTCTTCAAGCCACAAACCTTCACTGGGCAGTGGTTCTGAGGGTGCCAGAATGAAGAAGTCCTATTGTTCCACATGCAAACAATGGAGGGTCACTGGTCCAGGACCTTTGTTGTTTAATGTGGTCTTGTGATTTCAGCAGTCCTCACGGATGGAAATGAGTTTTGTGAGGTGTTGTTTTTTCGCACCTCATTCTCAGTGTTTACTCTTTTATTTCTAGGCATGTATCAAAATGGTAATGTTTCCTGCTGCTGGTTTTGAAATAATGGTAAAAAATAGACAAACCACTTGTTTAATTGTGGTGGTGGTTTGTCATTCTGACTTCTCTTGAAACTGAAAATTGCAATTTGGAACTTCAGGGGTCAGGTATCTTTACATCACTGTTAAATCTGTGTTTTATAAGGAAATTTTACCTGAAATGAAAATTGTAGTTAGGAAAGGTGTTTGATGACTTCCACTGTATTGCTGAGACAACGTCAAAACCGTAGCAGACACAGATACAGGAACCAGCTACTGCAGAAGGGCAGAGTTCTCATAGTAAAGGAAGTTGGGTTTCTTTGATGTGCTTAACATTCACTGATGTCAGTGAAGTTAAATGCTTGTTTACTTGTCTGTCTAGGGATGTAGCTTGGAGTAAGGATCAAGAAGAGGATGGGTTTCTCTTAGAAATAAAATAGCCAGATATTTGTAGCATAGCAATTAACTTGCTTTTAGTGTTCATTGAGATTTCATTGCTGTTTTGTTTTGTTTCAGGACACTAGTAGGAGGTATGAAAACAAAGCTGGAAGTTTCATTACTGGAATAGATGTAACATCCAAGGTAATTGTTGTCCTGTGTTTCTTCAAAGTGTTTTAGTTACTCCACAGGAAAGGAGGAAAGACTTTGTTTCTTTCCTGAGAGGTGCAGAAGCTTACCCTCATGTTCAGATTGCTGGCGTTTTTCAATAAGTGGAGAATTGTCCTTGTGTTAGTTATGGTTGACATCCAGACAAGTATCTCTTGCAAACTGTAAGAATTAATTTTGCAGATAATAAAATAATATTGCAAATATTATTTTTGCAAATAATAAAATAATATTGCAAAGCAAGTGCAATATGAACACTTTGAAACAAGTGAGCTTTTCTTTCTCTTATGTGACTGATAGTATTTCAGTATTCTTAAAAAATTAATTTTACACGTGGTGTTAGTGCTTGTTTAAAGAGAGATGTATTTTTGAGCAGAGCCTCTGTACATTTGTTAGGAAGAAAAAATATAATCTTACTGTTTCATCATGAAAGCTGAGCATCAGTCCAGGATAGCTTGTTTTCCATGCATCTTGATCCCCATTATGGTGCTGGATCTCTGTTAAAAGTATGATGTGGCACAGGTATGTTTCAATGAGTTATTTTTGGTTTGTGAAACATACAGATCTCTTCAGAATAAATAGCATTATTAGTAGAGATTGTTGCTGTCTGCATTTTAAATACCTTGTCCTACAGTGTAACCTGTTGGGAATGCTGCTCTGATTCCTGTTTTGACTGCATTGTTTTGCATTTTACAGGAAGCAATTGAGAAAAAGGAACAAAGAGCAAAACGCTTTCATTTCCGAGCTGAGGTGAATCTTGCCCAAAGGAATGTAGCGCTGGATCGGGACATGATGAAGAAAGGTATGAGTTTATCCAGCAGTCAAGAAGGAAAGATCTCTTTGTTTACTTTCTCGCAGGTCCTTGTCCTTATTTATACTATAATATTTCCTGCATTTCCAGAGGTTTTCCCAGATCATTACCAAGAGAAATCACTTTTTTACCATAGTAATATAATATATAGAGACATAGGAATGACTATTTTAATGACATTGCTTTTTAAACTACTTCCTAACAGTTATTGTTTCACTCCTTCCTTTAACACTAGAAAAGAAAACATTTCTATGTACCTTATTTACTGTTTGGCAATGGCACCTAGTGTTACTTGTCTGAGATTTGTTTTTCAGACCAGTGCTGCTTTAAGAATCTTTAAATTCTTGGAAAAGGCCTTGAGCACTGTTTGTGTACGAGCGAAAGACTCCGTGTCCTGTGCATAGTGAGATCAGATTCTGTGCTGCACACACAGTGAAGACAGACTGATTGCATGTGTGCTGTTAGACAGCAAGCTGGATGTGTTGGAATAAAAGTAGATCAGCTGGGAGATGTGCACAAAACAGATTGGCATTTTTGGCATCCGGTTGGTTCTCAAGGCTTTTTTCCAGCTGGCTGCTAAGCCGTGGCCTGCAACAGCTCTCCATCAGATGCGTACAAAGCCCTTCCACTTGTACTATATCCTGGTCACAGGCCTAATTAGTATTCTGTCTCGTCAGTACTTCATGGAAGTACTTTGGTAGCATTTAAAAAAAAAAAAAAAAAGGTTGTAAAGCAGTTTGATGTTACTACCTTCAGCTACCAGTGCTTGTAATGTTACAACAACCTTTCTCCCTTTTTAATTCTCAATTCAACTTTTGCATTGTGGAATAATAATTCAAGTTTTAGTGTTTTAGAATGGTGTACATCACGCTTTGCTTTTATTAATTTCCCTTTAGCTTATTTAAAATGTCCGTTTTATAAGACTATATGTTATGAATGTTAAAGCTTGCTCTATAGAAATGAGTGTCGGTTTTGTATCTCTTCATCTTTATAGCAATTCCTAAAGTGAGACTGGACACAATTTACATTTGTGGGGTGGATGAAATGAGTACACAGGACATCTTTGCCTATTTCAAAGAATATCCTCCTGCTCATATAGAGTGGTTAGATGATACATCATGTAAGTAAATGGAATCTTTTGTCTGTTGTTCTTTTATATCAATCATAGCTGTACCTCGGATGTCTTTTTGGCTGTTAAAGTCACTGATCTTTGTCTGTTTCTGTTTCCCTTTCATTGGCCTTAGCCAAAAGAAATTTAGAAGGCAAGAATTAATAGCATATGGTGAAAATCAAGCCCACTGTCTGGATGAGTGTTTAGAAGAAAAAAATCTCATTTAAAAATGACACAACATTTCCATTATTCATATTGCTGATGTATTAGGAGATCAAAAGAAGTGCATTGGTAGCTGGAAGTGTGGCTAGCGACCAGACTGGCAGGGCAGGAGAGTCACCGGTGAGGGATGTGAATTGAGTTTATTTCAAGTGAAAGTGGTACTCTTCAAAATATGATGGTCCGATAAATAGAATTAGAAGCAGTGAGTGAAGCTAAGGTACACAGAGACGGAACAAACTATGTAGCTCTTAGGAAAACGGAATCAAGGAAACATCTGATGTGGAAGGTTTTGTTGACAAACTGAAATTATCAGGAAGGGACAGGATAAAATAGCTTGCCAGTCCTGCAGTGGGAATAATGGTCAAAAATGTTGCTTACATTTTGACATGAATAACATGTCAGCTTGTAAGTGTCACAGAGGCTGATGTTCTGTGAGAAGATTACTGAACTGTATGCAGTTAGGGAAGTCAGTATGGTTTAGGGCTGGGAAGGAGCAGGCTTGTTGCCATATGTGTTTAGGTCATTCTCAGGGAGAAATTAGTGGGTGGAAGAAGGTGGCAGCTGCATGTGATTTACATATATTGGAAAAGGAATGTGAATTCACATTGCAAGGGCTGTTTTAGGGAGTATACGTGCAGTGAGACTACCAGAAAGATGTAAGTTATTGGCAACCATTCTTTCTTTAGTGATACTAAAGACCATATAAGAGCTATTTGCTACAGTTGAGCACTGAATTGTGGAACTGGAAGGCTTTAAGAATGTCTTGTGGCTAGAAATCCTGTAAATTAAATAATAGGACAAAGAAGTAGGAGCTGTTTTATTTATAGGTGTGGCTGAAACATGAAAGTTAATAGTGCAGTTCCCTAGAATGATCATGAAGGAATTGTGTATGAGTGCAAGACAAAAGTTACAGTATACTACAAGATATTAACTTTAAAGACCGTGTGTGTTACAGCTTGATACACTGCCACAAGCTGACAGGACATTTGAAATGCAACGAGCCCTGGGTAGACAATTGCAGTGAAGATCTGTCAGATGAACCTGTGATAATGCATGAACTAGCCAAGTGCACAGCTTAACTTGTGTACCTGAGGCTGCATTTATAAGATTGTCTGTGATCCTTTTTCTTAAATGTTACGTGGGTAAATTGTGTGAAACCAGAGTGAACTTGCAGTACAAAAATACAAGCTTCAGAACTGGAGTGATATTTTACCCACTTATAATTAAAACACATCAGTTTTAGTGATCGATTTTCATACCGTATTGGAGTTAGCATGCTGATTAGTATAGTATTAGTATATATGTTAGTATAATATACCTTAGTAAAATATTAGTATTACCTAATAGCATTAGATTAGTATAATACCGCATTGTTTTGCTTAGCTGCAATATGTGCTGATATGAAAACTATACTTGATGAAAATCTAAAGAAAAAGCAGTGACTTTTCAGCAGAGAGTTGTCATAGCATGACAAAAATTTAATGTTCCCAATTGAATTACATCTCAACATGTTTCGGTCCAAAAGCGTTCTGTGTTTCAAACTGGTGAACATAAAATGGTAAATGCTTTGAAAATTTGGAGATGTCAAGAGCAGGTAGGCATGCAAATGAAAAATTATTAGCCAGTTATTGAAGTTAGTATCTGGGTGTTCACCTTGTAAATCCTGGCTGTTCAAGTAATTTCAGAGAGAAGCTCTTATTTGGGGAAACTGTAAATAGTTTTCTTGATATTTGCATACACTTATTGCTGCCATTTCCTGACTTGTTTAATGGTAAAGCAGTAAATGACATTTGTTGTTGTATTTGCACTGAATGCATCCTGGAAGACAGCTTTTGCTCACAATCTGTTACTAAGCATTTTTCATGCTTTCAATTTCAACACCTACAAAATACTGTTAATTGGCCTAATAAGTTGCAAGTTTTACTTTAGTAGTGTCTCCTGATATGTAAGACATACATGAGACGTACTGAATCACATTGTTAACCTATGCACACTGTAACCTCTTTGAAGTGCTTGAGCAGTCTCTCCTATTTTCCTGTTTTTTGGGAAAGATTAACAGAATTCTGCAGTCGGTTCGAAGGTGCTGTTAATGAAAAAGAAAAAAAAGTGGGGTCAAGTATTAGTTCTTGTGTTGTTTTTGTTGGTTTTGCTTTAATCACATTTGTCTGCTAGCACATCCATGAAATGCACTGGCCCTTATTCAATATCCAAATGTGCTGCGCTAAGGAAGCAATGTCTGATTTATGTGGTTGTGCATTCCAGTGGCTTTGGTTTTGATCAGTTGTTGTGCTTTTTGTAATGATGTGAAAGCTGTATGTCCCCCGGGTTGCCAAGTGTGCTAAAGAATATGAATTCCCCTGCAGGAGATATATCTGATTGCTTTTTTGTCATGTCATTATATGACTGTTTCTGAACTGTTAGTAATTTCCTTCCAGTAAGGCAGTGTATGTGACTGCTTGTTGACACAAACTGCATTTTGTTTTTGTATATGTTTCTGTATGTGTGTCATAGGTAATGTGGTCTGGCTTGATGAAGTAACAGCAACACGGGCTCTAATAAATATGAGTTCCTTGCCTGATCAGGAGAAAACAAAAAGCAGAGAAAACAATGAAGAGAAGACAGCTGAGAAAAACAAGAAAGGTAGATGAGATATGCATATATAGACATCATCTAGTTAAATCAATGAAACTTTAAACTTGTGCTTGGGTACTGCGTAATCTAAATTACTGAAGGAGCTTCTATCGTGTAGTTTCAGGTAAATGTATTCTGCCACTTTAAAAAAGGCTTTCATCTTGGAAACCTTTTGAAGAAGCTGCTTCTTAAAAGGTGGGTTGGAGCTAGACCAAAAGCAGTAATTCAGTCGATACTGAACATGTTAGAGACAGGGTCATATTCAGATGTGATATTTATAGTGGTACATGTTGCACAGAAATACGTCTGTGTGATGTGCGTGCAAAGGCAGTAGAAGGATGGGGATTGTAAGTTTGGGGGAAAAAAACAGGTCTAAAAAAATATCCTGTTTTTGAAACACCACAGTTCATTCCTTTGCTTGATACAGCACCATCTTTTATGTGTACCATTCACACCGATGTGCCAATGTATCACTTCACCACTGTGTATATCATCTCTAAATTTGACCGTTGTACTTTCAAGAAAGAAGCGCACTGAAAGGTCAGTTACAAAAGAGCAAAGCAGCCAACATACAACTAAGTGTTGCGATAAATCTGGAATCTGAATGCCTTGGTTGCAAATTCATTTTAGAGGTGTAAATAGAAAATCAGGCTTTTGCTACATTAGGACTGTTCTGCTGTTAGGACAATGTGATAAATTGCAGTGGTTCAAAGTACTGTATGGAAGAGAACAAAACAAAGGGGGATGTTTTATTTATTAAGTCTTCCACAGATTTTGCTTAAACATGCTATATTAACAGAATGCAAGTGTTTTTGTATTTGCAGTGCTACCAAAAGCCTTTTTATAAAGTATGGATTTTAGGGCTTTGTTAAACTTGTGGATAATTCTAACTCATTCCATTTTCTTCTTGTTGCTTTTCTCTACAATGCAGTGGCTCCTCAACCATCCATGTGACTTTAAAATGTTGATAATGCTTCAAGTAAGACTTGTTACAAAGTTTTTGGAGATTAGCCAATATCTTATTTAAATGCAACATAAATACATGCAGATTAATCTTGTTGACTACCAAGTACATAGTACACCATCATTACAGCGTATCTCAAAATAAAAATTGTGTCATCTAAATTCCTCCTACGTAAACTTATTTACCTGCTCATCTGGAAAAGCGGGATATTGGATAAAGTGCAAACTGTTCAATTACATCTTAAGGTGTGAGCTGCATACAGATATACTGGAGTAATCTGGCTTAGTTACATTCCTTTTTTTTTTTTTTTTTTTTTTTAATAAGAATTTGAGGGCTGTTTAGGGTAGCAGGAGGCTAGTCTTACAGTGAGAAGTTGATCATTTAAAAAAAAAAAAAAAAAAGCATTTGCATGCTATCCTCAGTAGATGACAATTCATTTTTAAATTTGGCTAGTTTGTCTACCTAAATTCTCTTTGGAGTCAGTTTGGTTAATTGTGCTTAATTTTTTCTTTGGACGTGGGTACAGTTGTCAAGATGTTTTTAACATAACTTAACTTTAACGTAACTTTTAACTTTAACATAACTTAAGCTCTCTATTACAAGTTATTGAGCCTATTGTCAGATGAGGTTAAGATAAGCAACTCTGCAATATAAAGGAGTTTGGTTTTTTTTTTTTTTTTTTTAGTCTTGAGTCTTTTAAGTGCTCTGAGATCTTTGCAGAAGAAATTAAATTGTTAGGTGTTGATGATTGTCCATATTCACTATTTTTTTTTGAGGACTGAAAAAAGTAACATTTTTTCTCACTGTGAGCTAATACATATAATTTTTTTTTTTAAAGTGCTGAAAATCTATGCAAACATCTCAGTATAAGTAGTTCTGGAAGTGTGCACTTTCCTGTCAGCTATTCCATGTCAAAATTAAGTCACTAAGTTGTTTTTTTTTTTTTTCCAGATTTCAGTAAATTTAAGCTTTAGAGTAGCAACCTGATTCACATTGTTAGTATTGGATGCTTGTAGGTACTTGCAGCATTTTAAAATGAGGCTGAAGGAAATGGGATTTGATAGCCCTTTTGCAGTCTTGCTCTTGCTGATCTCTATCATACTTTGAAATGCAGTACAATTTCATTTGCTTTCAAATAAGTAAATTTATAATCCATGTGTGCTGCTTCAGGCAGTTATCTGTACAGGGGCTGTCTAGTTAATGTTATGTTATTCATATGTGCTTCAAATTTCTGTAGACGTTCACTGTTCTGATTATTCTCTAGGCTTCACAGAAGAATGGATAACACCTTCAGTTTGATTTCAGAGAATGTAGGTAATAATAATCAAATGCAACTGGAGCACTAAAATGGAGATTTTTTTTCCCAATTATTTTCCTCTTTAGGAAAACAGGAGGAAAGTTCTGATGATGAGGCAGAAGAAGGAGAGGTAGAGGATGAGCATCCAAGTGATGTTGAGGTCAGTATAGAAAGGGTAAATACTATTATGGAAGTTTGTCTCTAACTTGTGTAAAGTCTTCATAACGTTACAATTTTAACCATTTACACTTATAACTCTCAATTTAATTATCCAAGTTAATTAGATGGGGAAAGGACAGGAAGCGTGCATATGCTGTTGGTGAGATGAGCATTGTATTAGAGTGTTTTTTGTAAGTAGATTTTGAAGACTGGTAGGGCAGCCAGCATTTAACAGCTAGACTGGCTTCTCTATTTTGCTGTGAGAAGGCAATGAAAGAAAAATGATGGAGAGCAATAGGCTTTCAGTATAGAAGGCAGTGCATAAAGAGAAAGAAAGGATTTAGGCTGCCCATAGATATGTGTGGGAATCAGCAAACACATTGATGGTGAGTAAGGAATTTAATCTTCGCTGGTTGAATATATATAATAGGTGTCATTAGTATTTTCTTTAGGAATGGCTCAGTGAACATTCGTACAGATGATGGAAGTCTGAATTTTGGTTTATATAAAGCAGATATAAATGGAAAAAAAAAGCCTGTAAGTCATTGTTTGAGGGCAAGAGAACCTGATGGTGAAACCATTTACATAAGAGACAAACAAGTTATTTTTCACTGTTCAAGTTGTGTTATTTGTTTTCTACAGTTGAACCAGTAATGTAGTTTCATTTGAAAGGTTATTGAGTATTAATCTGAGATAAGGTTATGAAGAAAGAGATGAGAATATTTTAAATCTTTTGGGCAAGTTATTTTAAAAATTCACAGTAGTGCCTAAAAAAAAAAAAAAAAGAAAAAGTTCATCTGAACAGAATTTAAAAGTAACTTACTTAATAATCAGTTGATTGCTTCTCTGTAAGCAATCCATTTTCATTCAACAGTAATTTTGAGTCCAAAATACCTTTTTTGCCCCCAAAGTTGGATGCCCTGTCCCAGGTAGAAGAGGATTCTCTCCTGCGTAATGATCTTCGCCCTGCCAATAAACTGGCTAAAGGAAACAAGCTATTCATGAGATTTGCTACTAAAGGTAAATAATCAGCTTAACAAGCATAATGAATTAATTGCTTATTGCAGTTTTGTTGACTAATTAATGACTCAAATACCTGATTTTTATTTGCAAAATTGTTAGTTTTATGTGTATTAACGTAATACTTAATATTTATTAGGTATTAATGTTTTAGAATTGAATATGCATGTAATGTGTGAATTAAATCTAGTTCAAGTTGTATGAAGATTATTGTACATAAAATTTTATCTTGTGCTCAGGGCATTCTTCCTGATACAGTAGAATAGGTTTTATGATGACCTTCTCCACAGAGGTAAATTTCACATTTTATAAATATGAAAATCATTTGAGATGTTTATGAGGTATTAGTGGAAATTGTTGCTAAACACAGTTGAGATATTAAATTATATTTATGAATTAAATGAAAATGCATGTAATTTCTGGGTCATGTAGAAAATGACATATTCATAAAGGAAAGAGAGGTCAGCAATAAGGTAAGTAGAGCCTCCAGCAGTTACAGTGGGATGTAATGCTCTGTTAATTGATACATAGAAACTGAGAGTCCTTGTGAAATTAAGTTTCTGGACACACGTAAAACTGTGTGGCGCTAGGAAAAATTTCAGATGAGGTATCAGCAAAATTTTATCCTTCATGAAGGAAATTGAAGTAATACTGATCTGTAAGACATATTCAGTCTTTCACTCTCTTTGTCTGACTGGATGGTTACTTATTTTTATGCTAGTGTAGTAAGGTATATTCTAAGAGGGAAGTATCCCAATAATTTTTCTCTTTCAGATGACAAAAAAGAGCTGGGAGCTGCAAGGCGAAGCCAATATTACATGAAATACGGCAATCCCAATTATGGAGGCATGAAGGGGATTCTTAGTAATTCTTGGTGAGTACAGGATAGAGGAATTGGAACACTTCAAGTGCTCAGACAAGATGGTCCAAAACCGTTCTAACTCGTAGATTTTTTTTTCCCTTTTAGTTTCTGTAAATATTTCTTAAGTATGAATAATTTTTTTGCTAAGTGATAATGAATTTGCAAGAGAAACATTTTGTTGCGAAAGTAAGTAATGTTTATATTCAGAACGTTAATGCAGAACAGATCTCTTAAGTAAATGTATTCATCTGTTATCAGAGTGAGTGATAATTGCACATACTTAATCCAGGACTGAATACAGCTCATTCACCATGCTTTTTCTGTGACAGGAACGTAATTGTTTTTATGGTGTTTCAGGAAACGAAGATACCATTCACGACGAATCCACCGGGATGTCATAAAGAAGAGGACGCTTATTGGGGATGATGTTGGCTTAACTCCTCCTTATAAACATCGTCATTCAGGTAATTGATGCCAGTACGTAAAAACCTTGAAGAGCTTAACTGGGGAAATGGAGAGCTGGAAAGGACCTTAAATATTGTCTTGTTCTGTACCATGCAGTGCATGAAACTGAGGTGTACTCTGAAAAAATACATCTATAACTAAATAACAATTTAAGGGTTTGCAAAGAATGCCGAAGCAGAAACTTTTTTTCTCCTGTGGTGATTTTCTTTCACTTAGATTATTCTATACTATAGAATATAGTAAAATATTTTGCAAAATACTATCTCTGTAGACCTGTAGAACTGTAAAGACATAATTTTATTGAGTTGTTTATTTACAGGTTTTTTTTTCTGCCTTGATTTTATCTATGATAAATTTCAGCTTACAAGAATCAATATGTTTTGCTACAGGCTTAGTAAATGTTCCTGAGGAGCCTATTGAGGAGGAAGAGGAGGAAGAAGAAGATCAGGATATGGATGAAGATGACAGAGTTGTTGTAGAATATCGTGATGAACTGCAACCTTTCAAACAGTCTCGAGAACGCAGTGCAGCAAGACGATCAAGTGCAAGTGCATCTGATTCTGATGAAATGGACTATGATCTTGAATTGAAAATGATATCAACCCCCTCTCCCAAAAAGAGCATGAAAATGACAATGTATGCAGATGAGGTGGAATCGCAACTGAAAAATATTAGGTAAAAGTTTACTATTCTTCAAAAGTGTCATTTGAAATTTAGTCAGTGCAGTCAAAGCTTAAAGACAAACTGCTGAAGCCACTATTTTAAATCTTAGTGTTGTTTTGTAGTAGATATTTTAAAGATTAAATGCAAAATACAGAAATGCTTGTATCAGTCTTTTCTTTACAGTTAACATATTGAAAATACAACTTCTTTTGTAGATTTCTGTAACTTAGCATTATGATAATATAAAGCTCAAAGTAGGATCAATGGACATTTAGGCAAGTAAGCACAATTAACCTCTTGCATTTCATAGCTGGGCCAACCATCCTCATATGTATAATGACAAAAAGTAATTTATATTCATTATGGGTATATTGTCCAAAACTACATACATTGTGGGTAATTGAAATAATTTTAAAATTCATCCCTCTGGTGGTATATTACTACGGTTCATTATAATGAACCATTGTCTTCTAACAATTCTGAGAAATGTTCATTTACTCTGAATTTCAACCCAGAAGCACAGCCTTAGAGATACAAGCTAGATATCTACATATCTGCCTTGTAATGGATTCAGAGGCATTTGTGTGATTATTGTTACATTTCCTTCTGATCCTGACTGAAAATCATACTCCTAAAAGTTTTTATTATTCTTACCCGTTTCTCAGTAGAGAAATCCCGATAGTACTGTTTTCTATAATCTTACTTACAAGACTTGAGAGCTATGTTAGATATCATTTTGTTTAAGGGACTTTAAATTATTTTTTAATTTTTTTTTTTTTAGGAATTCTATGCGAGCAGATAGCATAGCAACCAGTAATGTCAAAAACCGGATTGGCAGTAAAGGATCATCGGAGAAAGTTGTAGATGTAAGACTACTGTTAGAAGAAAAACGTCAGCATAATAATGGGCCACGCCAGCAAAACAGCACTGTAAAATCAGGTAATTTGAAACTCTGATGCTGTGCAGAATTCTGACTGGTTTATTAAAATTGATATATAGTCTTTTCACATTTGTCCTCTACTGTGACTTAAAAACGTGAGGGAGTTGTGTTCAGCAGCAGTTTCTGCATTTATACAGTTAATTTTTCCTCACTAAGGTACAGAGTTAGGGATTGCTTTGGGGGAAAATGAAGTATATTTAAGTGAGTGACATTTATTTTTATTTAATTTGTTTGCCTGTGTCTATTTTCCTCCACTTTGTCCTTTTTGATTTGCTTAATTGTTGAGGCAGAGATTCTGTATGACTATGGGAAACAGCATGAGGGGAGTCATGCACAAATTCAAACTTGAGACACCAGCTACTTAAATGAAATATGTATAATGTGAATATGAAGGTATTTTTCAGTTGGCAGTCTTTTTATTTATTTTAAAATTTGTGCTTCATTTACTCTTTTTTTTTTTTGACTCCAGCATGTGTGATTTCAGCTATTTCTGACATACATACTGTCCAGAGGATTATCTGACTGATGGGTGAAAGATACTCTTGTATCAATGTATATAGGAGTTACATTAATGTATATTGTGTTTCGTGTACATTTTGGGCCTCTGACAAGTTGGCATGTAAATCTGTAATTCCTCTTTCCTTCATATTTTTGTTTGAACGTTTTTTAAGACTAGGCACATCAGGCTAAATCAGACAAACTTCAGGATATGAGATTCTTATCATGGATTGTCAGTATATTTAATATTCTTATATTTTTATTTTTATTCTGCAAAATATTAAGCACTATTAGAATTCTAAAGCAAAATACCTATAATCTGAAAAGAATTATTGAAGGCCTAACAGTTATCTTATAGTCATACCTCATGCTGGATACATACATGCTGAGCTGCTGAAGTAAATTCAGCAAGCCATGGAATTACTGCTACGTTTTTGGTCCATGGATAGAATATAACCTGAAAACATTAAATATCAAATGTATTGCCAAGAAAAAAAATAGTGAAATCTGGGTAAATTTTATTGCAGGCATTGCTAAGACTGAAATCTGTGTATGAAAGACTTAATGAAAAGACTATAGAAAAGATTAAAAACAACAACAAACAGAACATCTGTCTAGTTTTGAGTATTACAAAGTGTGCAATGAACACAAAATTAGCTGGCAGAACTTAGGTAAATGCAACATGATTTTTGTCATTTTAATCCCTGAAAATATCCCTAGATGTGCGGCAAAGACTGGGAAAAAGACCCCATTCTCCAGAAGTTAAGCCTCCAAGCAGTACTTCTGCTCCTCGTCGAGAACCGATATCTGATGTACACAGCCGGTTAGGAATCCCCAAACAGGATGTAAAAGGCCTCTACTCTGATACCAGAGAGAAGAAATCAGGTTAGTTGTATGAGGAAAAGGTAATAGTGCAAGTATTTGCAGTATTATATTCAATTTTAGAGTATAAGAGAAATTTCAGCTGAAAATTGAGAAGGGTATTTAGATGAATGAAATTAAAGACTTAATTAGTACATGTTTGTTCTGAGCTTTGAAAATCTAAATGTTTGCAGGCAGTTTAAACTGAGTAAGACAGCAATATTTTTCTGGAGATACGGTTAAGAGTAGAGAAGTACTTTACAACTGTGGTCCAAACAGGGCAGTAAAACAAGTGCAATGAAAGCAATGGTACTTCAGGCTTGTGTGTAGGGTCCTCTGCAAATGGGAAACTGAGTGAGCGAGACTGTACTGAAGCTCATATTTTAATTTCAACCACTGCTTCAAGGCACAGCAAGTTCCATACCAGACATTGTGGGAGGAGTACAAGGAATTTAGAGAGATGCAGTAAATTGCTGTCATTTTTAAAGTGCTTGTTTTTTCATCTAATTAGGTAATTTATGGACCCGATTAGGGTCTGCTCCGAAGACACAAGAAAAGACTTCAGATAAACCTGAAAACTCTGTGGCATCTCCAGAGGAGGAGGATTCAGAGCTCCAAAGGGTTTGGGGTGCTCTCATTAAGGAAAAAGAACAGTCTCGACAAAAAAAGAGTCGATTGGATAATTTACCGTCTCTACAAATTGAAATCAGCCGGGAAAGCAGTTCTGGATCAGATACTGAATCATGATTTTACACTTTGATCCTCAAGATTGTGACTGTGCACCGTGGCAAGATTTCCTTTGTCCAAAAGCTGAACACTGGCAAAGACTCTGCAGTGAAGGTTCCAGAAATGTCTCTGTTCCTTTTATACAAAAATAGATGCATATGCCACTTGAAACCTAAAGCAATCATGTTTGTCTGGAGTCTGTGGTTGGCCCTGTGTTACGTAGGGCATTGTCATGTATGTTTATTACAGCAAACCTGTAGTTAATTCTAGCCAAACACTTTTCCCTGAGCTCAGAATTTAAAAGAAGAGGCAGAAATACTCTGTATTTTTAAGAAGACCTTTTTGTTCTTAATGTTTTTAACATGGAATCTTTTAATGAGATATTTTACTCAATTCATCCAAAGACCAGGGCATTTCATAGCCAACACCATTGCCTTGCCCTTCTGGCTCTTACCAGCACCTTTCCTCTTAAAGTAATAACAATAATGCTTCCTGGGTAGGCAGCCAGCGAGGATAAAGCATAAAGGGAACGTCATGTTCCCTTCCTTCAAAATACTGAATGTAAATCAAAGTTAAATGTTGCAGTACGGTGAAGTTTTGTGTAGAATCCATACGGCATCACTGCTCTCAAAGAATTCTACTCGTTTGTTTTGGTCATACTGTGTTCTGCTATAGTAGGGATTGCAGTGTTCAAGACTGCAAAGATGGGTGTTGGAGAGAATCATGCAAATTCCCAAGGGTGCTTTGGTTTTGGTTACATACTGAGAAATGACATTTCTCCCATTTCAGCTGTGTTGTTTTGAAGAAATCTAACAGTTTTAAAACTTACATTTTTATATTTGTGAGAATTTTCCTGTTGGCCATGGTGAAAGCTATAGTGATGTTCTCCTACGTGCTGTCTAACTATACATATATATATAACTGAAAGAAAAGGAAAACTATAGGATCACTGTCCCATGTCAATATTTTTGAATGTTCTTACTATATAATACATGTGAATGTGCACATGGTTGACTTGTTACATTCAGCTTTTTTATCTGCATACCCTCTCTAGATAGGTGAAACGTTTGATCAGAGTGCAGCTGCATTTTTTCTTCTTCTGTTGCCTATGGCAGATATTTTGATTGCCAATTCTGAATAAGAAATAATGAGAGCACATTGGATTCAGCTGAACGGAACATGTGGCAAAAACAGTGCTACATTATGACAGTCTGAAAGTGTTTGCATTCTCTTTGTGACTGTTCAGCCTGGAGAAGAGGGTGCTCGGGAGGGATCTTATCAATGTATATAAACACCTGAAGGGAGGATGCAAAGAAGATGGAGCCAGGGTCTTTTCAGGCATGCACAGTGCTAGGATAAAGGGCAGTGAGCACAAACTGGAACACAAGCGGTTTCCTCTGGACATCAGGAAGCACGTCTGTACTGTTTGGGTGACAGAGCACTGGAGGTTGCCCAGAGAGATCATGTCCTCCTTGAAGATCTTCAAAAGCTGATGGGATGTGGTGTGCTCTGGGTGGCCCTGCTGGAGTGAGAGCTTGGACCAGATGACCTCCAGAGGCCCCTTCCAGCATCAGAGATTGTGTGATTCTGTCCATATATCGTAGGTTCTATCAGTCCAAAATGTCTGTGAATATTTCTTCCCCTTTCTGCTTTTTAGCAAACAACTTTTTCTCTCCCTGTGCTCCCCACTTTTTCTTTTTTTAAATGAGTTGGAGTAGGTTTGAAATTTCACGAAAGCAAGGGATCTGCAGTTAACTTTTCTTATTGGCTTTTTTATGGGTAAGAAAGCAGCATGTAAAATGAGAGACTTGAAGTATTATCTAGTGATTGACTGGGCTTCATGTCTTTGTTTCCTTGTTTTGTGTCACCCTTGATTTTATATTTAATTATTGAATATATAAATATGGTTCATAAAAGTACTATGGAGAGTAAATGACTGCAATGTCTGATCACTGTAACAATTCATTTTAATGTGTGCTTTCATTAATATCCCTTCCAGAGCTTTAAAATAGAATCCTACCTTACCCATTTCTCAAGATGCTGTTAAAATTCATTTAACCAGTCTCTTTTTGCCAGTAAACCTTTGTGTTGTGTTACTGCTTTGAATCTGTTATGACCTTTCCTTTTTCTGAAAGGAGAAGGAAGACACCGATCATGCATCTGGTCTATGAAGATAGTCTCCTGTGTTGCTGTGAATCCTTGCATGTTTTTAAGCTCAGTAACTGGCTGTGGTCTGCTGTTAATGTTGCTGATAACCATTGTGTTTCGATGTAAAAATTCATAACTGGAGCCTGGTGAAGGATGGACTAACTGGTTTGAAAGGCAGAAGGGGAATGAGTAGAAAGTCTCTTCAGCTGATATGAAAGATTCGAACTAATGGACACGTGAAGGCAAGGAAAGTGGTGTAGGCAGTGGCTTGCACTCTTGGAAGAGGAGCCATTAATACTGGTTCTGTCTTCCATGCAGCTATGAGTATGCCTTAGAAATGCCTCTATGTTAGTAGGGTCTGTTGTGTTTATGGTTTGGGGAGAGGGTTGTGTGTGTTAATGAGACCACAGGAATTTAGCTGCAAGAAAAATAGAGTTTACTGTTGAAGCAACCTACAGAGAGGATTTTTTTTTTTTCTTTTGGTAACTGAGTGTTTGCCTTGTTTTGGTTTTTGATTATGTACAGAGAAGCCTTGAAAAGGTGTTTGCTGGTGTCAGGAATGCTACCTTTGGTCTTCCTTAGTTACCTGAACATGAATTTCTGTGTTTTGATAATTAAAATTGAGCACTGAATCTTTGTGAATGTTTTTTTCCTTAACATAGTTAACAAATCTGTTTGTCCTAGAGAGAGATTGCATAGAGAATTGTGTTGTAAGTCCACTTTCTCCTCTTTGTGGTCAGGGAACCACAAGGATTCCACCTTCGAGTGATTTGTTGTAGAAATAAATGTGCTGATGCTGAGAAGTGCAAGCTATGTATTTTACTAGAATCTACTACTTTTAAAAAACTGAAAAAAAATGAGAAGTTGGGCTTTTTTTGCAAGCAAATCCACACCACGGAATAAAAATATAAGTGTTTCTGAATTTTACATGGCTAGTTACAGGACCACACTAATGCTTCTCATAGAAAGCTTTTCCTGATATCAAAAACGTGAATTTTGGTGCAGGGTTCACACGAACATATTACACAAAGGGGCTGGTGGTTGCGGGGATTAAGATCATCGTCTTCCTCTGCGTTGTGGGTAATGAGCTTGGCGTTATACGGGCATTTATACAGTTAAGGATCGTCTCTCATTATTTGGACATTCGAGTTACTACATTTTATTTGCTTAACGGGATGTTGTGGTTGGAGCCTTAAGGTTGCGGCAGCATGACAGGATATGGCAGTTAGAGACCTTCCAATTGCACAAGGTTACAAAGGTTAAAACAGCTTGACAAGACACCCTATGGGTTTGATTAACAAATTTATCACACAATATTTATTACAGCCCTGACAACGCCTCCTTTACTGGAACGTAAGTAACAAAGGGACGGTAGTGCAGCTTTTCTGAACAAAAGCACTGCATCCCCGTCTCCCTGTGGGCAAGAAGAGGTTTTTTTGTTGTTTTCTTTTGTTTTTTGCCACCCCCCTTCCACGAGGGCCGTTCCCCTCAGCGCCCACTGCAGAAAATGGCCGCCTCCGCCCCGCCCCGCCCCGCCCGCCCGCCCCCCGGCGGCAGCAGTGGCCCAGCCCACTCCCCCCCGCCTCAGAGTGGTGCGTCCCGACCCTTTATAAGCAGCGGCCGCGATTCTTCTCGTCCTTTCGCCCAGCGCGGCCGGCGGCGGTGTGGTACGCTCCGTGAGGGGCCGTTGGGTGCCGCCATTTTGCACCCCCCTCTCCGGCTGTGGTGGTAGCGGCCGTGCCTCGTGGTCCCTAGGGCTGGGCCGGACCATGGGAGGCAGCGGCGGGGGGGAGAAGGGGCCTCGCTCCTCTCGTCCCCACAGGCCTCGCATGGAGGCGGGCAGCGGGCGGACACCGACACCGGGCCCCACTGGGACGGCCTCGGGGCCTGCTCCGCGGTACGTGACGGGGCTGGGGGGGTGAGAGGCTTCGGAGGGGGCGGCGGAGGCCTGCTGTGAGTTTTTACCCTTTTTAGCAAACGGCTTATCCCTTTTCCTTTTTCGTTTGTACTTTGGTGTACCAAATCCTTGCCGTACAGCGAGCGTTACAACTTTCTAGTTGATGTTCTGTGGATTTTTGATGTGAAAAACTTCCCTTTGTGAATATGCTCTGGCAACCAGCCCAAGGGAAGTTTTTTTCAGTAAAAACTGTTTAAGGGGGTTCGTGGCTAGTGAAAGCTATTTGAGAAACATTTGGGAGGTTTTTTATTGTTTTTAGTTACTACAATAACTGTAGTAATTCCAGAGAATCATATTAAATTGTACCCTAACAATGCTTGTTTTGTTTTTATTCCCCCAGCAGGAAGATGTCTTGAAGCAAAGAGTAAGTTAAAGTTTATTTTCTTCTAACCTGCACCAAGTTGTTCAGAAAGTTCTAGGCTTTTCCTTATATTACTAACAATGTAAAGTAGTTAAATACAGGACTGTTAAAGTAATGTATAATAATTACAGCTTAAAGTTAGCTAAGGAAATAAAGCTGCTCAAAACTATTTTATGTCCCATTGAGCTAACAGTTAACCCTTTTTATCAACAAAAGGAAAAATGTACAAGCAGTTAATCACTTCAAGTAGTGGCATGCAGAAGTTGTTGGCTGTTGATGATGATACCCTTGAATAGGAAGTGCCGTCAGATGCGAGAACTGACGATAACCTTCTTATTTGTCTGAAATACAGCTACATGTGCGTGCAGTTTGATTTGTCTGGAAATTCATCTGCTAGCACTAATCAGGAAACGTTTATTTGCTCTGCAGATGCCTGGTATTTCCAGATAAGCATGATGTGATTAGGACTGGGAGCAGGTAGCTCGGTGGAGCTGGCCCTATTGTGAAGGTAAGTGATGAATTTCACTGGACTCTGTAGAGCTTTATATCATCTAAAATCCACGTTGAGAATAAATGGGTTTTATAGATTGCCAAAAACATGAGAAGCAAATTTTGTAGGTTCATCCTGCATAGCTTGAATCAATCTACTTTCCCTCCTCTGCTCCTCAAAATAAGCCCTATGATACCTATTTCCAGCAATATTTAAGTATAGTTTCCGGGTCTCTGCTGCCACATATACTAATGTCTATCAATTGATGTTACAGCCCTTCACAAGTCCTGGGAAAGGAAGTGTGACTGCAAGAGCAGGAGATTGTTTGGGGTGAGTTTAATCTGTATGCTCTTAATTCCTTGTGATGCTTTTTGGCTACAGTCTCAGAAGTTACATAATTAAAAACATTGTCATTGGCCCTATTTCTATATGTTCTTATCTCTAAAATTACAATTAATGAATTCTAGGACCAAAAAAAAATGCTTTATTGAGCTTAAAATACTGAGGGTAAATGTATATGAGCAGCTGTCTTCTGCACTGCAGTTTTGCTGACAGTGCTAGAATAGACAAAGGCTATTACTTCTGTTAGAAATGTAACAATTTATTTGTGGATATCATATGATGAAATAAACCAAAATTTGCTGGAATTACTGGCAGATTGAGTGGTGGTGAGCAAAGGTTTTTCTGATGATATCTCTTATATTAAGTAATGGGTTAGTAATTAGTGTTGAATGGTTAACTTATCCATGCTGTTTTATTACAGGTGTTCGTGCTGAAAGTAAGTTTGTCTGAGGAAGAAGGAATCCAAGGAAATTTGCATGTGAGCTTGGGGACTAGTCTGTGTAAACGCTACATATTTTGTTGTCCATAGATCTTAAGAAAAGACGATTCTACTGTTACGATTACACACATTAAAATTCTCATAAAACCATCTTGGGTCTATTTTTGTTACTTGGCTGCGTACAGAAACGACTTTCCATTACACGACATGTTTTTGATAAACAAACTGCACACTTGTGTGATTAGCTATAATATGATAAAGTAGCAGATGTATACACTGCAGTGCAATTACGGCAAATAATGTAAACAGCTTTTAGTTGCGTAAGCGTTCTATTTGGTGTTTGGTAATTTACTTGCTTTAAACAGTTTAAACAAATGATACTAATACTGCTACTGTAATTACTGTGGAGATTAGGCCTTAATACCTCTACAGCAAGAAAAGCAAATGGTCCAATCAGGGCAAACACAACTTGTTCCAAACGTAATACTTATGCCTTACTTTGGCCTCTTTTTTTTTTTTTTTTTTTTTTTTTTTTTTTTTTTTTTTTTTTTTAAGCCTAATGTGGACACAACAGAGTCTGTTTGTGTAGTACCAGCATTCTAGCTGTGGTCCAAATGTGAGAAGTAATTTCCAGATGCAGAGGAATAGAAAGATCCTCTGCAAATTGTTGGCTATCTGGGTGTAAGTGGTAAGAGCAAAAAAGGCTGCTTTTGTGGTAAGTGCCCACTCTAAGATGTGCAATGAAGGTAGGTTAATGGAAGGTGCCAAGTTTAGGGAGGAATCTGCATTTAAAGTGGAGATGCTGGGATGAGAAACACCGCATCTGAGGCTGAAACTTCCACTGAGGTTTATTATGGAAGTAAAACTGGTGGGTTTGAACACTGCAGTGCTCTTGTTATATTTGTACAGGAGGTATGGAATCTGTCTCACCATATGTAAAATGATGGAGCATGTGCACTGACAGCCTATCAGTGCATATGTTGCTGATCATTTTGCCCACTTGGTGTCACCAAGTGAAAATTTTTAGTGCAGATTTGAAAGTGTGCATTCTGAGAAAGGTCAAGATCATTAATTAATTAATTGTGACCACACACTCATGCTGTGCCAACAACAATCTAAATGTTAACTGTATAGCTCCGAGTAAAATACATCTTGCTTCTGAAAGCAATGAAACTTTTGTTCCATGTTAAGTTTTGTCAGAGGGTGTATGGCCAGGAAGTAGCCTTTAAAGACAGCTGACAAAATATCTTAAAGTCAAAAATCCTGGCTCATGTGATGAGTAGTATCTTTACTGTAGTAATTTAGGTGAACAGTTCTTGATTATCATAAAATAAAGAGCAGGGTACGGGTGTACCCAGGGATTTTGTAGTCCATAAAACCACTGTCAAAGAGGGTTTGCTTCCTCTCAGGATGGCAAGACAAGGGAGAAAGCAGTGACAGTGGAGTGTCGATATTTTTCCACTCCTGAGGGACCGGTGAGACTTCAGGGACCTCCCCAGCTGTGACTGCATTCCTTGTGTAGCTTAGGTAAAGAAAGAAGGTGCTGTGGCTTGTTGCAGCTGATGTGGCATCACAGGTCGGTGTCAAGGTGAGCTGTGGTGTCTGATGGCTGTGCAAAAGGCATGTAAGGTCTTGTTAAGCCACAGGTTTGGGGTTTGAAAGGACCGTGACACTGTATTCACTGGTTGAACTGGAACATACTTCACACACTTGGCATGTCCCAGCCTCCTGCTTTCCTGAGGTTCATAGGAAGGGTGTGTTTGGTAGAGGCCAATCTCTTAGGACACTGTAGTTACTGGAACACCATTTTTACCAGTGGGGAGCGAGGTTTATCTTTGCCTTAGCTGAATTTTGCATTTCTGCTTGTTATTCCTTAACCAGACACTAACTGATTGAGCAAGAAGTTAGGAATGACCTCAAAACAGTTCTGCACAATTCACTTGTGCTCTTTGAAATAGCCAGTCAAGTATGAAAGTTGAAAGAAATTAACTTTTAATAGTCATAAATTAACATAGCTCTGTTACACAAGGCTCTAGAATGCTATCCAATTCATATCAGTAGAACCAGAACATAAATCTTCGCTTAGGGGATTAACTGTATGAAATAGTATTTCAGAGACTTCTGCCAGCATAAAGCCAGAGTTAAATGTTTTAATCATGCCAGAAGAGGTTAAGTATTTTTTAGAGAAACATCTAAAAGTCATAGAGTGGCTGATAGTGTAATACCATGCAGGTAAATTAATCTGGATTCCTCCTAAGGGCATTATTGTGATACAGAGTTTAATGTAAACATTCAACCTGGGTAATGGAGTATGCAAAAGTTGTTTGGATCTAATTAGTTTCTTCTTACCTGAATGCGTACTTGAATAATATGAAGAACAGTTTGCTCTAATGTTTGTTTAAATTAAAATTTTAAATAGTTGCATTCTGTTCCCTGTTTTAAGAAACAAAATTATTTTCACATAATTTTAAAAATTTGTGTATGAGAACTTGTTGATAGATGATACTTTTTCTTTTAGCTGACACGATATGTACTGGAATTAATGTTCTTAAAGGTTTCAGAAAGAGCTCAAGCAACCTGACTTCGTTTTAAATGCGTTTCTGTATGCCATTAGTGATAATGGAGGTTACTGTGGCCACATGCCCCCTGTTAACAGAAACTTCTCAGCGTTTTTTTTGCTCAGCAGTTCAATGTGCTGTTTAATTTGTTCAAGATAGGTTTTGCTGCAACCTATTTTTGTAATTGCTCTTGCTTGTATGTATCAGAATGATCTCATTAAAATGGGAAAGAGTTGATTGGGGAATACTGTAGTAAACAGGATACAGCTTATCTAGGTTTATTGAGGTTACAAGTTGGTGGTATCTATTATGATTAATTATTCAAGAGTTTCCTTTTGGTATTTGTTTATTGTTTTCATCAAAAACAAAGTTCCTCAGCAGGGATCCTCATAACAAGCTGTTTTTTGCTAAGATGAATGAATACAAAAGTGTTGTTCCTATTAGAATATGGTGCCTTTTGACCAAAACAGGTGTCCTGAACGTAATGTATTACTATGAACTTAAATGAAAACATTAAATAATCTTAGTATTTATCCTAACAGTGCATGGAGGGGAGGGGAAATAAGATCATTCTGGTTTTACTACGTTTAAAAGACATCAACTTTCCAGTGTTATGAAATAAGTGACAAAAATAAATCCTGATTTTAAAACACAATTATTTTGGATTTTCTGAAGATTTAAGAGAGCAGTTGGCAGGAGTCCCTGGCACTTAAGCAGCTGACAACCACAGATAATTCTAAAATAGATGATAGTATTAAAGCAGCAAGAAAATAAATCTTACGCCGTGAAGCAAAGAATGGCTGAGTGCCAGTTCTTAGCAATAATCGAGATGCCGATGTCATGTAGTAATTCATTTGTGTGAAAACATAATGATTACATATGGTGCCATTATCCACAAACTACATGCTGTAACTGCTGACCTGATGGAGAGGAGCTGCTCTGGGTAATAGGCTTCTTGTTCCCATTCACATCTTCCCTGCTGTACTCAGATGGTGCTGAGGACGCCAACAGTAGGGATCACTTTGTGATGTGAATTCTCACATAATCATAAGCAGCCTCAAATCCTCAGGTTCCTTTGTATGTAGGACACTAAATAAGATGAGGTGGTGCTGACCTGTAATCCATTCGGGGAATTTGTCAGCTGACTGTACTAAAAGGCACAAACAGGCAGCTCGCAAGTCCATTGGAGGCATAATATAAAATTAATAAACATAGGCTGAGGAATTACAGTGCTGAAAATGGGAGAATGAATCAAAAGAAGTATTAAACGTGCACAGTGCAAATGGTTTGAGTATGCCAGTTGAAGGTGCATTGGTTTCATCCCTTGTTCCTTCCAATGCTGCATAAAAAAAGCTGTGGGACGGGAAAGCAAGCATGGTGTGGGTAATGCCATCGGGGGCTGAGAAAATGTGGGGAGGCGGCTGCCTTTCCAGCATGCTTGTAGTTTGCAAGCTTCATGTTTCACATAAATGCTGATTATCATTATTTCCTGATTAGTTATTGTAAAGCAATCATATCTACATAAGCATTAAAATGAGCGCTCTAGCGAAACCATGAATTACTATAATTAATAGATCCCAGCTATTAACTAAAGCCAATCTAAAAACGTGCTCTTTCTTGGCTTGGTAGCTGCTATTCCAGTTGAGTCAATTCTGGCTGGCTGTATCAACTTAATTAGAAGGGAGGAAGGGATGTACTGCATATTTCAGAATGAAGACTGTCCTAAATTGTAAAACTTCACTCCTTATTTCTTGCAGGTAGATGGAAGAGCAGTTAATTTTTCAACTCTTCTCTCCCTCGTCCTTTCAAATTAGTGGAGGAGAAAGCAAGGCGCCGTCAGAGGAACTGCAGTTTTCTGGCAGGGAATGACTAAGATGATATTAGTGTCATGCAAGGAAAATTTAGAGGTTTGTTTTCTTCCAACTGCTGCATTAGCAAATGCTTTGTTACAGTTTTTCAGATGCTGGAGTCAGACTCTGAGCTACTCCAAATACCCATGGGACATTTGACCTTCCTAACCTGGGCCTTGAGCTCAGCAACGTTTGTAACACCTGATTGGCTTTGTGCAGCCAAAGCTTTATCACATTTTGTGTGTTTCTGTAAAGAAGGACAAGGTCAACACGTTATTTAGTTGTCTGGTAGAACAACAGCATCTTATTTTGTCAGTTGGTGTAATTTAGTGTCTCAGTTTTACGCTTAACATCAATTTTAGTCCAAACACAATGAACTCGTCCTAACCCTCCTTGAGATTTTAAGAAGGGAACAGGTGGAATTTCGTTTAGTGCATGCAAAAAAATAATATATTTAGAAAAATGTAAGCATTTGTGCACCTGGGCTCTAATTCAGGAAGAGGGAGAGCATCTGCCCTGTTTTACCACATGATGTTTGAGACCACAAGATGGTGCAGCCATCACCTTCAGAACATTTACTGTAGAGGAAGATTTTGAGACCTTGGAAGGTGCTTGTTTGGGGAAACATGGTGTTTCTGCAATTTCCTTCTAATAAGATTTGCAACTTTCATTACCACACAGAGAATCCCCCCTGTACGGTGAAGATGTCACTTTAATTGGCTGTTAATAATATTTCTTAGACTAGAACCAGCAAAGGCTGAGCCTCTGTTTTCTTTGATGGGAATGACACAGCTCATGATTAAACAGTGTGATGAGCCGATGGAGTGACAGTTTATTTTTCTCTAGCAAAAATAAAAACAAAGCATGACGAACGGCCTCCCCTTCATTATCTTTCTCTCAAGTGCATTCAGCTTCAGGACCTGCTGCATTTCATGCAGCAAAGCCCAGGTGCATCTCTCGGGGTGAGTGTTGAGCTTCAGCTCAGCTGAAGTCAATAAACACCTTTTGCAGACCAGCACCTGCATGTGGAGCTGGAAACCCTGAGCAAAATACAAATGAGTAAATCATTAATATTAAGGAGATGGAATTTGAAATCCCTGCTGTTTTAATCAATTTGAAATGCCAAAAGTTTTACCTCCAGTAATTAGGAGATAAAGAGCTCTCCTGTACATGCTTTTCTTATTAGACACTTGTTCGTTTTCACAATTTGGTAGTTAGATTTTTCATAATTAGGGTTTGTATTTGTAATGGTTTGTGATAAAAGGATTGCGTAGCACAGCTGCAACTTGAACTTGCTAAATGAATGGAATAATGATCCATGTTTCCAATACTGTCTATGGCTTTTTGTTGTTTGTTTTTTTCTTGATCATCTTATTTTCTAGATTTTATTTTTTTTTAATTACCTCCTTTCTTGCACTTTTCCAGGTCCCTTAGGAGGATAATTTATTCAGGTTTGGTTGTCTTTCTTTTTCTTGTATTCTGTACATTTGACATCTGCATTTGAAGATTTGCGTTACCTTGGTGCTGTTTTTGAAGGATGGAATAGGTTTGATGCTAGCACATTGAGACAAACTTCCCAGCCAAGAGGCAAAGTCTAAGCTTACCACCCAGATAGTGAATTTTCCTGAAGAGCTTAAACTTTATTAATAAATATCTGGATCACGATTCCAGTGGTATAGAACACTTCCTATAATAATTAGGTTATCAGAGTGCTTATCTGCTAGCAAACGCAATGCTAGTGCTCAAGCAATCTGCTGTCCAGCAGCCATTTAACACAGCCCGCAGTGACAGCAGATGAAACATTTGAAATGCTTTACATCTCTTGTGCCTCCATCAGATAACCCTGAAATGGTCTGCCAGTGTTCCTGGGAAGCTGTATTATGTCCACAGCACGGGTAAAGAAAGCGGAGATCAGACTTATGGTGTGAGTGAGAAAAGGGAGGGGCAACTTGGTGGGTTGTTGGATAAATGCTTTTACTTAAGTAATGTCAAACCAGCTATTTATTACCTTCAACTGTAGCAGTAAATAAATAAAATCTTTTGCTGAGTGCTTCTTGGGATGTGAAATGCAGAGGGTGCCTGCTGTGAAAATGATGAGAATTGTTTCAAAGCAGGGTACGAACCTGGAGCTTGGAAATGCCACGGTGATTTCAGAAAATAATGGAAAGCCACTGTACCAAGTTACACTTTAAATTTGATTTAATACATATCCCATCACCTCACTAAGCCAGCCTGTGTGCTTCTGCAGGAGCATCTGCACAGGGGGGAGGAAGAGGCTCCCTCTTGCAGGAGGCAACAGAGCCTTTGTGTCAGTGCCAAGCTGTTTGGTAATGCAAAATGGGAGACCACATCAAGGAGAGAGAATTTCAAAGCTACTGCTTTTATGCTTCAAAAAGGGTTTGGGAGATGACAGCAGCAGTGACTGTGTCACTTGGCAGCATGTCAGCAGCTCAGAGGCTAAAGATGAGGAGAAAGCAGGGTTTTGAGGCAGACAACAGGACTGAGGGAAGAGCATTGACACCGCAGCTGGGTGAAGAACCGATGCAAGGCCTGGAGGTGGTTACACAAATAAAGGGTCAGCCCTGGTCTGATGCATGCCCCTGCTCTGGGTGCCTGTTGGCCACGTTCAGCCCGTTTCTGAGGTTGGTTTCTCTAGTAGGAAAGCTCATTAGCCTGTGCCTTTGGAGGGAGTTTCTGCAAGGAAGGTGGAGAAGGCAGTTCTGCCTCCAGGGATACTCCTCTCACCCAGAAAGCAACAGGTCAGAGCACTGGGTTCGCAGATGGGGTGCTGCAGGAGACGTGTGAAGTGTCTGGAGATGGTGGATGTCAGAGGGAACTTAAAAGCAAGATTAAAAAAAGAAAGTAGAAAGTGGCAGTGAAGTAACACTGCACTGGGGGAAACATCTTCCCTCTGGAGACAACAACCGAGAGCACAGATACAGGGTGTGAGGATTTGGGGTCGATTAAGAGAGGGTATTTGTGCAGAACTGTAAATACAAAATAAGATTTGTGCTCTCTGACAGATGCCGTGGAGATATTTCCACCAAAGCCCTTAGGTTCGTGTTTTGCAGGTCTTATTTCCTGATCTGATGGATTAAAGCCGCACCTAATCAGTCTGGCAATTTCCCTAATCCCCCCTATGGCCTCTGACGATCTGATCACGTGCTAAAAAGCGAAGTCTGCAGGTAACTGCAAGAAGGGGTGGCACGCTCTGAGCTGAACAACATTAAAGCTTGGAAAACCCTCCCTAAAAAAAACCCTAAGGTTGTTCACAGACTGGCACAGGGCTGGGCTGGGCATTTGCTGACCCTTGGTGATTGCACAGCTGCTGCTCGTTGGCGCTCCAGGTGCAGCACCACCTGCAGCTCTCCTCGTTTTGAGCCTCCCCCTCATTTTAAACAACTGTCTCCCAGTTAGTGCTCCCCAAAACACTCAGCTCAGGCACACGGCAAGTTTTTTTTTTTTCTCTTTCTTTCCTTAACAGAATCCAGTACTCTATAAATAAAGAACACTACGTTTATTATCTGATTTCTCCTGCAGGGTGGAAGCTGCAGGGATGTGGCAGTGAAGTGGGCAGTGCTGGGTGGTTTGGGGATGCAGGTGAGGACGGAAAGCTGCACTTCTAGGCGGTGATGAGGAAAGAAGCCCCTGAAGCAGCAGACTTGCAGGCAGCAGGTCACACTTGCCAGAGGAAGAAGAGTTGGTGACTAAGAGGAATTACAGCAGGTAGGAAAAATGGTGATACCTGGATGAATTGGTGTCTAATCCCACCCTGCAGGTTTTCCTAGAGGTTAAGGAGGGAGGAGGAGGAGGAAATGCTGCTGGGCAGATGCTGATCCTGGTGCAGGGAGGGATTTCGGGAGGAGCTGCTGGCACCAGAGCCTGCCTGAGCTCTGCACAGAGCCGCAGCTCGAGGAGCTCGATGTGAGGTGCAGCCCTGCTTTTGGAAGGGTTTTGGTGGGCTTAGGAGGGAGAGGGGAAAGAAACTGATGAGTTGGAAGTACACAGGTTAAAATAAGGACAAGGTAACGGAGACTTGAATGCAAATACCCAAGTTGCACAGCAAGGACAATGTTTTGTTGCACCTATGTGGCATTGATTCAGAAATGCCCTTTAGATGGGTTGGGACCTTATTTCCTGTCGGGTATTGTTGATTACTTGATCCTGGCATACAGTTACCACCAGAGAATGCCTTTTTAATCCCTTTGAACGTGAGCTGTGTTGAAGTTGTGTGGTGCTAACTTTTAAATCAGGCTGGTGTGGCAGGCAGAGCGCCGATACCCCTGTGTTAGCTGCTGAGGTGTGCATGCCAAGAACATCACCCATCTGGCTGCTAAGAGCTGTCTGCAAGATGCACTTTGTATGAAAATGACCCCTTAAAATAAAGCTGCTATTCCACTGGGCATATGTACAGCCTGGTGCAGGGGTGTAGGGAAAATAACTCCTGCCTTTTACTGCCTTCTAATTAGTCCTGCGGCTTAAAGAAGCAGTATCTGCTCAGGTTAATGAGCTAGAACAAGGACAGCTCCAGCAGCGAGATGTGCAGAGGGCTGAGATGGGAAGCAGGTTTTTCTCCCAGGCTGCCTGCAGCAGCTGCTTGGTGCTGCTCTGGGGACTTGGTTCCTGTTGCACGTTGCAGGCAGCGACCCGTGCCACCACCCGGCGTGTCTGAAAAATAGAAAGTGTTGGAGTAGCGAGTGGTGGAAAGGTTTAACGGAGCTTGCTGTGACTCTCTGAGCTTGCAGCACTTCTGTGTAGCACAGGGTTTCTCTCTAATTTACCAATTGCTTGATTTTCTTCTCTTAACTTGTCCCAAACGCCGTGGTGGCTCTGAGACCTTTTGCCCTCCTGCGGCTGCTCTGAGAGCTCCCAGGGCTCTGTGCTGACCGTGTTGTTTCTGATCTGATTTTTCATTTCCCCCTTTCCCCATCCTCCTTTTTTTTTTTCTCACCTGTTGACTTTGTGCCCTCCCAGTTTATAACGTTTCATTAGCATTGGAAGTGGTGTTGCTCCCTCTGGATGTTGAGCAGGACAAACCATCCATCTCCAGGCAATGGCCTTGGTGATCTGAGCATTGCTGTGCTCTAACCTATCCTACTGCTTCTATTCCTGGCTGAACAATGGACAGATTTTACACTAATTTTTGCAAGTTGTTGGGGGAGATGCCTATCACCTGGTTGGCTTAAGCCTTTCCTCCTCAGCTGCTTGGAAAGGGGCTTTGTTCTTCTGAAAATCTCACCCTTTTAATGCGCCTGCTAATCTTTTCCTTTCCTTTCCTTCTCTTGCAAAGACCCTGAAGGTAGCTGTAGCTGGCAGGTTTGCGTGGCCAAATGGAGGCAGGCAAAGGGCACGGTTATGAAACAGGCTAAGTTTTGTGTTTTCGCCTGCAGCTCTGCAAAAAGCTGTTTCCATGTGGTGGAGGGGAGCTCTGAGCTTGCAGGCAAGTGCAGCTTCCCCCAGAGCTGCTGGGAAATGACTTAGCCTTTGCATTCATAATTGAACAGGCAGGTGTGTACAGAGGAGATGAAAGCAAGCAACAAATGAATGGTGAAGTTCGATTGGAAAGGCATGTGTGGAGGTAGCTCTGAAGGAGATGCCTCTCTCCTATTTCGTGTGTGTGGGGACGCAGCCACCTCTGAGGCTTTCTGCCTGCACTGCTATGTGCAGGATTCAACAGGAGTTTGTTTGGTAGGAGCTGGGTTGGCGTGTACCAGAGCACAGTGTGGGCAAAGATCAACTCTTTGCTGCCAGCCTACACTTCATTTGTATCTGAAACTGAAGTTGCAGGTCTTGCCTGGAGGTAGTAGCAGGACAAGAGGCAGTTGCAGAAGAGGAAAAGGGAGGCTCATTCCCATGGCAATATACCCGGATTTTGTTATAGCCAATGTCCCTTCCCTTTTCTTGTAGTATTGTATATAACCAGCATGAGTTCCTGTGTATTTATTCCAGGTATTCATACCTGGAGGACAGATGTGCCTGTAGTACGATACTCTGAGGTCTAATTCTAGCTGTGATTTCCACTAACAACTCACTGAGGGATGCAGTGTGCAAGAGGGCTCCTAAAGAGCCGTGCTGACAGCTGGTTCCTCAGCCAAATCCACCAGATGCAGCTTAGCAACCCCTTCCTGAGGGCTGAAACAGGCTGCATGGGTTTGCTTTCTCCTCAGAACTACTAAAATGCAAAGAAGAATAAACGGTGGCAGACAAGCCACAAAATCAATAAGCTATGAGGAGGCAGAAAACCCTGGAAATGGATTTAGAAATCTGCACGAATAATTAAGGGTGGTGTTGAACAACTCATGTCTTTTTTGACTATATTAAACCAGGTTTTCAATTTTATGTAAAGCCATAAGCTCACCCAAAGGTAAAACAGCTGTCTTCTCTGCATACTTACAGGAGAGAAGATAGAAAACGTAAGCCCCATTGAGCCTAGAAACAAAGCACCTCCAATTCCCCGTTGAACAGTAACTGAGTCGTGGGCTTAAGCAGTTTTCATGCAAGCTGTCGGCACTGTGATCCCAAACACGGGTCCAGCTTGGGATCCCAGGCCCCTCCAGTGCTTACAGTTAGCAGTGTTCGTGCACTTTGTCCTGGTGAATTCTGCACTAATGATTTGTTAACTGTAATGCCCCTTCCACATGGATTAAATATTTTCTTTCCCCACCAGCTCAGTGATTGTGGCTGCCCGAAGAAATACTCTAAGAAACTTAGTGGCAGCATTCCCAACAAGCACCCAGCTCAATACAAATTCCGTATTTTGGATGTTCGGCTTATTTTTTGGCTATTCTTTCATGATGTTTAGGAAAACTGGTCTTTGAAGGCATTGTATAAAAAGAAGTCACTTAGGAGTCACTTTTGGTGGTCGTTAGCTTTGAGTGCGTGGGGAAAGATGCTGAGCTTGCCCATGGGTTTTGTCCTCTAGTCAGAGTAATGTTTGGGTCATGGATTAAATTTACTCCCATGTTCTTAGCCCTTTGCCTTTATACAGCTCTAAACCATCTGCAAATACTATTAACTGGTTTTCCACTTTTAACTGTTCAAAAAACAAATATTGAGTCACAGGAGGGATTTCTGTCCTGTAGTCAATGGTCTGGAAGGAGCAGACAGACGAGAAGGGGTATCTTGGGGTAAGAGATCCTGAAATCCTCCTTCCTACTATGCATGTTCAAAGTACAGCTCTAAGCTTTGTGCTCAGTGGTTAATGCAATATATGGTTTAAAAAAGAAAAAGCCTACAGACCTTTCACAAATTAGGTAAAATTTTACCCTGAAATAAAATTTTACCTTACGCAGGTTCTGCCTCTTTTTCTTTTCAGTTCTAGTCAACAAACCTCCAGATGATACTAGATGTGATTTTCACTCTACTTTAATTAAAAAACAAAGCAAACAAAACTAGTTTATTAAGGAATATCTAATTGAAGATCTACTCTGCTTCTTCTCAAGGCAAGCCGAGACAAAATCCAAACGAAAGCCAGGGAAAGCAAAACCCGTGCGTTGCCTTTCCTTCCCTCCGACCTGCAGCAGAGCTGCTCAGGAGCCTGGCACGTGGCTGTGGCACTCTGGGACTTGGCAAGCTCCAGCCCAAGCTGATTTCCACGCGATTTGAGGCTTTCTTTGGAACTGCTGCAGCATTGCTGGAGGCTGCTTCGCTCCGTGCTCCAGCCTTATTAGGTATGCCAGCAGCGTGCACGGCGTGGAAAATAAGATAAAGAAAGAGGGCACCGGGGGGTGTGGGTGGGCAGACCTCCAGGTTCAGGGCCCAGCAGCCAGGCTGGGCCCATTATCCGGGACGTGGTTCCTACCCTCCCAGGGGAAATCGTGAGAACAGAGGCTGGAGGAAGTTAGGGAGCAGGCACGAGTTGTAGGAGCTCAGTAATGAATGTTAATTTGTCCAAAATCAGTTTAAGCGTGTTTGCTTGTCGCTTCCAGAAAAGCCATGTCCCAGCGGATGCCATTTTGGCACCTATTAAACCCCCCCCCCAAGGAACCTTTGTGGGTTATTGCCTGTCTCGGAGCCGCCTTGCTGCCACTTCACCATGGGCTGATGTAGGAGAAGATGAGGAACCCGCCAGGCGCTCCCCTCTGGGGCTTGTTGGCAGCCTGAATTTTGGCTCGAGTCGCCGTGGGGCATCTCCCCAGGGGCAGGCACTGTGCTGCAGAAGGAGGCCTTGGATGAGTAACAGAAGCAGTTCATATTTATTGCAAAGCAGAAGCGTTAAATAACTTCCAGCAGAAACAGCTTTACAGGTGCTCGGTAGACATGAAATAAGGAGAAATTCAGCCGTGTGTCTGTCTTACTGCTGGTGGTTCCTGTAAGGGATCGAATGCCTTTCCCTAGGGTGTCAGAAGGTGGTTTCAAAGCCTTGGTGCAGGGAAGAAAAGCAATCCCAGCCCTGATGTTTTTTGGATGCATTTACATTTGCACTGCCGAAGGCTGGTTTTCCACCTGGGTACAGCATTTCATGGGCATGAAAGAGCCGTGGCTGCAAGCGAAGGCTGCTTGCCTACCCCAGACACAATTGGGTCCCTTCCATTTGAGTTACAACGCGCTGGGGCAGGGCTTGTTTCTAAGCATCTGTTGCAGGAGAGCCCTGATCCTGTCTGAGACCTTTAGCGTTGTCATAAGCATCAAAACAACACGCAATGTCAGGGCTTTTGTAGACTGTGGTCAGAGCGAAAGGGAAATTTATCAACAGGGAGGGATGTTTGTTCCCTGAAATGTGGGAGGTGATCGATGGGCTGGGAAGGGGAGGGTGGCCTGGCCCATCCATCCCCGCTTGCAGGACCCTGGTCCTCAGCACCGCTCAGTATTTGCCATCTGGCACCATTTTTTGTGTTTGTTTTTCCTCTTCTGGGCCCTGACGTGTTTCAGCGTCAGCCTTTTTGCTCCGGCAACGAAAGCGATTCCAGCAAGAACCGTGCACGTCTGAGCTGCAAGGTCGTTTTGGTTCAGAGCTCCCTGAACAGCAAGGACTAAAGCCCCTCTGGTTTCTGGCTGTGCTTGCTCGGTGTTTTGCATGTAAACCAGGTAGCCCTTAAGGGATAATGGTTGCTTTTCCAGTTGCCACTACAAACATTTTTGCCTATCAGCTGAGCTCCAGCAGCCTGTGCGCTATCTCTCGCCTGGCATTAAACACACCAGCGTGAGCTGCCAATAAATAATGCAACAGATTCCCCTAGCCAGGACTTTTTCTTCTACTAATAAGGAGAAAAAGATGAGGCAGCAGGTAGCGTGGTTCAGCAGCTGACAGCTTTAGCCTAACCTCCCCCTGGGTTGTTATGCAGACGGTTTTCTCATCCCACGCGCTATGGGTGGGATTTGCCTGGGTCTCGCTCATCTCCCTTCTTGTGTCCTGCACTGAAATCCCCCCCAGAGGCATCTTCTCCCTGGGAAAACTGCATCCTGCAACTCCCCCTTTGCTCCTACCCATTTTTTCTTGGTTTATCCGGGTGCACTCTTGCAAGAGTGGCTTTTCCTCACAATACCCACGGGATTTGTGTAGGTTTTGTTATGATTTGGCTCCAGCCACCAAAATCACCCCCCAGCTGCTGCGTTAAGCCACGGGTGGAAACATCCTGGCTCTGTGTGGGGCCTGGCTGAGGGCTTTGCAAGGAGAAGCCCTGGAGCCTGCTTCCCCAGTATGTTTTCATGGACTTTTTATGTTAAGGTGGGCATTTCCCACTCACCTGGATGACAAATGACCTCAGTCAGCTTTAATAATCTAGATGCTGAGCATCTACAGCAGTGATTTTCAGTACTCAAATCCTCATTGTAGGGCCATTTAAGAGCTTCTGACCAGGGCAAGCAGCCCCTCGTAGCATGGGAAACATTGATTGTGTATGTGATGAGCTCCACTCTTGTTCTGCTGCTGGTGGCTGGGCAGGGAAGCACTCTTGTGCTGTGGTCTTAAAAAAAAAAAAAAAAATCACTCTTTGCTGAGCCCACAGGACCAGCATCATGCTGAAGTGCAATAAATGGCTAATTAACCTCACCCCCACTGCAAGGAAGATATGGAGTCGCTAAAGCCCTGTTGGTTTTATGACAACACCATCTCTTAGAGCCGTGTTATTTTTCTCTTCCTATGACGGTCAGTAATGTGGTGTAGGCTTCAGCGTGCATGAATATTTCAATAATAAGCCTTTTTCTGTTATTTTCCTGTCTCAGAGGAGATAAATCTCGCTGGACACAGTGATACTGGTGCAGCCTGTCCATGCTGGGAGAGTAGGGCTTGTTCTCATGGTGTAAGGACGGGGATGTGGGGGCTCTCCAGAGGCTTGTCCTTTGCACAGCAGCCCTGGAGAAAAATGCAAACCAGCTCCCGATGCGTTTTGCAGCACGTAGAATCTCAGGTAGGGGGGAAATATGGCTGGAGCAATGAGCTTGATGCTTTGTCAGTGAGGGAATTAGGTGTACAAAGGATAAATAAAAGATGCAGCTCTCTAAATGCAAAGTAGCTCTGGTTTTTGGATTTGCACAGCCAGGCTGGGGGGGCCAGGTGGATGCTGAGGCCCTGGGCAGCTGGTTCCTGTGCAAATACTTAGAGAAAATAAAAGCTGTGCAGCAGGGAGCTTGTGATTTAAATAATTTAAACGGGTGGGAGGGGACCTGGGCTGTGCACAGGAGGGAAGGGAGCTGTGTGATGAGCACTTGGGTACCAAGAGAGCTCTTATTTATTTCTTACACGTAAAATAAGGATGGCTGTCCATCTCCATCACATCCCTTGCCACCTGAATCTACCGAATCGAGTCCTTGAATGGGGCTGTTTATTTCTCTAGCCAGCTAGAGTGACTCTTTGCTGAGACCTGGAGGAACAGAGCCTCTGTGCTGAGCCCCTGCAGCCATGGGCATGCTGGGGCTCCAGGGAGCTGGGCAGGCAGCTGTGCAGAGATCTCAGTGCCACCTCTTTATTAAACACTGTCAGTTATTTTGATTACAGATAGCTCCTTTATTTCAAACAGAACAGTTTATTCACTGCAAAGATTCTTCATGCCTGTTGGAAAGAGTTAGCGTTAAAAAAAAAAAAAAAAAAAAAGGTTTGGATACATGCAAATCATACTCAACTTTGCCAAATGTAGTAAAACGAGTAGCAGAGTTTCTTCTAAGTTACCTACTTGCATATGGAGGAGAAACAACAACCGACAGCGTGAACCCCCCCTGGATAAGGTGTGCAGCTTCCTGTGCAGTGATGTTAAATGAAGAGAACCCAAGGAATGATCAAAATGGCTGTTTACACCCAGAAAAATCAAAGCCAGAGGGTCACTGCTCCAAGGCAGAAAATAACGCTGCAAGGCTGGTCAGGGGGAGGGCTGTGGATGGATACAGAGGGGCTCCCTCTCAGCAAGGGGAGTCCTGCTTGGTCCTTTGGATGTAAGGGAGGGGAAGGATTTCCCACTTTCCTGCCCTCCCCCAGGTTTAGGATCAAATGAAAATCTGGTTCAGAAGCCGAAGTTCATTCCCATGCTGATGCTCTGCTGTGATCTGTTTTCCATCCAAAAATAAAATAAAATCAATGTCTCTTAAAAATAAAATAAAATAAAAAAAACCAAAGCATTTTACAAACAAAGCACTTCTGGTCCGGGTGGGGGTGAACACAGCCAGGTGACCCCAAAAACCTTTCTGAGGCTTTGAGGCTTCGGCTGGCACCCAGTCCTGAATGGCAGTGATAGAGGGGAGAAAACCCCAGGGGCTGGATTTCTTTTTTTTTCTTTTATAAACCTTTGGGATTGTGGCCTCTTCTGGCAGCAACAGCAATGAGCTTGAGCTGAGCCCCAGCTCCAGACTTCACCACTCACTCCCCAGGACAGACCGAGGGCCCTGCTGCCAGCTCCAGGTACCGCATGGGAAGCTCTGGAGTCACCACAGCAGCACAGCCAGTGGGAAAGGGGATTTTACAGCCAAATAAACCCCGGGCAGGCAGCAGGGCCAGCCCAGCTCTGGTAAGGCTGGAGAGGGCAGCATCCAGGCACGGGATCTAGCTCCACGCCAGCACCAGGAAGGCAAAGCCCTCCTGTGGGGCTGGTAGCAGGGACACACCCACTTGGTGTGCAATCGGGCTTTGGTCTCGTCTCACCAGGCACGCCATTCAGCAGCAGCTCCTGAAGTCAGGGTGGGAGAGGTCTGAAGTCCTGCTGTGGCATCTGTCTGCCGAGGGCTGTCTGTGAGGCCAGCCAGGATCCTGTAAGACCTGGTCACCTCCCTTCTCCGCTTCTGTGCTCTTCTACGGGCCTTGCCCTTACACCACCTTGACGATGCATTTTTTAAGGAGTTAAAAAGCAACAGCACTAACGTTTGAAAAAATCCCCGGCCAGCTTTCCCACGTCAATATTCACCACCATCCTGTCCGTGCGGTCGTCGAGGAGAACGACGTCGACGTTCGTGGCGGGGGAGGCAGGCGGCGCTCTGCGCTCCCAGAGCATCCCTGCTGCCTGCGCCCACCCTCTGCCAGGACCCCGCTTGTGGAGGTCTCGGGTTTGCCACCCCTGCCCAACGCGCCCACCGCGGTGCCGAGCATCACGTCTGCGGTGTGGCGGCGCCTTGCTCCGAGCCGGGCAGCACCCCGGCCTCCACCATCCTGTCTGTTTGCTGTGAGCCCGTGCTGTCGGTCGTGCCCACTCCGGTTTTCTCGCCCTCATCGACTCGCAGGTCCTCCTGGCTCTCGGCCCGGCCGTCCTGGCTCTCCATATCGCTCACCTGCCCCTCACCGAACTCCAGGATGGTCGGCAGGTTGCCTTGCTTGGGGCAGCGTCTCTTGAGGCTGACCAAGAAAGGTTGGGGCAAGGAGAAGATGTCCACGTTGTTGCCGAGGTCGATCCAGGTGACGCTGGGGAACTTTTTGGGGTCCTTGAGGGTTTCGGTGAGGTCCCGCAGGATGGCTTTGGTCAGCCGGTTGCCGTTGAGGGAGAGGGTGGTGAGGTGGGGCAGCACACAGAGCGCCGGCAGCAGCTGCAGCAGCATCTCGTCCGTCAGCTCGGTGAAGCACAGCTCCACCGTGTCGATGTGCTCCGAGCTGTGCTGCAGGTAGGACGCGATGCGCTCCAGGTCCTTCAGCGTCAGCGGGATGCCCGACAAGTCCACCGTGTTGTCCTGCGGCTTGCCCATCAGCACGGCCTTCAGGCTGCAGGGGGGGGGAAAGGAGAGGGGTGTAAATGTGGGGGACACATCTGCTTGGGGCCTCTTGCGGGCTGTGAATTATTTAGATGAGATGCCCAGCTGGGGGTAACCACCCATTCTTGGAGGCCGGGGTGTCTGTGCACCTAGGGGGGTTTCAAGTCTGGTTATAGGTGGTCAGAAACAAGGAAAGCACATTCAAAAACCATAATTCAGAAAAAGTGTGTATTTCTTTCCCACGTCCACTGCAAAACCTATGGAAAAAGCTGACTGTCCTGCTGCTTTTGAAGGTACAAGAAGCCAAAAACTGTAAGGAAACCCTTGCTTAGACGGACAGGAACTGCAGCTTGTGCCAGGGCTGGTGTGACACATCTCACAGCGGTGATTATGCAGCTTGCTCAGCAGGGGGACGGGGTTTTATCCTCTTGGCTGTACAGGTGGGAAACTGAGGCCCCAAAACAGGAAGAATTTAGCCCAAGATGGCAAAAGTGGGCTCGCCACCTCCAGGGCTGGGTGATGAGCTCCAGCACTGTCATCATGTTAGAGCTGTGGTGTCTCCCCAGCCTCGCTGCCGGGGAGCCGAGCGCTGCCGCCAAATCCTCAGATAAATGAGTGAATTCCCATGATGGCCCTACAGAGACTCATTAGCCCGCGCTCGACTGGAGCTTCACAGGTCAATTTATCTTCCAAAGTGAATCAAAGAACACATCTACAATCAGGACCTGTCGGCAGAGGATGGCTGCTGAGGGCTTTTGGCTGATGAATTATTCCGAGTGAATTAGGAGGTGGGGAGAGCCCCGTGCATGCTAATTGCTCTGTCAGCTGGATGAGCTCCCCTTTCTCATCCACTGCTGTGGCACAAGCACGAACTTCTCACTAAAACCTGCAGTTATTTTGCCTTTCGTTATACCCTGAGCTGGGCAATGGTTCTGCCTGGCACCTGTTGGTTTTTCCTGCTGAAGGTGCAAACCAGCCCCGACACTGCTTTTGCAGAGCAAGATCACCAGGCTCTGAGTGTCTGCTTTGGGGCCAGCACCTTGTTGGACATCTGTACTGCACGGCACGGGAAGGTGTTTTATGCTTGTCCCACCACGTGTGACCCCAGCCATGGGCTGTGTGCAGACAGCCAGTACCTTTGGAGTCTTGTCCCCACGGCATCCCACGAGTAACCCAGCTCAGGAATGGTAAATCATGTCGATTTTCACTTCTGTTGAGGGAACACCTCATAGGAAAAGAACCAAATTCCTTTTTTATTCATGGGGCCCTGATCTCTTTATGGGCTCCCATAGCCCAGTGCAAGCCTCATGCTGTAACACAAAGGCACCTGCCTGCTGTGCTGCAAGTGGAATGACTGAATTTCACCCAAACTAGGCTGTGAAATGTTAAGGCCTCCTTAAGGAAATCAAATTTTCCCTCTCTTCATGCTCCAGAAACTGCTCAGCTGTTCTGTAGGTGTGAGAGGAGCGACCAAGCGGGACACTGGAGGCACCCAGAGACCACCACGTGTCTTCCTGAGAAAACAGGGGCGGCTCTAACCCAAATGGTAGCTGCACGAATTAATTCCCCAGCCCGAAAACGTGGGGTTGTGCAGCAGTCAGCCAATTCTTCCATTTCTTAATTGACTTCTTAATAAGCTGATCCCAAGTACCCGGGAGACCGAGGGTAATTTCGATCCCTGTTCCTGCCTGCAGCCCTGGCAGAGGAAAAACCCTTTTGGATACGCGACAGGGAGCATGAGGCAGGGCGAGCATCCTGGAGCAGCGCAGTGTCTGCAGGAGGTTTTGGACAGCCAGGGAGCAACCATCTCCACCAGCACTTTGCCTGTCGCCAGCTCCTGCAATCTAGCCATAAAAAAAGGCCAGGCTCAATGCCGAAATAATGTCATTGCCACCAGGAAGGGTGTCCCCAAAATCCTTTCTGCTCCTGAAGCCAGAGATAAGGCCGGTGGGAGCAAGCAGACCCGGTCCAGTCTGAAACATTTACAAAGTCATAAAAGGAATGTAGAAAAATTATATATTTGTTTTGCCATGTAGTAATCAGGCTTGGAAGGTGTTGAACATATGCCAGAGCTTTTCAAATGATGTGTTTGAATTATTTCATTGCGTGGGCAATCTCCCAGAATATTTGCCTCCTCCTCTGGGAGGTGTTTTCTGCTATCTCCATCTCCTCAGGCTCCTCTGCTCTGTGCCACCACATCGTCAGGAACCATCAGGCCCTGTCCTGCAACATCTCAGTGCTTCACCACGAGCTCAGGACCCTCGACGGGAAGCCCTGGGAGGCTGGCAGAATGGCAGAAGTCTGGGCTGCCGTGAAGAACCACCGCCTGCACCAACCTGCCACACAGTCCTGCCCACAGGGCTGAGCACAAGATGTCTTGTTCAGCAGCAGTGGGGAAGGAGCAATCCATAACAGAGCCTCGAGAACAGAGGCTGGGAGAAAAGGAACGTATCCTGCACGGAGAGCTAGGACACCGAGGTGATGGATGAGCTCAGAAGGGGCAAGAGCAAATAAGAAAAGCCAAAACAGCCAGAGGCAAAAGGAATGTTATTTTCTTCTGCATGCGGCACCAGGAGCAAGGAAACCAGAGCGCTGACACGTGCTGGGGTTTTGTGTGTTATATTTAATATGGGGGCTTGCTTCTCCTGCTCAGACAAAATCCAAGCGTGTCCTCAGGCTCCATGGGACCGGCTTTAGCTGACACCAACTGAAGCCCCACACAGAGCTCTGCTCCTGCTGGATCCTACAGTGTGAGATTTTGGGGTTAAAGCCCAGCAACCTTCCATGGGCTCAGGCAAAACAGCGGCAAGCTTAAGCCCAGATGGTTGCAAGGCTCTGCATTGCTTCGGGCAGCTGAGAGAGAGCCGAGGAGCAGAACCCAGCCCAGGCTGATGGATGAGCCTCCCTGTGTGCTGAGTGGGCTGTGCTTTCCCATAAACAGCAGCCCCAGCCCGCAATCACGCTCAGCAGGCTCTGAACCATCACTTGAGGCTTACCCACAGGCAGGCAAAACTGATCGGAAAGCTTTTTTTTTCCTTTTTCCTTTAACAAATCTTGGATCATTACGCGTGAGCCTGTGGCTTATTGTAGGCATCCACTGGGGACAGGGCACAGTGGGGATTGGGGCTGGGGAAAGTCTAACGAGAGCTGCTCTTACTGTTTGTCATTATCTGCACATTTCAGCTGCCGGTTTGCCCTGGCAAAGCTTATTCACGCAGGCTGCTGAGCAAAAGGCTGGCCAGACAGTTTCTATAATTTTAATCTTTTTTTTTTTCTTTTTAATTATTATTAATTTTGGTGCAAGATCACAATTAGAGGAACCCAGCTGGGCTCCTCTCAGCTGCAAAACGTGGTGAAAAGAGGCTGTATCTGCTACATCCTGACACGTTGCTTTAAAATGAAGTGTTTTGGAGAGGGTGGATGTCGGGAATTCCCCCCTTACTGCCAAGGGGGCTGGAGAAAGGGTCAGGGCTTAGCCAGTGGGCACAGGGCTGCTGCAGCATCTGGGCTCTGGTTTCCTCGCAGCAGAAGCTTTAGGCAAATAGCTTACCCAGCCTAAATACCTCCAGAGAGAAGTTGTGTCAGCAATTGATCCAAATCCCCTTCACCTGAGCTGAGCCTGGGTTGCTCTGCCATAAGGACATGTTTGAAATCAAAATTGCCAGGCTGAGCCTAAGCGTCTTTCATCCAAAGAGTTGGGGCCTCGCTTTAGAAGTGTTAGGTCAGCCTTAAAGCTTATTGAACACAAGAAAATAGCCCAGGATTTGTAGGAGTAAACAGCTCTGGAAGCTCTGGTAGCTATAAGAGTGCCTTACCTACAGGGAGGATCAGAGCTCGAGCACAATGCGCAGGAGAGCGAGAGGGCTTTTTAAAAACAGCTACAAACCCCTGATGTTTTCCCTTGTTTAATGTAAAACCTCTAATGGAGTTCTCTTCCCTCAGAGCAGGATGGATCACGCAGTGCAGGAGCTGTTACTAAATGATCTGGTGCCAAGCTCCAGCGAGCATATCAGTAGCATCCTGGGGCTCAGCAATACGGCCCCGCTAAACCCTCCCGTGCCCTGGGGACTCGTGGCACTGCTGGTGACAGTTCGTGGGGTGCTGGGTTAGCCGAACCCTCAGACACACACCTCTGCAGGCAATTAGTGGGAGCTGTAATGATCCCTTCACCAGGGCCCCTTCCACCTGTATGTAGGCAGAAAGACGTTTAATTTGACACGGTTATCTCTGCATATTGTGTTTTTTTTTTTTGGCAACAATGGGAATGAAACTGATGGAATAATACATTTAATATAAAAAGAAATATACATATGTATTTATATGTTGGCAGACACTTCTTTCCACCTAAGCTGACGAAGCCTAAACCACTCTTTTCTTGCAGTCGGAGCCCAAAGCTTGTTACCACCGTGATCTCACTTCAAAAAAGGGCATAATATCCCTGTGAATAAGTGATAACTGTTTAAAAGCATCGTCAAAATCAGCATTCAGGGGCTGATCCTTGCTTTATCCCCTGTGTGGAGTGACGCTGCCTGCCTGCCTTCATGTGACTTTGTGTGGGCCTTCTTCCCTGGCTTTAATTTAGCAAACCCAAGAAGATAACAAAGGGGGAGTGGGGATAACTTCAGGGCAGTTCTCTTCTGTTTTGTGCTGCATTCAGTCTTGCTTCACATTTTATTTTTTCTTTGCTTTTTTTTTTTTTTTCCTTTGGTTTATGCATACAATTCCTGCTAACAAGTAACACAGAATTTCTCCTTAAGGATCTATCCGTTTCCCTTGAGAGGGATTTGGCTGATAGCTACCCAAACGGATCGATTACCTTGCACAAATCGCCTTTCCACCCCAAAGATCTGCAGCCTATAGTAACTGTAAAGGAAATCTCCCCCGTCAGCGGGACAGCCCTGTCCCTGTGCTGGGGGATTGCTCGCTGCTTTGCAGCTGCCTACGCTCAGTCTATCCCTCGGGAAACAAGCAAACCAACTCCAAACATGATTTAATAAAAATAGCTCCGTGGATCCTGTGAACTGTCTCACAGCAATGAGGAGGATATTATGGTAACAAGCAGCTGTAAAAACTTTTAGCCCTGCCATAAAGTTTGCCACAGAATGACCCCAAATCTCTATAGGAAGATTTTACCATTACACAAATCCCAGTGAGTTGTGGTGGAGGAGCACTTACACCCACTTGGTTACATCCTCATGCTTTACGAGGCTATTCCATAGGGGAAGACACAGCTTTCTTCCCAGCTGGAAACAGTATATAGGGTTTTGACTGCTGTAATGATAGGTTTTGGCGTAAATCCATGCACTAATCCCTGATAATGCTTTGGCAGGACGTGTTGCTGGGATGTGAAGCTGCCCCATACAAGCCAGCCTGCTGACTGCTGCCCTTTCCTGCAGAACCGAGAGCTGTTTTGCATGCAGCACCGGATCAGCTCACGAAATGTTCCCATGACCGAGAATGTTGATGTTTAGATCAAAGAGAATTAGAAGAAAGGGCTTTCCTCCTGGTTTAAATTCAGGCCATTTCCCTACAGCACTGTATAACTAGGGACACGAGATGCTGACGTGCCCTGTAATAAAATGCAACTGGACAATTCAGCCACTTCCTTGGAGGAAAGGAATCAAGAAATAAGATGAGGCATCCCCAGAGAGTGAAGAAATGCGTGTGATGTCACTGGTGAGAAAACTGTTCACAGAAATGCCAGCAAAAAATACTGAAAGCAAAATGACATCGACTTTGAAAACATGCTTCATATTTTGGGCCTTTACCTTTTCCACTTTTTTTCCTCATAATTCTTTAAAGGTCACATTGTTAAAGCACCAAGGCTGCAACACAGAAATATCTCGCTGCATAAATATCACTGCCCATGTGGGGAATCTACGGATTTTTGTTGTTTTAGGCTTTACAGAATAGGTGTCAAGATTTCTGAGAATACAGAAAAATTGTTGGCATGGGAGGCAGCACTGTACACCCTGCACTCATTTCTTGGGTAAAATAAATCTTTGATAAAAGACCTGTCCCGAAGTTGTGATGTTTGGCCAAAGACGAGTTTTGAACTCATCATAATGAGTAAAACAGAGAAGATGAGGACAGACCGCTGCGTCCTAGGCTCTTAGTGCATGAGCTGTGGGACACCCCCTGACCCAGGAGCCGGAGCTCCCAGCGGATGAAAGGAGCAGCAGCCCTCCCAGCTCGGGATGCAGCCCAGATCAAGGGATTTGTGGGAGGTCTGAAGTTGACACAGCGCTGCTGTGGCTGATAACATCGACAGTCACGTTAGGATGGTGAAAAAAAAAAAAATTGGCTGGGTTTGCATCCAAAAGTCAAAGCCACTCGGTTCCCACCACGTCTCACGCTCACCGTCCACCGCCAACATCCTCCGGCAGCTTCGGCACACATGTGTGTGGCTGGGATTAGTCAACGGCTGCTTTAGCTCCTTGCTTACTGCCACAGAAAGGGTTAGGGGATTACTAACAGTGCAGTTTAAAGTCTGGTTTTCACAGCCAGAAAGATTTCACTTCTCTCCTTACAGCGATTCGGAGCAAAGATGACTTCTTAAAATATAAAAATATGTAACTTTAAAACTCCTTCAGAGCTTACCAATAAACACATAAGAAATTCCTAAGTCTTTGCTGGTAAGAAGGAAAGAGCCAGTGGGGATTAGTTATTTTGATCTCTTCTCGCTCCAAGAATGTTCACGGTTCTGCTAAGGTTTGCAGTTTTCACATCGTAACGTGTCGACATCCCCACTGGTAACGTCCTGCCCCTGCTGCCAGAATCACAACCTCAGGCGAGCACCGTGTGATGTGGGGGGAGGCAAGGCAGACCCCCCAGGCCTGCGGCTCTTCATCTGTGGGCTTTGCTCCTGATTTTGTCCCTGATGTGTGACATCAAAACCAATTTTTCCATTTATAAAATAATTCTGGCTGCTGGGAATGACGTCACGCAACAGCCTTAAAGCCTATTGCAGGGGGAACGCCTGTTGCCGTTGCTGAAGACCAAATGCAGGGCTATTTCTCTGCTCCAGCTCAGCATTTTTTAAGCCTCTAGTTAAGAGCACAGCTGGAAGGTTTGCTACAATTTTCTCTCAAATTTCCTCTTGCACGCCCAGCTTTGCGTGCGTGTGATGCCTGCAGCTCACCTCCTCTGCGTGCCCAAGAGCAGGGGCTGCTCCAGGAATAGCTCTGTGTTTACTCGCCTTTCCTTTCCAAATCCCGCTGAATTTTCTTTGGCTCCTCACCAAGCTACACAGGCCTGTTCCTCTCGTATTCCAGGCTCAAAGCTTGCTAAGTGCATGGGGTGTTGGATGGGGAAAGTAATTTTTGTGCACCCAAGAGCATCCCCTGCACCAGGACCCTGCTAGAAGAGCCGGCAAGGGTCTTGGTTTCAGCCACAGTGTCTTAGTGGAAGGAATGCTGGATCAGGAAGATCTTCGTCAATAACTCCTTAACATCATGGATAGATTAAGTCACATTTCATTTCTGAAGGTGAACATGGCTCCGTGCCGGTGTGCTGTCTCCATAGATGTGTTCAATTCTAAAAGCTCATGATGCAAACAACAAGAAAACATCATTTTTATCCACAAATGAGCACCTACCCTTTCCATCAGCCTCAGCTCCTGCATCTCCACCCACATGATGAAGAGCTATCCATCCACTAGGGAGCAGTGTCACCCAGCCCTTGGTGCCTACAAGCCAGCACCTCACCCCAGACGAGCGGGAGGGACACAGCCCACCCGATGTCCTCCCAGCTGGTGGGGACAAGGGACATTGCCTGTCACCCCTGGTGACCCTGACATCAGATGGCCTCCTCGTGGCACAGCCCTTGACACTTCAGCTGGGTATTTATTTCACACGGGCTGAGATTTGGATTTGGAAGACCCAGCTCTGGCTCAAAACACACCTAGGCATCCTAATGTCCAAAGTAATGTGTGTTTGGAGGAAGGAACCTGATGTTTTGGGTGTGGAGTCTCCTTGAGGAGAAAGAGCTTTCAGAGGAAGAGAGCAGAATTAGCAGCGAACAGTCTTTGTTTGGGGCTGGGTAATGGAACCGACATCTCCCCAGCTGCCTAACTAATTCCACACTAGAGCATGTTTCTGAGGAAGAGAAATAACAGAGAGACTTTCTTTGCATTAAACATTTTGGCAATTTGATATTTGGTCCCTTTCTAAGGCTGACAGGTCTCAATCATGTGCTAGGATAGAGCAAGAGGAAAATGATCAGGGTAATGAAGGTCAGGCAGCTCTGTGAACAGGCAGGGGCTGGCTGCTGCACTGCCTTCCACGGACACATGGGCTGCTGGAAGTACGAAGACTGCGTTGATTTTGGAAGCTGAGAACAAAAATATCAGCAGGCAGAAGGGAACAGACACACTGAACAATTTACTCGAATTTAAAAGGGGAAGAAACTCACAATGTTTCTGGTTTTCAGTCCAAGTCACATAAATGCGACCCACCAGCATCAGCCAAGCAGAAATCACAGCTCCATTACCCGGGAACCCAAGGAAAACCCAACCAAGACAAACTCCTGGGGCACACGCCTGGGCTGCTGGAGAAGCAGCTGCATTTGGGGGAATATTTGGTGACCTACAGCCACTGCTGGGGTTTTATGGCCCCTAGAGCAGGTGGCAAGGATAAGCCAAGCAAAAAGTGCAGAATGGACCAAAAGACCACCCGCTCCTTCCCATGGCCAAGCTGCCATTAGAAAACCTCTTTTCCCTGCCGCTCAGAGCAGCCTACAGCTGTGAGATCACTGCTGTGCCACTATCACCTTATCGCCGTGGTATTTAGTAAAAGAACCCAATTAAACCTTTAAAAGCAACGAGATTCTCAGAAAATGAAGTGCTGTTAGCCCAAGAAGCAACTTGATAAATATCTCCAGCAGGGATAATTAAGCAGAAGAATGGCTTTCATTTGCATGTCGCACAGCCAGCTCCTCGTCATGGTCCAGAGCCGAGGAGGCAGGATGAAGTGTTTTGGAAAGCGCCGGCCTTACTCTTTGCGAGAGCCACCATTTATGTGTTACACGAAGAGGGATTTTTCCCAACTTGTTTTTAATTTCCTGCTAAACAAAATTCTAAAAATAAGCCTTTGGCATCCATCAAAATGCTTTGCTATAATTATAGCCCTATTTAACTTCTCGTAGAAAAATGTAAATATTGCGCTGTTGGAGTACTCCATTTTTCTTCCCTCCTTACCCCCAAAATGAAAAGTATTTATAACCTCCTTCCTATGATACATTTTGCACTCAACGAACCTGCATTTTCCTATAGAGAAACCGTGCTGGAATATTTCCAACAAACTCTACTCCAGCGTAATAAGAAACTGCAGCTGACGCCCCATTAATAACATGCATTTGCAGGAAAGGCAATTTACACTACTGCCAACAGAAAAACAATCAAGAATTTAAAAGAAAACAACATGTTGGGATTGCCGCTTCTGTAAATGACCTCCAGGAATAGAATTTGACCAGAATAAGAATTTGTTCAAGTTTACGTTAGAACAAACAATAAGAATATTTTCTTTAAATTCTAGCACAGAAAAAAAAAAAATAATGAAAAAGCTCTTGGAAAGGGACTTTTATGATTAGGTATATTAAAAATATCCAAGTCCCTATTGGATTTACATGAGCAGCTCTCCGCTACAGAGAAGGGAAGCTGATGTGACTGGAAAAAAAGACCTTTGAATCAGGTTTTAATTCTCAGTGTCCAAAAGAAAGAGGCCACAAGAAGAGCAACCACCAGTAAATCGTTCATAAAAACACATAATTTGCTGCCAATATATTTAAAACAGTTCCAAAACGGTGAGTTGAAAGGAAAAGGAGGAGAAAGGAAAAGACCAGAGAGGGTGGGAGAAAGGCAGGGGCTGGGCTGGGAGGCCGGGGGTGGATGGAGGCCTTGTCTGCATGTGGGTGGAAGGGGCTGGCATTAATTATCGTCGTCCTTTCCTGCCTGGGAAAGGAACAACCACGGTCATACCGGGTGGCCTGAGGGGCATCGGCTCCATGCCGTGGGTCTCTGGGTTACAGCAGTGCCTGCGCCCACTTCTGCCTCTTGTAGGCCTCAACCATGCCCCTTGGGGGGGGTCGAACACCACAAAAAGCTCAGGAAAAGCTTGCAGAGAACTGCATGTATGAAACCATAAAGGATTTCCCTGAGGTTCACCCGTTGCAGAGCCTGGTTGTGCTTCCTGTTCCTTGACATGGGTTACATTCCGTCAGTGCGAGGGGAAGGAAAATGGGATCGTTGTCTGGGGTTGGGGAGGGAGAAAAGCTTCAACTCTGCTCCTCCAGACCAGTTTCTCATCAGAAACCAGCCTGAGGAATCAAAAAAAGAAAAAAAAAAAAAGCCCTCTCCCAACTGCTCTTCCTGCAATTAGGGAGTGATCAGCTGCCAAAGTGTGTGCCTGGGGCTTCGCTTTCCCTAAACTGTTTATTTTATCGGAGCACAGATCACATTTGGAAGAGTTTAGGCAGGCAGGGGTCCCCCGTTGCCTCTGCTCCGCGCTGATGAGAGCCAGAGCGCCAGAGGCGGCCGCCAGCCCGGCTCCCCGGGGCCCTGCTTCTTTCTGGGGTTGCCTTGGGCTGACGGCTTCCTTGGGCCCCTCTGGTAGTAGGTCTGACGGCTTCCCTGGGGACAGGCCAGGGAGCTGAGGGCACCCCTGTTAGGAGGATCTACACAGCAAGAAGGGCTCCACCGCCAGAGTGACCAGCTGCCAAGCAGAGAGGCAGATAGAGAAAGCCACAGCGAGTGCCCTTCACCTAATATTTGCTTTTATATTTCCCTTTAACAGGCCCTTTCCGTGAGCCCAGGGTGGGCAGGGAGCAGCCACTGCCATTTCTGGGGACACAACGCCAAATGAAAGGAAGCAGGCATCGCCGAGCGTATTTCGCCGCCCAAAGCAAACACCCTCCTCCAGCAGCGCTTCACTGCTGTTGGCAGATTATTGCCCCGCTCCCGGAGGGGATTTCAGCCTTCATCTCCCCGAAAAAGATGAAAAGGGAGCGAATATCAGAGGAGACGTGGGCTGCCAAGACTTCCTTTTCAGCCAGGCAGAATGGAGGTAACCTGATACACCGCTCCGTCCTGCACGCCAGCAGCGCTCGCCCAGCTCCCGCAGTCTCTCCCGTGTTGCACATTGTGCTGGACAAGCAGGAAAACCACAAAAACCTTCCCTGAATTTTCCCTAGCTGGCTGTTTAACCTACTTGCTTTTCTGACACGAGACAGGCCCTGTTATCGGTCGTATCAAATGCTGCGCTGCAGGGAGCTTTAGGAGAAAACAATGACTAAAACCACAAGCAAATCGCCCTCTCCCATTCAGCTTTCTCAATGCAAGCATTTTGCCCTTTTTTATGTTTTCTGTACCCATCAGTGATGACATTTCATGGTGCTGTGCTCTGAGCTGTTAGAGAATGAGTGATGCTGGAGAGATCAGCGTATATCTTTCCAAGATGACTTGCCCATATTGTGTGGAAGCATCAATATATTTTTTGCAAGTTGCAGCCCCATTGCCTTGAGGATGGTGAGCCACCTTTTAGCCACCAGTGGCTAAAAGCTGACCCAAAAGCTGATTAAAGCAGGGTGGGCAGGAGGGGACTAGTTCTAATTGCACACTTTTCTATTAGCTGAGATGCTACTGAGGAAAAATCCTCATCTTCTGGCAGAAAGGTGAGACGTGATCGTCATGAGAGACTGAGCACATGAGGTCAGCTTCCTCCACCCCCAAAAAAAACAACAGTATAAGTGCTAACCCTGGGCAAGGGGAGGGTGAAACACCCGGAGAAGCATAGCGCTACCCTGGGCTCCTTGCTAGACAAACAAGACATCAGTTTGGGGCCTGAATGTCCCATCTTTTCAGGGGTGTGTCAAGCTGCCACGTGTTGGCAAGAGTCTCAAAAGCCAAACCTGATTACTTAGCACCTTGTCGGGATCTGAGCTCTGCAGTTTGGTCTCCCTGCTAACAGAGGTGCTGCCCAGCCCCTCATTGGGATGCAGAAACTCCATCTGCACTGGGCTGAGCGCTGCCATGATGCTCGACCATCCCAGCTGGGCCCGTGCCAGAGGGCACCTTTATTCTGTTTTCCTCCACCTTTTGGCCCGTTGAGCCAAGGGAATATGCCACGTCTAATTACGAAGCCTTCGACTTGAAAGGGACGAGTCCCATCTGTGGCTGGGTCACCACGGGGCGAGTTGGGACCTCAGGGCCAGGCTCCCAGGGGACAGCACCGCTTCCAGCGCTCTCATCAACCCCAGCATTTGCATCCCAGTTTTAAAGCGTTATTTTCATGCAAAGAGAGCAGCGACAAAACCGAAAAGCTGATCAGAAGCGGGAGCCCCGAGGTTCGGCTCTGTGTGATGCATGAGCTCACTGAGCACTTCATTTACCGCTGCTAACGACACACAACGTGAAAGGGCTGAGAAAAACAACCCCATGCACTATCAAAGCTTCACCATAAAGCTCGATTCCCCTAATTGGGAAATGTAGCCGGGGGCTCCCAGGAGCCAGCCACACCGGACAGCTTCTTGCAAGGTGGCCAGCTGAAAAAAAGGAATAAGGCAGCGGGGTTTGGACGAGACAAGTGGGCACGGGGTGCCTGGAGGACTTCCAAGGCAGGGAGGAAGCGTGTGCGGGGGATTAATTATCTCGCCAGCCGATTCCTACTTTAATAACAATTTCTACTAGATGCTTTCCTGAGTTTTGAGGATAGATTTAAGCAATCACCGCAATGTGCCGAAAGCAAATCTAATTTCCACTCCCCCAGACGCAGAGGAAGCGGAGGACTAATTATTAAAAAAAAACACAAAGTCACACCTTTAACAGTCAAAGGCCTTTCCTAATCAGGCACAGGATGAAAAATTACGTTCAGGGAGCAAGGTGCCACCAAGGGCGTGCAGGGATGTCAGTGGGGCTGCTGGTCCTGCTCCCACCATACCCACTGCTTGCCCTCTTTATTCTTCCTAAGGGGAAAAAGGGAAGGGCCAGAGCATGGCTCCAGCTCCCTTCAAGCCAATTATCACCTAGGAATGTTCCCTTGGAGAAAACTGAATTATTTCTTAGTGTGTTGGGGGGAAGGAGGAGGAGGATAGAGGCTGGGAGCCAAGGTTTTAAGGCACAGGTCGTGTTGGTGGCTACCTGAAGCTTTTAGGCTGGGGCAGGTTGAGCAGTGTGAGCCAGCTCAGGAGAGCACGCAAGCAGGGAGGAAAGCCCTGGTGCTGTAAATCACCTCATTCCACTCTTGCTGCCAGGGAAGACTTTTTTCTCCTTTAGGCTATTTTCTAGTACTTCTGGCTGTCGGTTCATTTGTTCAAGCAGGGAACAGCAAAGGCGATTTGAGCATTTGTCAAAACCGGTATTCATCAGCAGGAAAAAAAAAAAAAAAAAAAAGGGAATAAATGGTACTCCACTGTTTGGGTTAATTGTTTAAAATTCTGGAGCATCCCAGTAGGCTTGCGGAGGGCAACACACGGGGTAAGGGCTCATTTTACAGTGATTGAATGGAAAATCTTAAGCCCCTTCCAACACTACATCTTGCCCTGCAGCATGTACCCGGATGGCATTTCAATATGCATGCATAATTTACAGTTTAGCTCCAACAAGCTTAAAAATTTGGTCTTTGCTAATGCTGGCACTCTTTGGCTGAGCAATGTGAGCAGGGGCTGGCAGCATCTGCAGGGAGCAGCCGACTCATCACTGAGATTACGCAGCCATCGGGGACAAACTGCACCAGCAGAAAAACAGCCAAAAAGCCAGTGGGAGCAGCCCAGCGAGCCAGGGCGAGCTGCTGCAGGGCTGTGTGGGCGAAGTGAAGGCAAGGCAGAAATTTGAATCAATGGAAATCCCTGTTTGCCATGCATTTCATTTGAATCCGGTGAGTGAATGCAGGAACAAGCACCGTGTGTTTGCATGTCCCGTGCTCCGTAAGCAAGAGCTCCCAAATGCTGCATGGGGAAGATGGCAAGGGCATCGAGCCCCACTGCAGGGCATGAATCTGACAGTCCTGTGCAATGCTGGGCAGCTGGTGTGGGACACACGAAGCCAGGTCCCAGCCAAAATCAATGCTGGCTGCTGCTTTCTTGCAAAGTGTCCCTTCCAGGAGTTATTTCAGGCAGGAGAAATTCCTCTGAAGAGGCACTTGTTGTCCATAAGCAAAGGGGTGCTGGCTGTAGGAGTGATCTCTTTGTGGCCGAGGCAAATTCCCTATTTCCAAGGCAAATTACACCAATTTGAATTGGTCCCAAATGCTCTCAGGTTGGATGAAGGCTCAACAGACCTCACGCAGCACAAAACCACGCTGCAGCTGGTGTCTCCGGCTGTCGCCATCCGAGTACTGCATAACAATGCTTGCTCACGTTTTGTTTTCCTCACATTTTGCTGGAAGCATGCAAATTCATGCCCAGGCTCAGCCCCTGACAATCTGTTGGCATACCTGGGTCCCAGGGTCTTAAAAGATCCCCAGGGCAGCCACGGCACTTTCTGACAGAGCGAGGACACCGTGCTCCCTTCTCACAGCTATGAGACTTCTGCAAGCAGAAGCACTCTCCTCACCAGCTGCCAAAAAGGCACTTTTGGACCTGCAGGGTCAGGATTTGGCCTGCTCAGTCACCGATTCATCTGCCCTAAACCTCATCAGTCCAAATGTCTTGATGCTGCAAAACACCAACACGCTCACGCTATGAATGCCCACAGCGCAGGAGCTGGGATGAAGCTTTCTTTGGACACCTCCATCTGATGCCACGGCAGCAGTTTGGCACCCAGAGGGACACAACATCCCTCACCCACGCACGGGTGCTGAGCCAGGGCTCGTGTCTTGTCCCAGCAAACCGCTCTGGCACAGTAAGCAAGGCAGCACCACGCTCTCCGGAGCCACGCCAGCCCACGAGCAACCTGCTGGCCTCCAGCAAACGGCTTGATGGATCATCTGGTCTCAGCCAGATGATATAAACTCACCGAGCAGCTGGGAAATTAAACTGGTGCTTTCATCTCCATCGCACAAAACGGGCCCCAGGGTGAGCAGCGCTGGCTGGGAAGAGTGTGGGCAGTGCCCAGGAGCAGCCCCCACCTTCTGCATGCTGCTGCAGTGCTCTGCTCCCCTGCGAAAATAACTCGTTTCCACCCCAAACTCGCCTATCTAGTGGCCAGATAATTTCCAGAGGAAACAAAGAATGAAATGGGTGATTCACCACCTGCTTGTTCTCCTCCCCAGGTGGTTTTTGGGGTGTGCAGGGTCAGAGCGTGCTGGGAAATGTTGGTGCTTCCAGGAAGGGGGGGAGCAGGCTGCCAGGAGGACTCCAATTTCCCCCACAAAAGCAAGCACGGTGTGTTTCACTGCCACAAGCAGCACCTTGCAGAATGATTTCTTAATCACAGACCTCACCAATATTTGCTCCCCTGGATTCAGGCCCTTTATTTGCTCACCCTCCAGAACCGTTTGCATCTCGCCAAAGGTCGTTCCAGTGCCTCTGACTCTAAATGAACCCGCTGCTGCTTCACTACAAACACCACAACACCTTCCTTTCAAGCCTCTCTGCCTCCCCTGGGAAAGGCAGACTGATGTGCACCGACATCCCAAGGGACCCTGGCACGGGGACACCTCCGTCTTGGTCACCATCTCCAATGGAAAACATTTTTCCCTGGGAACATTTCAGCCCACACTGATACCGTGACAGCAGCAAGCATCAGTGCAAAAGAAAAGATATTTCTGGTCACATCAAGGTCTACCGAGTGCAGATCCTGTGTCTGGATGTTAATTAATGCTTAAGTAAAGGATATAGGGCTTTAATCAGTTATTCCTCTCTGGAAAATCCTCCCAGCTTGCAGCGCTTTAGGGACTTCTTGAGCCAGAGGTGGCACCTAAACCATGCTGCTTAATGCTGAAAGACATCTCCTGAGTAATTAGACTGAAGTCCAAAGAGCCCCAGGCTGGCAGAGGCAGGAGATGCCCAGTGACCATGAAGAACACAAGGTGAGGAGGATAAAGGTGATGAAAAGTGCACGCCTGTGAAATCACCTGCATCCAAATATTCCTCCCAACTCCGTCTTGACTTCTGGCACCTCACTTTTTTCCTTTTTATTTTATTTTCTCCCACGGTGTATGCTCTGAATCGCAGTCAGCCTGCTCATGGGCTGCACCGGGTGCTGTAGGTGGGCACAAGCAGGCTCAGAGCGCAGGTCCCAGCTGTGCTGGAAGGCAGCCCCGTCCCCCGTGGTCCTCCTTAGCATTGCTACAGAGTTTCAAAGCACAGAAAATACGTTTTTATGTACATTAGCTGAGTGTTGCACATACCAGACCAAGCCGAAGGTGGATATCCCCCACAGGTTATGAGATCTGCCTGCTCAGGGAAGCTCCTACTTCGTCTGCAGCTGCTAGGAAGACACTGCCATTATGCTCACTGGGGCTGCAGACGGGCAGAAAGGTCACAGAGGTGGGAAGGCTTAAAAAAAACAACCTGTAAATGCCAGCTGGCTTTCCTCCTCCATCTGCACTCATGGCTGAGCTGCCTGGCTCCTCCACTGCTCCCTCCTGAAGGAGCTGGGCTTAGCACCATTCCTCATCCTGCCGCTGCTCTCATTAGCGGGGCAGAGAGTGACACCAGAGTTCATTAATAAGGCCCAGCAAGTGCTTTGCCTGTCCAAGACCAATGCCAAAAAAGAAAAGCCAAGCAAAGCATGACGATGCTTTAACCAGGATGCTGCATGCACTGCGAGCATGCTGATGCTCAGCACCACTGACTGCTCCGAGTGTGGCCAGGGGCTGCAGAACCCAAGGCAGCCAAGGGAGAGGTTTTTGTGCCTTGCTCATCCTCCCCTTGTTTTCCACTCTCCCTCCCCCAAACCTTCGCTCTCTTCTGTGTCACGCCAGGTCTTCCCATCAGGTGAAGTCACCCCGCTGTCACCGGATTACTCTGTCCTGTGGTTAACCCCACTGCTCCCCATCGGCAGGGCTCATGCAGGGACCCCTCCTGTGCCACCAGCAGCTGGCAGGATGACAAAGGACACCAGGGCACCAGCCACGACGTGAGACCCTTCTGGGGGTCACTTTGTGTTTCCCAAAGAGGGCTGGTCTGCCTCAGCCAGGGGGGTTTGAATGCTGAACCGCCGTGATACGCAGAGATTAAATTCTCATTTCCAACCCTCCTGGGACAAGCGATGGCAAAAGTACGGTATGATAAGTTGGAGATGGACTCTCCTGTGCTTTTAGGGCAATTAGCAGGAAAAAAAATAATGCAGTAAATAACTGCAGTATTTCTAATGCTACAGGATACACATGGGGACAAGCTGCACTCCACCCCAGCAGAGCTGTTATTAGCATCTGCCACGCACAGGCAGCACTTAGCGTCTGCCCTGGGAAAGGGATTGCTTTCTGCCTGCATCTGCTGCTGTTCTGCCTGCCACCACCACCAGCGTGGGGATGGGCAGGGATGGCCAGGAGCTGTGCGAGGAGGACAGTGAGGACGGCAGCCTCCTGTGGGCCTGCTCATGGAAAAGTGTGGCACACTTTTTCCGAGCACGGAGCCTCAGGCCATGCAGGGAAGAGCAGAGATGCTTGGAAATCGCCTGCTTTCCACTGCAAAGGTGGAGTGACTTGCAACACAGCCAGCCCTCAGGGCACCAGGCAGTGTCCCAGCCTGGTTTTGGCAGCATTTGCTCCGTAAGCTGGACAGCACCGAGCTGGGGCAGCCCCAGAACCGAGGGGGAAAGGCAGTCCCCTCGACACGACAGCCACCCACAGATCCCAAAGGTCTCCAGCTCGCAAAATCCCCGCTCTTCTGCAGCAGCCTGCTGTGAACACACACACAGGGATGGGATTTTAATGAAGAGGAGACCACACAGTTCCTCCCACCAGCGGCGGATTCGCACTGGAGGCTCAGAACGGGCCATTGTTGCGGGAGCCACAACTGCTGCTATCGCTCGCCCACAAACTCCCAACAGCAGCAGAGGATTTTCATCCACAAACATTCGTTCTCTCTCTGTTTTCAAAAGGAAGGGCACATTATTCATGCGCCAGGCTTCCCCCTGTAAAAACTCCTTTTTTTTTTTTTTTAAATTTGTGTTTCACAAAGGCTTTGCAGAGAAATGCAAGCAGACACTACAAGCAACTATGAACAATCAGCAGCCAGCATTCCTCCAGAACAGAAATGTTTTGTGCCCCTGATGAAATGAGGAGTGGGATGTTAAAAGATCACTCCTACCAACAATTAAAAGCTGCTTAACCTCCATAAGTTCATCACAAAATCTAAACACACGTCTCTTCTGCTCTAACAAAAAACTCCTGCTGTGCCAGAGCAGGTAGATCTTAGCCCAAATGGGATTTTCAAGCAGATTTCTAACACATCCGAAGGTTTTACAAGAGCAAGGAGGAGCTCAGGCTGACTCCTGGGTGTAGAGGAGGACCCTGGAGTGCCCGTTTCAGACTAACATTGCCTCTCACATGAACTCCTCCCTTGCTGCAAACACTCACCCTTTGAGCACTGTCTGGAAAAAAGAGGGAAAATGCAGGCCTTCATTCTACAAAGGCTCAGCTTCTGATAAAATATTTCTGATGGTAAAATATTTGGGATGCTTTTCCCAGCCGTTTCCATGAGAAGAGTCACCTGGCCCCGAACCGGTGCTGAACTCTCCCAAGGAAGAAAATGACAGTGGTAGGAAAAGCTAGGAATTTACTGACCCTAAAGAAAAATTCCCAAGCAGTTTTGAGACCGAAGCTCAACGGGAAGCATTCCTCTTTGGCGAGAGGCCTTTTACTGGCGTGTTCCCACATCCCCTTTAACACCCTGGGAAACAAAGCAAATGGGGCACGGCTGGAGGGGGGCACCTGGCTGGAGGAGAGCCAGGAGGGGAGCCCTCGGTGCTACAAACAGGAGCTGGGAGCTCTGCCTCCTCGGGGGCAAAATATCTCCAAATTATTGCAATACTGGCGCTGAAAAAGAAGGGAGCAAAGCACATTTCCAGCTGCCTGCAGAAGGCAAAATGAGGCTTGGAGAGGGGCTCTAAGCCAGCTCCAGGAGGCTGACCGTCCACCCTGAGCTACCAGACATCCTCCCCAGGCTGTTGCTTTGTCCTCATGTGCTGCAAAACCACGTCCCCCAGGGCCAGGGAGGTTCCCCAGGTGCTGCTGCCACCATGGATGTGGAGTGAGAGGAAACCACCATTTTCAGTCCTGCTCAGGCTGGGAAAAACAAAGGAAACAAATGCTACATTCTGTCTTATCGTGCATCGCCCCGTAATTTGCATGTAACATGAAAAAATGTTTATTATTCAAGGCCTTTTATGCCCCAGCTGAGGCAGGGCACAGGCAGCAATGCCTGCTGCATCACCCCACACACACCAACACTCACAGAGGGACAGAAGACGCCAGCCAGTGTCAGAGCCTTTTATGATTAAACAGATCCTCCATCTCAGAGATTTACAACCCATCCCAGGCAACTTTCCTAGCTCGTCCCAAGAGAAAAATGATGGATATTGAGTCATAACAGAGTCAGAACCAGAGAAAACACCACTGCCCAAGCAGCGAAACCACGAGGAAAATACACGAGGTGGGTGCGTTGGCACTGGGATGGGCACTGAGGTTCTGCACCAGCAGGGCATCAAGGGGGGCCTGGATCAGTCCCTTAGGCATGTTAAGAAAGCAAAACATAAAAAGAGGCTTAAGTTTGGAGAGAATTAAGAAAATAGGTAACATATTAGAGTGCTAAATCCATATTTAAGGTCCTGAGGTGTGACTTTTACAAATGCAGAGATCCCAGCGGGTCGCAGTGCCACGTTCCTCAACCGCTGCAGCTCCCTTTCCACTCACTGACCTCTTTCCTACCGCAGTTATCTCAAGCACCCCACAGCTGTTGTGGTAGCACCACAAATTAGTAGAAACAAGGCTATTCCTTGAGTGAACCGAGAGCGATGCCATTTTTTCCACGGAATGACATTTCAGAGCAAGGCATAATGAAGCCGGAGCGTGTTCAAGCACTGACTGCGCTGCTTGTTGGGCGGAGATGAAAGGAGTCTCTGTTTAAACTGGAATTTAGCCCAACGAGATAGAGTGGTGAGACAATAAAGGGGCTTTTGGACTGAATTGGAGAGACATTGGCAGAAACCACACACGGGAGGTGGCTGCGGCTTCGGGATGGGGGAAATGTAGCGGAGAACATCACAGCAGCAGAGACACAAGAGATTACAAGAAAATTGACTGATGTGGCATCCCATCACAGCAAAACACCCAACTAGAGGTTGAGAAGTACTGAGCAACCATGCCTGCTTCTTGCATGTGCAGGATGGTGTCAATGAGGAGGTAACAACATCTCTGTGTTACTCAGATATGAGGGTCTCTACGAACAACAGTCTCAAGGGATAACGAGCCAGATCTCCTGGAGACATGGTCCTAATCCTGCTTGCTCCCCTAGTCCTTTAGTCCCTGACGTCTGTTTCCCTCCCCTCTTTTTCTGTAATCTTTTGTCAGACTGAGTTTTTTCATGGGATTAGTCTCTTCCTATGGCTACAGATAACATCTGCTACACCAGGAACCAACACTCTCTCGGGACCATCAGCAAACACCTGGATACAAATCCTAGCCCTGCCAGATTGCAGCTTCTTTTGCACTTCTCACTTCTTTAAAAATACAAAACACCACAATTACATACGTAAGGCATAGTATTACTGAAAACAAGGAGCCCTTTCCATTCCCGACAGGTGCATTCAGAGGTTTTTGGTACCATGGACCAGGACGCTGGTGGCCAAGATGCTTTGCTGAAGACCTGGGTGAGAAGGGCACTGGGACATTTATTCCCCTTTTTTTAATCAAACAGTTCCCATCGTGCAAACATGCAAGCCCTGGCATGCACGGTGACATGTGCCTGCACTGTGACAGGTGTCTGTATGTTAATTACCAGCTAATTAGGATATCTGGGAGTATTTTGTCTCCATCACCCAGCATGGGGCTGTTGGAGCATGGCTGGCTCCTCTTTCCCAGCCTGGTCCCCATCCCTGGGCACCACCACGCTGTTCTCCTGCAGAACAAGGCTGTAATAGGGAAAGAAAAGCAGTAACGGAGCAGAACACCTCTGGGTGAGCACAATGAAACCTGGTAACACGGCCACGTGTAGGGGAAAAGGAGCGGGGATAGGACAGGGGCCATTGGGGTGACTCGAAAAGCCAACTCACCAGGACTGCGGCTTCCTCTTCATGATGCCTTGGCGTCTCCACTGCGAGTGGGGGCTGAGGTGGTAGGTGAGCTGCCGGCAGAGCTTCTCCATGGCCCCGAGGGAGTCCCCCTCCTGCAGAGACAAGGGAGGGAAACCAAGTAAGGTGGCTTCAGTGTGACTGCAGTCCTGCCCCTAGGATGCTCCAACCCCGGAGCCGCTAGAAGCTGGCAAGTCGCAAGGCACTATGCTAAAAATTGGACAGGAAGGAGGAAAGAAAAACCTACTGATTGCTAGGGTGCTGCAAGGATGGAGGCATTTTGCCAAGGGTCAGCACACACACAGACATTGCTCACGGGTGGGATTCCTCCTCTGCAAATCCACCTCCAAATGCAAGCAAGGCCGGAGAGCAGCAGCCCACTGCCCTGGTGGAAACCACAACCGAAACTCCCAAGTGTTATCCATCACATATGTGAGCACTGTTTGTATTTATGGGGTCTATCCCCAGCATGACCCACCAGGAAGGTTTGTCCCGTGAGTGCCCACGATGCCACAGTCACTGCAGTTCATTCAGCAGCAGCGCCGTTATCGTTTGACACCACCTAACGGCTTTCGGCACACAAATTGTACAGAGATTTATTAAATAAACCAAACGACCCATCCGTTACTGTCAGAACCGTTTCACACAACGACAGACGCTAAGAGGTTTGGTGAGCCTGGAGATCTCAGGAAGTGCACTCATCAGAAACGCTCGAAGTGGGTATTTGATAGGAAAAAAAAGCATCAAGGAAAGCAGCAATTTTGGTGGAGTTGCCTTAATTCCAGTTAAAATTTCCATGCAAAAGGATAGCAAAATGAGAAATCATTGGTTTCTAAAACTTTAGTTCTTAAACTTCCTGAATCTGGTCCTATAATTTTTAGTTCCTAAAAATAAACTAAAATACAAATGCCAGCACCTGAACAGCTAAATCACGTCTCCTTTCAAGCTCTCTACATACCAACGCATGATACGACTCTTAATGATGCAAAATGTCTGGCTTGCTCTCTGAGAGATGACAAGCAGAGATTAAGCAAAGGAATAATTATACAACAAGCCAAGATGTGACAATTTGTGCATTCTGCCTGGTTTTATGAAATTGCTGCATCATGAAACATCTCAGAAAAGAAACAGAAGCTGGAAAGGAAGCCCCCAAATTAGCAGTCAGCCCGGGCTCGGCTCACCGCTGCTCTTTATTCAGGCTGATTGCCCAAGATTTTGCCCTGTTGCTGGACAAGCTGGACAGGGATGCTGATGAAGATGCTGTGTCTCATCTGCCAGGATGCTCTGTTACTGCTGCCCTCCCATCCTCTCCCTCCAGCCTCAGCAATGAGCTGCGTATTTCACGCAGCGTAATTTATGCAATGTATTCTCCCACCTCACCTCGCAGTCAGCAGAGCAGGACGGGCTTTATAAAGACATTATAAATATTAAATTAACCAAAGAGCAATCTGGTTTTTGACAAATCACCTCTGGGTGTGCAGGGAAACAAATGCATCAGGTTTTCTTAAGGAAGGAAAAAAAAAAAAGCAGGGCAGAAGGGGCACATCAGCAGATGGCTGGAGCAGAAACAGCAGCATAGGGCTTTAACCCCTTCATTTCAGCGCCTCATTTATCACCATGACTTTAAATAAGGGTTTTAATCCCACGAATTTTGGTGCGGCTTCAGCCTACGCTCCCCCCCAGCAAGCTGAAAGCTCTCCTGGAGGCCCTGCAGCAACAAATAGCTACAGCTCGAGACTCAGAGATGGGGGGACTCGACAGGCTCAGCACGTCAAATTAGCAGAGAAAAAGAAACAACAGAGAATAATTTATTTCGTGTTTTCCACTAGAAGGGCTGAAAACACATTACAGTCATTTTTTAATCAAGGACTCCAAACATTGGGGGCAGACAGCGGCACGTGCTGCTCCCTCTCGATGCTCTCCCCTCTGCCAGCACAACCAGCAGCCCCAGCACGAGAGGAAAACGCCGTGGATTTCCACACCTACCCCGTGTTTCAGCTCCTGTCATTTATCTTTGGGTCCGTGAGCCGTTTGCTGCCTTTCAGTTAAAGGAAAGCAAACACATTTTGCATAAAACAGAGGGGAGAGAAGCCAGAGGGAAACTCTTTAGAGAGGCTACAAATCAGGCACAGCTGGTGGGGACGCTGTGTGCCAGGCAGGGCTCCTCAGCAATGCTCTCCCCGTGCCAGTGCTGTTTGTGCTCCATCCTCTTGGAGGGCTCCTTGCACACCAGCATCACCACCTCCAGGTCCCAATTTCAGCAGAGTTGTCTGCACAGCCACAGCACGTGCCCTGCTCCCTGCTGCGGTGCAGACCCCATCACCGAGACTCCCACCTTGAGCAAAAGGGGCTGTGGTGCCCCAGCTTTGAGATAATGGTGCCCAGATCCATGCTGCTCAGGCTCAGCTGGACTTTCCCCTGCTGCACCACATGGGATGATGCTTGTTCTGAAGGGAACAGCATGCCAAAATGTGTAGAGAAAAAAAATAATAAAAAAAAAATCTGGAGGAAGCGGGCACTGTGCTGCGACTCAGCGCTGCAAATTGCCTCTGCCGTAATCCTGGAAATGACAATTAAAATTATCTCCTGTATTAGCCTGACAACTAAATTGTTGGGGAAGTGAAACGACTCCGCAGAGGAATATGGCCAAAAAAAAAAAAAAAAAAAAAGCAGAGGAAGTAAAAGCCCCAGAAGCTTGTGCTGATGCACGCATGGCAGGAGGCTTCCTGGGAGCCCTCCAGGCTCTGGTAAGAGATTTTGCCCCAAGCAGCTGCTGAGCCTCTCGAGTGCTGTGTCCAGGTCCCTGCTGGAGGCTCAGATCTCAGCTTCCCATCGCGGACACCTTCTGAGAAATTAAGCACAAAGAAATCCCCTCATGGGCACCCAGCAAACCACCAGCACCCCTGCAGGACCTTGAGGGGCTCCAAGAAAAGATGTTAGAGCAGGACGAGGCATCTTCTGAGCCCCATCTCCCTGCTTCAGCAGCCTTGGCCAGCTCATCCTTCACTAGCAAGCTCGACTCACAAGTCCTGTGGGCACAGGGCTCTTTGTGTTTTGGGGTTTTAAAACGCTATTTAGACAGCACCACTTCTGGGCACAGCAACTCATGCCCCTCTGGTCGTGGCACCACGCAAGGGTACAACAGGAGGGGCTTCTCCACACCATCCTGCAGCAGGCTGGAGATAAATGCTCCAGTTTAGCTCTGGGATGGATGCTCAGCACATCTCAGAGGCTGCTCACTTGGTTGGACCTGCCCGAAGCCTCCAGGACCCCAGACCACCAGCAGCACTTGTGGGGCAGCGCTATTTTGGGGCTGGAAAAGGCTGCAGGAAGCCTCTTTTTGAGGAAGTCCCTAAACCTCCAGCACCTCCAAGACCCAAGCAGCAGCAACTCCCCCAAGAACTCAGTGGGGAAGGTCACAGGCCAACCCTACAACAGCTTTCCCAAGCCAGCAGCACCACGATACAGCAAAATGGGCTCCCCAAAAGCACCCCCAAGCCTGACCCACATCCAAAAGCCACCCTGGGCTTCCCAAAACCTGCTTGCAGAAGCAGCAACGCAGCTGAAGCGGTGCCAAAGGCAGAGCTGGACACCCGTGCTATGGTTTAAACAAAGGCTTTTCCCTGGTTTATTGGACAAGTCTATCAGGAAATAATTGAAGCTTGCACACGCTCCCGTGGGACCAAGCCCAAAAGCTTGTTTGGAAACTGATGCAGCAGAAAAACCAGCACGGCTCGCTCGCCTGGAGGAAGTTTTAACCTCACTTCCCTCAAAATGAAAGGCAGCGGCCAAACGGGCTTCCTGCCCCCCCGCAGCCATCGGCTCAACCTAGGGCTGGCTTTTTTGGGGGCAGAGGGCACGAGCGGCAAGGAGGATTTATCTCAACCTGCAAAAACTGAAAGCTGCAGTGCTGGGTTTTGGCAAACACTCCGTAAAACAATTTTCCTTGTAAACAATGAAAAGTGCCATTTTTTACTGAGCACGTTGTCTACAAACAGAATAAGACTGTGGGGTTGATCACTGCCCTGAAATAACCTAGAGGGACAGACCTCCAGTAAAACCTGGCAGCAATGCCAATGCCGTGGTGCTTCGTGTCCGCAGAGGACCCGGCCCCTTCTAGCACCGGGCATTTGTGGAAAATGGGAACGTGAATTTGTTGCTCTGGTTTCCAGCCTCTGGGAGGAAAACCCCAGGGTATCTATGGGTCGGGGAGATGCGGCCCAGCACGCAGAGCTCCTCAGCTTTCCCAGCTGCTGCTGCTGGAAGAGGCCTGGGGGCTTTCCGCACACACAGGACAGTGCACAGAGCATGCAGGGAGCCGCATGGCACCCGCATGGCAGCAGCCACAGTTTTGGGGTTCCTTCTCCTCCACCTGGAGTGTCCTGGCTGAGCTGGCAGAGATCCAGCACAGTTCCCGGCCGTGGAGGACACGATGCTGAGCACAGGATGGAGGATGGAGGAGGGATGAGGGGAGAGCTGAGAGCAGAGGCTTTCCCTGCACAGGGCCCCTCTCCCTGCCGTTCCTCCTCCATTCTCGCCTGCCTCCAGCCCCTGGAGGAGGAGGAGAAGGCTGCTCGCTGCCGGGAGGAGCCAGAGATTCATGAGATTGCAATCCCTTAACCGATTTCAGCTGGGAGAAGGATTCGTGGCACACACCCCAGCTGCGAGCCGCCGCCAGCCCCGCGCCCACAACTGGAAAACGAGGAGGGGGCAGGAGCCGAGCTGGCTCCTGCGGGGGTCCCACTTTGTCCCCACGCAGGGCTCACCCATGGCATGGGCAAGGAACAGCCCTGAGCTGTTCTATCTATCAGATAGAACAGAGCCCATCTATCTATCCATCTATCTATCCATCCATCCATCCATCCATCCCCGCATGCAGCCCCACAAACCCCCAGGGGCTGCAGCCCACACTGCTCCCCCCTACCCATGCCACAAAAGCCAAGCTCCACGTTCCCAAACCTCACCTCTGGGCTGCTCCAAAAGCAGCAGCACACCGGGAGGCAAAAAACACCGTAAGGCCTTGCAATAAAGACGTTGTTGCAAACTCATTTGTTCTCGCTAAGCACTGAATTGCCCGCGGCACAGCAGAGCCCGGGGGGCTGCGCTGGGGCCGGACACGGTGTTAAATGGGTCAGCGTTAATGACTGCAGAGCCCTGATAAAGAACTCGGGCTGCAGCACAGCTCTGACCCAAATTAGAACAATTAGCCATCGGCCCAAGCCGGAGGAAGCGACAGGTTTTTGCTTGCATTGTTACCCAGCCCCGCGTTTCTGTCACTCGCAATCAGTCTCTGGGCAAAACCGGTGCTGTGCAGCAAATCCTACTTTGTGACAAGCCCCGGATTGGCCCTCCAAAACCAGGAGTGAATTAAAAACAAGTTCTCTCTCCTGTTTGTTTGTTTGTTTTTTATCTTTTCCAACTTGCATCCTCTCTTTGAGGCTGCTGCAGGATTTCTGGTCGCAAATGCACAAAGCCACCAGCCAGGGAGGCTGCACTTGTCCTGGGGGCGCCGTTCCCTGCACGTAAGACGTTTGCTTTCCATACGGTTTGGTGGATGTTGACCCTTAAAACACGACCTATTTCATACCCATAAAACAAGGAGAAGCTGATGGATTTCCTTCCAAGCCCCGCTTGCTTTATTTGCCTTACGTGATTAGCTAGGATTTGCCTTCCTACAAATAGTTTGGGTTAGTAGGGAGGAAAAAAAAAACAGTTGAGAGAAAAAACTATGCTCGCAATGGTAAACAGAGCTATTTCTCGGTAGCATGAAACATAAAACAGTGAGAGATGCTCTAGGAAGCCCTAAGACAGATCATCTTAAATGGGTTTTGGCACACATCAGAGCAGTTATTACAAATTAGCACGCAGCCAAGGAGAGCGAGCCCCCAGTAAACCACACTGACGAAGGGATAAACTGGGGTTGGAAGGGAATGGCAACAACATAAACCCACTCCCCCTTTGTTTACCTGCAAACACGAAATGCAAAATGCTCAGCAAAGAAATATTTGCAGAAGGGAAGAGAAAGGTTTCAGCACTCGGGTCCCTCCTTACCATGTTAAATGGCTCAGTAGCATTTGGAGGGGTGAAGCCAAAGGCATGATGCATTTGGCGGTGACTTTTTTTTTTTTTTCTAAATCTGGAAGACTGTGACTTTGTACATCTTTGTACGTGCAATTATGTGCATGGAGCAAAGCATCCTGGCTGCTGGCGGGCTGGGTAGCGGGGCAGCCTCGGAGCGGGGACGTCCCCTCGGTGCCCAGGTGGCACCCGAACGGGGCACTCAGTTTGGCTGAGCAGGGACAGAGATGGTGGAGAGCAGCCTGACCTCCTGCAGCAGGATCCTGGCGTTCAAAGTGGCCTTGAGCTGGCCCCCGGGCTTGTCACCAGCCAGTTTTGGGTGACCTGTGCCCTTTTCCGTGACACCTCTGTAATGACTGCAGCCCCGCAGCGGGCCTTCCCCGCACCCTGCTCCCCGGCCCCAGGCTTTAATAAAGCCAGCTCTGCCGAATTTACGATGCCTTCCCTTTTGATGTAGTCACGAGGAGCTGAGGTCATCTAATGGGTTTCTGGTTTTCTTTTTTTTTTTTTTCCCCTCCCCTTTCAAAGCACGGGGCTAACTCGCAGCCTATTGTTGCGTGCAGACATCTGCCCGGCAGCCACCCCGGCGAGCAGCGCCAGATTTGCCTTTTGAAGCCCTGATGGAGTTTTCTCCAGCAAATCGACCTCCTCCTGCGGGACCAGGAAGGCTCCAACCCCCCTGTGTAATAAGAACGAGGGTGTTCCCATCAGGGCTCCCTGTTTCTGGGCTGATCCCCTGGATCCTACCCCAATTCCCAAGGCCAAGAAAGGATCAGCTAGAATAGAACGAAGGTCTCTTCTCTGAGAAGAGGCGTTTACCTTCTTACAGGAAAAATGCATTTTTTTGGCATGGGAAATTCAGATTTGGGATTGCTGACCCTTCTCTCAGCATGGCTCCAGTGGCGAGATGACCGCAGAGTCTGTCCCAAGCTCTGCTTACGTCCCCTTCCAGCCATCCACAGAGCAGCAGGAGGCTTGAAATTCAACAAAAATAAACCAGCTCCCAATTTCCCACTCCACAAGGGTGCTTGGTGGTGGAGTCAGCTCCGGGGGGTGCAGGATTTGGGCCACAGCCAGTGAGACCCTGGCAGAGCTGTCAAAGCACCATGCACCACACCGCTCCATACAAGCACCACGAGGCTGCCTGCAAAAACATCCATTCAAAACTTTTTAAACCTTTCAGTCTGTCCAGAAGCTCTTTATGGACTCCTAAAAGCTGTTTTAATGCAAAAAGGGGAGAGGTGAGAGCTGCTGCTGGCAGCGCTCAGGCCATGCTGGCCGTCCTGATGCAGGACTGAGCACTCACCTAGGACAATCAATTACAGGGTGATGAAGACCCCAGTAATTAAACCCTGCCTTGACCTAGCCTAAATTAGGAGCTGGTGATGCTGCTGCAGTAGCAGAGCACCGAGAGCGGAAATTTGTAGAAATGAAGAGAAATGGAAACCAATTTTGCAACCCAGATACCACCATAAGAAGTGCTCAACACCTGCCTGGACGAAAGGCCAAAGTGCAACGCGTCGAATTCGGTGTTGACATACCGAAATGAAAAGCAATGTACAATGGGGCTTATCAAAAGAGCCAGGAGTACAAGATGAATGGGATCGCAGTGACTCAGGAAGTTATTCAGGAAGATTCGGGAGTAATATTACACTTGGACTTCGGAGAAGCAATTAAAAAAGGCAATAAAATCCGAGGTGATAGATGGCCCTGAGGGGAGCATGTGAGATAAAGGGAAATTGCAGAAAGGAATATAAAAATCTGGTGCGAGATATACTGGAGGGCACCCAGCTTGGCTCCGGCAGCAGAGGATAAATGAGCAGCAGTCAAAATGATGAGGGGAATGGGGGGGGATCAGCAGGGGTCTACACCCTGTGCTGCAATGCCCAGCCCCATCGTGCTCCCAACAGGGTTTTCTCACCCCACAGACAGCAGCAGAGCCACGAGGACGGTGCTGAGCACAGAGCTGTGTATTATGGGATCCATCCTGACGGCAGAAATCACTGCAGTGGTGGGCAGGACCCTTCTGATCACCGACCCCCCTGGCTCCTTCCACCAGCTGCAGGGCGATGGGTGCAGGACATGGTGCAGTACATCCATGTCACCTCTCACCACAACACCTCAGCCACTGCGTCTTGACAGCCCCAACCTGCCCCCGGTGTGCAAGCCACAGGAGCAGGCACTTTTCGGGGGAAATTGCCTTGGGAACCACAGGTCGGAGCCCGGCGCCTGCTTTTGCTGCTATCTAAAGGGGAACGCTCGCCATTCGCTGGACTCCGGGGTGAAGCCAGCAGTAAAACATTTGGTTATTTATGTTGCAGATGTAGGACATCACGCAGGATTTTCCCAGCCCAACAAGTCTCCCGCGGAGCCTGCCTCTCAGCCGCACCGCGCCGGGTCCCACGGGAAGCAGAGCTCAGCACACTCGCTATTTCTGTCGGAGGCGAGCAGGAGCGTCTCCAGGACAGCGCCTGGAGTATTTATGTGGTTCTCTGTGGGTTCTCAGACCCTCGCCACAACCCTTGGGAGCCTCGTGATGTGCACAGGAGCCTGGGAAGGGGAGACAAAGTCCCCCTTGCATCAGTGCCGGTCACTCCCTGCTGCAGGCAGGCACAGAAACGTGCACCTCAGGGCAAGGACACGGCCCTCAGAGCAAGTCTCACCTTCAGCTCATTCACCTTGTAGGCACGAGATAACCTGGGATTTTTTTTTATATTTTTTTAAATGATAAGATCACTGTCATAAAGCAGCAAACAAGGTCAGCTCTGGCAAAGCGCTCCCAGCAACAGCAGCGGGATGCGACGAGGCCAGGAGGAGCGGGATGGTCTCTGCCAGTGCTCCAAGAGGATGCAAAAATACAAACACAGGCACGGGGGCTGTACTGGGGTGTTCCTGGAGAGCCAGGTGGAGAGAAGAAAAGGGAGAGAGGCAGAGGAATCCAGAGGTTTAACAGATCCTAATGACTGCAAAACTCTTTGAAGGTGGAAAGGGTGGGAGAAAGGCACAGTGTCGGATCATCGCTCGCTGAACTCTGGCCAGAAATCACAGTCCCTGCCATCTGAGAGCCACCACCAAACATCCCGCTGGCAGCCTTCCTATCTGCAAGACCTTGGCTCTTTGCATTTCACAGATCCTTTTTGCCCAGCAGAGACAGAGCAACTGTGTCACCTCTGTGAGGAACCCCACGGAAACAGGACACGGCGCACCCCTCAGCTCCCCTTGCTCCATCAGTCCTTTGTCCTTATGGGGTCCTAGCCCACCCCAAACCTACAATCCAGCAAAGAAGCTGAAATTTGGGGTGCAAGCCAAGCAATAGATTTTTCTTCAGGTTTCAGTGCAGTTCACAGGACAGGGCAAAGGCAGGATTTGAAGGTGACCACACCACTGCATGACCCCAGACAGCCACCACGCAGTGCCCTAAGCTCCCTGCACTCCTCAGCAAGGCTCGCTCCTGAGACTCTGGGAATGCCCCCATCTCTCCCCATTCCCCAAACACTGGTTTGGGAAAAAGAGCCCCTGCTTTTGCCCCTGAGATGGAATCATGCCATTTTTTAGAGCATCTTTCACCCATTTGTATGGAAACTGAGCAGGGCTTTTCTGCCTGGCACATGGGATCTGAGTCGGATGTGCCCGCGACCTGTGGCTGGGCAGATTCCTCAATGTGCCATCAATTTCTGGCATCATCAGCAAATCCTCCTTATTAAACCATTCATTTCTGCACACCCGCATTGCCAGCAGACCGCTTGCTTGCCTGGCGTTCACCCTCCTATGAATTAGGCTGGGAGCAGATATTAAAGCATCCATCCACATGCCCGAATCACCGGGACAAAACCAGCAAGCAGGGAGCTCCCCTCTCCAGCTGTGGTGCACAAATCCCACCACGCACTCCACGTACATAAACACTGCTCCCACGAGGAGGCAGGGAATCAATACGCTTCCTTCCTACGGGGTAAATTATCTTCTGATTAAAAGCTCAATGAGCTGAACTCAAATGTCAATTACCGTCAGAAAACATCAATAAAACATGTTGTTACTGTTTAATGAGGTACCTGTTTCTTCATCCGTCGCTTCCCTCGGGGACACTCGCTTGGTTTTAGCAGGTTTTAGCTGAGAGGCTGCCCATGCATGGGCAAAGCTCCTCTGCCAGGAACAAAACAGAGGTGACATCGAGCCTGGAAAGTGGTACGAGGCCACACACCCCCACAGGACTCAATTATTTCAAATTATTACCCAGCATATGGTATTGTTCACAAAATAGTCTGTGAGCTTGCCAGCACTCAAAACAAGCTCAGCAAATGGTTTCTTCAGTTCATCCTTCATCACGTTTTCTCCTGGCTGTATTCCTCATCTTGGGATTCTCTGGGAGTGCGGGGCTGGATCAGACAAGGTCTGCTTGACCCAAACCGTTTTTGTGGTGTGGATTGCATCAGGATGGCTCTTCGATGTGCTTCCCAGGTGACATTTTTTGGAGGGAGCGATGCATCGAGGAAGAGGCTGGAGACTGAGCTCAAACAAGGGTTTGCTGAGCCCAGAAAGATATCAGAGCCTTCTCCAAGAGATTTCACCAACATTAGAAGGAGCGTGACCAAGAGCAGAGCATCTCATGGCTTTTCTTCTTGCCCACCCTGAAGGCGAGGCCACCACGAAGGTGAGAAGAGCTGCACTGCCCAACCATGCAGCATCGATGGGAGAGTCAGAGGTGGACACCCAGCAGAGGCAGCTTGGGTCTGTATCATCTCCTACTGAGGTTTTCTCTAGAGTAGTTGGGAAGAAAACCAAGGAGTTGGGGAAGAAATCACTGCCCTGGTGTTGAGAACTGGTGGATCCCTCCAAAATGCAGCCACAGACCTTTTCCTTCTCTTTTTGGCATTAATATCCTCACGCTGATCTGTCCCCTTCTACCTCCTCTTCTGCTTTGGATTCAACTCTGAGGTTTAATTCAGGAGCTTGGCAACAGCTGCCTTCTGAGAAAAGGAGGGACATTTGCTAAGAGCGCACCATGAAACATCTTCTCCTGCTCTGTTTTTTTTTTTTTTTTTTTTAATGATCTGCTCCAGTCCCAACCTGGGTGACGAAGGCCCCTGCGCAGCACCTGACATTTTGGAGGCTCTGCAAAATCTGCCTCTGAGACGACAAAATCCGTCCTGCGGCATTTAGGAGGGTTTGCAGATGCTTGCACAGCCGTCAGGAAAGGTCGCCCTGTTATTATGGGAACCGAGCTAGGGGCTTGTTGGCAGTTCTGCCAGCCAGCATTGAGATTTTGGGTTTAAGCAACCCAAAGAAGATAAAAAGATAACAATTTGACAAAAGTCACCCTCACCGAGCTGGATGGGCCCCAGAGGTTGAGAAGGGGGAAACAACATGGAGTTTTTTTGTTTGTCTGCTTGTAAAAACCTCAGTCAGCAGTTGTTTGTGCTCACACAACCCCCTTCTTCCAGAATGGTGCAGCTTCAGAGACTTTGAGATTACAGATTCTCCATGGATTGCTCCCCACGTGGTATCATTGAGGGAATCGGGATGTGAAAGGCTCCTCTGTCTGTACACGCTGCTGTGCCTTCGCCTGGTCCCCATACATTTGGATTACATTCCCTGGATTACATTATAATCCAGGGAATTCTTCACATCACTGGTAACAGCAAATACCGGGGGCTTCCCCCAGCTCTTCTGCACCCAACAGGCTGAAAAATCACGTGCTGGATTTCCTTCAGAGCCACAAGACGTACAAAAGTCTGTAATGGGGTATCTGATTTTCATGAGGCAAGGCCAGACATCTAAGACAAGCTAGCCAAAAAGGGTGGTATCCCATCGACCACCTCCGAGAGGGGAGTCTATCTCGTATAAGGTGATAAACTTCAGACAGGATTCATCTACTTGGCATTTTATATATTTATTTTAAAAGGACAGGCACAGCCTCCCCGGGTCCCTGCACCACGAAGTGTGGCACTATAAATAAAGGGTGCAGAGAGCTGAGTGCCAGGACCCACAGCCCCAGCAGTGACACCAAACCCGCTTCCCGGCCACATGCAGCTTTCGGACAGGGGCGGGTAGCATCCCCTCTCCCTCTGCATTCCCACTGCAGTTAAAAAAAAAAAAAAACACATCAATTTTCCCCAGCAAATATGCTGGTAGTGGTGCCATCACAGCCCATCTAGCCCTTACTGTGATTCACTTTCAGTCTTAATATTAAAGAAACTGCAAAGAGAAGGCTTTGGCGCAATTTTCCCCATGTTTCCAAGGCACTCCGTTCAGCTTTAGCTCATGCTCCAGGGCTTCTGAGAACATCTCTCTTTTTGTAAAGAGCAGAGGGCACGACACTTCCAGATGGGGAAGAACCAGAGCTGTCGTTAGTGGAGCCTGAGCTTCGCAGCCTTTTTCGTACTGCAGGATATTTTAATGTACTGCAGATGTCTAAATACCCGTAACGAGTTATCTTCACACTTGGAACAAGACTGGCAAAAAAAACCTGAGCCATTAATACAGAGCACAGTTGAATTAGCTGAATCCTCATCACCCCCTTTGCTTTTATATCAGGTATTTGGGGTTTTAGAGGTTTTTGCCTGAGTGTCCCCCAATGTGTCATCGCTTCGTACCTGTCATTTCAGCTTGTCCTGCTGCAAAAATAAGTGTGATGTCAGAAACCTGGAATGATAATTTGAATTCAAGAGCAAATTCTAACACACATGGTTAAGGAGCTGGATTATGAGCTCGGTTTTGGGATAAAGGCACTGAGCTAGTGGTCACGGTATCCTGGTTATATTCACCCTGTATAAGCTGAGCTTATTAATACAGTCTCAGCCACGTGTCACAGCACACAGGGCTGTAAATAAGAGGAAAAATGCTCATGTTACTTTCTGTACAGCTCCATCAGAAATTACATGTTTTAAAAATGCAGGGCATAAAAACCTAACATCATCTGTAAGTCAAATCCTTATCCCCCAGGGCTGAAGAAGGGTTAGAAAGAGACCTTTTCAACCAGGTCATGCTAACTACTTCATATATTTTTTTCTTGCTTTCATGGGTGACAAGCCATATAATCAAACCCACGCTGCAAACCTGATCAGTTTAGAGCTCAAGCAGGAAATCTGAGCCAGGACCAGCGTTAAGCATGGGTTCTCAAATGGCACAGAAGTGAATAACAAAATAGGTCTTTGGTCTATCCACGCCTACATGGGCAAACCCAGTCCTGCGTCCCAGCCCAGCACATCACCTCTGCATTTTCAGTGAGGAGACAGAGGACCACATTACCTGTTGGACAGTTTTTATGCCAAGCTGTTTGCCCATATCCAGTAGCCTACAAGCAAATGGGATTTCATCTTCCACCTGTCTTCTCAGTGGGTTGCAGAAGAGCAGACAGGCCAAGCTGGGCTTGGGGACGGGGTTTTGCTCAGCTGCTCCACCAGCCCTGCCCTGACCACCACTGGCAGAAATCTGCTGTGGGAAGGGGATGAGCAAAACCAACATCTCACTTTGCATTGACTGTGGACGAGCTTACACCTCCCTGGCTGCTCCCCAAAACCTGTAGGAGCTGGAGCAATCAAGCGCCCCAAGCCTGCAAGGGGAAAATGCCTTTGCCCAAAGCTTCACTTTCTGCTCTCCCCCCAGCCCCGCTCGGTGCTTATCCCACGTCCAACAAGTCCTCAAGCTGGGGGAAAGCCTGACTCACTCGCTATCACGGTCATCAGTCATCCATACATGTGGCTGCAGTCTGTGGAAAAAGAAACCGCTTTAATTTTCCAATAGTTTATAGCCAGATATTCCTGCTGGCAAAAAGAGCTGATTTTTTTTTTTTTTTTTTTTTTTTTTTTTTGCAGGGGGCCCTTTGCTCCTTTTGCATTTGTGTCTTCAGCTCCTTTGCCTGGAACACCCCTCACTGCAAATTTAAATGGCTGTGGGGAAGATGAGGGGCATCAGGCAGCTTGGTCCCATACCACGTGGCATCATTTGCCTCTACATTTTGTCCCTTTTCCCCATTCAGAGGGCAACCCTGGACAGACAGACATCACACCAGAACGCCCAAAGCACCACAACCACCTCCTTAACCTGGTGGTGTTTGGCAGTGCCCGCAGCAGAAACCAGGGCTCCCTGCCATGGTGCCGGGGAGAAACAGAGACTGCAAGATAAAAGAGAGCCCCAGGGTCACGGCTGTGGGGAAGGAAACACTTGTTCAAATGTCTTTGATCGTATGCAAGCGTCGGTAGAACGGCATTATCCATCTGTACTGAGGGGCTGAGTAACCCCAAGCACTTGCAGGTGACCTGGAGAAGGACAACGCTGGGGCTCCTCTCACAAAAGCCACCCAACCTCGAGCACCTCGGGGAGGCTGGGACCTCACGGGGCACACGGCCCAGCCTCTGCACCAAACACTCAGGTGTCCCTACGAGGGCTCACCCGATTCCTGAGCTCATGCTCATTCAAAGCACTCCAGCCCCATCCGTCACAAACTGGGTTTCGTGCCTCGCTGCTGGTTTGAATTTGCTTGCTGGAATGAGCATCCCCGGAGCTGTGCTGAGCAGCAGCCACGTCGGACAGCTCAGGCCAGCTTTTCCTGGCCCTACAGAGCACTACGTGTTTACCCAGCGCTTGGAAAAACCATTCAGCTTTTATTTTAGCTCGGGGGAGAAGCCAAGGGGTCACCTTTAAGCTACGGTGGTATAAATAGAGGCTGAGTGGAAAGAGCAACGTACAGAAAGCCAGGGAAGAGCTCTGTCCAGGAGGAAAGCGAGACCCCATCGCTCCCAACTATTTAATAGCCACCAGGGTCCACATCAGCCCTGCTTTTTCCACCTCCTTCTAGATGTGGGCAAGTTCACAGCTACCTCATCCTATATATTCACGTGGATTCGTGCCCCAGGATGCAACAGCAAACCTTTGGCAGGTTGAGCGAAAGCCAAACCTTTGGTAGCGCCCCTGGCCCAGAGCTTTCCCCTGCTCTCATGCTGTGCTGCCAAGTCTCTGCCAAAGAAACTGGGGAAGAGCAAAAGCTCTGGAGGAAAGGGACTGGAGGCTGGAAAATAACCCAGGTGACTCAGGCATGCAGCTTGATGGGGGACAAAAAGCAACTCGGTGTCTCAGGAAACCACAGCCAAGCACCAGGATGAAATTATTTTTCACCCAGCATCTTGAGCTGCCAAACGAAAGACGATTTAAAGCCCAGCCGGTGGCACCCAAACCCTGAGCAAGGCCCAGCAGGAGCTGCAGCACCATCCTGCTCTGGACTCGCCGCCTGCCACCTGCACAATCCCTGCTCTCCTCTCCAAGGCAATGCCCACCAGGGATGCTCTGGGGCTTAGCAGCTGCCTGCAAGACCCCAGGGCCCCGTGCTGAGCTGCACAGAAACACAGGGTGACGTTTTCTTTGCTGTGTGAACACAGCTGTCACTGCTCGCACGCTGGCCACCTGTCAGCATTTACTGCAGCAGCCTCGCTGGGGATGGCTGGCACCAAGAAGCCACCAGAGCCACTGCCTGGAGGGGTGCAGACCCCAAGGGATGATGAGGACCACGTGCATTCAGCGAGCAGCATCTCACGGGGACAAAGAGACCCCGTGCTGCACGGGCTCCTTGCAGTTCAGCAGCAGAGAGAACAGAAAAGCTCTCACTGAGTTTGCTGCCTCCAGGAAGAAAAAAACATCCAACAGACCCCCCCTCTGCAACCAAGTCCAAGGATACGGAGTGCAACAAGCAGACTCTTGGCAGAAATTCAGAGGCCTGATAAGCTTGCTGGGACCTGCAGGAGTATCAAGGCCCCTGCAGGAGCATCAAGGAAAATATCAGGGCTGCACGGCGTGGTCCCCAAGAGGGGCTGGGTCTTGCTCTGATGTCCCCCCAAGACATGGTGCTGCTGCCCCCCAGGAGGGGCACAGGAAGGGCTGCACCCTACATGCCACAGGAGATGACCCCATCTATATCAGGTGTGAAACCCTCCTGATGTTGTGTTCCTGGTGCTCCTCCATCAGAGCTCCATCACATCTGCATGTGAGCAGAGCCAAGTGCAGGGTATGGGGGTGGAAGGGCTTCCTCTGGAGCACAGGGAGCTTTTTAGTAGCTTATGGGTCCCAGATGGCAAGTTCAGGGAAGCCACAGTGCTCCCACACCCCCAAGGAAGCTATTAGGATGGAGCCGTCCCACCAGAAAGCCCTGTAAGCCCTCCTTTGTGCTCACCAGAAAACAACGCTCAGCCTCTTCCTACAACTCCATTGTTTTAAATTCAGCTTGAGTCCCTGACAAGCAACGTGCAGGGGAGAAGAAAAACACAACTGTGACAGAGGAGCCTTCAGCTCCCCGCACCGTGCTCTGATCTGTGTCCAGACCAGATAAGAAAAACACTGACAGAAATGCCTTTTTTTGTGAGGAAACACTTTAAGGGGAGTCGAGCGAGCATCACTGACCACAGCTCTTGCTCAGCCTGCACAGCACTTGGCAGAAGCAAGCAATTTCTTCTGCAAGGTGCATGTTTTAGCTGTTTGCGCCCAATTCATCTTTGATGCACAACATGTCTCTGTGACTGCAGCGCCAGGACACAGCACACAGAGCTGTGCCATCCTCCCAGGCTCACAGGAGAGCGACTGCAGCACAGGGGGACAGGGAGATTAAAACATCCCCCGGATCTGATGCCACCTACGTCTGCTGCAATCACTGCTTGGTAGCTGTTGGTCTTCCCCCGTTCCCTCTCCCCCTTATCCAGTGTGTTTGGAGCTATCAGACATCTCACACCACTCTGAGCCTACGCTGCTCTGAATCAGACACCAACAATAGTGCTGATTTAAAAGGAAAGCCTGGGGAGAGAACAAACCCTAATTATCCAAACAGCCAGTGGCCACGATGCAAAGTCACATTAGCTGTGGAAGAGAAGAGAGCCAGCCTGGGATTTCCAAAAGCCTGTATGCTGCTGTTGATGCCAGGGAGCAAACGAGGCCAAGAGTTTTGAAATCCCCCATCTGCATGAGGCTATGCTTACAGTGAAACCTGCTCACAGCAGAGCCCAACCAGCAGCCCACAGAGGCTGCATTTTTTTTGGCAACCTGGCCTTGCAGGCACAGCCAAGGACTCCCTTGTCATTTGGGGTCACAATAAATATTGCACAAGGGCAAGGAAGGGTCTGCTGTCCTTGCAAGGCAGAAAGTGTTCTAACACGGCAAGTTTGTTAACGTAGAAACAAAAAGCCAAAGAAAGCAGAAATAACATGCAAAACTAAGTGCTACAACCCAAAGTACTCACATTAGGTTAATGTCACCAAGACGGCTGAAAAGCCCAATATCATGCAGTCTAACCATGATCTCTGAGCATGTCTCCTCTCTCCAAAAACACACTAGCATCGCAGTAAATAGGAAGCCTTTTGCCTTGGGTGAAGCCCTACACTCCCAGTGGAGCTGTTTTCCAAAGCAGCACGGTTACAGGATGTGACGATGCCGTGGTACCTACCGGCTTGGGGCAGTGGATGTACCTAGCGAGGCTGATGATCAAATCGTGAGTGATCGGATCCACCAGGTTTCGAAAGCTGGCGTATCGGTAGAGGACATCATCCAGAGAGGTCGACTCCATTCCTAAGTCCTGCAGGAGACAGAGTAAAGGAGCAGTGTTAGATGTGCTACTAAAGCCAGTGGCTAGCACAAATCTTTTAGATTAGCCTGCAGTGATGGTCCCCACGAAGAAGTCAAGAAGAAAGTGATCCCTACCACCACCCAACACAAGGAAGGGACACATGAACATGTCACCCTGGGGAAAGCAGCACTCCTTGTGCTTTATCTGCTCTGCAAAAAGGCATTAGGGCTGCAGATCCAACACCTCGATGCCCATCACAAGCCAAAAACCCAGTGAGCTGACACCAGGTGTGCAACAAGGTAAAATCATAGATGACTCCAGCAAACACAGACACTTGGCTGGTGTGAAACTGGAACCAGAGAACAGCCATAGCATAGCCGTGCTCTGCATCTGCTGTGCATAAGGAGGAAGGAATGAGCCTCAAATTGCAGAAGGATAAAGCCAGGGGCTGTGGGGATGGCGAAGTGCTGGAGCAGACTGGCTGGGGAAGGGGTGGAGGCTCTGCCGCTGGAGACTGGATAAGGAAGTGTCAGGAACAGTTTCGATCGAGCTAATCCTGCCCTGGGGATGGGTCAGACCTCCTGAGGACCCCTCCAAGACTATTTTCTCTGATTCTCAATCCTGAGACATCATAATCTGAGGAATTTTGGCAGAGAGCTCGTCATTCTGTGAAATACATTAGCGCACAGGGACGAGGAGAGGAAGGGTTATATGTAGTGTACTCCGTTTACTTCAAATATTTCAGCTCCACTGTAGTTTTATTTCACAGCAGCAGCTGATCAGGGGACAGGATGGCCCTCAGATGAATGTAGGTTGCAATGAGGTCTGACAGCCACCCCACAGCATAACCCCATGCCAGGGCCAGTGCAGCAAGCAGACATGACTCAAGACCCAGCTGACACCACAGCTCCAGCAGAGCTGGGCTTGATTTCTAGCCCGGCGTTCCCGAGCAAGCCTTTTCCCTTTAGCCTTTTATTTTTGACAGCAATGGGCTGTTCCGTGTCACTCCTCACAAGCCTGTTTTCTCTTGTGAAGAGTGAAGCCCAGAGGCAGCCCCTTCTATTTGGCCCAACAGGATTAAGTGAAACGACGGCCTGTAGGTCCTATTCACCTCTCCTTTGGGCAACACGTCCATCTCCCCACAGCAAGGACAACACCATGGCTACCCCAAAGCATTTACTTTCCAGATGATGTCTACGAGGTTCAGCAGGCAGGGACACACCACTGCTGAGAGCGGCCTGCCACCCAGCCGCGTGTTTTGGCGTGACAGAGGCCCTGTGCTGCCAAAACCTCGTGGCAGTGATTAACGGGCAGCCAACGCTGAATTGGTGGAGATGTGACTTGACGAGGAAGAACTGACCATCAACATCACACCAGTGTGAACCTTTCTGTGCGAAATCCCAACCCCTGGCCCTCCAGGCCCTCACTGGCAACGGGAGATGATTTGTAAACTGGTGGGCTGGCCTAGTTCTGAGCTTTTCCTGAGCCAAAATACAGCAGAAATGAGGAATCATTTCAACTCTTCACCAAAAGTCAGGCAAGTGATGAAGTTTTCTGATGCATATCTCCACCAACACTGAGGAAAATGTTTTTTGATCCCTGAGAAGAGCCATGCTGGAGATTTGTCCACAACCCCATTAAATGCCAAGTCCCCCTTTCACATAGCTGGCGGCACCTGGCATTGAGAACACTGTGATGTTTGAACACACACACACACACACACACACACACACACACATCTCTGGGGGTGGAAATGCCTGCAATTTGTAGCCAGCTGGCTTGGGGCAGGTAGAGACCTCCACATGGCCCTGGTGCTGTCTCCCTACGTATCCCATACATAGGAAACCATAAGCCCACAGAGACAGCCCCATTGCCAACTTGCCCTCCCCAAATTTCCTTCCTGCCACCCCCAGAACTAAGCAGCTTGCCAAGACCCTTAAGCTCAGTGCTCAACATCCACCTCTCCACAAGCATCTGGTGAATTCTGGAGGAAAGGAAGCGGGGATCCCACATCAGGGCCAGGGAAGAGGCATCCACCCTCGTGGCTTCCACACTGCAGCATTGGCACACGTGAGAGCCCTGACAGGCTGAGCCGGAGCAGCAGGTCTGGGAGTGACCGCAGCCGAATTTTGTGCAAACCAGAGTAAAGAGATCTGCTGGTGTTTTGGGTGCTTAGTGTCTCGAAAGGAATGCTAACAGGTTGATGTTAAAATCTTTAACCCCGTGCAAGGCTGAACGTCAGCTACAACAAACTACCCGGGGTGGTTCAGCCCAGTGATGGCTGAACTCCCAGGGATTAGTGGCGGTGCCAGCAAAGCAAACCGGGTCCAATCCTACCAAGAATTTGAGGCTGGAAAGGGCTGAGCTGCAAAAACAACAGGGAAGTTTCAGGCAAAGAAGGAATGAGCAATGCCAGAAACATGCCTGGAGGAGAAAGCACGCGGTGCTCTGGTCCTCTTGGGGAAAACCAAGTGGCTGCAAAGAAAATCCACAGGATAGGAACCCCAGGGCCAGGTGCTGTTGTGCCAAGCTGGGAAAGTGAAACATTAAGTTATTTATAAGGTGCTGGTAGCAGGAAGGTGCTATTTGACCCTGTGGGAGTTGCAGTCTGGCTAAGGCACTCAGTAAAAATTGGAAAGTGCCAGACACACATCACAAGGCTGGGGTAATTTTATTCACGATCATCCTGCAAAAATCTGTCCTTCCTGGCTCTCTTCTTATTTACAGTCTCTACAAATAACTTGTTATTTACTGAGCATTTTGCACTTCTGCAGAACTTGTCATGTGAGGACATTAGAGCATCTCACAAGCGCAAATTGCATTTATCACCCACAACCACAAGCACTTGCACTTAGAGATGATGTATTTAAAAGGAAAGGATCCCACCAAGGCATTATCTCCCTTAAAGAGCTAAGCAAAACAGCTCCATGAGATGCTGTAAGTCCCACACGCACGAGGAAGAAGCCCATCTCCAATCTGTGTCATGGATAAGGCAATGCAGAGTCCAGGCCTTGCTCTATAAATGCAACTTTTAAAGTACAAGTGCAGAAGGGTTGGGTACAGCTGCTTCTGTAGGAAGCCCAAAATCAATCTGGCAGTAAGAAAACATCTTTACTTGGTTTAAAAAAAAAAAAAAAAAAAAAAAAAAGAGAGAGAGAGAAAAAAGAAAAAAATGAAAAGAAAAAAAAAAAAAAAAGAAGGGAAAAAAAGATACTCACAGACCTAAATAACCTTGTTACTGCTAGGAGTATCCCTCTGGCACCAAGTGCAAGGCTTTGCCAATGGCTGCAGACACACTGTTTGGTACAGAAGAACCCCAAGCAAGCCAAGGCAGTTGGAAACCCACATGCATGGGGCTGTTCACCCTCCCCAGGAGCACCCAAAAAAGCCCCAGAACAACAAATCCAAGTGGCCCCAAGAATCAAGCAACCAAGCCTCCAATTGCAAACACACCTTGTTTGAAAAATAAAGCATCCCTATCTATTTACAGTCTATCCCACAGCTTCTACCAAATTGACACTTAAAATAATGAATTCATCTGAGGGTCGAGAGCTGGGACTGAGATGTCTGCATGCACAGAGCTCCCCAGGAGCAGCACTGCAATAGCCGTGTGAGCCCAGCAGTGCTGCTCAAGCAGGTTTGGTTTTAATTAGGCTGGAGAAACTATCTCCATCCTTCAAGACTTTTTCCTCTTGTATTTCGGCACTGTGTAGATCCACGAGTGATTGCGCAGAACTGGGTGGGTTCAGGAGCTTGGGCTCCTTTTTAAGAGGAGAAAAAAGGGAAAAAAAGCAATCCTGCAAATAACACAGTGCAGGGAGACCCCCAAAGCCAGCTCCCACTCTTCTAGGGAGAGAACACCCTCTCCCAACAGCAGGGTGGCTGTTACCTGCCCAGTCTGATAGAGCTGAACATGAGGATTAATCTGACATGAGGTCAGAGCTGGATTTGGCCCACGGTCATATAGCATCACTGGCAAACAACATGCAGTACCAAAGGGGCCGAATATGGGGCTAGGCAGGAGTAATTCCACGCACGCAGCTCTCAACACACCGGGATCTTTCAGGATCAAGCCAGGCTTAGCATCTTGCCACCTCCCTTCGAGCATCTCAGAAGTCTGACAGTTTTCAGCTAAAATTCAAATATAGAACCAACAAATCCGAGAACGTCTCTCTCCTGGGAGAGCTCACATTTTTCACAGGAAGCTTCCCCTCCTCCCTCCCCGTAAGCATTCTTCGTGCACAGATGTCTTTCTCAGCTGCTCCCTAAATCTCTCTGCCACACCAGCATCGTCTCTTCCCACCACATGTAATATTTTAAAGCCACTCAAGGCTGAAACTTGTTCGAGGCCAAGCGATGAGCTCATCTGCAATTTAATAACTTCGCACCAGCTCAGGCTGTCAGCAGCAAATCGCAGATCGCGAGCTCTGGAGGAAACGCCCAGCATCTGGCTCCAATCTCTGTGGGATTTTACAGCACATTTCCTTTCCCCGGAGGATTCTTACCTGGACAGCAAGCACAAAATAGGAAAATAGGTGTATGGGTTAAAAACAATGGTATTTATGAGCTGGTAAGACCACGGCTGTCTCAGTGCTGGCTAGAGGGGTGTTTGTCTAGTGTGCACCCAAAGCCCTGTATGGGGCTGTGATGGTTTGGGGAAGGTTTGCATCAGCAGAAGGGAAATGTCCCTGCATCCCTGAGCTGCCCCAAGCCCCTGGCATCCTCAGGGGTGCCAGCAAGAGAGGACCAGAGATCTCAGTGTCTCCAAGATGCACATCCTGCATGATGCTGCTGCACTGATGCCCAGGTCAGACAGGATTTGGGATCAATGAGACAAGCAAGCAGAGAAAGCTGGGATAATGGAAAGGGCTGAAAGCATGGTCCCACTCTGCTCTTCTTGCTGCTCATCCTCCCTGCCCTCAGCCATGCCCTTCCTGCAAGGTATCTGATTTGTTTCTAGGTTTGGGAGGCCAGGAGAAGGCCAAACCCTCGCCAGTCCCTGGGGACGGCTTACCAGCTGGGGGCAAGGATGGAGGGATCACAGCCCCCTGCCACCAACCACCTGCATTCAGCCTCTGCAGGAGGGGTCTCCTGCTGCAATGCAAACATAGTAGATTTCCAAAAAGATAAAAAAGAAGGTTGTGAAGGAAGTAGAGATTTAACTCAGAAGTCCAGCAGGAAGAAGCAATGCCTCTCTCCACGGCAGCCAGCAAAGGAAACTTCCTGGGCACAGCCAGAAAGGCACAAGAGTTATTTCCCAGTTATTTTGGGAAAACAGCAGCCAGGCACGGGTGCAGCCACAGACCTCAGGGTCTGGACTCCTTTGTGCAAGAAACTACAGGAAACAACCCAGCTCCCCAAACCCCTGCCCAAACTCGGGGCTCACCACTGACTTCCCCAGGCAAACCCTACATGAGCAATGCCATTTTCCCAGTGAAAAAGGAATAAAAAAAAAAGGCAAGCAAGGCATCGGGAATCATATCCCTAGCTTATCTTTCCCTATTGCTGGGCATAAGGATTTTTTAGTCCCTCTCTGCTGCCTGTCAGGAACTGCAGCACAACACCAAGAGCCCAGCACTCGGCTCCCCGTGCTGCATTTCCATGAAAGCTGGCACCGCGTGATGCTCCCCAAGCCACCAGGAGCCATAAGCAGCGGAAGTCGGGCACATTTTCTCTTATTAAACTATTTGTCACTGCACGCTGAATCACAGTTAGAGGAAAATTCAGCAAGTCTGTGTGAGAAGCCAGGCGATAGAGCAGGGCGCTCTGTCGCTGCTTTTATGAACAGGGAGGGAAGGCAGTCACTGGTTGCCCAAATGAGGTTACTGTGCAAAACATCGCCCAGAGCTCCTTGGGTCTCGGCTGCTCATAAATATCCCCCGAGCTGCTATTTTGCCCAGCACCTCTTCCAAAACTGGTTCTTATCCACAACCAAGAGCCAGAGCAGCATAACGGATCACCAGGAGGAGAGGCTGGTATTGTAAACAAGCATCAGGCACGGAGGAAGAGAGGGATTAGTCCTGAGTGCAATCCATCACCCACAGCAACTCCTCTGGGAGAGGCGACTTCATGAGGAGGGTATCTGCAGTGAGTGAGGCTGGACTGGAGACAGGCACGGGAGATGGGATGTGCTCCACAGCGCAGGGTGTGCACAGGCCATGGGACTGCTCCACGAGGGAGGATGGATGGAGCTGCTCGGTCCCATAAAACACACTACTCCTTGCCTTTAATCCTTAGGATGTTCGTCTCGATCGTCAGAGTCTGGTTGAGGTTTGTAAGCCAGAGAAAAAGCGTGTGTTTATGGATCCGCCAGCTGCAATCTTCCAGGCCTGGCCACAGCCCCTGGAATCAGCCCCCACCTGTTTTGCATGGGATCGGCCCTCCTGAATTTGCTTAATTGCTAATTAGTTTGGTGCTGCCTTACTTTCTGCTGAAACAAGGCTGGACATTGCTGGAGGGCAGATGATTCTCTGGATGCCCAGCACCCCATGTCTCCCACGAACACCCCTGTAACCAGCCCAGAGACAAGGGTGGCAGTCCCCAGCCCAGGCAAACCAGCAACTGCTGCTGTGAATTTCTGTTTGTAATCCCCAGGATTGGTGCAAAACTGGAGTTTTGCATGGGATATTTTCTGTTCAGGAGAGTAAATACTGGTCAGGAACTGCTGATTGCACGCTCAAGCCTCAAGTGAGGGTACATTTAGAGAAGAGTCAACGTTTAAGGGAAGAAGTAAACGTTTGCCTGGCAGATTGACTCAAATAATAAATGGTGGCAGCCCAAACTCCCTCCAGGAGGCTGGAATTTTGGAAACAGAGAGAGAAGGATTAATGGGCAAAGATACGATGCTGCCATCTCAATAATAAACAACTAGGAATAAGAGATTGGAAGAAGAATGTGCCTCGTTTATTTTAATCTGTGAGGCAAATGTAATTACCCCAATTGGAGTTAGGCCAGGCCACAGCTCGCAGACATTTTCAGAAAGGTGCCTGTGGATATTTAATGGGAACAGATAGCCCCCCACCTTCATTTACAGAGCCGGTGGGATCCCAGTACAGGAAGGATTTAGAAACACTGCCCGGGGAAGGCAACTCCAGGCTCTGAACAATTTAGACAATCTAGGTCCACCGATGCCTTTAACACACACTTTTGTCTTAAGCTCACAAAATAGTATTCACACACCCCTCCTAAAGCAGGAGGAGCTGCCCACAGCCCGGTTTCCCATTCAAGCTACTGCTGGTCCATCACTTTGGGACCACTGCTCCTGCTGGGACCACAGCCCACACAGATCCCACACCAGGAGGCTTCGGGTCCCTTCTCTCATGCCCCATTACCTCTGCTCTGGCTGTTGGAGCTCCCCTTAACAACTCCTGGCTCCTCCTGTTTGCAGCTGACCATCCAGCAGCACCAGCTAAGTTTTTAAGCTTTCTTTAGGTCCCTGCTGTTTTCTTGGCAGCTCAAACATCTCTTGGACTTGGAAGGGGACAGGAGATGCCTTACAGCACTCAAGTCTTATATTTGAGCATGCAGTTCTTATGTTCTTGTGCACCTCTTTGTTTACAGGAGCAACAAAAAGGCAGCACAGGGATTCTTGCAGAAAAGGGGACAGGATTTGCAAGCAGAAGGGAGGGATCGCTAATCTCCCTAATTTCCACAGCCTGTTACAGACCTCCTGGCATGTGGGCACACAGCGAACAAGTGATTCCCAATATGAGGGCAGCACAGCGGCGTTTCACCACACACACTACAAACCATGGGAGTTCCTGAAGCCACACGGAGCCTACCAGAGCTTTGTGCAATCTGCATTTATCTCTCACCTGCTCTTATCGAATTTAATTAACAGCAATGAGCCAAGCACACTCACTGTACACAGCCCCACTTGCGCACCCAGCATGGGCAGCCTCTGCCAAGGGATGTGCCAAGAGGAGAGCCCACGAATCCTGCCTCAGGTGGCCCGACCTTAATAACAAAGCCAGCAGGCAACCAGGCCTGGCTGCTGTCTGTCCGTCCTGCCGCCTCTCTGTCCTCCAATAACTCCAGAAGGCAGCCAGTTTCATCCAGCTATGGGAAAGGGACAAAGCTGATTAAGGTCCCATAAGTTTGGGGGAATCAGCAACAGGGGAAGGAGGAGATCCCAGCTAGGGGAGGACCAGGACGTGGTTGCAGCAGACGGACAGACAGCAGGACAGATGGTCCACAGCTGCCATCGGGGTTGCTGAGCTGGGATCTCAGGCAAGATGCTGGCAGAAGCTGGGTTTCCCCAGAGCCAAGGTTTGCTTGGTGTGACGGCCACACTGCACTGAACCCGCAGCATCGATGTTGTTATCGTACCACTGGGAGCCTCCCGTACCCCCCCAGAAGAAATCAATCCCTTCCTGCACGTACAATAAGAGCCTGCAATCCAATAACAGCTACCTAAAACCCGGCTTCACTTCCAAGCCCTGGACTGATTATTATTGCATTAGCTACGGAGGGACGTATTGTTATCACTCAATAAATGCGAGCTCTACTTCAAAGGGACTGGATTTCAGCAGTGGAAGAGTACACAAATGCTTTGACAATTGCTTTGGGATCCTTCGAAGCAGGTAGATGCCAGAACAAAACCTGAAATCTTATTGATACAGACTTTGTAGTAACAATGAGCGACGACGACTCCTCAGCACAGCTGGCTCTCAGAGGAGGTTATTCGAGGGAAGTAATTGAAGGCATCGCTCAGAGAGAGAAATATTCAATTAACTCCTTAAACTGACTGCCATGGACCAATGTGGGCATTAGCAAAAAGATCATTTAAAGGAACAAACTGCAGCTGACTCCAAGAAAAGCATCTCAAGACACTTTATGTGCCAGCAGGAGCCTGGGCAGGAGGAGAGCAGGGGCAAAGGAGGCAAAGTTCCCTGGAAGGAACATGAGATCGGTGGATTTTAGCCCAGAGCCAGTGATGGGGAGCCAGGGTGGGACCTGGCACTGCAATAAAATCTCCTTCAGCTAATGGCCACCTGTTCCACACCACGTCCAGAGCCTCTTTCTGCTCTTGGTACCTTCTCATCACATACAAGAGGCTTCTAGCAAAGGAGCAAAACACGCAAACCCCACAGCACCCAGCTCGTTTTCTTACTCAAGACAGAGCAACAGGAATGGAATAAAACCAGAGGTTTCCACAGCTTCCACCCGCTTGCCAAGGAGGCCAGCGGAGCACAAGTAATTAATATGGACACCATGAATTTCAGTCCTTTCATTTGCAAATCCAGCATCGCAGCTCACCTCAAGCATGGACAAAGTCCATTAATAAAGCAGATTCTTGTAATGGGATTCAAAGCGATGGCAAATCAATACATAACACGCTCGTACGCTAGACTAATTTATGCTTTGCATAATAATCAGGGCAACTGTACTTCTGGGTATGTATGTGGAGACACGCTCAAGCCCAGCCCAGGCCACCTAAGGAGCTCAGCAGGATGCAGCCAGGTTGAAATTCCCAGAAACAAACCCCGATAAACACAAAGCGGACACAGCACGGGGAGGATAAGGAGGAAGGATTTTACATAGCACACAGGGTTGGCACTCCTAACGTCACCACACACACAAAATATCCATCTTGTGCCTTCTCGTCTTCGCTGGAACAACAGAAAGAGGCTTCCCAGATCGCTGAGTTTTGGTAGGGATCCAGTGCTTTGTTTTCACTCTGCCCACAGCTAAGGGAAAATTAACAGCGTATTAAAAGCTCAGCCCTCAGAATCTCTCATTGCACTGCCAGCCTGTCCATGGCTTTCCCCCGAAGCTGACCTCCCCTTCTGCAGCCCCCAGGCCACGTTCTCCCATTGCTGAGCTAAGGCACCCACCGGCCTGTTCCCAAAAGTCAGGCAAGGAGGGGAGGGAGCTGCTGGCTGCAGCCCCCATCCCACTCCAGCACAGCTCCCCGGTAGTCCCATCTCATGAAGTTTATGGCTCGTTTCCCCCCAGACACTGGCAGCAGATGGATCAGAAGTGGTTTCATTAAGCACCCATCACACACACCTTTGCACAAAGAAACCCGCTGTACCAAACTATGGGGTCATAGCGGCCAGCCCCAGCCTGGGAAAAAGCAGGGTTATCACCCACTTCCCCTTCAAACTCCTCATCAAACCTGTGAAATGCTTTTTTTTTTTTTCAAGATCCGTGCCTGGAAGTGTGTCACGGCAAGCTGGCACCAGAGCTAAGGATGTCTCCAGCCAGGCACGGCCGTGCTTGCTTCCAGCTGGAGGATGCCCAGCCCTGATGCCCGCCCGCGGTGAGGGTTCCCCTGGCACTGCTCTCCTGTGCCCAGCCCTGGCCCGAGGTGCAATTGTAAAACTGAGTCGTGAGATAGCAAAAAGCTACGTGACTGTGATTTGCCTGACGTAGGTCTGCGAGGAAATCAGTGAAAGTGCTCGGAAATGGCAGCAGAAGACCCACCAAAGGGGTCTGGCTTTGGGGATGTCCCCCCAGTCCTGTTCTTTATCAGCAGCAGGAGTCAGGACTCTCCACATTAGACCTCCCTTGCAATCCCTCTTCAAGCATGTCCCACTTGCCTGCAGCTCACCGGCCACCTGTGTGGACCAGAAGAAGCAGAGCAAGCTGAACCCACGGCCCCTGGCTCACCCCGCTGCTGCCCCTGCCTGGTCAGCTCCCCGTCTGCACAAACCTTCAGCTGGGAGACCACGGCTCTGCACTCCTCCTCTGTGATATCTTATCTCGTGCTTGGCAAGCCAAAAAAACACTTAAATACCTGGTTAATTCTCAGCACACACTCTAGTCCTGCTGAAGCCAAAAGGGTTTGGAAAACCTCGATCCTCTGCCCCTGCAGGGCTGAGATCCGTGGGAACACAGTGCAGGAACCCACCCTTGGCCAGAAAGAGACCCCACACGTGGCCAACAATGAGAATTCATTCCCAGGTCTCATTTACACAGCAACCAAGCAGCCTCTGCTCTGCTCCATGCTTTTTGCCCTATTTGCAGGCTCCGGGTCCTTTCCCTGGGGGAAGAGGCGCTGCCTGCACCCCAAACCCGAGCAGCACCCACGCTGGGTGGCTGCTGCCCCCTCGGGAAAGCACCAAGAGGCGTCAGAGTCCCCCTCGATTAAAAATGAGACTATTTCTGCTTTGTTTGACAGTCAGGGCCATTAAGCTGCTCTTGTTGATGTTTCCTTTCCCGGTGGATACGCCAGGAGCACGCATGCCAAACGAACTCGGGATGACCTGGAGAGCAAACCTTTGCCCGAGGAGGTTTTTGCTCAGCACGTGGCAGCGCGCTGCCCGGCGGGTTTCATCGTGCTGCCCCTGCGAGCACAACCACACCTAAAAACCACACCTAAAACCTGCTTCAGGGGGGGCACAGCCTCATCAGAAACATGCAGCTCCCACTGCTAAGCCCTGCCGGAGCTGATGTGGCCTCGGGTTGTGGCTCACAGCACTCCACTAAGCCACACAGGATGAAGGTCTCCATGCCCCACACGCCTCCTCCTCCTCCCGACCTTCATCCTCCCAGCCACTGGGCTCCACACACACGTCCCATGGGGAATGTAGAGCCTCCTGCCTCCACACCCTGGGCTATTTCCCTGCCTCCTTATAACATTACACCTCCGCAGGAAGCGTCCCCGGCCAGAAGCAGAGGCCTGAAATGCCGGCGGTAACAGAGCACCCTGCTAATCCTCATCCCCCTCCCCGGGTGGCTGAGCCTTCCTGGGCAGCTAAACCAGGCCCCACGAAGCGCTGAGGCCAAGGAACACTTCCACAGGTGCTAGAACAAAGCCCTTGGCTCTCAGCTCTCACCGCAGCCCTGGCGTTACCAGCCGGGAACATTTCTTTTCCGACTTCAGAACAGCCAACGCCAGTATTTTGGACTGGCAGCCTTTCCTGGAGTTAGCAGCAGAGGAAGAAGAACCCGAGAAGCTTTCGGGATGCAGGACCAACTTCTTAACAGAGCTTTCCAGATACAACAGCGGGGCTCAATAAGCGCTGAAACCTGATGCAAGACGACGAGCTGAGCAGGAGCAGAGCCAGGATGAGCTCACTGCACAGCCCCACGGCCGGCCGAGCCTTCCCCCCCTGCTCTGGTCCCACCGAGACACCCGTGACCCTGGGCCGAAACTCCTCGATTGGCCACGAAGCAGATGAATAAACGGCCGGTGATCTCAGCACCGAGTCAGCACCAAGACGTGACCGCTGCAGGTCCTGGGCTGGCTTCCAGCAGCCGGAGCAGCCGGCCCGCGGCCCCTCGGGCACCTCCAGCCTCAACCCCAGGGCATGGGGGGGAACCACAGCGTCCCCAAAAAGCTGGGGGCATTGAGCACGGGGTGATGCAATTCGGCTCTTGGGACCCTTTTCCCCCCAAAAGTGTCAGGGAAGCACTCTGGAAGGAAAGATTCCTTTTTGCAAGATGCTAAATGGGGAAAAACCCAACTTGTTTTTCTGGGCAGGAGCACAGGTAGAGCCAAAACCACCACTGTGGAGTGAGGAGGGTTCAAAACTCTACCTCTGAGAGTCAGCAGGCTGATGAGGAGCCCCATCTTGTGCTACCACGTTCCTTCTTTCCCTTTATCTTCCCCTGCTCAAGAAGAGGTGAGCAGCAGCTGCCCCTGCCCTAAGGACCTGCCTGCCCCAGGGGACGGCAGCCACCAGGCTGATACCTGCTGGGAAAAAAGAAAGGTTGGAAAAAAAAGGAAAAGTGGTCAGAAAGGGGCACACAGAGAGGGTCCTTCCCAGGATGAAGCCTCCCCACCGACACCCTACAAAGTGTCCTCTTGAAATACCAACCACAAAACCAGAGCTGCATTGCCAAGCAGCAGGAGAGCCACCTCCCAGCCAAAGGTCAGGCTCCAAGCAGGTCCCAGTGATGGCATCTCCAGCAAGAGCGAGGAAATCCCATCTCACCCCTTTGGCACTCAGGCACATGGCACAGCAGCAGTTTACTTGCTGCAGGAACGCAGGCAGAAAGCAAGGGGATAAAAGTCCACACAGTGCAACCCTTGTCCAGAGGCTGGAGGTGAGGTTTTGGCTGCTACACCCGTGTAACGTGAAAGGTATTTTAACCCTCATGTCTAATTACACTGAAACTGTTGCAGCGTCTTTTAGGGTGCTGTAAATGTAAATAAGAAGGACGGCTCTTCTAGACAAGCCTGATGGGGACAGAGAAATCTTTTACAGAGCCACAAGCCGCATTTTGGCCATTTCCTTGCACATATAGTTTATATTTTACACACATATATACACAAACGTAAGACTGCAGCCTATAGGAGGCTTTTTACACTATTACTACTGCTTGCGCACAAGGTATGGGAGTCAGAAATAACAAAGAGCAACAACAACCCCCCCAAGACATGAAAACAAAGAGAAATTATTCCTTGCTTTCAAGTCAACTGGCAATACGGCCAATTTTAGGATTTCTGGTGCTTTAGCCAGGAGGTTGTTGAGGCTGCTGCAGCCAGTAGGAACCAAAGGTGAAAAGCTGCCTGGCTGCTTCCCATTTAATTAACAGCCCCGAGCTGCAAACGAGCCCCATGCCACCCCCAGAGGGGAGCTTGGTGAGCCTCTGGTCCCTCAGGACATGGCACGTGGTGGCCAGCAGCACGATGCCCTTGTCCGTGTGCAATCCAGGACCACAAAGTGACCTGGAGCTGCATGCACCATGCTTTACTCCTGCCTCTGGGGTTATTTGAGGTTTGAATGTTTTATTTTTATTTTTTTCATTTTTTGCATATTTTTTTCTGGCACCACCTCTGCAGGGAGGGCTCACAAGCAAACTCAACTCCTGCTAGAAAACGCATTTGATTTACATGGTGCGGCAACGTTGAAAGGGAATATTAAAAAAAAATGGCTTGCAGGAGTTTAGCTTATTTATTTCCTTTGTGTTGGTGGAGAATAGCAGCTGCTGGGCAAGAGCTGACAGCACGGCAGAGATCCCTCGCCACGTTTCGGGGAGTTAATCCCATCAGAGAGCTCCTGCGTGTCAGCCTGAGCAGAGGCGGGCACGGCTCGCCGCAGCCAGACCTTGCGTGGGCGCAGCCGGGCTGCCCCAAACTCCCTTTGCAGCTACAGGGTGGGAAGGAAAACAGAGGAAAGAGCAACCTGCCCCGAGCCCACAGCAAGGCAGGGAGAGCCCCAAGACTGCTTCTTTTCTGTGCATCAGCCTAAAAAACATGGGGAGTGGGGCCGTACACCGGGACGCCAGCTCACGTTGCAATCACGCAGTCACCACCTGCACCGTGCTGGGTGCTGTGCCGACACAGCCCCAGATCACTTGTGATGCACCCAGGGTGTTTGCAGAGATCCTAAAACCCCAAGCAACCTTAGGAGCTGCTGCTGCCCTCCATCCTGATGCCCAAGGCAGCCTGGCAGCTCTCATTTCACAGCTACCATGCGGCTTTCATCCATGCCCACCAAGCGTTGGGTCTGGAGTCTTCTCCAAGCCTGTTGCACCACAGCCACACCACAAACACCACCACAAAGACCTGGAAGGAGCCTTTTGGATCGCCCGCCCTGGGGATGCTCTGCTGCAGGTGCTGAAGAGCACTCGGGAATTGGGTTAAAAGCAACGTTTATAAGGCAAGGAGAGGATGAAAAGCACAGCCCTGCACTCTGCAGTCAAGAGGAGAGAAGGCGCCGGCACAGCACAACACCTGCAGGAAGCAGGGCCGTGCTGAATGCTCTTAATTCCTCTCCAAAGCTCTCCTGCACGGCCAGGCTGTACAAATTGCAGCCCTCTGCCCGATTCACCGGGCAGGCAGTCCGTAATTCTCATTACACAGCTTGCTAATGGCACACACAGTAATTTTGTCTGCTCGAGTAGAGGCTGCGAGGCAGCCCCAGGAAGGGAATTGCCGTAGGCGAGGGTTTCCTCTCAAAACACCCCGAGAAAAATGGGAGGCTGATTGGGGAGGTAATGGAGGAGGCCATCAGCTGGAGCAGATTAACCCCACTTTTCACAGGGTGCTTCAAAAGCACCTTATTCCCCCCATTTTCCCCCTCAAAGACCCACTCAAAGACCCCTGCAATTTGCACCACTCAGAACTGGGAGCCGTATCCCCATCTTACAGGAACATATGATTGAGTGAAACGGGCATGTTTGGAGGGGTTAAGGGAAGAAATTCCGTTTTTCCTGGTGTTTTATCCCATGCTTGTGTGTTTTTATTTACACCACGCAATTTTTAACCATCAGGCAGAGTGGAGTCTCAGGGACTGGGTCGCAGGCACCGGGTACTTGGCTCAGGGGTAAGAAGCCTGGAAGGAAAACCCTTTCTTGATGGGTTTCTAACTTCCCTCCCTTGGGCACCAGGCGATTTGGATGCTTCTCAGGGGCTGCTGGGGGTGAGGAGGGGCATCTGTGGCAGGGTGGGACTCCTCAGGTTGCTCACTTTCTTCTAAAAACCCCAATGGTAAACACATTTGGCTCCACAAAGAGGTCAGCAAACACTCAACCTCGCTAAGGGAGAAAAAAAAAAAGGATTGGGTTGCACCAGAATTCAACCCAATGACATTAAAATCCACTTAATACAGCCAGTTAAAATGGCTTTATGCATTACACGCGTTTACTTTAAAGCATACATTTCAAACAAGCCACTCAACTTAATGACAACCTATGGCCACGCTTTCACGTTAACCAGCGTGTGTCAGCCCAAGCAGCAGGGCGTGCTTGCTGCTGAAATTTTAAGGGAAGTCACTGATGAAACAGCAGCCAGAAAAACCAAAGCACTTTGGACTTTTGGGGAGCATGACAAGGGCAAAGAAAACATCTTTGTTTCGTTGCCCGTTTCAGAGAAATTAATGTTTTTAACTTCCAATCTGCAAGGAAAGCTGCAACCCAAGAGCCAAGATCGCTAATTAAGGTGGCCAGAAGAGTAATTCATTGTGTAAAATTAATACTCTGGTTAATGGATCAGCTGGTTTTAAACATAAAATGTGTTTTGAGAAGTTTGAGTGCCCTAAATATCCAGCATACTTTGAGGTTTTTGTCTGATCAAATCCCATTCAAATACTAATTTCCTGCATTTTGAACTCTAGCTTTCATCTTTGTGTAACTTGAGTTACAAATCTAAATAATAATAATAAAAAAATAAATAAAACTGAAAGCAATCAATCCTGTAAACCCGAAATTCCCCGCTTGCCACCAGAGTAAAGCCACACACAAGGAACCCCGCAGCCGCACAGCTCCTGCTCGGGGCAGGAAGTATCACATTGCACCCAGCTGAATCCGCCTTTTACAACCCAACAGGAAAACATCCTCTTGCTTAAAGGATAACCAAAAAAAAAATCCTACCCATAAAACCAGGCTGCTTAAATCCAGATCCCCTCCTTGCTGATTTTGGCTGCGGTCACTGCCACGGGTAAGTCGTTTGTGCTCGCATCCCAAACTGCTTCTCCATGTCTGCAAGCTGCCATCACCCAGGAAGCCCACAGCAACCACAGGCAGGGAGATTTCCCCCAAATCCCCCCTTTTTCTGCTCACAGAGCAGGGAAAGCTGTGTTTTGGGGTCAGCAGGTACCAGTTCTGTGCCCTGGGCTGGGAGAGGCACAGAGGCAGGTTGATGCCACCCTGTTGGGAGATAGGATCCCCACCCACATCCTGCTCCCAGACATCCAGCATCCCTTCTGGTCCTAACCATGGCACTTTCCCATTGCCCCCACTGCTCACCGTCACTCTGGCACAGCAGCTGAGGCAGGTATTTACGAGCACGCTGATGTCCCTGCAGGCGTTTTTGGCCAAAAGCTGCACCAGACAAGCGAGAGGGCTGGTGTGTGCTCAGAGGGGACTCCCCAAGACGTCTGTTTGGGGGCTGTAGATGCCAAAAGTCTGCTTCTTCCCCACATCCCTGCAGCCTTGTTCGGCTGGTGCTGTGATACATCAGCATCGCATCATAATTCCTCCCCTGGAAACATGCCTGGATAACAGTGGGAAGCAGGAACCCTACAAGCACCCACTTTCTTCCCTAGCTGTAGCTAGACCAGGGGACTTTTCCTTCCTGGGTTAACATTTTCATGGCAATTTGGTTTCCATCCAGCAGTACCAGCAGGGAAGCTGGTGCTCAAAAGGAGTGAGCAGAATCCTCTGCATGCCCCAAACCCAGCAGGAGGCACGTTAGTGGAAGGTGGACAACTCTCTGCTACTTCTCTGCACGCTGATCTCAATAAGCAAGTACTGAGACTCAGAGAAATACAAGGAAATATGGAAATAAATGGTGGAACATCACAATGAAACAAACTTTGTTAGCTCTACGTGCCACCGTGGGTCAATGAGGAGCTGATGACATGTGGGTCACTGTCCTGAAATCCAATAGGGGCTCACACATGCAGCCCTATACCCTTGGGCTCTCCCTTTTTAAATCAGAAAGCTTTTGCTTTCCCAGCTAGCTCTCACTTTCTGTGGCTAAAGGTAAAGCAAGGAGCAAAGAAACCCAACATCTGCCTCCCATCCTCCGGAGAAGTGCACGTGTCCAGCCCCTGCACTCGAGGGTCCTGCAGGGCGCAGCCTGGCTGCTGGGGGCTTCTTTAGTTAATTAACATTCATTTCAACCCAATTCCTGCGAGAGGTTTAGGGACAGGGCCTTAGCAAAACCTCTTGTGCAACACGTGAATGTAATCCCTCGCCGCGTGAGCACAGACACAAACATTGCAAAACCTCCCGAGGAGGGCAGGCAGTGGGAAGTGGCAGGTCCAGAGCGGAGCGGTGCCAGGAACCCAGCTGCTATTTCCTAGAAACCAGCCTCAGAAGGAAAGGGGACATGAAAGAGAAAAAAAAAGCAGCAGCAGGCAGCCCGATCAGAGCCTGGGCGAAGAAGAGCTCGTGGAAAACCTACAAAAAGGATGCACGAGCTGCTTGAACCAGAGCAGCACTCAGGAACATCCCGTAAAGAAACGCCTGCACCAAGATCAGCCCTGAGCCCTGATGTGTAATGGAAAGAGAGCCAGACCTCATGGAAAATATAACATTACGAGGCCATAGGGCATTAAATACCCACTGAGACACACAAAGGCATGGGGCACCTCCCTCCAGCCCTGATGCTTGTCCGAGGCTTGCCTCAAAAGCTCACAGCAAGGCGGGACCAGAATCTGGGAGATGCAGGACCTGAAACACGAACAGTCCTGCACAGATCTGAGGAACCCGGAAAGCATCAAGGTTGCCAAGAAGCGAGGTCACAGCCCCTAGGTAATTTGAGCTAACTCTTCAGTTTGGATGGAAAGGACAACTTGCTTTTGCTTTCCGAGGAAAGATTGAGTTTGCCATCCTGAGGTCTTTTCTCCAAAAATGAGGGGAGAAAGAGGTCGAGCTGTACAAAAGAGAGAAAGGGAATTAAATCGTATTGGGCTTTTGGCTAGGGCCTGCAGAAGAAATTAAAGGCTAAAAAATCCCTTATCTCTTTGTACCAGAATGAAACCGGTATTAATGCACAAGCACCTCCCTTACCTAAGAAGAGGCCAAGGCCACCGACCCCCCGACACAGGGGATGATGCCACCGACACCAAGCTGCCAGGAGGCGAGGATAGGACGGATTTCAGGTGCCCTGCAGACTGGAGCCCTGAGCTGCTGGTGTTCCCATCAGACAGGAAAGCAGAAGCAGCCCAGGTGAAAATCAAAAAAATAAAAAAAATAAAAAAAATAAAAAGATGCAATCCAGGCGAGGTGGTGGCCAGGGGCTGCCAGCCTGCAGCACCTCCCAGCCGTGGGGCTCCTGGCTCTGCCGAGGGCACGAGCAGCCCACACAGCCCAGCCTGGTGGGGCTGGGGAGATGTTGGGGTCGGGGGAATACTGAACCAGGGTCTGTGGTGGCTGGTCATGCAGGAAACTTGGCCGGGATGTGCCCTTTGGTGCCAGCAGGTATAGGAACACGGGGCTCAGCCCTGTTCAGGCTCTCCTAGTGCTGCAAACGGAGCCTGCCTGGGCGTGTTGCAGGGATTGTATTAATGCAGTGCCGATTTCTGTGCTTCCTGATCCCAGGAGAGACAGGGAAGTTCGGAGAGGAAACCACGCCAGCGGCACGGCGAGCATCGCTGCTGCAGGCACAGGGGGAGAGGGAGCTGGGGGCTGCCCCCACGCTGCGGGGTGGGAGCTGCCTCTGCCCTCCCCCTGCATCTCAGCATCCCCGGGGACTCAGGACGAGCAGCAGGAGCCCCCTTCCCCGGGTTTAATTAAAGCCGGGCTGCTCAGATGCGGAGCAGACAGCGGGGCGCATCCACCCACGGATCCCACGGGGGAAGGGAAAAAGAACAGAAGGAACCAGGATGGGAAACAAGGGAGCAGAGAGAGGACAGTGCAAGAGAGCAGCTCTCAGCAGAGCACGGCAAGGAGGCCAGAGCCGCCCGTTTGGGGTGGAAAACACCAAACCCCGGTGCCAGCAGGCACATTCATTTGCTGTCAACACTACCTAGCAGCCTAAGGGTTAAAAATATTTGCACGAAGCACCGGCGGTGGTTTCGTCAGCAACTCGGGCTGGAGGAAACCGACTGCTGAGCCCCAAGCGGCAGCGCTGAGCTCGGGGCCCTGCGAAGCCGCGTTGCCCAATTTCCACCTCGCCGCGCCGCAGCCGTCGGCGGGGGTGTCCCCAGCCTGGCACTGAAAATTGCTTTGTGTCTGCCCGCTGTTCAGGGACACCACGCTCCTGGAGCGGTGTTACCAAGGTCTGACAGCATCCCAGGGGCTGTGGGACAGTCCCCATGGCTGGCACAAAGGGACAAGGGCAGGCACGGTGCGGTCTGGCTGTGTTGAGCTCAGCCAAACCCACAGAGCTTCCCAGGGTCTGCTCGAGGCATCGATACACACACCGAATACACGGCCAGGCAGGGATATTTCAGCAGGTTTGGCATCTGTGGGGTGAAGCACGGTCTTCAAGGCTGGTGCAAAACCGTGTCTGGCATCCTTGGGGGACCTGGGTTGAATCTTAGACGACAAGACACCAAAACCCATCCCCTTCTCCCTGCCAGAGACACGATGATCCCCAGCAGCTCAGCTGACAACTGATCCGCCTTGACATGGAAAAGCCATACAACAGCATCTGTCTCCCCTAAGGGTCATTTGGGGGAAATGAGCAACCCTCGGAGCGCTCCTGACCCACCATGACCGATCCCGATGCGTTTCTCTGCCAACCTCCCCGTACAAGCCAAGAGCAGAGCCCAGAAACGCTGGCAAAAAACAGACGGGGAGGGACTCATTAAGCAGAAAAATGCTACTTAGAACCAGCAACAATAAACACGCTGCTTACAACGAGCTTCCCAAGCCACCCAGACCCTCCCATGGCAGCCTTGGGGTTTCTCACAGCCCCCTCACCCCACATCGCTGCCATCTCCTGGGAGCTTTGGGGACCTGGGCACAGCTCACGGGTTTTATGTTCATGGCAAGGGGCGGCCGCATGCGCCCTTCGGGCTCTGCAAGGCTCAGCAGGCATCAGACCACGTCGAGCCCCATCCAAGCTGAAGTTACCGCGGTGCCTTCACCCCTTTTGGGAGCTCTGAGCCCCGTCCCCAGCCCCGTCACATCCCCAAAGCGCCCAGGCATCAGCCGAAAAGCCACCTTCCAAAGTCACGAAGCTTTGCCGCGACTCAGACCTTGCAATTTGGCTCCCAGCCACCTTCGGCATCCCGAGGGTTTTACCAGAACGTTTTGCCCTGTTTTCCCCTTTTATTTAACTCCTGGGACCGCTGGCCACGCCGTGCCCCGGGCAGGCGACGGCCGAGCCCGCGGCGAGCAGCAGCAGCAGCCCCTGCCCTGGCGGGGAGGGCACGGCGAGCCCCGGCCGATGGCAAATTCCTCGAGCGAGACGTAATGTGCTGGGAAGCGCCTCGCCATCCCGCTTGGGAAAACGATCCGTTTGGCAGCGGAGAGGAGGAAAACATGCTTTGTTTTACAAATTCTCTCCCCAGCAGGAGAGACACTCCCAGAATTTAATACACTGACACTGCTTGGCTGCTTTACCAGCTGAAACTCAAGAGGGCTTCAAGACAAAAAAAAAAAAAAAAAAAAAAAAAAAAAAGGAAAAGAAAAAGGAAGAAAAAGAAAAAATGGGATGGTCTATATAATATTAAAGCCTGCAACGGGTGGCAATGGGCACAGCAACCCACTGGCATGGAGAAGATGCAATTCTCCCACCCTAGAGAGCCTTAGGGTTGGGGTACAGGGTCCGAGAGCAGGGTCCCAGGTGTCTCCAAGAGCCAACAGCATTAATTCAGCTCACACCATCCTGTAGGACGAGGCCCTATTATTTCGGTGAGAGGCAAGCGGCACCATCCATGGGACTGGGATACTTCTCTACTATCGTGACCCCAAACACCGGCCTCACCAAGATGGGAAGCGTTTGAGCCTATTTCCTATTTCCTTAGATGTGTTTAACTGCCAAACGCATCCTATGTGCGGCACAGGCAAGGGTGGCTTATAGGGAATCAGCCCTCTTCAACAGAGGGCAGCACTTTTTGGGGAGGGCGGTTTGGGAAGGCTCTCAGCTCCCTGCTGAGGAGCAGCCTTGAAGCGAACGAGTCCAGCCGGCTGCTATTTGCATTTTTAACCTTTTTAAACAAAAAGCAGCCTGCTTCCTATCTTTGCGCTTTTATAGTTGTTTGCAACCTCCGAAGCATTTCTGGAAATGCTCCTTAATCCTTGCAGGAGCCCGTAAAGGAAACAGCGGCGCTCCCGCTTCGGGGCTGTGGAGAGAAGGGGGAAATTGGCCAAATTTGGTGAAATGCAACAGGCCAGCAAACTGCAGAAAGCAGCGGGTGCCAGAGGCTGGTGGAGCACACGCAAGGACCTGTCTGTGCTCCGGTGCCATGACCATTTGCTGCCCTGCCCCTTTGCTGATCATCAAACCCAATTTTTGGGGTGCGGGGGCCGGCAGGCAGGAGGGGTCCCCTCGAGCCTCCTCTCGCAGCCAGTGGATGGGGATTGGGCAGGGAGTTAGGTCAAGGAAAGCCAAAAATCTGCTCAGCCTCGTGCCTGCCAACACGCTCATCCCACTTAAACCAGGGATGGAGCACCTCCAAAACGCAGGGATGCTGTCACCTGCCCCCTCGTTAGCGTGCTGGGCCCGCTCCAAAGCTTGATGAAGTCAGTGGAAAGACTCCCGGTGACCTAAATGGCTGGGATTTTCAAAGAAAACACTCAAAACGCAACCGAGAGCTGGTTTTGCTGGAAAACCCCCGTCTTGCAGCCTTATCACCATCATCATCGTGCGTTAAGTTTGCAATTACACAGCCCAAGCAGCAAAGCCCCCCGCGATGGATACAGCACCACTGCTAACGAGAAGAGGTCTCTGCCCCCCTTTTTTTCCCCCAAAACCCCACGTTCAGGAGCTCCCAAAGCCTCCACCACCGCCCAGCCCCAGCTCCCTCCCCTGGGAGCGATGCCAGCATCCCCGCAGCCAGCAGCACGCCGACAGCCGACCCGTCACAACCCACGGCCGTCAGGATCTGCTCGGTGGGGCATCCCACATGCACCACCCGGAGGCAAAGGAATAATACCGCCTCATTAAAAATGTGCTTCAAGTCTATTATAGTATCTAGGACAAAGTGTTCCCTATTTTGACACTTTAAGATATGTTTTATCAGAGCGAGCTCTTCAGCAACGCTCGCTCACGACGACTTATCTGACGGTAACAGGTCCCTCGCTTCCCCCAGGAATTTTAAATCAATTTCTAGCCAAAGTGGAGACCTTTTTTATCCCTTGGCAGATGATGGGATGCCCCCACGATGGGATTTGTCATTATGGCAGTGCCCATGACACATGCCCACACCTTCCCCAGCCATCCCCCAGACACAGGAGGGACGAGGACGGTCCGGAGCATCACCAAGAAAAACCAGGACCTGAAGCCAGGGAGAACTTGGGAACAACTCCCCGTATTCCACAGGCACCTGGCTTATTTTGTCTGCGTGTGCAGGGCTGATAGAAACACCCTCTAAAATTAGCACCCGTCCCTCTGCCAGCTCCAATGGGCTCCTGTCTCAGGGCAAAGCTCAGCAGGGCTGCGGTGGCACAGCTTTGGGGCACGGAGCTGCTGCCTGGCTCACGGCCACCTCGGAGCCTGCCCCAGGGCGAGGGCACGTCCAGCCCAGAGGGCACCTTATCTCAAGGCTCAGGGCCCATTTCTAACACAACAGCATATGAAACCGTTCAGATTTCTCAGCTGGGCTGCTCCAAAGACAGCAACAAGTCGCGTATGCCGCGGGCAGAGGGATGCCGGCTGCTGGGGTAATGGGAACGTGTCCGGGGTGGGGCAGGTAACAGGGTCAGGGCCACGTGAAAACATTAACAAGACCAGAAAATGAGGGGGAAATGCAAAAAGCAAAGCCCAAATGCAAAGACAACAAGGAGAAACCTGCAGGGCCCTGGAGCAGCTGGGTTTTTACGTGGACAGGCTGACACAGAGCAGAGCTACGGGGCCAGGAGCTGCTCCCAGTGCCCCACAAGCTTTCCCCCAGCTGGTTGAACTGGTTGTGCCGAACACCAGGACGCCGTGCAGGCTCCTGGCGTGAAAACCCGAGCTTGGTGAAGCCCTGCTTTCTGTTTGCATGGAAAACTTGCGGCTCCTCAAAGCCCGGCATACCCCAGAGCCTTGAAGACGCCCAGCGCTCCGGTCTCGTTATCACCTTCTATCAGCAGAAAAAGGTTAAACACGAATTTCCTGGGTGCACAGCAGCGCTCCGCGGCTGCCCGGCTGTTTGCTCAAACCACCTTCCCGTAGCGTTGCCTCTCAGCTAATGCCCGGCTCAAACAAATTTTCAAGGGGAAAGGTCTCGAGCTCGGCACAATGAATTCCCCCCCTCTCCGACCGCATTTCCACAAGGCGAGCAGAACTCCACCGAGAGCCGTGCGTCAAAAAGAGCGAGCTACAAAGCAAAGCTGCCAGCTGCTGGTGCTGCTCAGCCTGGAAGGAAAGAGCCGATTCTCAAAAGCCGCCGGCTCGATTTGCCTCGGAGCTTTGCAGATCCGCCTCAACCACCCAACTTTTCAAAGTTGAGTGGGAACCTCCTCGAGTGGGCTGCGCGCGCCGCAGAACCCCGAGCTATCGGCACGAGCCACCAAGGGAAGAAGAAAATGCAACCGGCAGGGTTTCCTCACTGCAGACCACGCAAAGCACCTCCCCGGGGTTATTTCCCCGTGCCCAGCACCACGGCCACCCTGCAGCTCCTCAGCCACGTCCCCAAATGCACACCACAAAAGTCAGACCCGTGAAGAAGGAGCGCGCCCCTCTTTGCTCTCAGGGCAGAGCACCAGATTTTGGGAACGGGACGCGTTTCGGTCCCGGGTTGGCTTTTCCCCACCGCAACCAAGCAGCCCCCCGGGGAGAAAGCTGCTCGTCCTCACCTGCCGCAGGTGTCTCAGCAGCTCGGTGGCCTCCTCCTGCTTCCCCTGCTTCACCAGCACCAGCATGTCCTGGATCATGCAGATCCGCCGGTGGTAGGGGGGCAGGCTGCCGGCGCCCTTGCCAAACTTCTCGCCGGACTTCACCACGAGGGAGGCGAGGAAGTCCCCCCGGTCCCTGGGGGATGTTTTCTTGCGCTGGTGGGTCGGGGGGCTCTCCCCGGCGCTGCCCGGCTGGCAGCCCTTGGTCTGCTTGGTGCCCATGGCGAGCGTCCCTGGCCCCCACGGCCCTTCGGCTGCATGCGAGGGTGGGGGGACAGCAGGGGGTGGGGGGCACGCAGGGGGGTGCACGAGGGGATTGGGGGTGCACGGGGGGAGGCACAAAGGGGTGTAGAAGGGGATTTGGGGTGCACGGGGGGAGGAACAAGGGGATTAGGAGTGCACGGGGAGGCACAAGGGGATGCACAGGGGGATTAGGGGTGCACAAGGGGGGGCACAAAGGGGTGCACAAGAGGATTTGGGGTGCACGGGGGAGGCACAAGGGGATTAGGGGTGCACGGGGGGATGCAGATGAGGGTGGGGGGATGCACAAGGGGTTTTAGGGGTGCACAGAGGGATGCGGAAAGGGGTAGGGGGGACACACGAGGGGTTTAGGGGGACGCACAAGGGGGATGCGCGAGGAGTTTGGAAGGCGCACGAGGGGACGGGAGAATGCCCAAAGGGCTCGGGGGGGCGCACCAAGGGTTCGGGGGTGCCGGCCGGGGCTCGGAGCCCCCCGCAGCTCAGCAGGGCGACCGGTGGCCGGCGGCGGGGCGGCTCCGCTCCGGCAAAAGGAGGCGAGGACGGGCGAGCCCGGCTCGGAGGAGCCGTGGCACGGCCCCGCCGCCCCGCTCCATGGCTGCGGGGGGGGCTCGGCGGGGCTCCTGCCCCCAGCACCGGGCCGATGAGAGCGGTGGGGGCTCCTCGCAGCTCGTCCCCCAGCCTCTTCTTCCTCCTCCTCCTCCTCCTCCTGGAGCCGAGGGGGCTCTCCAAGGGCTGGGATCGTGGAGGAAAGGAGAGCCGGGGATGGCCACGACTTCTTGGGGAGGGGGGGCAACTGTTGCGCGGAGCTGCTGGGGGGGGGCCCCGCCTGGAGGAGGCTCGGCACGGCTCGGCTCGGAGGTGGGGGGCATGCAGTGGGGAGAGCCGGGGGAGGGCCGGGGGCGGGCACCGTGCACCGAGGCAGGGCTTGCGGAGGAAGCTGGAGCCGGACGGGGCTCTTCCTTCCTCCTCCTCCTCCTCCTTCTTCTTCTGCTCCTCCGCCTCCTCTCGCCCTGCAGCGACGGGGTTTGCACTGGGGGGATTGGGGATAAAGGGGGGGGGGGATATGGGGAGGGTCACCGGGGCGCATCCCGGCGGTGGTTCCCCGCAGGGGGCTTCTTCCTCCCAGGGACCGCTCCCTCGCCTTCAGCCCAGCCCCACCTGAGGCTGCCCCGCCCGAAATCCCCCTTTATGCAGCCCCCCCGACCCCGGCCAGGACCCTCCAGAAGCCCCCAAGCAGCCCCCAGCTGGGATTTGGCTGCTCCTCCTCTCCCGGCCACCCCACTGGCAGGGCTTGGGGCACGGGTTTGAAGCTTTGGGGGAAGGAGGGCGAGGAGCAGCCAGCGCTCCCCTGCTGCAGCAGACGGGTGTCTCGAGAAATAACCTGGGAAAAATCCACTTTTTGACTGCCACGGCCCCAGCAGCAGCCTCAGAGCCGCTCCTGGCGGGCTGCCTTCCAGCACAGATGTGCAGCGAGCTGTGGGCATCCATCCCACCCCGCTGCTCGGCCGAGCAGGGATCCCCTCCTGCACCAGCTGCATGCCACGGGGGCATCCTACAGCGTGCAGAAATAACCCCCGAGCGGCTTTTGCATCCTTTCTGCCTCCTCTGCAACCTGTGCAGTCGCCCCTCCACGAGCACGTGGGTATTTCTGTACTCTGAGGAACAAGGGGCAGCTCTCCTGCATATCCAAATGGCTGCAGGCCTGCACAGTGATTTCTAAAACTCCAAAGTCCAGCCACTTGAACACATTTTTTGAACCACAAGAAGGGTGCAGAGCCCCATCCATGGTCTTCGGTAAGCTTTGGGTCTGGTTTGCAGATGCTTCGTGGCATCCAAAGCCAAATTGAACCCCAGTGCCTCCCCCCGAGCTATACCTTGTGCTGCTTCCATGAGCTAAGAACTGCGTTTCACTGCTCCAGCCTCCGCAGGTTAAGCCACAGGAGAAAACACAGAGCCACTTGGTTCGTAGAAAACACCAGGTTTGGTTAACCAGAGATTTAGGGGAATCCATGGAGCACATATCAGGGAACTCAAAAACATCATTCCAGACCTGGAGCCCGATGCTATGCTGCAGAGTCATGGGGAGGGGAGCGCTCACCTCTCCCAGTCGTTTGGCACACAGCATTTTTGCCACTGGAATCAGCTGAGCATCAGCAGTGTTTCCAGCCCTAAAATCCTCCTCCTGTCCCAGAGCTTCATCCCAGAGCCTGTTCTTATTCATCGCTTTGCGATGCAGGTGCTCGGCCTGCTGGTAAAGGGGTTTGGGCATGATGCAGCTGCACCAGGAATTGCTTCCCTGTGGTCACTGCAAACACAAGCAATCACAAGAGCCCTGCATTGATCTCATCTCTGAACCAGCTTGGCGCAGGGATTACAACCAGTTTACCTCTAGCTCTTATTCTTTTAGCGAGCAAACCCTCTCCATGGCACCACCTCCCAGAAAAGCCCCCCAGGACCCTCAGCATCAACTCGTGGGGGCTTTTACCCCCTCCCCGAGATGCCCACGGAGTTGGCCACACGCTCCCAAGGGGGCTGAAGCCCCAAACCCCCCTCCCCTCACTTCTTTCGGAGGAGAGGGCAGCCAGCACAGCCGCATTCTGGCAGGAGAGGTGGTTTTGCACAGCAACCGCAGTCTCGAGTAAATAAATAAAACCCAACCTTTGCACTTCTGACACTCCTGTCAGCAGGGCGGATAGATTATCTGCTGCTCCTGATCAGGCTTATTTATAGCGCAGGACAAAGCCAGCAAAAAGGCAAAAAAAATAAAAAGCGCAGCTCCTCTTACACCAACACGGAGCAAGCTCAGGACACGCTTCTGCACCCCCAGGAGGGATCCGACCTCATTCTACCCCTCGTGGCAATGCTCCTCTTGCACACACACAGAGTTGTCTGTGCACAAACCAAGCACACCCAGGGCTCGTGTGCTGGGAACAGGTCGAGCCCGTAGCTCTCCGCGGGCCGCAGCTTGCTCCGGAGCTCTCTGACCGATGAAATATTCTGCAAAAGTCATTACCAGACCTGCAGCCAATCCACATTTTTTCCTTCATGCAGATGTGTGCAAACTGCAAATTAATAGATGTTTGTCTACGGGAATTCACTGTGTTTTTTTTTTTCCTGACTCTCTTCACACCCCTCACGGTACATCAGATGAAGGGCGTTACCAAAGTCCGCTGCTTTACAAGGAAATAACTTCACATTACGAGGCCCTGGGAGAAGGCTTTCTCCTCTCCCACCGAAACCAGATTTAATAACACTCTCACTTTTACACCAAAACGAAACTAAAACCACATGAAGCCTCGTGCAGAAGCCAGGACACACCCACACCACGAGAGCCAGCGACCTGGCGCTGGATCCACCATCAGCCACCCGAAACCAGGGGCACCCAGCCTCAGCTGCCCGTGCCCACCACCAAACTGCCCTGCACACATAAACGAGTGTACCTTTGGGCTCAAATCAGCCACGGGTAAAAACCTCCCACTGCCAGGAAGGGCTGGCTGCTGTTTCTGGAAGACGACGACCCGGTGACACCTCTCTCTTGGCAAGCCACTCGCGCTGGCCTTTGCAACTCACTTTGTAAGATGCTGCAATCTCTGTATGCTCCCAGGCTGAGATGGGGGGATTAATTTTGCACAAAGCCTAAAGCAGAAAATCCCTTTTTGATCTCAGATCTCAACCAGGAGTTTCATCCTAAATGGGAAAATCCACTCTGCACAAGCATGGTCCAATTTGCGGTAACGAAAAGGGGGATGTTTCTCAAAATGCTTGGAGAGACCCCACAACTCCATGGCTTACAAGAGCTCCCAGCATTACTTCTGCACTCAGAGCCCAGCCCAGCCCAGGACTCTTACCCAGAGCAGCTTTTTGGGGTCCCCAACAGCTCTGGGCATTCAAACCTGGGCTTGTTGGGGCCCAAACTCCACTGCTGGCACTCATCAGAGGTAAACTTGCTGTGGAGGGCAGTGCACGACTCATCGGTTTGTCTCGATGGGGAGGGAACGATTAGGATTAATTTTAAATGTCAGCATCAGACGCAGGTTAGCGCTGCTTGCTGTGTGGACAGGACTAAGCTGGCCACTTGAAACATCGCTGTCAAGATGGCATTTAAAGGGATCCCAGAGTTAAAGAGATTTCGGCTCTGACTTTTTTTTTTTAAATAAATAAATAAAGCAGCCTTGCCATAAGACAGCACCAAGCCCAGGCGGAGGAGAGCAGCCAGCCTCCACCCAGCCTCTCTGGGGACAAGAGCCAAACAGAATAAAAATCTGATTTTGGAAGAGCACACAGCTGCCCGCTCCCCGGGTTTTATTCGGTTTGGGTTTGGTGAGGCCGGCAGCGAGGCAGTGCAGCAGGGCCAGGTGAAGTGCAGCAGGATGTAATTGCAGGCGAACCCAACCCCGGGATAAACGAGGCAATGTAATTATGAGAAACATTACATGTACTCGGAGAGCGGTTTAAGAAGAAACGAGAAATCACACAGAGACAATGCGTTTCCTCCGGGCAGCGGATGAAGTTCTCCCTATTCACCTTGAATTCGTTCTCCATCATCGGCTTCAACTAGAAAAGGCAAACAAAAAAGATTTAAAAAAATATATAAATCTCTTTTTTCACTGCCCAGAGCAAAGGAAACGCAGCCTGAGCAGCCAGAGAAATGCTGGTGTGATACAGAGGGAAGTGCCTTCCTCCTCCTTCTCCTCGCTGCCTGAAAACCTCCAGACCGTGGTGCTCAGGGCTAGCTGCAGAGCAGGTGGGGGGCCAACAGGGCAGGATTAGCTTCCAGGTAACTCAGCTGCTTAAAATTCAGTCCCAAAGAGCCAGCAGAGAGCAGTCACTGCTGGGTGCCTCTCCTGTGTGCGTTACTGTACCGACCATCTCCAGTGCTAAGTGTAGGACTTCGCCCAGCGGTTCCTGAGCTGAGCAAAAGCCTTACATAGAATCACAGAAGCCCCTTGCATCCCCTTAGAAGCCCCCTACATCCACCCAAGAAGCCCCCTGCATCTTCATTTTTATTAAAGGTCTCAAAGTGGGGTGTCCCTTTATCAGGGACAAAGGCACTGCCTCTCCTCTGGGCCAGGCAAACCACTACGGTTACATCTGCCTCCAAGAAAAAAAATAAATATATATTATCATCATTATTAGCCACTGGCAAATGTTAAATAACTTACTCCAACTGGAAGAGGGGACAAATCCAGAAGCATTACCCCAGCACAGAGGGGTGGAGGTGGGTGCCCGTGCTACCCCTGCAGGTGCTGGGGGGACGGATCCCAGCACCCAAAGCGCTCGCCCTGCACCAGACCCCGCCGCAGCCGTCCCCACACGTTCAAGATCTGCCAAAAGAGACTTCTCTCATCCTTCCTTTCTCCAGCTCCAGGTGCTTGCCCTCTGCAGTGCCACCTCTCCCCGCTCCCACATTTCCCAGGCGAAAGACGTCCAAACCCAAACCCTTAACCCCGAGAGAAGATAAAAATACTTAAGCTGCCGGAAGCAATACATCTCCCCTTCACGTGACGGCCGCAGCTTTTTTCCACTCCACGATCTGGATGCCGTGTTTATAAAAGCAGAGGACTGTTTACACACAGCCCCAAAGTTGTTTAGCAAGAGGCAGGAGCTGCCAGGAGGGCTTGCTGAATGTTTTTCTGGAGTCATCTCGCAACCCACCCTCTCCTTTCCCTCCAGCTCTTTGCAAAAAAAAAGCAGGATTTGAAAGGCTCGGAGAGTTTTCTGCACTTCGGTCCATAGGGAAAATTATTGCCTTGTTTCACCAGTGGAAAAGAAATAAAATAATAATAAAAAAAAAAGTCGATGAGTATTTGATGGGGAATTATCCTTTCCTGCTGGTGAGATTTGCTGCGGGGGAAGAGCCAAGGCAATGGGAGCAGGGGTCAGCACTCCTGGGCTGCGTTCTGGGGTTTTTCCACAAAGGTTGCTTCATGCCTGAGGCTCGTCACCATCCTGCATCTGCATAGCCCATGATGGGACACGAGTCTTTAACCCCATCCCGGCTGAGGACAACTCGTACCCAAAGCTCATCCCCACCCCAAGCGCCACCAAGCCGAGCTCCCCTCAGGATCGGCCCCACACTCACGGGATGTTTTGGCAAGGCTGAGCCCGATTCCTTCCAACCATTTCCCAGCACCCAGCCATCACACAGAGTTGAGCTTTTGGAGCAGCCAGCCCCATCTGTCCCACTGGGGCCAGCAGCCCGGCTCTCACCGCGCCTCACTGTGGGATGAGGGAACGGCCAGCACCCCGGGAGCTCGCGTTATCGAGCCCGTTGGGGATGTGTTTTGGGATAATATACTCTATTTCTTCTCTCCCCAGTTTCTGATGGGGACTGACGCCTGCTTGGAGGAGCCGGTGATGAGCAACGCTGCTAGCACCACGCTGGGGTGGTTCTGGGGACAACCCGGGGCTGTGAGGACACCAACTGGGATCCAACTCATTTTGCACCACAAACTACGTTTCCAGCCAGACCCAGTTTGAATCAGTGGCTCCTGAAGGCACAAGGCTTCATGGACCACAAGCCATGCGTGCTCCAACCTCCTTCACCACGGACTCGTGGCACACATCAGAGCCCCGAGCTCCACCATGGCCTCATGACTGGTACTTTGGGACACAACGCTCAGCACCGGGACCAAGTTGCTGCTGTCTGGCAGCCTCAGCCCCGTTAAATCTCAGAGACAGGGTGAGCAACGCCACCCAGATTACCTTCAAAAATGTGCACAACGAAGTGCCCATCAAGCTCAGGCTGCCTCCTGTTTAGACGGGGACCAACATCGGACCAACACCACCTGCACTCACTCGGCCTGGTGGGGAGAGTGCAGGAGGAGCTGAGCTCGGTGGCTGGTTCTCAGAAACCAACTGGTGCAAATCCCATTTATGCAAAGCTGCTTAAACGCTCTCCCTCACACAGGGAGAGGCTCCTCGCCCCACACCGAGCGGGGTTGGGCACGGCTGGGGACATGGCTCAGGGATGAGCAAGGTGACAGCTGGAGCTCGTGCTCAGCCCGAAGGTCACAATTCGTCAATGCTGGGAATTTGCAGCTCTCCGGGATTCAAACAATAATCATTTGCGAAATCTAGGCTCAGTTACCTGCAAGTCAACACTGCCCGAAAGGAAAAGGAGTGCAGATGGGAAGGGAGGGCAACAAATAAATCCCCACGATTTCATCTCCCGCTTGGTTTGTGTTCATCCATCGACTGGCCGTGTCCTCGGTAAGCTGCGCTGTCAGCAGGGGCTTTATCTGGGATGAAGGAACTATTTTCAGGGCATTTGAGAGAACAGAAAAATTAGGCTTAAACTCCCAGTTATGAGAAGCAAACTCCATGCTGCACAGCGCAGCCTTAGGTTAATTGCAAATTAACGTTTTACCCTCTCCATTTTAACTTTGTTAAAGCTGGAAAAATACATACTCTATTTAAAGAGCTGCATGGCATGGGTTTTCAGGCAGGGATAAGGCCCCTGGTCTGGACTGCACTGAGGTCTGAACTTCCCCAAAGCTCAAAGCGAGGCCATGATCCAGTCAATGCCTTCTCTGCTTGCACACCAGAGGAGAGATCCTCTGCCTGAGCAGGACCGAGTGAAGTCTTTTGTCCTTTCAGTTAAACATCTCTGGAGCGTGGCGTAAAACTGACCTGGCTCCAAAATTTCCTGGCCAGAGAGAGAGGCTGAAACCACTGGTTTCTTTCCAGCACAGAGTAAAAAGTTGATATTTCAAAAATAATAAATATAAATCAAAGTTTTAACTTGCTTGTGGAAGGAAAAAAAAAAAAAAAGGAAAAAAAAACTTTCTGATTTTGGAAACACTGATTTTCTTACTGGCTCTGTAACGAAGCGACTCACAGCAAGGCAGCCAGCATGGATACAGCACCATGTTCCTCTCTATGTCTCCTCGGGCCTCCCTCCCCCGGGAATAAAACCAGCTCACATCAGGCAAGGCATCAGCAGCAAAATCTAATTTCGTTTCATTGAAATAATCAAATGTTTTGGGATCATTTCAGCCAAACACAGGCAGGCGAGTCAGGGTGACCCGATCCAGCGCGATGCATCCACGCTGCGCTCCCCGCCGTGTTTAAAGGGGAATTTGCAGAGTGCTCCTGAGAGCAGGGCTGTGCTGCGTCCCTCCCACTGCAGCTGAGCGCCCGAGGGCCCTGCAAGACCAACCTGAGGTCTGATTTTAGTTGTTTGCTCCAAAGCCAAACTGTTTCTCTCCCACCCAAAGTCCAGCGCCTGGCAGACACCAGCTCATGCAGCAGCGGGCACGGCTCCAATTTGAACCTTGCCACCAAACCTGCTCTGATCAGCGCTTCCCTTCTCCCTCCCTTGCCTACCAAAGGGTCAGAAGCTGGGTGGAATTGGAGATTTTCCCATTTCCAACCTGGTGGGGCAAAGCCAAGGCTCTCCTTGCCTGATCCCTGGCTCAGTGCAAAGCCAGTGACTGCCCACTCCACCAGGATGCTGGTGAAGCCTTGCATAAAATATTCATTTGCCATGAAAGGGGGGAGTGCAGAAGCAGCTTAAAACATTCCTGGAGACATCTAAATAATGCAGCCCAGATGGAAAATGTGCTTGTTAAAGGAAGATGTCACCGCGTGCTAAATACAAACCAACGGTGTGCGAATTCAGGAGGGCAGGAACAGCAGGGAAGCAGCTCACAGCCTTTGTGCCACAAGGGATGCACAGTCCTGGGAAATCCCCCAAGGAGCAGAATCTGCTCCTCCAATTCTTCTTTTTAATTTAATTTCATATTTTAAGTAAGCAGCACAAACAGGATGATTTTTCTCATCATGACATGAGGAGGTAGGACAAGAAAATAACTTCTGAAGCAGGCAAATAAGAGAAAAGAAACCACTTTTTTTTTTTTTTTTTTTAAGGAAAAGAAATGCCAGATCAGATAACATTGGCACAAATGGAAAGCTCTTGACCCTTTGCATACATGAACATCAAAATTTGAGGGCTGAGATTTTCAAGACCAAGCTGGAGACTCATCTTGCATCCATTTCCTAGGAGATTTGGGTTCCTCAGCCTCTGGAATTTGTTTCCCAACCCTTTTAGAAAGAAAAGACGAGCTGTGCAGACAAGCTGCAAGTCAAAAGTTAGGGCTAATATCTGGGAAAAAATAGGAACAGCGTTGAGAAGCATGGATCTAATTCCCCTTTAGCCTAGTGCTCCTTTTGTGACATTACTCAGCATCTGAGCGATACCACTTGCAAGAGGAATGCATTTGTGAGAGAAACACGGAATGAGAAGAACAACATTTTAAAATGCTGTCGCTTGACTTAACCTCAGGGCAATTAAAAGCCATATCCACCGTCACTCAGCAAAGTTAAAAGAAAATCTATCAGAGAAATCAACCAGCAGAGGATCGGACCTTCACCACAGCACCCTGAGACCCAACACGAGGCCATCCTCCAACCCCACACCCGGCACAAGAGCCCCCTGCCAACGTGCCATGGTGCCTGGAGTGGTGTTATGAGGGCTCTGCATCGTCAGGACAAGGACAACAGCAACCACTGCACAGCTCATCAACAACTTCCCAAGGGATCCCAAGAATGCACTTCTCCAAAGCAAGAGCCCCCAAAAGATTCAAAGGGATAGATGAGAACAAAGCCCACCCAAGTGCCAGATTGTAGCACCCCAGACCAAACTCAAAGCCTCTTCCCTGCTTACATCTTGGCCCTGATCTAGAGAAAAGCCCTGGCTTGTTGAGCACAGAGCTTACTTCTCTCAATAAGAAGCTGAGGTTGCTAAATCTGGGAGAGCTGAGTGAAAATTGCTATTTGGAGGAGCGGGTGAGACATCGCGTGGCTGGGATCTTGCACTAAATGTTCCTGGTCTCGCCCTTTCTGTAAGTGGGAGCAAATCAACAGGAGACCTAGGAGAGCCTACAGCGACCAGAGAAGAGATGGAGCTCTTCTGCCAATGCATGTTCAATTTTTCTGATATTTTCAGACATTTGAAGCCCAGGTTTGCAAGCATATCCAGGAGCAAGCCTACCCCTAAGAAAATCCCTGCAAGAAAGCTACGGGATTCTCTGGATCATGCTGAAGGTTATTTACAGGGAAAGAGTCTGGATTTCCATACAACACCTTGACCACATTGCAGAAGAAGCACATTTAGCCTCAGAAGGTCAACCCACATATACCCAACAGGCAACCAGGGCTGAGTCACCTCATGGGATGGCCCTGGCCATAAAAAGTAGGAAAAAGGCCTTAAACCATTGTAGAGCTCCACTGCCAGGTACCTTGGTCCTCACTCTTGCTCTCAAGACATCCACTGACACAACCAGGGGCATTTCTGATGGCAAGGACAGGAGCGAAGCCGGCTGTCTGGGGTCTGCAGATAAGCAGATGGATGGGTCCTGGGGGCAGGAGGGAAAGCTTCAAGCCTGAGAGTCTTAAAAGGTTCAAGAAGAAAGAAATCAAATCAAAGCTAAATGCCGCAGCTCTCCCTCTCGCTACAAGCTTCAGTGTTGAACTAATCCAGGAGTGCTTTGAATTCCAGCTGTGCCTGCAGAGAAGGCGCGGAGTCACCGTATTTGAGATTCAAGCCACAGCGCAGGGAGTACCGCCAGCTTTCCCCCAGATCACAGCGGGCACTCCGAGCCCTGCCCTTCTTCCTGGCCAGCCAAGGGAGGTTTACAAACCTCGCCACCCCCAAGAAGCCCTTCCAACCACTCATTTAATCAACACCGATACACGGAGATGCACAACTGCCATGGAATAACCACAGCAGCCGCGCACTGACGCCCCTGCCTGCTGGTTTCATCGATCCTGCCCCTATCAGGGGCTCTCCCATTTCCTCAGCCATAGGGCAGGGAGGTTTTGCAGTGAGGACCTGAAGCATGAGGTGCCAATTCTTTTTTCCTTTTAATTTATAAACCCCAACTGCAGATACAGCCGCGTTTCTTATTCGAGACTGCTTTCTCTCGGTGCCCCCCTAGCAAGGCATTTCCTGACCAGAAGCAGCAGTCTTAAATTCTTCATGAACAGAGTTTAGTCTCACCGCAATTTTTAGTGTGTGTCATGAATTTTAATAGAAATACATACAAACCCCAGTCCCTCAGCACCAAGGTGTTGAGGCAGGCAAGATTTGTGCAAGGTGAGAGGTACAACTGTTTGTTGCTTTTGCTTTTTGTTTTTAAACTCAGCTGCAGTGAATCATTGTGGTGGGCGAGGATCGCTGAGCTACTTCTATCCACCGAGCTGACCACAGCTTAGGAATCCCCTTGGTCAGGGCCCTACAGCACAGGAGGGCAGCCTGCCTTGGGTGCCCAGCAGCATTTGTCAAAGCTTTGATTGAGAAAAAAAAAAGCCTCAAAAATGACAAAGAACAACAAAAAAAAAGGGAGAAGAAAGATAAAGCAGTGTACATGCCCTCTCCACAAGCAGCCCTCACTGTTAGCTTATGCTCCTGCCTAAGAGAGGCAAAAAGCCCCAAACACACACACTGAGCCAACCCAGAGACAGAGAGATCTTAAATGCTCTTTCTGGCACTACAGGGGGGTTCTCTTCCATTGTGGCTTTGTTAGTAAATAAATCAATTCCTTTTTCTTCACGTCACTCTCTAAAACGGCCCCATTCAGACGCCCGTGCTGGTGCGGCAGAGCCCTGCCTTCCCACACGCAGTAGGGCAGTGATTCACCCGCTGGTTTCAGCACCTCTGGAAGTACGAGAAATTAAATTAAATTTCTTTAACACATCCTTGGCATCTCCTCCCAGAAGGTTAAAGCAAACAAACAAACGGAAACAAACACTTTCGTTTGCCAGAATGAAAAGCGATCCATGCTCAGCACACTCCTACTGGAGAACCTTGGGTGGTGTGATGGACAGAGTCATTTTAATGGAGATCTTCCCATTTCCAGGAATGAGCTTGCTCACAGGCATGTCGAAGGTTGCATTCGCATTGGCAGCTTCCTGCAACAGCAAAAGCCCCAGATGCTTGTGGTTGGAAGCGACCTATTTTGGATAAACAGAACAATGAACAAAGCACCCTCTCCCCGGCAGACGGAGCAGCACGGAGGAATGTTTTGCAAAATCTTTTGGCAACAAGGTACCCTCTGGTTTTGCAATCAGCGAAACCATGGGCAAAGCCCATGCGTCACATGAAATCCAGCTGGGAGAAGCAGTCAGCAGTGCTGCCAGCACCACCAAGAGCCCCGAGGAGACAGAGCCCACCGGCGAGACCTCTCCAGCAGGATGCTGAGGTCCTCCCGGGCTGTCCCAGCACAGACGCAGAAGCTCCCAGAGATATCACACTTGCAGCAACACGGAGAATTCACAAGCTGCTCTCAGGAAATATGGCCAGAAATAGCAGACGTTGTGCTGTCTGCAAACATCACAAGCCTTGGCCATCCTGGATTCACACCACGGGATTCGCACTGGGAGCGCCCGTAGCAGTTCCTGCTCCGTTTAGCAGCCTCTTGCTCACACCACAGCAAAGCTGGCTCTAGGCTAGAAGGTCCTACAAACGCAAGACCATGCCTGTACACAATGAGAGATGCTCTTTGCTCTCCTTTGAGAGATTTTGAGGCCTCAGAGAGAGCTTTTCACTGTCTTGCCTTAAGCATGGCAGCAGAGAAAAACCTAGAAGCAGGAGTGTGCCCAGGTCTCACCAGCACACAGGAGAAGTGGTGGCTCCAAAACCACTGAGGTTTCTGATCTGCAGGCACCTCCTGCTCAAAGTGGGTTATGAAGCTGAAACACAGAAAGATTCAATGCTACCAGAAACATTGGTTTCAGCAAATTTCTGTTGTCTGTGATCTTCGCCACCAACTCCGTACAGAGCAGCTCAGGCCAAGAAGCAAACCTCCTGCTAGATCTGTTCCCATCCCCATCAGCACCCAAAGCCTAATGCTCCCCACACCTCTATAAAGACCCTTCAGCTCTAATCCAGAGCAGTTAAGAGATTCCTGTAAGCAGCCAGATCAGCACAGCACCAGATGGGCTGAAAGGACTTATGTCTTGCAGGAGTTTAGCGGACAACCCCAGCCACAGATGGCAGGACATGGGGGAGAAGCCCCCCCTCTGTGCAGCATGCTCCACCTCCCAGGAGCCTCACCATGACCTCCCCAGCCCACATCAGGAAAGCCTGGATTTGGTTATTGAGCCACAAATGAGTTTTAGCTCAAATGTAGCTCTATCTGCTGTTATGATGCTTCAAATGACTCAAGGGGAAATCTTGATGCTGCAGCGGCTGGCGCATTGACTCGAGGTTGTATTATTCAATGCCTGCTCATATTCAGTTTGCAGCAGATCTGCTCAGATTCCAGTTTTTCAGTGAAGGGGAAGGAAGTGCTTCTCGAAGTATTTTGACTTTGTCAGGGCAACCGTTCCAGGGGACCATTGTCTGCAACAACACATTTGGCTACCCTGGTGTGGAGTCACAGCAAGCCTGAGCTGCTCTGGGCTCCAGCCCCGGATGCTGGGGGACTCCTTCCTCCAGTCACTCAGCTCAGACACAGCAGCTTTCAGGCTGCTCCAACCCACACCAGGGTCCCTGCTGGCTTCCAGCTGTGCCCAGGCTTGGAGATGATAATTGTGCCTCATGTGCCAGGGTTTGGCTCCACAGTCACTTGTTTGCTTTGTGCATGCACAATCGTGCCTGGGCAACCACTGGGTGGATGGAGCTTTTCTGCTGAAAAACTGCTTTGAATGGGTCTAGTCTATGTCCCTCCTGCACACAAGAAATCAGCAAGACATCAACCCCACGGTGCTCCGACCATGAGGGAGCAGCCAGCACCTCACCTCGTGAAAGTGCCTGCTCGCAGCGGGCACTGCTGGGACATCTCCGATGATGGAGGCTTCCTGTGTTCCTACAAAACATTTTATTCATGCACAATGGAACATCATAAATAATTCCGAGCCCGCTGTGCTCCTGGAGCACAGCACGGTGTGCCAGGGGTTTGCCTCACTTGCTTTGCTCTCCTGCTAACAGCCAGCAGGAGCTGCGTGTGCATTCAGGCAAGATCCAAAGCAGGGAGTGAAAGATTTCCCTGATCCACCACAGCCGAGAAACACAGGGACTGTGGCCTTATTTTTAACAGGAGATGGGGAAAAGTTCAAATATTCAAACAAACAAGCTGCAGCTAGGTTTCTAAATGCTGTTGCCTTCAGGGCAAAGTTAGGTACAGGAGCCAGGTCCTAGTCACGAGACATTAATGTGTTGGTGCTAGCAGGGGTTTGAGCCATCTTCCTGGAAACACTGCCTCCCTCCACCTGATAGCAATTCCAAATTATGATGGACCCCGTACTCATTAAGTAGCACCAACTGCAGACCCAGGGCACTGACATTTACAACCATCACAACAGAGAAAGGCAAATGCCTCCTCTAGACCCCCTGTAACCAACAACAGGGACAAACTTGTCAAATTGCTTTGACCTTTGCTCAGCTGCTTCCCAAGCTGGGCTGCAGTGGGGAAGATCCCCAAGCCCAGTTTATTCTTCATAATTTCCCTGCTGTTACCTTTTCTTTAAATGGGAGCAAGACCCAGGAAAACCAGCCCATTTCCCAGATTTTCCCTGAGTGATTACAGACACACGGGGACCTGCAGGAACAGAACCAAGCAAGGTAAAGCATCCCCAGCCCTACCACGCAGCCCTGGGAACGCCACAGTGCCTCTGTTGCATAAGAGGTTTGTTTCTAATTAGGAAAGGGCATCTGTGGTCTCAGATGCTGCGCAAGGGAAACCACACACCTACTGCTAAGGAAGCGCTAAGGCCAGTGGGTTTCTTATTGGAAGCACAGGTGGAGGTAAGGAGAGGATGCACATCGCCAGGTGGGTGGCACAGCACAAGAACCTGAGCACTGAGCAAATCCAAAGGAGCACATCAGCTGAGAAACTGCTTGGGAATGTCAGGGAAAGGGCTGGAAGAGGGCTGTCGTTCAGTATTCAGTCTCTTCCTAAATGAAAACCCCTCGTTTTAGGGGACAACATCTGACAATCACCAGAGGAAGGACAGCAGCACCCTACACTCGCTCTGCAATTCCTAATGCCTGTTCAGGAGATTCAGCCCCGATACCTGACATACGCAGAGCCCAGCACCCCTGTGGGGTGAAGAAGGCTCCCTGTGAATCTACAGCAGGCAGACACCCCAGGAGGGACGGGGACACCCAGACAAGACCCGTGGCAGAGCCACGAGCATCGCTCACTGCCCAGAGCGCAGTTACACGGCCCCGGGCACTCCTAAAACACTCTGCCATCCTCTCCCCCCTTCCCCACAGGGCTGGGGGCAGAAGCAGCGCCGTGTGTCACCCCCTGCAGCCCGGCCCCGCTGGAAGCAGGCCCAGGCCCAAGCCCCAGCCCCGGGAGGCTCCAGGCCGGGCTCCTGCCGCCCCCTGGCGGCATCGGGCGGGCAGGGCCGGGCCGGGCCTCGCCGCTTCCCGCCCCGTTTTCCCTCAGGTCCTTGTGTGCTTCAAGTCAGTTTCTTGCAGAAGCGTCAGGCCTCTTTTCCTGATCTGAATTAACTCATTTCTAGTCCTCCCCCCGTGCTAGCGCTGACTCTCTCGCTAGGGATTTCCTCGGGAAGTTTCCTTCCCAGCCTGTTTGCTTCAGGCTCAAAGAACAGCAAGTTCAGCCAGCCCCGGATGCTTTAAGCTCTGTAGCAACCTCCTAGCCCACCAGCCACCACCTCCTAAAGCCCCTTTGGGTTCACTTTGGAGTCCAGTTTTGCCACCCAACACAAAAGCACCACAGCCCCCGTAGCCCCCTGCAAGCAGGGACTTACCTGAGCCACAGCAGCGCCAGCAGGAGGAGGCAGCTCCAGTCCCACTTGTTCACTTCTAAATGTTTCTTCATATCACCCCAAGCCCCCACATGCACTGCCAGAATTACCTCTCCCCCCGGAGAAGCCTGAGTGCCCAGCAGTGACCACCCCAGCTCAATCACCACGTCCCCAGCCACCAGCTGAGGAGCTCAGCAGAGGCGCTCAGCAGCTCCTGTGGCACCTCGTTACTCTGCAAAATGGCAAATCCACACACCTGAGCCACAGGCAGCAATTTGGACTCAGCTGCTCAGCAAGTGCTGCTGCCAAAGGAAAGGGGGAGTCCAGCAGAAACAAGTAAACTCTAAGGTGAAAATCTTCCCTTGGGTGCTGAGCTGTGGTGAGTGCTGCAGGGAGGGTGAGCTCCACATGGCCACATCCCCACCTACAGGTCACAAAATGACTTCCCTTACTAGTAGTGCCTGCTAGAATATGGTAATTTTGTTTATATGGGGCTCTGGGGTGAAATGGGAACAAGGACATGATAGGTTTTCCCACATTTTGCAGTCACTCACTTACCTGAGCTACTGCTTGCACAGTAGGAGCAGACAAAGTTAGTCTTTTATACAAAGACTGTAGGTGGTCATTGTCACCCTCCTCTCTGTAAATCCCCCTCTTGTTATAAGTTCAATGTCATTAAGCAGAAAGATCTTTTCCAATGGTATATGCTAATCAATGTAATGTACTGGGAAGTTTCCTATTCACAAACCGTAATAACGAGGTCTATGAAACGGATCATGCATGGATTGACTTGTGTGTTTAGCTACAGATGAAATCTCAAGTAGTTACTTATTTCATCAAGGCACAAGAATATTGGTGCAAGAAGCAAACAATAGAGATGACAGAAGGAAGTCTATCCTTAGGTGCCCAATTTTTATTTTAACATCCTGTACAGAAATGTCTCTGAAAGATAGATAGCAAATATTGGTTCTGCTGGGAAGCCTTGCAGGTTAGGTAATAATCTCCCTAAGTTTGTATCAGCAAAGGTCATAGCACTTTGTACAGCTGTAAAGCCTGTAGAAATACAGGAGAAAATGAGATCTGCAAACATAAAGCAAGCTGCCCAAGTCACCCAGCAAGGCAGAGCAAGAAATCCAGATCTCTTGAGAGCTGGTGCAGTGCACTGATGGACAGGAACACTGCTTGCATCAGCGCTGAACAAAGATCCAAATCCAGCAAGTTTGCACCTCAGTTCTCAGCAATTCTGCTATTTATTTAGCTGAGTTGTTTTCAGCATGGGGTTAACAGACACCTCAAGGTCAGTCCCCAAGCTACATCTGAAAAGTTGGCAAAGGCTAACACAAAGACTACCCAAGTTAACAGACACCACAAAGAAACCTTTGTACATACAAGTTCTCAGGCATCTTCCAAGGAGGATGTTTGTGCAGCTCAGAAATCAAGTTTGAAAGTCACTGAATTAACTGGTTAAAGGCAGACAGGTCCACAGAGTTTAACACGTGTAGTTTTCTACTTTTTGCTACAGATTTATTTTTCATCCTGCCAGGTAAATCATCGCTAGCAATATTTTGATTAACACTGGATGGAAAAGAAATTGCAATCTAAATTTCAGCATATTTATTCATATGCACTTCTGGGGACATTTACTTGAAACTCTTTTAAAAAGAAGGCTAAGGAAATTTGCTTGCAGAAAGAAGTCACTGCTGCAAGAAGACAGATGCTGTTCCTCCTTTTCAGCAATACTTCCACATAATACCAAAATATTTGGCACAAAGCGCCCGATTAAAGAAATGCCATTGCTGACAGCAGATGGTACTTCTCATCCCAATCTGTAGCTGCCTGCTAACACTAGATGTAATCTGATTGCAAACATGGTGTGTGCATTTTTTCCAGATGAGCAAGCTTTACATAATTTTTCATTGCCGCTGTTTGTTTGTTAACAAACACCATTGTTAGGAGCAAACAGCCTGATTACAGTGCTATCAAACAAATCCCTTCTGCTCACCCCACCCTTCCAACCTTCCGGCTCTGGAAATGTCCTGTTATACATCAGCAAAGCAGCCTGGTTTTCTCCCACTGCACTACTACCTGCTTAAAACTTACTTTTAGGCTGCTCATGCTACAAAGAGCCAGGAGAGGGCCTTGAAAGAACAGTGGTACCAAATTACAGCAAGACTTTCCCTATGCAAGAGGCTGGTCAGCTGTTCCAGACAGCAGGTTCCTTGCCTTTACTTCAGAAAAAAAAAACGCATTACATTACCCGTTCATTTACTAAGTACATTTTCCAAATGGAAATTCACTATAGGTCCTCCTTTAAGTCTACCCATGTATAATTCTATGCAGTAATAGCTCTAAAACCAGGATTTTCTTCAAGGAAGTTGCACTTCTCCAGAGCCCACTGAACATATGTGCGTATTTGCCAAATAGTGGCTGCTGGAGTTATAAAAGAGAGTTTGTTTAACAGGAAACAAGTGAATACATGTCCTAGCGCCTCTCTCTTCCTCTCTGCTGGCTGACGGACTGAATTCAGCAGAAGCCAAGAGGATTGCTTTGCTAAGTGCAACAGTGACAGACTAACTCCAAATTGAGACCATGCTAACACAGGGCTTTAATGCTAATTCAGGGCAGACATTTCAGAGCTAGCCAGACTTCCTAGAGCCAAACCAAGGGGATTTGTCAAAGCTTTTCTCTTAAATTCACTTTTTTTCTACTAATTCTCAGAGTTTCTCTCCCCAGAAAAAAAAGAATCTTAAACAACTTCACAGATTTGCTTTTAAACAATGCTCCCATTTGTCACTAGATTTGAATAGGCACCATCTGCATACATCCAGAGTATGTTAGAGCACTGTGTGAATGCTTTGAACTCCATTCTCCAGCAAAGCAAGACAGGCTGGCCTTCTTGTGCTTGTCAAATACTCAGTGCCTAGCTTTTAACAAGCTTCCAAGAGCAACACCAAGTATGTTTTTCCTACTCCCTCAAGCACTGAAAACATGCAGGTGCAACTTGTTCCAGCTGCACAATAACTGGAGCTAGAATTTAATGAGTTACATTATCTTGATTTCAAAAGCCATCCATATATGTCCTTCAATGATCTCAAGCCACCTGCAAGCATTTTGAAATGCTCAGGATCTGGTCTCAGTTCAGCTGAGTGAGTTACAGAGCACCTGTAGCAAGGAGGCAGGGGGTGGGCATGATAACAATCAAGGCATACTGAGTACTTCTCTTAGCATTGCTCCATTTTCAGGTTCCATGACAATCACAAGTGCTTATTTCAACCTTTTGCTTCCTCTCATAGGTCCTTACTGCAGCAAGAAGTCCACCTTTTTGGGGGTTTTCCTGCTAAATCTAATAATACTGTCAACACAGAAGGCAGATGATATTTGGCAAAAATTCTTGGGATTCTGAAAGGGGAAATACATGTGAATGGAATAAAAACTGATTTGACTATTAACAACACATTGGTCTCAGAAAAATAGCTAAGGCTGTTCTCTGTTCTCTTCTGTCACACTCCTAGCGCCCCACCTGTATACGTTCAGCACAGAAATCTGCACTGCATCAATAAAACAAGCTTTATGTACCTGTGACTGATAAGAGACAAAAAGATAATGAGGTCCCAAGAAAAACAGCAACAGCAGAGATATGTCTAAGTCACAAATTCTGCATTTGTCATGATGGGAACCAGCTGCATTCCCTACCCCCCATAACACATAAAAAGGTGCTTACTGCACCATACAAAGGATTTGAAATTCCAATCCATTATAGACTTTCACTACTGATTTCTTCCGAGGGTGCATATAATGCAATGATTTATGAAACCTCCATAGCATCTGGTTAGCAGAAATAAAGACAACAAAATAAACTTCATCAGTTTTATTCTGCAAAGCAATATGCACATCTTACAAACACAAAATTAATCTAGGAGAGAAATGTCATTTCCAAATCAGCTATTAACCATCATGCAACAAGACAAGTGAAATGTAAGAACAAAACAAAACAAAAGAAGCCATCTTAACCCTACAATCACCTGCAGAGGGTTGAAAACCAAGGCTCAGATTTTCTATGTAATGCCAAAGAAAAATGCAAAAGAAAATGGCAGCTTTCTAAGAACAAGAAAACACGTACAAATAGAATCAAAACTGATTCAAGTCATAGTTAAAAAGAAAAAGAAAACAAAAAAGGAAAGATCAATATGATCTGAACTTTAATATTAAGTTTTTACTCTTCTGTTTGGCTGCATTTAACTTTTGTACATTGCGCCTAGGAACAATCCAATATTCCTCAGTATTACAGCATTTCAACCTGATGGATACACTTAGCTCTCTGCTGCAATACATGGGTGCAAAGGGATAAGCTAAGGCCAAAAATACATTTCTGTAACGTCTTCCCTTTTGCTTTTGTTGGTCACAATCTTAGCATTTCTCTGTATTTCCATGCAGTGGGTGACAAATTGCAAAGCAGGCTCCTCTAATTACCAAATAGCAAAACTGATTAAAAAAAAAAATAAATCTCTTTTCCCCACCAGATCAATTCGTAAATAGGACATTTGGAGGTGGATCTTTAGGTTGCTGAAACAGAAAGGATATGGGTTTGCTTTTTTAAAGGAGTCGCATTATGGTTTTTATTAGGTATTTCCAGAATTTGCAACACCACCCCAATCGGTTTCCTCTTCCTGCCTTTGGTCCCGAGATCAAGCCACCCTCGTAGGCAACTCTCAAAGTCAGTATCAATGCAGAAGGCTGGGTATGCATGAATTAATTAGGAACAGCTCAGACAATTTTCAGGAGAAGCTGTCTACCTGTGTTACTTCACCGACTCACATCAGTGAAGCAGTATTAGCCCATAGCAGCATCAGGAGAAAAAACGGAAGCTTCATTTTATCCCTAGACTCCAAACTAGGCCATCTCTCAAGCTTTACCTTAACATCCCTGGAGAAAAATGCAAGTTAGTTAACACCATTTAAGTAACCAAAACTCTGGAATGGAAATATGTTCTGAAGAAAAGCGTGGTTATTTGCTTCAAATGCTCTGAAGAGTTGTGAACTTGCTGAATACTGAAGTCCTATAGATACAGACCCACGAATCAGTAGGGTAGCAATCCCAATAGTGTCTATGTGTAATAAACTAAGAATCTTATGCCAGCATAATTGAGACTGTAAGACCTTACTTGGGTTTTCTTGTTTTGTGTACTTTAGAGCAATATTTACCAAAGAAAGAGAGAGAAAAGCATATGTGTGGGCTGCAGACCTACCTGCAAAAGGTGTGCCCAGGTGGAGGACCTCCTGCAGCAGGTGGCTGAGCTGCAGGAGGAGGTGAGAAGGCCGTGTGACATCAGGGAGGCCGAGATGGAGTTAGATAGCTGGTTCCAAGTGCAGCCTGCAGTGGACCCGCAGCCAAACAGCCAAAGATTCTCCCGGGAGAGGGGCCAATAATGCAGAAGGATGGAAGCTTGCAGCGGCAAGGACCAGCAGGAGGAAAAGGCTTCCCCCGAAGGCTGAGGTGCCCTTGCAGAACCGCTTTACTGCTCCACAGACTGAAGGGGAGAGACCCATCACATGACGAGAGATGCTGGAGCTGAGCAAGGCAGACAGATCTGTTCCCCGTATAACAACCAGTGTGGCTAAGAAAAGGCGATGGGAGATAGTAGGTGACTCTCCGAGGTACAGAGGCACCCATCTGCCAACCTGACACACTATAGAGGTGTGCTGCTTACTGGGGGCTCATATCAGGGATGTCACCAAGAAACTAGCACGCCTCATACAGCCCCCTGACTATTATCTGCTGCTGTTGTTTCATATGGACACCAGCAATTTAGCCAGGAGCAGCCTGATGGCTCCCATGGCTGGAGTGTTGGGATGGGAAGATAGAGGCTCTTTAGGAAGGATAGGCAGGGGGAGACGAGGAGGAAGAATCACCCTCTGTGTTGGTGACCAGCTGGAGTGTGTGGAGCTCTGCGTGGGGATGGATGAGGAGCCACAGAGAGTTGAGGGGCCAGGTTTAAAGGAAGGGCAGGGACAGGTGACACTGTAGTGGGGGGTCTGCTACAGGCCACCCAACTGGGAAGACCAAGTGGATGAGGCCCCTCTATAGATGGACAGGAACAGCCTCACATCCACAAGCTGTGATCCTCACACGGGAACTTTAACCACCCCATTATCTGTTGGAGGGACAGCACAGCACGGCACAAGCCATCTAGGATGTTACACAAATGTTTTGATGAAAACTTCCTTCCCCAAGAGATATAGGAGCCAAGGATCAAGGCGATTCAAGGATCACCTCCTCCAAGCTCAGGAGGAAGTCGGGCAGGAGGCCTTCATGGATGAACAAGTTACCTCTGGACAAACTCAAGCAGACTAGAGGGAGTGGAAGCAAGGACAGGTAGCCTGGAAGGAATATAGAGAAATTGTCCAGGCAGCTGGGGATCAAGTCAGGAAAGCCAAAGCCCTGATAGAATTACATCTGGCCAGGGACATCAAGGGCAAGAAAAGCTTCTATAGGTACATCAGCACTAAAAGGTTTCTCTAAGGAAATGAGAGACCTGATTACCTGGGATACAGAGAAGGCTGAGGAACTCGATGACTTGTTTTTGCCTGCCTTCACTAGCAAGAGATCATTGGCACACCACCCAAATTGCAGGGACTGGGAGAACGAGGAACCACCCTCTGTAGGAGAGGACCAGGCCTGAGACCAGCTAAGGAACCTGAAGGTGCACAGGCCCATGGGAGCTGATGAGACACAACTGTGGGCCTTGAGGGAACTGGCAGATGAAGTTTCTAACCCACTGTCCATGATATTTGAGAAGCTGTGGCACTCTGGTGATGTTCCCACTGACTGGAAGAGAGAAACATAACCTTCATTTTTAAAAAGGGGAAAAAAGAAGGCCCAGGGAAATACAGGCCAGTCAGTCTCACCTCTTGTGCCCGGCAAGATCATGGAGCAGATCCTCCTCGAAACCCTCCTAAGGCACGTGGAAAACAGAGGTGATTGGTGAAGCCAACGTGGCTTCACTAAGGATAGATTGTGCCTGACAAATCTGGAGGCCTTCTACAAGAGGGTTAGAGCGTTGGTGGATAGGGGAAGAGCAACTGACATCATCTACCTGGACTTGTGCAAAGCATTTGACACTGTCCCGCAGGATACTGTCTCTAAATTGGAGATGTGGATTTGATGGATGGACAGCTCGGTTGGTAAGGAATTGGCTGGATGGTTGCACTCAAAGAGCTGTGGTCAATGTCTCAACATCCACGTGGAGACCCCTGACAAGCAGTGTTCCTCAGGCATCGGTTCTGGGACTGGTGCTGTTTAACATTTCTGTCAGCAATGTGGACAGTGGGATCGAGTGCACCCTCAGCAAGTTCGTCGGTGACACCAAGCCATGTGGTGTGGTCAACACGCTGGAGGGAAGGGATGCCATCCAGAGGGACTTGGCTGGACAGGCCTGAGAGGTGGGCCCGTGCAAACACCATAAAGTTCAACAAGGCCAAGCACAAGGTCCTGCATCTGGGACGGGACAATCCCAAGCACAAACACAGGCTGGGTGGAGAACAGATTAAGAGCAGTCCTGAGGAGAAGGACCTGGGGGTGTTGGTGGATGAGAAGCTCAACATGACCTGGTGTGGTGGTCTTTCAGCTCAGAAAGTCAACTGTATTCCAGGCTACATCAAAAGCAGCGTGGCCAGCAGGGCAAGGGAGGTGATTGTCCCCCCTGTACCCCACCTGCAGTACTGCATTCAGCTCTGGGGGCCCCAACATAAGGACTTGGAGCTGTTGGGACAACTCCAGAGGACGGCCACAAAGATGATCAGAGGGCTGGAGCACTTCTGTGAAGACAGGTTGAGACAGTTGGGGTTGTTCAGCCTGGAGAAGAGAAGGGAGACCTTCTAGTGGCCTTCCAGTACTTAAAAGGGGCCTGCAAGAAAGTTGGAGAGGGTCTATTTATAAGGGCTTGTAGTGATAGGACAAGAAGTAATGGCTTTAAACTGAAAGAAGGTAGATTTAGATTAGATATAAGGAAGAACCTCTTCACTAGGAGGGTGGTGAGGCACTGGAACAGGTTGCCCAGAGAAGTTGTGGATGCCCAGCGGGGCTTTGAGCAACCTGGTCTAGTGGGAGGTGTCCCTGCCCATGGCAGGAGGGTTGGAACTAGATGATCCTTAAGGTTCCTTCCAACCCACCCCGTTCTATGGTTCTACAAAGACAGGATGAAAGGTCAATTAAGGCAATCAGTGAGATTTTAAAAGCAGTGGTGGAAATGTCTGCAGGAAAATCCAGACTGCTGAAAATTAAGGAGGTTACCAAATAACAAGCTGGAAAGAAGCAGCAAAAGCCAGAATGAGAAAGGGAAAAATACACATCACAAAAACTCCTCTGATTTAAGAATGGACACAGAAAACAGTATGAATTTTACTGTGTGGTCTCTCTGACCTTAATCGCAACAGTACTAGTTCACTCCTCATCATCTTCCCCCGAGTGCACAGCATTAAATTGAAATTGGACTAAGCTAATAAAGTGTCATTTTCAGCTGCCCTTCAGAGATGGATAGAGTCCCAAAGTGAGAGTTGGTAACAGACTATGGGATTTCTTTTTCTTTCATTATTTGCACTTGCCCAAGGCTGTGCAGAGCCCCAACAGACAGTTAATACAATGCATCTTTTAACCAAGTTTCACTTTCTAGAAAAAAATGTTTACAGAAAGCTGCTCTGCAGCGGAGATGCATATTCTGGGTCTGAGGACTGCAGATGGGAGGCTAAGTAGAAAGCTTTCCAGGTAGTCTCTATGCTGACTGATTCTCTGGCATTCAGCAGGCCAAATGGAAAAAAAAATAATCAAACTTAGCAGTTTTCAATAAGAAAGATTTTAAAATGGGACTTCACTTCTTAAGTTTTTACTATGAATAAAAGCACAAGTTTGTCCTAAATACAGCACTATTAAAATGTGTATATGTATTTCGTTTTTTTCAAAAAAAAATATCTAAAAATGTTCATATCTTTTCTTGCAAGCAAGGAGCAAATGGAAGAAGGTATCAGGCCACACAAATACACATTTAATTCATGTAGTAGATTGGTGGCTCTGGAAATGCAGTATTATATCAAAGGTGCATACTGTTTCAAACACACTGTACATATCATTGGGCAAAAAACAAAGATTCATTGTTTTGTTTGAGACATTTGCAAAGGCATCTTAACCTGCCCAGATGCAGCTAGACAAAAATATCTTGCTCTGACTATATGTAGCCATATCACTAAACATATCTACACAAACATTCGGCTATGTCCACAGGTAAAGACTGAAAGTTTCTGGCCGCACTACAATGCGGAACAAGTGCATCATCTGACCTATTCTGAATATACTTTTATAAATATGTACAAATCAATTACAGGCACTTGAAATGTCTTTGGTTGGAATAAACCAACATTGCAAGATAATGTATTCACAGAGTGTTAAGACCCATTCTGGGTTCAGCAGGCAATGATTACGGTTCTCAGTCATTCTCAGTAAAAGAAGAGGATGGATTATGCTTCTGACAAAACAACCTAAACAAAAGAAAAAGAAAACATTTAATTAAAGTCAAATTCCTAATCCCATAACAGTGATATTACTTATCTCCATGCAGCTGGCATATCTGTCCTTGCCTTTTTCGAAGAACCTTGGAAGTCTAACTTGGAAAGGAAATCAAAGCAAGTCTGAAGGTATTTTGTTCTTAGCATAATCAATTTAAAAACAATACAAAACAGAACAGCTTATGTTACAAAAAATCATTAAGATCAAAGGGTGCCAACATTCATTTCCTACTTCACAATAAATATATTCATATTTAATCCTTCAAGCAAAGTCCGTGTCTCCAATGCATACTGAATAATGACTGTTTCAATACCTTTGTGATTGTTTTTTGTAATTCTAATCGCTGCTAATCAGAATTATGTATCATGTTTTATTCAAAATTTTCAGTCTGTTGCGATGAAAGGTAAATAAAACCATTCGGTGCTATCTAATCAATGCTTCATACAAAATAGTGAGAATAACAACAGAAGTGTGGCAGAAGAGCTGCATTATAGCACTTCCTGAACTGCAATAATCCACTTCTGGAGGAGAGAAATCTAACTGAGGACCTACGCAGCACATATATATATTTTGTAGAACCCTTCTTTACTGTCCACGATAAAACACCCACATCTCTTTGAAAAAGAATTAAGCCTACATTTCAAGAGATAAGAACTAGTCTGTACTATGTAAAAAAAAAAAAAAAAAAAAAAAAAAAAAAAAAAAAGGGCTTGCTATGTTTTCTTAACAGAGTCAATATTTTGTTATTACTCAAACTCACCTTTTCAGAGCAGAATTCTGTATTGCTTTGCCTCAGTTTGCTTGGTCTGCCTTTAATAACTGCATAGCAGAACATTGTAATCACCATCACAAAAAGAAAGTAACTGGTATGCATGAGATGCAGGTTTATTAGAGAGCGATCATCCTGCACAGAAAATTAAAACCATTTACTGACAATGCACCAATACTTGACACTTAATATTAGAGCAATAATTACCAGTTCAGCACAGAAATTACTTCATGAATCAACTTTCTCCCCTATTAAAAGATGGCATAGTAATGAAAGGGATTCTTAATTGTGGCACAAAAAGAGCCAAAATGCTCCTCATGTTAAAACTCTGTGCGAGAGATTTCCCATATACAAGAACTGCCTTTTGTCAAATGATTTCAGAATATAAAGCTTGGTTATTAAAAACTGTGAGGGCCATAGAGATTACATGAACACCATCGTGCCCACCAGTGATGAAGCATATTCAACTCTGTTTCAGCCCCTGCGCTGAATATAATAAAAAAGCACTAAATCTGACTATTTTGGGACCCATATTCAGTTAAACCACATTCATTCAACATAACGTGTAAAAACACCGGGGCACTTACATCTGGAACTATAACAGTTAGTTTGGGGTTTAAAGCGTGGTACACTTTTCCAATTGCTCCTTTGTAACACCAGAAAGGGTTATAATCTTGTGCATATTTTGTATTAGAGTCCCTTGCTGTGGTAAAGATCTTGTACCAAAGTGTGGCATTGCTGTACGTTTCAGGAACGCAATGTGGTGGCTGACTGCAGAAAAACAGAAATAATTAGCACCTTAATTGCCATTCTCCGCATTCAGTAAGGTTAACTTTCAGAACCGAGTCAGGCCCAGTCTCCTCAACAGCAGTATAAAACACAGTTTTACAAAACAGCAAAAAAAAAAAGTCTTCACCAAAAGACTGTATAAAAAACATATGATTTCTATATGAACATTAAAATTTAACTGAATTTTGTTCCAGTACGTCAACACCCCACGGCTTAATTAGAAAAATACTGGTTTTCATATGGCTTCATACAGTCCTGGGAACCTGTCTGATGGTTCTCCAGAGTATACTGAATAGTGTCAGGGAGTCTGGAGGAGACAAAGGGAAACTATTTTGATGAAAGGTCTGCACCTTCTGGGTTTGGTAGCAAAGCAATGTTCAGCTTATGCTCATCTCTTGGCAGGGAAGAGGATAAGATCCTCAGAGTCAAGTCTTTGCTCTCATACAAGGTAGTGAAACTAAATTATAGGGTATCTTTCTTAAATATTCACTGATCCCATAGTTCCTACTGAAGTTTAAATCACAGGCTGCATGCTGAAAGGCAGGCATGCCTAGAGACAAAACATTCACAGAAAAATCTAGCCTTGCTAAAAGACAGCAGAAGTCTCAAGACAGACAGGGTTTTACGGCAGGGGAAGGAAAGCAGGTACACGATATCCAGTCAACAACAACATTCATCAGATGTGACAACCTCAGAGAAGCAGCTGAGAAATTAATCACCCAACAACCAGTCTACAAAAGAGTCTAAAATGCACTTACACTGTGACAGGAAACACGTTGCTGGCTGCTGTCACAGTCATGCAGGTTGTGAATACGACCTGCTCGCAGTGACCATGAAGAACGCAGTCATCTGAATTCCAGGCAGTCGGCAGGGTGAACGTAATGTTTATCTCCTCGTGGGATTCTCTGCCTTTGAGAAAGAGAGGAGGAAAGAAGAAAAGCTGTTTTCCAATCACAAAAGTAGCCAAGCAACAATCGCTAGGATAAGGAAAGCGTGCAATTGATTAAGAAGGCAACATTACCCTGGATCTGTACCTTTGAAGTCACCCAGCATCTTTATTATCAACAGAGAAAGCAGAAAAAGTTTAAAAAACAACAACAAAAAGCACCAGAAAATTTTGAAAATAACAACTGCTGGTCCTTCTAATCTCTCCTGCCCCCAAAAGAAGTGGGATTGATCATCAGGTTCCTTTCAGAAACGAATACCTCCCTATTTATAAATGAATTCATGCATGTTCTGAGAATTTTATTAGAAAGTACAATCACACTTCTTTAGCCTTTCTCCTGCCAAAGACGTTGTTGAACATCTGCTTTTTCTGAAGCTCACATTTCAAATTGGAGATATTTGTGCAGATGAAAAGGTGCTAGCAGATACTGAACTGCAGATTAAGTAGTCTACACTAAATCCACATGGACATATTCATACTGAAAATAAATCCAGGCTACTTGAAACAGAACCTGCATTTGATAGCACACAAAGCAGTAACAAAATAATAATATAAAATACAAGAACACAGATTTACAGCTATGGCAAATGTCTCCTTACAGATCTCTGAGGTTCAAGACATCTTCAGACATGATTATAAAATGCAACCCTGGCTAAAAGCTAAAATTCCACAAGGTTCTATTATTAACAATCTAATCTCATGTCAAAACTGTCAGGGCAGCCAAATAAGAGGTCTTCATTCCACAGAAATTTAAATCATTTTATTTGTTGCTGTTTTCAGTATTAAAATTTATGTATGCATTTTAACTAAACTTTATATTTTTTAGGCAATACACTACTTGATCTCTAAAGTACATACGTTAATGCCTTCAAAATGTGAGCAAGTGAAGGGCTCTGTACAGGACTCCACTCACAATAAATCTGCTCTAAGCAAAAGATTCATCTCACCAATAATAAAGTTTTCATTTGAATCTGTAGCTGTCATTCAAATTTATAAAAGTCAAGTCCCGCATACCTGAGAGTCCGATTTGGTGTCCAAAAATTGTGGAACTTAGATGTGTGACGTTGCGGGAATATCCGCCAAATGGTCTGAGTGGGTCCAGCGTCAAAGTGATTGTAACAGAGATGTTTATAGGACCAGAGTCCTCAAGAGTCTGTGGAGACTGTGTAGAAGATCTCGCCTGGCCGCTGGTCACGGTACTTTCTGGAGTTGTGGTATCATTGATGAGATGCTTTAGGGTTTCATTCTCAGATATACAGAAGTCCAAATCGTTAAACCTCAGGAGGAAAGTATTCCAGTCCTTCAAACAAACACAAAGATTTAGAGCAGATTAGCACGTTAACTTCTGTTGCCACTTGCCTACAGCAGCACAGACCTTGCTACGTACTATCCTGCCTGCAGTTTCAAGCCATTTAACGTAAATTACATGGCTCACGAAGCAAGCACAAACACCACCATGGCTATCTCAACAATGGGACAAGTTGTTTACAAAAGTCTGAAGTGTTCAGTCCCAACCACTGCCTGGCCACTGCTGGGCACAGCAGAAGAATACCCTTCTTGAAACTCCAGAAATATACTGGCTTGGTCCACCCTCACTGCGCTCAGGGTACGAGCGGTTTCCACCAAGGTTTTCCTCCTTACAGCACGGTAACGCTAGGTAAGAACAGAAGTTTCACAAACAAGCTAGCTGACATCATGGAATAATAATAAAAAATAAAAAAAAAAGGCTCCTAGCCATGGCAGGGAAAATCCAAGTCAGATGATTTGGCCTCACCCTTAAACTAAAATAAGACTATTCACACATTCACACCAACAGTCACTTTTCCTGTAAAATCAGTGGCAAGTCTGCTGAAAACAATCTCCCATAAGACTCTTGCACTGCCATAAAAAGGTTTTCAGGAGGGAAAAAGGAACTCATTAGCTTTGTGCATGTATTTCAAATCAGTATTCCCACTGTTCAACCTGGGAACTTCTTGTACCGTACCTCTGTCATCTCCGGTGACTTGATCTCCTTGATTTTAAAGAAATAGCCCAGTGTCAGAAAAGCTATTGCCATAGCGCTTACGCTGATCATAAAGACCACAAGCGGAGGTCGGCTGCTGACGTAAACCTTCAGGTTCTCCAACAGGTTTATGTTGAACATTATTCTGATTGTTCACCTGCAAAGAAAGAACATTAGAGCAGAGTGACTGGGCCGTGTGCTGCGGGGTGGGGGTGGTCGATCACAAAAGAGAGAAGTTTGACAATAAAAAAAAATGAAATCATATGCGAAAATGAGATTCAATTATACAGCCCTGTGCTGGTCGTTGAACACAGGCTCGGTACGCCTCAAATAAAGCACAAATCAAAACACGCTCGACTTCACCTCCTCAGCTCCAAAGATCACCAACAGACTCTAAGCAGCGCAGACAACCTCTAGCACAGCCCAATATCGCTGATGAGCAATAATACCAGCCCTTCTCCTTCCCCACTTTCCTAGGCAGAATAGGCTCTGTGACTAATTCCAGCAATATTTGGACGCCTCGAATTGCAGTGCAAATGGAGCTGCAATGCAGCCTACAAAGCGAACTCTACATCTCTGCATATACGATCAAAACCAAGGCTGAAGCCTGAAAACATCACTCTCCCCATCCCTAGCCCCAAATGGGATCCAAGAAGCAGCCTAGGGGCATTTTGGACTTCTGCACTAAGAATCCTGTTGTCAGAAACACCCAATAACAGCACGAGTGGGGAGGAGAAAGCAGCTCCTTTCTTTCTCCAATTTGTGCAGCAGCTAGAGAACTTTTACTGCAGTCTGTAAACAAAAGAGAGGACTCAACATATGCTGAGGAAACGTACTGAATCAGTGCTTTTTATCCAAAAAGAGTAGTATTTAGTCTGATTCTTCTAATTGATTTTCCATTTTCATGGTAGGAAGTCTTAAGCTAAGTTCACTGTATCAGCTTTCCCATCTCCTAGTCAAAAGCAAACATTCAAGTGTTAAAGTGCAGCCTTGCAGCACCTCATTCAGCAGCTCTGCAAGGAGAAAACACAAAGAAAACTTTTTACCTTTGTCTTACCTACAGTCCCGTTGACAAGGCTTTTAACCCCATCTGTAACAGGACAGAAACAGGTCCTAGCTACATGCTGCTCAGCCTCAAAACTCAAAGGAAATGGCAAGCTCCAGGACCAGTATCTACAGGATGTGGCACTGCAGTGGTTAACGTTTGAGCACTCATACTGATCTGATAACCCTTAATTAAGTCAGGGACTCTGCTCCCTGCAGGTCTGTGCGATTCTCATGGACTCTTATTAGAAGCACATGCCATTTACCTCCCAGCTGCAGCGCGGCCCAAGCCCCGGTAAGCCCACGGGTGCAGGAGGAGCGCAAGCCGTGATCTGATCTACTGATCCAGAAGGGAAGGGGAGAAAGGAACAGGACAAGCTTTCAAGTTGTTGTTTTTTCAGACCCCGCAATGTACATCGATCACAACTTTTGCATACTCAGTATTTTACTGGCAGAAATGCTTCGGTTATTCTTGACAGAAGCAATACCAACTAAAGCTGCAAAACTGCTCCAGAGAAGAGAAATTTGGGTCCAGAGAAGAGACCTGAAGCCCTGGGGCAGCAGCAAGACATGGAGCTGTGTGTGCCAGCTCTCCTGGACACGGTGCCGAGACAGCAGAGAGAAGGAGAAGAGGGGAAAGAGAAGGAGAGAGGTGGTGAGACGAACATGCACCTTACCAGAACTTCTGTCTGCCCAAGAGCAGCCGTAGTACAGCCAAACAAGCCTGCGACGGTATCAGGAGAGGGCAGGAGAGAGAGGGGAAAGGAGAACCGGTGCCAGTCAGGACCATGCTGGTTTGTTCTCTGCGCCCTGCCTCCAGTCTGGTCACTGGCAGCAAATTTTTTAAACGAGCCCTCGTTAAAAACCCCGAACGCTCCAGCTAAAAACATCAGAGACACATGTTGAGATGGAAATAGATCAAAAGATAACCCAAAAGCAGAGCCGTATGCAGCGTTCCCTTCTGGATTTCCTTGTGAAAATAACAACACAGATGCAGGCTTTATTAGAGCATTTAATCAAAGCTGAACGTCACCCAGAGCATATACAGGTCTGCGAGCCCTTTTTAAAGGGGCTTCCAACAGTTCCATTAGCGCTCTTGTTTACCACAGGGCCTAAAACCAGCCATAAAGCTCGATGTGCTGAGAAGCACGCGTACGAAAAATATTTGGGCTAATATTTTTACGTAAGAGATCACCAGCTTTAAAGTGCCGGGTGCTTAATATGCTCCCATAAGTCACCAGCTTTGAAAGCAATTAGAAAATGCTATAAGCTGCAATTTCCGAAGCGTAACATGCCTTTTGAGCGTTCGTGAGAGAAAAGGGAATGACTGTGGATTTAATACCGGAGCTGACATGAAAACAGCAATTGGACATGGCTAGCGCAAACCAGAAGGAAGAGGAGTATTTCCAAGCTGCTGCCTGGAGAGCTGCCGATTTTATAGGGAACGATGTGCTCAAACAGCATTAATTATCAAAGAACTCATGAAACGGCTCGGGGCACGTAAAACATATATTCCTGTGACATTTTAGGGGGCTGGTTAATGGTCCACACCCTCACACTCCTCCCTTCTGCTAAGGCCTGTCAGGAATATACCACGATCGCTGTTTCTCTACCAGCTCTCCTCGTAACTCACAGCTTCCTCTGTGTAAATGAATAACCTACAGGGTACCATTGGAACTTTTATTTCTCTTTCACACAGTTAAGAAAAGAAACGGAATGCTATTACCTCCTGGCAGGTCAGGGAAACAAGATCGGGTTTCTCTTTTTAGCTAAATCAGTAATCTAGAAAAGAGGCCCTAATAGCTGCTGTCTGCCTCGCTCCACGCTGCCCAAGCCTTTTAATGCTTGCGCTATAAAAATATCCACGACCAACCTAACAAGTGCCTGGAGTACAAGAGGAGGAAGGAGAAATGCCAGCTTGGAACAGTGGCTCCAGCTCCAACGTAGCTGCCTGGTGCTGAGGTGTACGCGTCGGGAGGACACGGGCAGTTCTGGCTGACAGTGCTCATCAGGAAACGTGGGACAAGAGCTGCAGAGGTGGCGTGCTTTTAGATCCCTGCAAAACCTGGGATGGTCTGGTACGGAATTAAAAAGATGAAGATGGTGAAGGATAGGAATAGCAGTTAGTGTGTCAGAGTCCCAGGCAAACACAGACTTGTTTAACCATATAAAAATAAGGAGAAAGTCATCTGTTCTGCAATCTGGGGGAGTTTTCCACCACGATGGCTCAGGAATGAATACAGCAGCCTCAGGAAAGCAACACTATCAGCTGTTCCTGCCTCGTGTGTGACAGGGGATGAAGAAAAGGTAACTTCTGAAACGGAGCTGTGAGGTTTCCGAGAATAAATTACAAATCAGGAAAATCTTGAAGTCTATTGCAAAGAGCAAAAGGTCGATGAAATGAGTCACAGCAGAAGTATTAAATTCTCTTCTCGGGGCTTAATATCAAAGGAGCTGAATTCATAACAACATCAACAAAAAACATGGTGTACTAACGCAGGTATTAAAAATAAAATTGCAGTTGCCAAAAGGAAAAACTAAACATGATTTTCCAAGAGATTAAAGTAAACATACAACGTAATTTTTATGTCTCTTGCCAAAATGTTGCTATCTTTCCACCAGAAACCTTAAAATCGAGTGATTTCTGTAAAAATATTTCCCCTTCTTTTTACACATACAAGATAGTCGCAGTCCACAGAAGAAAAATATTTGGGGGGCTGAATATTTAAAGCAGCAACAACAAAAACCAACACTGAAATGCCTGAAGGAAGAAAAGGGTGGCTAGAAGAGAAGGGGTGCAGGCTGGAGCTGACCCATCCCTACGGCACTGCACTGAGACCTCGCATCTTTCCCAAGCTGCATCTTCCTGCACTTCTGAGCATTTCATCTTCCTTGCGTGCAGTTCCGTGTATTTTTATTAGCAATTATGTTTTCAAAGACACCTCACGCTACCAGTGGCACAATGGGGGTTAGGAAATGGGTCACATCAGGGTTAACCTGAATGAAAATAACATTGCGTGCCAGGAAAACGCTCCAACACAAACCAATCGAACTGTGATTTTCCTAGCAAATCACCCATAAGTAACATGCAAACAAAGCCATGGTGTTGATCTCAGACTAAAGCGCCTCTCATTTAAGAGCAGGAAACTGTAGCGGGTACTAAAGATATCCTTAATTAAATATGGCTTTCTTCTCAAAGAACAGAATATGATCTCTACCACCTAAACCGCCAAAAATAGTAAATACACACATGTAAGTACACTGAAAAATGGTAAAGCAAAATAGATCACAGATGTGTTACCTGTGAAGCTGCCTATTAAAGTTCAGAGTATTCAAAGTGCTCTGTCAAAGCCTTAAAAACATTCTCATTAAGTGGTTTTCTTATCTCTAATCTGGTATCGCCAAGCTATCAAACAGAACTAGCAAAAGGAACCTCAGCTGATCTGACAGGTGGAAATCAGGCCTCCGCTGGCTCTCATGGCAACACCAGTTATCATCTCCCACTTTCTGAACAGGTAAAAATCTCACACATTTTAAAAAGAGAAAAAAAAATCAGGGTAAAACTTAAAATTAAGAAGTGTCTAACCTCGTCAGAAGGCTGCCCCTTTGTGTCCTGAAATGAACTACCCACCGCTACTACGCACGCTATCAGCAACTTTCACAGGCAGCTTCTTCCAGGAGTTGGGGACAGCTAATCAATGGATTTCCATCTCTGTTGGAATTTCACAATACACTATTTTTAACATAAAATATGCAGTTGGGAGAAAGAAAGCTTTCCCACTAACTCCATAGGAAAAGTTACTTTTCCATACTGATATCTATGGGGAAAAAAAAGGAGGTGTCAGCAAATGCAGCTGCTTTAATTCATCTTCCGGGAACCATAACAAGATGCTGCAGGATGCAATCGCACAGCCCCAGATCTCTGCCAGCAGCGGAGGGCACGCAGGGCTAACTCCTGAGGGATGCCAAAATCTCTACCTTGGGATTGAGAGGAATCCTCCAGGGCAGAGCACTTTTACCAGCCAGCTGATCCTCTTCCCCTTCGCCTGTCCTCCAGCGTTACAAAACTAAACGAAGAGACTCATAGTAACTGCCATCAGTCGTCTCAAAGTAGAAAAGCAGCGAGCAAGGCTTGTGAAGGTAGAAGAAAAGTTGACAAAAACATCCCCTAGGATCCTTCAACCCCTGCAGCCAAAATATCACCACAAGGCACCCAGGCAGAGGTGCGGAGGCCCCCCCTGCCTTCAGGGCTGTGCGAGAAATGGAGATGTTGAATCAGCTCAGGCCAGTCCGTGGCTCATTCTCTGACCTATTTCATCCTACAAATATGTTTACTGATTAAAAGCAAACAAACGCTTGCCTAGAGTCTGGAAACAGAAAGCACCGAGCACTGTTTCTCGTGAGAAGAAAACAGCCCGGTCCTCTGCCCACACGAAGAGCACAGATGGAAGGCTCTGGACAACACCGAATGAGCCAGAGAGCATCACCTGCTGCAAAGGAGGTTATTTCCTCATATTATCCAATAACAGAGCCATTTGGGAAGCTGATTATTAACAAAAGTGTGAGAGCCCAGGGACTTACTTGCACAAAGTGTTTTTTTTCCACCTCTCGAAACACTTTTCAAAGCATAATTAAACATTTCAACATCCCTGGGAGCTACAAAAACAGCAAACATTTCAGCTCTCCTACCCATAAAACAAAGGCAAGGAAGGGAAGCAATCTGGTCACGCTTCCAGGAAAGCTGAAGGTTGAAATTAATACTGAATTTCACACCCCCAAGCCCCCGTATGTAACTCTTCTCAAAGTCAGAAAGCAGAATCAAAGGTAGACGAGTTAAAAAATAACAAGGAAAATTTGTAGATCGACTTTTACTCAGCCAAATGTCCGTGTATGCGACATTTCCACGTACTGAGCAGCCCTGCCCAACAAACTTGTGTGTTGGAGTTCAAAACGCCTGCGGTGGATTTACCCCAAGCATGCGGCGTGTCGCGTAATGCTCCTGGGAAGGCAAAGGTAATTTTGTAGATCTTAATTTACGATTTCAAGAAATAAATGCCAAAAGAAACATTGCATAAACACAAACAAGTTCAAAATACTTTTTAAAAGCTAAGAGTTAGAAAAGGAGAAGAACCAGAAGAGTAGAGAAGCCAAGAGCCAAGAAATACAAACGATGTGAAGAAAGCCTTTTCTTTCGCCAGCTCAATGAACCCTGAATTCTGACCATTGTTAAAAGCAAAAAAAAAAAAAAAAGAGATTTAAAATACACCCAGCTGCAAAACAAAAGCAAACCTAACCTGTGCTTGAAAACAGACATTTTGTTGCCAAACTGTAAAAAGGCAGCCCTGCTTGCCAAGTGAGGCTGTGTGATGGGAAAAATATGTTTTCATGTGCAAGAGTTCTGGCTTGGGCATCTTTAAAACCTTCCAGCTTTTAGAAGCCAAAGCCATGACTTACAACATGACATATTCTGCATCACACAGGCTGCAGGATAACACATATTATATAGTATATTATATGTATAAAATATTATACCGCGTCAAAGTCCTTGAGTCTAAAAAAAAAATACAAAAATAAAAAGCTGTTCCAGTTACTGCTCTTCAGCGTGAGAACTTGGGAGAGGAAGGCAAAATGAAAACGATTCCTTTTTCTAGGGGCTGTCCCCTAGAAGCGGATCCTGTACATTTCCACCAGAAAGCAAATTTAGCCCACCACAGCCACGCGGGCGCAGTTCGCCGCAAGGCTTTGCTCAGGAAGTAATGAAAAGTCTCAGTAACAGCTTAATAATCAGACGCTGGTTTAGCAGCCAGTTTAAGGAGGTTAATCGTTGACTTCATTAAGGCTACACATTAAGGAAGGCGGTACGGGATTCTGCAGGGTAAGTACAGAAAAACGCCAGGAAAAGGCGCTTCAGACGGTCTGTAATGAGAACTGTTGTTTGTAATGAGAACTGTAATGAGACAGAGACCCAGACAGATACACAGCTTGAATCACAAGCAGAAAATGAGTGACAAGGGGAGGAAATGGCAGCTTTAGTGGGAATGGCAAAACAGAGCTCTGCGTGTAGAAGGTAACACTGCCAGGGCAAGAGGAGTAGAAAAAGAGCCAGTGGCCGCTAGTGAAGGAAAGAACACAAACAGCAGCAGAAACACCTGAAAAACCAGGCACCGGCTGAAAAAGCAGAGACCCAGCAGTAACGTTACCACGCCGGTGTACTTCACACCCCTGGTCCAAAGAAATACAACTTCAATTTGCTTAACCCAAACTCGTGGAGGAACAGTCTCCATTTTCCAGATAGGTAATTACCAAACCTCGACATGCCAGGGCATATGCGAGTTCTCCTATAAAACAAAACCTGGCAGTTCTGACTTCTGGGAGCCTGCTTTATTGACAGGTCTGCTGGGAACAGTCTGCTCGAAAATAACAGTCCCAACACCTCCATGCCTTTGGCAAGGGGAAATTTGGGAAAAGCAACGAAATTGTGACACCAAGGGTTTTCGGTAATACTTTCTTACGTGCTCGTTTGATAAAGCAGCATTATTTCTACTTTTAAAAAGCACATTTTTAAATAAAAAATAAAGATGATGCTCACAGAAACGCCGCCAGCAAGTGCTTAAGGAGGAAGCTGCACTCCCATGGTACGAAACCCGTCCGGGGGCGATGGAGTCAGCAGCGTCCTGTCTGCTGCCAGGCGCATCCGGCTCACACAAAGGACACCGAGGTCTGGTTGTCACTGCCCTCGGATGCAAGCACTGCTCCGCGCCTTTCTCCTGGCAGAGCACAGAGCCTGTTCTGTGTCATCAGGCGGCGTTTCAAGTCCTTGTCTTTCAAGTGGAAAAGAAGAATCACATTCCTCAGGCCTCGAGCCACTCCTCAGCTCACGGGAAGGAACAAAGCCACCGAGGCCTTAATCCTCTTTGCTGGGACTCAACCTAGGGTCAAAGAGCGTCAGGGCTCTCGGGCACAATTCGATATTATCTCTGCTCAGTCTGCCAACAGAAGTTGTCCCCCTGCTATGCGGACACCTGCTGACCAGACATCGGATTGCAGCCACCAGCCTCCTCACAGAGCCCAGGGAAGAGGCACAGCTCCCCAGGTGAGCCCAGAGCGGCTCCACACACCCCACCTGGACACAGGAGGATGGGTGACCGCTGCCTTGACCTTACCTGCTTCTCCAGAGGCATTAATGATTGACCAGAAAAGACAGGCCTGAGGAGGCATTCCCATTTCCCGACCCACCACGCACCATAAAACTCCTCTGAAGCCCAGTGAGGCTGTGGAAAGGAACTCTTAATAATTCATAGCCAGAGCCGAGCTTTGTCGACCAGGATCAACTGTGTAATAACGTGGGCAGAGCTAACTATGCAATTACATTTCCCCAGAGAAGACAAGCCCTTAAAAAACAAACAAAGGGGAATTAAAATAAACAAAAAAGCCCGTGCAGCGATCAGTCCTGTCCCTCGTCAGGCCCCAATGGCTCCCGGGGTGCCCGTGTCTACGGCTAAGATTTACGGCTTAAATTTAACTTGAGGTACCCAGCAGCCATCTCCTTGCCATGGTGCAGCAGGAATTTTATCCTTAAAGAAAAACAACGCCTTTAGGGAAACCAAGAAGAGAACCAAACAGGGATGTGTAGCGAAGAGGAAAAGGCAACGAAGGAAGCCGTTTTGCAACAGAAATACCGGCCGTGCTACCGGAATTACCCCTTCTTACTATTTTTTCCTGGCACGACAGCAAGCGCACAAAGCTGGCGCTAAGATCTAATTAAAAATAAACCCTTGGGGTAAGCAATAGGGAAGAATTAGCGATAAAGCACAGCACCAGAGGACGCCCCCCAGCCCCCCCAGTGCCCGACCCAGGCCGGGGGCAGCCCCCCAACCTCAGCCCCCCCTCCCCGCGGGCTCAGGGTCCCCGGAGGGGCGCAAACAGCCCAGAAAGACCCCGAGGAGGCTTCGGAGGGGACCCCCACGACCACCCAGGCCCCGTCCCTGCCTTACCGGCGCCCGGAGGGGTCGGGGTGAGGAAGAAGCGGCCCCCGGGCCGGGCGGGCGGAGGCCCGGAGCTCAGCGGCGGCGGCGGGGCGGGCTCTGCACCATCCTCCTGCCCTGACGGGGGGCTACGGGCCGGGGGAGGCCGCTGCCCGGACACCCGCCTCCTCCTCCTCCTCTTCTTCTTCCTCCTGCTCCTCCTCCTCCTCCTCCTCCTGCCACAGCTTCCGGAGACGCCGCCGTCACCTCTCACCCCCGCCGACGGTGGCGCGGGGGGGACAAGCTTGTGGCGGCGCCGCCACCGCGCGGCCCGGCCCCTTCAGGCCTCCCTCAGCGGGGGGGAGCCCGGCCCGCAGCCCCCCCGAGGGTCGGGGGTCTCCTCCCCGGTCCCCCTCACCTCAGGCCGGCCGGCTTGAGGGTGCTGATGTCTCCCCGCCGCCCCCCAAGGAAGGCGATGTGCCCCCGCTGTTTACGCCCCGCTGTCTGCCTCAGGGTGGTGCGGAGGCCCCCCAGGGAGAATTTTGTCCCGTACAGTCAAAAGATAGAGTTGGAAAAGGGAAATTTTATGAGGTCGCCGCCACCACTGGCTCCTGTTTGCCTTAGGTCCCTTAAGGGCGGTGGTGGCGTTTCCTCACTGCTCGTCGTCCCCCCACCTTGTTCCAAGAAAAAGAATTACACAACCAGTTTAAGGCATCCGCTACCTGCAAGTGTTCAAAACAAAATCCTGAAGCGGTTGACTTGACAGAACAAACCAGAACAGTAACATTTCCAACACGAGAGGAGGGGAAGCCTTGTGCCCACAGCAGGGTGGTGGGGACACAGGGCCAGGAACTGGGATTGCTCTGTCAGAAGTGAAGGCTGTGGGGACCGTACCCATCTGTACATAAATTCATACAAAAATACCTCCCAGTAAAGAAGAATGAGCCAGGCCTGGCAGTTTATGATAAAGCCATGGGCTGTAAGCTCCTGATAGGAGGTAACAGCAATTCCAGCCCTCCACTGCTACCAAGCTGTTTTATCCACTCATTCCCCTGTAACCCCAGTATTCAGAGCAAGAATGTCTGGGCATCTTACACAGCTTACAGTCAGGGTCTCCACGTTGCAAGCCTACCCAGCTCTGTCTAGCATGAGCAGGACAAGGTAGAAGGAAAAATTGCAGTACTTGCAATAGCTGTGGTACAACTACAGCATTTTTCCTAAGGACGTCCCAGAACTCTCTTAGTTAAGGACCGTTTCTTTCTCCTTGACTGAGGCTTTTGGAAAGCAGGAGGTCGTAGTGTCAGTGCATATTTGGCAAGCCTCTCAGACAGTTGAGGAGAAAGAAGTCTCATACAACATACACCAGTTTTGTACAGGTCTAACAAAAGGATGGTGGCTGGAGATAAGACAAAAGGCCACAACGGTCCTACTGCATACCACGACAAAGTGTCAAACCTGTTTGTCCCCTGTTGCAGCCCCTGTAGCATAAGCCTCCAAGGTGCAGTTCTTTGTTAAATGGAATGTTGCTAGTTCTCCCCCCCAGATTTTAAACTTTTTTTTTTTTCCCAATTAAATATCTATACATATCAGCTTCTGTCTTTGTTTCTCTACCTGAATCATAAGATGCCCAGCCACAAGAAAAAAATATATATACCAGAAGATTGGTGAACATTGATAACTGGGTAGAAGAATCAGTTTAATTTCATAACTCTGTTAAGTGAAACAGTACAGTTTAATTAACCAGAACTTACTCCAAAATAGGTTCTTTACTACAGCAAAATAAATAGGTAGCTTACATGCAAAGTAGTTTACAAGAAATTCTGATTCCTGGTAATAAGACACACAGTCTTCCTTTTCAGTAATACAGAACTAGCAGTGGGCTGTTAGGAAAAAAAAAATAAAATCTGATACTGTGACTTACCAAAGCACAACAGCTGTTACTCCAATTCACTTTAAGACAGTATTTCAATTAAACTCTCCTGTTCACTAGTAACTTGTTTATAGCTATTTCATAACTTAGATTTTTTTTTTTTTTAATCTTAGTGTCTAACCAATCTCAACCTCATCTGTGGGACCAGAGCATCTCATACTACAGTGACGCCCAGTATCAAGCACCAACCCCACCTGGTACAGCGCGCTAGACAATTCATAATCTATAACTGATGTGGCTCCTTCCAGCTCAGCATCTTCACCTTCTCAGCATACTCAGCACAGTGGCTTGCCCATTCTGAATTTTAAACACTGGAGAGAGATTCTGCAGTTATTACTCTGACAACTGAACTACCTTACTTTTAGGCAAAACTATTTATTGTTTTACCTACAGACGGGTTCATTCACCTAATAAAATATTGACAATGCCTTACAGCAGTCTAGTTACTCAACACCAGAACACAAGTTCCTGGGAGAGGTGCTCCCAGAGTTTTTGCTGCTGCCCAGGCTACACAATGGCTGAGAGCAAAGTGCTCTACTCCTGCTTGCTGACTCTTAGATGGAATATGGAAATCCATCTTACCTGCCTTACAGGGATTTGGAGGATTTGTTTGCCAAAACACTCCTACTTCAGTGGCTTGATAACAAGATGGCATATGAATTGGAGATACTTTAGTTACAAATGCACCAGGCAAGTCATTCTTAAGTACTTAATCACTACAATGATCTTTCTGCAAAGAAAAAGACATTGTTACCTAGACTTGCACTTGAATGACTAAGAATTCTCCCTCCCTAGACACAGAGATACCAGAATCAGTCACAATTATGTTTACATTAATCATTAACAGCATAACAAAACCCAGTGACAAGATTTTGGGGAACTCATTAACAAAGGCATGATGTACACACGTTTATTTAAACATGGCAATTTATACAATAGCTAATTAGCTAATCCCCACCCCCCAACCTGTGTACCTGGATATCAGAATTAGCACCTAGTATTTATAAAACAAAGAAAGACTTTGCAGTATTATTTACTGCAAGCACTGGTCAAATCCTACATAATTCGGGCAAGTGGCACATGTGTAAATTAAATAATCCAATTTCTTGTGATCATCTGACTAGCTCATTGCCTCACCATATCAGAGGAATTTGGGATAACCGGTTATCTTTGAAACACTAGGAATGCATAGTTCGTACATAGCTGACAAAAAGGAACAAAACACAGTTTTGGTCTGAAATTATTGCAGTGCAAATTTAAAGTATCTGTTTTTAAAGCAGTGGAACATAAAAGAGGTAGGTACTTCCCTCCTTGATGGTAACAACTTAACATTGCAGTTCAAGCTAAATAGCTCTGTGCTAGATATCTCAGGTACACTAACAAGTCAAGGCAGACTGGATTAACTGAGATATTTAAAATGATATAAAATGTTTCACTGGCATAAAAAAAGTTCTATTGCAAGAGGTTACTTTTTGCAGAGTGAGCTCTTAACCCGAAATACACTGATCTAGACTTTTAGCGACATAAAGCTGTGTTTATCTCAACATTTAATTCTTTAGCAAGATAATTTCTCTTGCTAAAGAGGGTCACTGAAGATCTGAACAGTGATGTTTCATGAAAATAAAGTGCACTTTTCTGCTCAGAGCAACAGCTCATACTTCTGCTAAAAAGCAGTCTCCAATTATATGAACTTATTTATTGACCAGGATTGTTAAAAAATCAATCAAGACCTAGCCCAGTGATGGAAATTACTAGGCAATGCCAGAAAAGCAAGCCCCTTTTGGCACAATTCTTTCATTACCTCCTTCCCTCCCCCTTTAGTTCCACATGATGCAGTTTTTATTCAACATATTCCCTCCTATTTCTGAAGCCTGGCTCAACATTCTCTTCAAAAGTGGTAGCAGCACTGATGCACACCACTGAAGGCTATCAGGTATACTGACAAAACAGAGAATGTTTACATGAAGAAAAGTCAAGTTTTAGATGGCAATAACTGTGAACTCAAATCATTACAAGAATATCCTCTCTGACTCATCAGCTACACCATCTAGTTTATTGAAACACTAGCAGTGTTCTTGCCTTTATACTGCAATGTGATTTAACCAAAAGGTGCTAATGTGAACACTTCCATATTTCATTTTCACTAATACACGAGATGTCATGCACAACCCAGACATTAGATTTTAAATCTATTTACAATTTTACATATTTTACAATATATATTTCATCTTTACAGCTACAGAATAAATCCAAGCTAACATCGGTATCTTTCAAGTTTCTGCTGGAACTCGAAATCTGTAAGTTAAACTAATTATTAAAAATGTTTAAGTGCATGCCTAGAAGGAAGCTTTCTGGAAATATGTCAATGGACGAGTGTTGCTTAAAAATTACACTGTTTGTGTAGAAAATTTAAATTCATTTCAAAAACTCACAAAAGCCTAATAGAAATCTAATTGACTAAAATAAATACAATTTATTACACCTAACCAAAAAAATGTACCTTTAAAAATGTACTGATTTAAGCTCATCTGATTTTTAGCCTTGAATTTACTTCCCTTTCCAAGAAGGGGATAGTACTAGGTGAGAATAATGACACTCTTCAAAGTTAACACTTTTAATTATCCTGCATAAACCTGAGGCTGCAATGGTGGGGGCAGCTTGTCATTTTCCACGTTTTCAGAGTCAATAGCTGCTAAGGCTTGATTTTTTGGCTTAATTTCTAATGGATATTTCTCAACAATATCTTGGACTTCCTTTGCAACTCCATCAGTCCAATCTATCAGGTCTTTCTCAAGCTTCTTGGCTTCACTGACAATTCTTTCCTGTCTCTCATTCAACTGAGACAGGAGATCTAAGTTTTTATACATTTGCTTAACACCCAGGCACACATCAGGTGACCAGCTGTCAGATTCTTGCTTCTTCGGGGATGTCTGACCAGTCATAAAACGATCAAAATCCTCTTGGCTTAGATTTAAAGACTGAGCATCCAGTTTTTCAATGAAGGCCACAGCGCAGCACTATGAACAAAACAAAGTCAGCATCATCACAAGCTACAGACTGGAACTTGTATGTTATTTATTTATTTAATTATTTATTACTGTGTAATAATTTATTTATTTATTACTGGTGTAACTGCTGTTACACCAGTAAAACTGTTAGACCAAAAACCAATTATTTTGTGTCTAAACAGATCATTCATAAAGAGCTTTTCAGGAAGCTAGCTATATCAGACAGTTCACATGCATCTCTCTCCTCCCAAAATTTGAAGAAGTCAAAAACACAGAATGATACCGGAAGATACAGTTTCAGCTGAACTATTCTGACTTGGTGGATAACATTTAATCATGTGATCGGCTGAGATATGGTATGCTCTCTTCATTTCATGAAAGAAGCAATGTTGAGATGCCCATCTTACCTCATGGATGCTCTCCTCCTACTGACAAGAATTTTTAACATCCCAAGCATCTCATTCAAGTATATGTTTTCCTCAAGACTTGCTTTAAGATGTAATGCAGAGAAGTCAAGTTCATAATTATAATATAAACAAATACTTTTAAAAGTCTCTTTTCCTCCACTCATTCGTGACAATTCTGCAGTCCTTTCAAGAGGGAAACTCTCATGGGCTTATACAGGGAATTCTGCATCTGTAACAACTGCACTGCCCAAGCCCAGGATTTTAGGAATAAAAAGTATCATCTCCTCACAGAATAAAAGTATGCCTAAATCTCTGCATCAGACAGTGCAATAAAGGGTTCCATCTTGTGAGGAGCAAAACACTCTCTGATTTGGAAAGCAGAGAAAAAAAGAAAGAAGAGATACATAGCAAAAGAGCTTGCTGTACCCTAAATAACCTTTAGCACTATTTGAAGAGTTGTTTTAATTTTCTTTCTACAATGTTATACCATGTTTGCATTTACAGGAAATTCTGGTATCTAAGTGAAAGATACTGTTGTTGTGTAAAGTGTCAACACTGTTCCTGCACTTACCAGATTGGTAAAATAGTAGCCATCTTCTCCTGTCATTAACCTGCTTGGATTACAGAATCGTGTTATATACTGGATGTTGGACTGCAGACGGGGTGGGTTTCCCTTCAAAACAATATATATAAGTGTTGGAAGAAAGTCATCAGCAGAAGCTGGTTCATTTTTTGTGATCTTTATAGCATTAAAGATGTGCTTGCTGCACTTGGTGATGCATGCTAATTTATCACGAGGCACACGCTTTGAATCCATCTCAATAATATCTGCAAGACAGAAAAGTTCTCAAATCATTAAAGCCACAGAAACAGCCACCTGAACAAGATGAGGTGGACACAATACTAAAAATGCATTATTTTCTATCTTGTGGTGCTTGATGTTCCATTAAAGTACCTGCTTATTCAGCCTTTTCTTGGTTCAGTCCAAGCATCTCAAATAAGTTAGGTAAGACTAAGCACTTCACTGATAGTAGTTATTCCTGCTTCACAGATGACAAACTAGCTCAATACGACAAAGGCTACTGCAAATGTAAAAGTCTGAACAGCAGATAACAATTTCTCCAAATAGGAGATCTGAAATTTAAAACTGTAAATGTAAACTTCATCAATCACAAACCTGTAATTGCTTTTACAACCATATCAGACACCTCTGGAATTTCTTCATTGACAGGAACACACAGCATTTGTGGAGTTACCCAGTGCAAAGCCCTATGACAAGAAAAAACATTAAACCATTCCATGCCAGTAACATTCAGATGTTGGAAGCCAGCTATTTCTTGAATTCAATGCACAATGAGTGCTTTGTGTGACGCACTAGAACATTTATAAGCCAGTTTATTCCACTGAAGTAATTTACTATTTCCAGAAAAAATATATTTTCCTTTTTTTGCTTTAACTTAACAAAAGCACACCAATTTATTTTGCTAGTGAAGTAGACCTTTCGTTATTAATCTTATTCATTCCTTCTATTTATTAAAATAAAATGCTTTTAAAACTTTTTGTTTAGAAAGCCTGCCAATTTTTTGTGCACAGCAACAGACTTTTAACATGCTTGACTCTGAGCCCTTTCACAGGACTGTGGATTACTCAGCTGTTTTTCTTTGAAAGGCTTACCTGATTCTCTTCTGGACGGCGAGATCCTTCTTCTCATCATCAGTTGTTTCAGGACAAAATACGTATTTATACTGTCGAGTCATAATGTATTTTTCAATCTGATCCATTGCTTTCTCAACTTTTTCAGGGGGCACTGAAAGGTACAAATTCCCCACACCCAACACAGTAAACATAGTATTCCTAGACTGCTTAGAAGATTTAATACAGTTTGGTTCTAATGTCACCAAAACAGCAGCATTGACTCAAGGCAACTCTCATAAACATTCTTGAGTTGCTAAGGAGCTGATATACTTGGAGTATTTTCACTCTTTACAGCAGAAGCAAAAATATAATGGTAAGAACACTGTAATGATGTACCAAGGTAGGTACATGCACTGGCTCCCAATGAAGCACGTTCATTTAGCATGCAAATTAGGTTCACCTGTTTGTAGCTTACAAGAATATTTCTTGAAAAACAGTCTGAGAATAAATCCAATGAGGTCCTCAAAGTCCTCTGTGCCTGTTTATCTCTCTAAAAAAATCCTTAAGTGTGTTTAAGATGTGCCACTTACATACCAGACACAGAAAGGCAGTCTGCAACAGAAGCACTCCCCTCTCATTGGCTTTTTGAGTATTAGCAGTGTGATAACACTATAATAATACTGCTAATTGGCTTGAGGCTACACACTCAACCTCAGTTTTAAACGAATAACATTGAATTTAAAACAGGAAATGAAAACATCTGAACCATCTTAATTGGGAGTTTAAAGAAAAATCTGCAAAAACAAATAATTTAGATTGTAAAACTTTGCAGAAATGGTGCTGCTGGGAATAGTGCAGCGATACTACCGGACTAGAATCTGTTAACACCATCTCTGAGAGGTGGGTAGGAATGCTTTGCTTTTACTTGAAAATGCAAGAAGCTTTATCCTCAAAACATTACTTTTTTTCTAGCACTAGGATAAGAGGAAGAAGAACACAATACTTTTCCAGCGTGTCTGTAATTTCTCTGCTACATTTTGATAGAAGTCCTGGGCACATTCAGATTGCTCCTCAATACTTAAGTCCTGCAACAGAAAATTGATTTAAGCGTGCATGTGTGGAAGAAATGGCAAAAATGCCTTTGATGGCAAGTGTCCAGCTGCAATAACAGTCTAAGAATGCAAATATATCCTCCTTAGAGATGTTTATGTTGGCTACATTATATTCAAAAATATGAAAAACCAAGACTAGCTCCTTAACATATGAAAGATTTATGGTTCTTTGCTGAACAGCTGTGTATTAGCAATGGAACCAGACAGATGCAACGTCATTTTCCCCAGCCACATCTCTGAGTAACAGTGAGAAGACAATGTAGACTGTTTAAGTAGAATGCCTGTTCCCAATTTTGTCTCTTTTTAATTATGATATTCAGTATACCAAAAAAAAAAAAAAAAAAAAAGGAATGTAAATTACAAATCTGAAAGAGTATCTATGAAGTAAACACATCTAATAATAAAGTTACTATGAACATATTCACATCATTTGTGAAATAACATTGTCTTTTGGGCATTAACTAATTGAGCTAACGAAGAACAGAATGTATGTTTGAAAGATTAAAGTTAACTATACTTAAGTCACTTTACACCATTGAATGGCAGCATAAAACCATCATTTCAAAAAAAAAAAAAAAAAAAAAAAAAAAAAAAGATGGAGAGAGAACTTAGTGCTCTCTAAGGCCAAAACCAAGACAGCTCTCAAACATGTAGTCTCAGCTCTGACAGCAGCAGTGCTGCATTTTACACCTGGTTTATAAGTAGTAGCAAATTTTAAGTTTTGAGAAAGACTACTTTGACTAGCACAAACTGTCAAGGAACCAGTTAACTAAGAACAACTTTAATGTTTGTAGCTAATAATTATTTTCACAAACTCTACGCTCAGAATAGATCAGTTTTAAAAGAAAATAAAAGAAACAAAAATCCAAGATGTTTTCAAAGTGGAATGCACGTAAGGTTCCATCAGAACTCCCTTTCAATTTCCAGTCCCATTTGAAGGTATCATTTGAACAGCTGCATATTAAACAGGAAGGGGGATAAAAAGTTGTACTGCTTTACTTAAACCATAGGTGGCACTAAAGATACATTAATCTTTCAAGAGCAATTAAGCTTTTATGTTGAGAAATTGAATATATCCCATGTTCCCTATAAAAAAAGTAGTCAAGTCACCCTCTTTCCCCAGAGGGCAGTATCAACCTGCACACCTCCCTTTCTATCTTTGTACCGTTTTATCTATCTAAATCTTTTTATCTATCTAAGATATTAAGCTATCTAAAAACTGAATATGTAATATAGAACTACTTCCCAAAATCATGTTTATCAAAAAGATTGCTTGTTCAATAGGCATTTTATCTTTCAGAACTAATTTCTCTGAGATGCAAAAGAAAGTTCTCTCAAGATACCTGAGACACTGAAGTTTGAGTTTTGCAGCATATACCATAGCAAACCTACAAACAGTAATGCATTCATCTTCAATTTGACTAAGCACACCAGCTGAAAACTCCTGTATGCATTGCTTAAAAAACTGCTGGAAGAAGTGCAGCAATTTTTCCATCTCTCATCAATTTCCCCAGTTTAAGTAAAAGACATGCAAATCACTTACCCTTTTATGATTCATTGTGTCCAAAAATAATTTACATTGCTTATAGATATCTTGTCCTGATTTATGATATGTCTTGAGAAATTCTATGAATTCCTTGTATACTCGATCTGTCTCGATGCTAGCCTGCCTGTTTATAGAAGGGCTGGGAGACTTGGATTCTTGGATCTCTGCTGGGAAAGTTTGGACACATCAGATTAGCCTTTTCACACTGGTGTATGAATTCAAGAAACATTTACGACTTCAAATTTTTCCCCCTTATCTTGCAGATGAAAAAGCAGTCTATTTCTTAGCAATGAAATATTGGATATTATTAAATGGAACAATTAAATACTTAGTTTCCTAGAGAAGTGAAACACTTAGAGCCACATACCCCATTTATAGTACCGGTCTTCGTATATTAGCAAATTACTGTAACGTTTGTTTGCCTTCAGACTTCTTACATTTCCATTCCTAGGTAAAATCCTTCCATATGAGATCAAGGTTTGCCGATGGGACTCCACAGCAGCTTAAGCTAATGGTGTGGTCCCATTTCCATAGTCCCTCACTTCTACATTCCTGCTCCCGCACTTCCACCAACACAAGCATTTATTCAACTGGCTCATGACCTAGCTCAGGGAATAGCAACTCTAGGTTCCTAGTCAGAAACAAGTCTTTCTTATGGGGTTTTCAGGAGGATTAGCTCCCCAGACTGGCTTACTGAAAAGGTCACAGGAGCACCAGCAGCAGCACAAAACAAGGAAAAGGAGCATAAGGTTGGTGAGAACACAGCAGCCCCTCTGGCTAGGCAGTTGGTGCCACAGGGTCACACCTGCAGCGTAAATGAGAACTCGGCCATTTGTGTTTTAGCAAAAGCAGAAGCATTGCATCTGCTCAAGAAAGAACCCACTTGGCCCTTGAGAAGGGAGGAGGTATACAGAGTGCACCCAGCACTGGTTGCAAGTTTATACAGCTGCAACCACAGGGCTATCCCACAAGCACATCTGATTTTCCAAGATATACGCTGGAAGTTAACTGTACTGATCCAATACCTTCCCTACCAAAGTTTAGTTCACCCACCTTTCAATTTGCCAGCCAACACTGTTCAAAATGAAGGATTGAATAGAGATGATGTACATGAACATGATGAAAAGCAAGCAGCAAAGAAACAGAAAACATGAAAATATTCAAAATCAAAAGGGTACAAACATATCTTGCAACCTGAAAATACCAACATGCACAAGAGCTCCTTGTTTCAAGGAGCACACAGGCAGAACTCTCACATAAGCAAAAAAGAGTTAGTATATTTAAGTTGATGTGTTTAATTTGGACTCAAAGTAGCTTTTTTTTTTTTTCATTTTTTTTTGTTATTTGTTTTTAAAGAGACACAGCACTATAGTGAATTCAGAGCTGTACGATCCAGTGACTAACACAAACAGATCATTTGACCAAAGCACAAGGCTTGTTAATGCCTCTAGGCTTCAGCATAACCTTCTCTCGATAATGATTTGGTTCCATTAGACCATTTCTGCTATTTAAGTTATACAAATGTACAGCTACAACTGTAGCAACAAAGATAAAAAGTGCGAATCGACCTCCATTCCAGTTATACTAGAACACTTTCAGAAGGAATTTCCTTCAGTCTTCTTTACACCTAAGATTCAAAGCACAAGTACAGCATTCAAGCTGAAGGGGCAAGAATTACTGTTGACTTTTGTCACATTTAATACTAAGTAATCAGTAAGTAGAGAGCATAATTTCAAAATCATAAAACGAAGAAAGCAGGATAACATTCAAAAGGGTAGAATTATCATTTTTTCCCCTACAATTAGTGTTTTTATTTCAAAGAACTACTGAAGATTTATTTAAATTTCAACATTGATCTCACTATATCATAAAAATAAAGAACTGCGTTCTGCTATTTCAGCTCAATGAGTATGGATATGAACTTTTTAGTTGCAGATTTAAAACAGGTTTTAGATACTAGAGATACAGACAATTGATGCAAGTTTGCTGCTAATGTAGGTATTAAAACTGAACGTTAGAATGACCTGACTTGAGTCACACCAAGAACATCAGGTAGTCACTCAAACACAGCAACTTCACTGATTTGTGTTGAAATCCTTTTTAAGGAAACTGAATCTGTACAATATGCACTGAGCATTAAAGTCTGCAGGAACAAATGTAGCTTCAGCAACAAAACGGTTTCAGCTTTTTCACGTGCTCTAAAAGAATCAAGTCTTAACTACAAAGAAGCTGATTGCAGGAAAGAAATTCCATTTGAACAAGAGAACCTACTAGATGCTAAAATTAAAAGTACAGGAAGAATTAAGAAAGGATCATCTCTTATAAAGAATAAGCAGTATCCATATTAAAATCTTTCTCAAGGCATTCTACTGAGATGCTAGTTGTCACAGCAGAACATTAGCACTCCAGTGAGTCACTATGGTTGTGCCACGGTCGTGGATCTGAGTCCAAGCAAAGAATACGAAGTAAGCCCTATCGTTAGCTCTGCTACACACATGCATTCATACTCTTCGTATAATTTGCGAAATAAAGACATGGTACATCTACAAATTTCTTTAGTAAGCAGACCATGTCAGAACTGCAAACAGCATAGGATAAGATCCTAAAGCTGTTTGCATCAGCGGTTTTGGAGTCTTTTGGGTTTAAATAAAACCAGCGTGCCTGTCTTCTCTTGATATGAAATTGTCTTCTTAATATAGCAAACATCCGGAGATGTTTTGAAGATGTAAAAGTTCTTGAAGCGTGAACTCTTAAATTGAAGTCATTTCAACTTATAATCAGTTTTATAATTGCAACCTGGAATTATTTTTTGATAAACATATGAAGCAGCACAAGACCCAGCTACTTCTTACAAACTGTGGTAGTTTTTTTTTTCTTTTTTTCTTTTTTTTTTGGAAACTGCATAATCGTTCAGGTGTCAAGCTAAGGTAGAACAGAAAGAAGCTTCAATTTTATTCCTGTACTGTCCCTACCAAAAAGCTCACAATTGGTTTAGAGATTCAATTTCCCTTCAGAATTCTAGACTTGCTTTTTTATTTCTTTTGGTCACCATTACACTCAACAGCACAGGTTATAACTGGCACAACCCTAGTTTGTATTTTGCAAAGCCCAACTAAAGAGTAAGCTTACTAAAACCAAGCAGACAGCTTGCTCAAGCTGTGCTGCATTACCTTCAGTAGGGGAAGCCAGTTCCCAGGAGGGAGTAAAAATTTCCTTCAAATCCCTGAGAATGTTATCAGCATTTCGCTCCCTCCCAAGATGTCCTTGCTTAACGATTTTCTCTTGAGCTGCTGAAATAAATGCAAAAGCAAGCAAGACACCAAGAGCAGGAGCATGTCAGGAGAGATGACGAATGGGATAAAAAAAGAAAATATGGGAAGTGTGAAGAATGAACGTAAAAAATGGTTTTCATACATAGCTGAATGTCTCATTTAGCCATCTGTTGCTTATACACCAAGACAAATTCTAAGATGAAATAGAGACTTGTTTAAAAATTCTTATTAAAGAAATGCATCACCTGTAAGGCTAAAATACATTAATGTTGATTTTTCTTCTGGAATTCCTCCTCCAGTCTAGTGGTTTACAATTTTCACCCATGTGAGTTATTGCCATGCAAAGGCATCAGTCATTAATCATTCTTACTTGTACACCTGATCCAGAACAAACATTCAGCCAAATACAGACTTGATATTCACAACCCACATACATGTAAATACTACAAGGTTCCTTTCACATTTATTTTCATTTAAAGGCACCATGTTTATACATTCAAATTTTCCTGTTAAAGCTGCTGAAGCGATAAATTATGGCAGCATCACCTGATACCTTGTATGTCTAAATGCAACAGAAATGCTGATTCCAGTTTTTTGGAAATGACTGACAGTCAGTACCTTGTCTCCCATTTTCTTCAGGACGAGTTTAAGTTCACGTTCTAAACCACAGGATCACACAATGGTCAACTCATGATTCTAGCACGAGCATGTGTCACACAAACAAGATACTTTCACTCAGCAGTGCCACTCAGCAACACCTAAAAGCTCACATTTTTGTGTGTTTTCAGTAAGACTTTGTATACAGAAGTAGTTCTCAAGAAGCATCGTTGCCCCAACTTTTTCAAGTCAAGTCACAGAGCGTTACCCTGCCTTGCAGGACAATATATCTGTCAAAAATACTTGTTAACTTAATGTGTTGTATAGAACCATTGAAAACAAAGTGGAAAAGTTACCCTTCTTAGCTCCTGCTCTGGAGGAAGCAGTGAAGAACTTCTTCACAGTAGTGACCTTCCGTGTTTTCTCATTGGTTTTCTTCTCCTCAAATTTTGAAAAGGTCAGGGACTGCGCCCCTTGGGTACTCTGACTGCTGGCATACGCTTCTTCCTCCTCACGCTGAAGCCTGAGATGAGAAAGCAAAAAGTTCTCATTTAACTGATTAATGCGAGCACAGATAAATTAATATCCTGTGCAATAAATTACTCACTCCTCTGACATTTCAATTCTCCTCTATGCCCACCTGCATTTCAAGCTTCCTCTTGCACATCCCTTCACTACATTAAATCCACTCTTCCCGTGTTGTAATGGGGAAAGAGAGGAAAGACTTAAGATAGCCAGGGAAGATTAAACAGTCTCCTCCCTTTTGACATTACCAAAGTATAACAACAATCACTTTCCCAATGTGTCACAGCCCTGAATCCCACAAAGGTAGTCTTTCCCCTCAGCTCTATGGGAGCATTTCCTATAGCCAACTTCCTGCCCACGTCCTTCACTTGGGGGTTTCACTGCACATCACCAGAACTACTTTCTATTTTGAGATGTCTTCATCAACTGACATACAGTTCCCTTCAACCCCAAATATGCCTTGGCTATCTCAAGACAACCCCTCTGTTCTTATCAGCCGTTACCATATCTCTCCATTCACAGAGAGTCGCTCATCTTCCTTTATCATCTTACTGAAGATAAAAAACCACGGCACACAACTGAGCAAGTGACATACCCCGTCACAATCTTAAAATTATTCTGGGGAACAGATTATTGCTGTCATAACTTGTTTTCAAAGTCGTGGAAATACATATGCTTGCTTGAATGAATGAGGCAGACCACTTCCCTGCAACACTAACAGTGCTTTGCAAAGACCAAGCCCCCTTTAACATACAAGAGATTGAAGAACTCGTATGTCTCTCCTATGGTTACTGTTCTCCTTACGCAGGAGAATTAAAATGGGTTAAATTACACTGCTCTTCAAGCTGTTAAAGAATTTCTGAAACGTTCTGAAATTTCTGAATTTCTGAAGCTGTTAATTTCAGAAATGCCCATTTTTACTGCACATAGTTACATACTGACAGCATAACTATCTGCTCCAGTAATAATAAAATTCTTAAGCCAAATTTATGACAGGAAAAAAAATGACACATCCCCTATGCTGTACTCAGCAGTTTACCTGCAAACTTCTGATTAGGCTACAAGTTTCGGGCACTTCATTCTACCTATCTTTGCAGTTAGTCTGTTCCAGTGACAGTTAAAAAAAAAAAAAAAAAAAAAAAAAAAAAAAGCCACACTACTTCAAGGCTTAAGGTAGAAGGTTCTGGTATAATTAGATGCCAGAAAACCCAGGCTTCCAAATCATAAGATTGAACTCAAACACAGAGAGCTTCCACAGATATCACCTTCTACAGGCAGGCTGATATGAAAACTGCACTTCATGGTGTTTTTTTTCTAAATTGCCTTGGTTAATTTATCACTAGGTAACTCAAGTTCACCAAAGCGTTCTAAACTCAGCTTTCTCAGGCATTTGTACTTCTTCCTAGAGTTCCAGCATATACCACTAATACATTAGGGTAAGCATATGCAAAGAATCTGTGCCCATGTGAACAAACATCTTGACCAGCTCAAGCCAACTGGCTCTTAGAGAGAGTTAACATGCAGCCTCATCTCAGCAATTCATGCAGCCTTGAAGCATTTCACTTTGAGTGGATATCACGTAGCTTACACCTGGAAGTGGCACAAAGTACAGTTGTGGTGCGAGAGGATGCTTTCCACTTTTCTCAGGTACTGGATGTTGGTTTTACTTTCTACCCAAATCCAAAAAAAATGCAGTTGTGGCTGCTCTAACTTTCTCAGTCAAGCATAGATTTCTCTCAACTCCCAATTTCAGAGTCAGATATTTATCACACTAGAAAAACTAAACCATTTTGCAGAAAACACATGCTTAGAAAAATTGCTTCAGTTATTAAAGCTAAAGCTTGGATGCCTTTGGGTTTAACCCTGAAGTCTGTTCAATGACCACAGCTGAGACTAAAATTAGTTTTTTAAGCAGTAGCTGAGACATAAAACCACCATGCTGGCTGTATTCAAGACACAATAACTGCCATCTCGAGAGGCAGAGGGATTTTAATCAAAATTGTCACTTTGACCCTTCCAACTGCTAGTCAGAATTACAGATTTCAGTATGCAAATAGGTCAAAAGTATTTGTTGAGAGGTTGGGGGTGTATTTACATTTGTTACTTCAGGCTTTCTTTTGAAACGTCTTAAATTAGAATGTCATAAAAATTAATTTCTGCATCAAAAAGACTACTTTAATTCTTGCTGGAAAGGTCAAATTTGAGCACTGATGATGAAACTGAGCCAAGTAGGACTAGAAAACATGAGACAGGAATAGTATTTAGTAGAGTCAGCCTACTGTGAAAGACGAAGGCATAAAGAGGGCTCTTTACCGCTCTGCCAGCTCCCAATCCTCTTGAATCTGTTTCTGCCTGGCCTTATGGTATTCCTCTCTCCAGCACTTGGAGCAAAAGCCCTGCCAAGCAGGATTGCCATAGTAACCACATCCCTTCTTGCACAGGAGCTCCGACTGATCAACGTGAATTCCTCTGCGTTCAGATTTCAGGTTCATTTTCCTCCTGTTTAAAGAGAAAAGGGTTAAAAGCCAGAAACCTGCTAGCTAACAGCCCGCCGTTTGAAGGCTCCTCTCTTAGAAAGCAGTCACCTGCTTTAATTATTGAGCAGTCAGTCCCATGGTGACACGGGAAATTCCAGAGGAGGAAGGGCAGTTACATAAGCACGCAGCCGCAGCATTAGCATACGTTTGCATGGCTGTGACCTGCAAACAGGGCTCGGCAGCTGGCCGGGAGAACAGCCCAGCACTGCCAGCCGTCCGGTGATGGCACGCGTCTCTGAGCTCACCCACACGCTGTTCTGACAGCCACGCAGGGACAAAGCAGCAGGGGAAAGACGAAACACAGAGCTGCCATCCCCAAAGAGGACTCGGTAAGGCAAAGCGTAAATAGCTTTGCACCCAGGCTGTTTGCACGAAGGGCAAAACCGGTGAGAGCTCAGCGAAGGCATCTTTGGCTCCATGGGATGTATCTTCAGAGCACAGGGAAGGATCCCAGCAGGGTATGTTAACATGGATGAGGTGCATCTCCATTTCACTCAGTGCTCAGGTTACCGCAGGGTTAAGCTACGCATCTGCACCCAGCCCTACAGAATTCCCATAGTGACCACAACAAAAACACTGTTTTTGCACCACCCAGCCCTCCCCTTTCTTTTTTTTTTTACTCGACAGAAGCCAGCCCACGTGCCAGCTTGTTCCCAAGGGCATTCCAGCTACTTGGTGCCAGTTGTAAATGCTGGATTCATTTCAGGATAACAGCAGCACAGGATCACCTGCGAGTTTCAGGTGTGCACATGAAGACACCAGCACCAGGATCGCACTACTGACATACACAGACACTAGAACAAACACCACGGGGTGCAGGAGGGCAGGTCTGGCCCCCAACTCAGCCCCTTTTCACCCCTGGATCCCCTACAGTGCTCCTTCAGTTAGTTGAAGAAGGCATCTTGGCAGTTCAGGTTCTTGCTCCTGCATTCACTAGCGAAGGCGTCCCTGGGACCTGCTCCCCTCCTGCTGTCACCGAGGGAAGGTGAGCTCAGGTTCCTTCAGGTGCCACGTGTGAAAAGCAAGATGAAAAGTCATCTCCTTAAAATAAAGAACATCAGTAGCTGTCAGAGCAATCTCGTTTCTCCCCAAGTGAACCCTGAAGTCCATATGCTTGAAGAACGCAGTCCTCTGCTTTTTGGCATTTCTGCCCAGCAAAGGTCACTCACCCCCGGGAGCTCGGCTGCTCGACAGCCTTGGAAAGGGCCCCCAGTCCTTCCTGGGGCCATTCAGCAGAGGACAGCAGTGAGATGCACAACTGCCACTGCCAAAGACAGTTTTCCACTCTACGACAGCAATTTTATTCCATGCTGAATCCTATATGATCAATTAATTGAAGAGGCTGATAGCGTTAAACATTCCCCGTTCATCTAAACAAGCTATTTTAAGTAATGGGAAACGTATGATTTTCTCCGAGGGAGGAACAAATTAAATATTCCATCTCATCTACGTAAGTATTAAGGTTCCCTCCTCTAACATCTTTATCTTTGAAAAAAGTAATGAGTTTCTAAAAATAACCTTAAAAATAGTTTTATTGTAGAGACCTAGGTTAGAAAAACACTACAATTTAAGTATTAGAGCTTTATTTCCCTCACTGCCTTCCAAAAAATCCTTGTTTCTGTGCTATTTTCATTTTCTGATTCCTCAAATGAGGTGTTCACGTTGCCGACAGCGCACAGAACTGCGGACTGACGGTCCATCAGGCACCAGAAATTAGCAATCAAATTTTTGTCAGCGGCACAACCTGAAGCTAAATGGAGTAACGGGATGGGAATTGCACATCATCAGTATCTGGCAGCGCAGCCCTTTCTCAGAGCGCCACACACAGCCTCTGTAAAAAAATTTTGAAAAGAACAGGGAAGTGAAGGATTGCAATTTCCACAATTGTTGCTGACCTGGGGGTTAGAGGGACAGCTTCCCAGAACAGAAGCTGCAGCAGCATTTTGATTAAAGCCTTCTCTTGCCTGAGATAAAAACTGCACAAACAGTTTTCCATACTCATGGCAAAGCTGACGGGCCTGGATGTCTCAGTTATAAATGCCAGAGAGCTATGAAGACATGGCAGATAAAACCCTTTTCATAACACAAAGTTCAGAGAGATTTTACACTGATCTCTACCACGCAAGGAAACGCTCTCTCTGATCCTATCACCCACTAAAAGGGTCAAAGTCACGACAGTTTTGCAACTGGATTCTGTCACCCGGTGCCATAACCGAGATATTTGCTATACTTAACGAAAAGCACTGTGCTTTGGGCACTTGGATTTCTGGAAAAGGAAAGGACTGGAATAAAATCTTCTTGCCTAAACCCACATCGACACCCGGCTTTTTGACAGCCCGGCAGCACACCCCGGCTTCTGTGCCGCTTGGGCACTTTCCTGTCCCTCCACCGACACACACACACGTCAGCTTTCAATATCCACAGGGCTTCAACCACATCCTGGTGTCACGACCACCTCTGGCATTCTGCTGACCCCACCAGAATGAAAAATTTGGTTCTGCTCAGAGGCACAGCTCAGCAGCTTGCACAGGAGGGAGCGAAGCAGGTCTCTTGGTAACGAGATTTGTTTTTTTTTGTATTCTTTCTGGAGAGGTTTGCAAGGAGCCACGAAGCCAAGCCACCAGAAAATGAGCTGTTCTTTTTCTTCCCCTCAAGTATTTCCAGTTGCAGTTACATCAGGCTGGGAGGCAGGACAAAGGAGGTCACGCTGAATCGATGTGCAGAAGTCACATGCTGCACTCAGAGCCACGGCTTTTTCCTTTAAAGACAGAAAGGGTTCACAGCCATGTTTCACGTGGCAGCATTTACATTTTAATAAACTGAACCCAAGGAGTTAATCTAAACAATCCACCCCAGGTCAGCTTTCTTGCAAACGAAAGATCTGTCATTCCTAAAAGTGTTTTTTTTTTTTTTTTTTAGAGCATTTGGGGTCCTCAGTTCTTTCTCCTTCTTCTGTTCCCATCTCTCCTTCCTTCTCCAACTAAAGGTGCATTGTTCTGTATCCAAAGCCCAGCTCCTCGATGGATTTGCATGGCCAGACCTTTTATTTGCATTCACACCCTGAATGTATCAACTACCCAAAGCTCAGCTCATAACCCAAAAGAAAGAACAAATGTGGGGTTCTCCTCTAGTCAGGCTCTATTAATAATGCTAATAATCAAGAAGGATCGAAGTACCAGAAGATGATAGCTGAAGTTACACAATCTGGAGAGATGCCCTGCTCCAAGCATCCTCGTTGCAGCTCCTGCAGCCCAAATAAAACTTCTCAACAGCTGCAAGAAGCACTGCTCCTCCCTCCCAGGAACAAATGCCTGTGTAAATGGCTTATTTGTACTCACAAGCTGCTTTGCTCAAAAAATGCAAATTGTTCAGCTGTGAATGTAGTCAGGGAAAGCAGAAGTGACAGCTTCTTACAGATTTCCTCATAAATACCACGCCAGAGAATTTTCTGTACTGGTACTAGACCCCTCAAAGATTCACATCCATGTTAATTAGCATCACCTCCCTGATGCTAAAAAAAAAGTCTGTAAAATCCTTTTCCCCATGCTCCTTATTTGCAAGTAAAAGCTTCTGCCCTGCCGTTTTCCTCTGACACTGGAAATGGAGAAAGGCCCAGCTGCTCGCCATGCCCACAGTCTTTGAACTGCCCCCAGCAGGACCACGTGTGCCCGAGGGGGTCGCTGGACACGTGCCCAACACCCGGACCCTTGCGCACCGCTGGTGGATGAAGCACAAGACACCAGTCACGCTGGGTGGATTGAAGACTTGCACATCAAAGGTCTGAAAGGGAGATCTGAAAGGTCAGAAGGATCTCCCTGCGCAGCCTTCTCATCAGCATCCTTGCATACTTTTGTTAGAGTGCCCAGTCCATAAGAAGATGGTACGGTTTAATTCAGACATAGCTTTTTACTTCCTTTAATGCAATTCGTTCTAAAATTTATACATCTTCCCATCAATACAGTTTTATATTATTATTCCTAAGCTCATTTAATTTTTTCCTTTTATTCAGTAGGACTTTGAGCACTCACATACTTTGAGCAAGTGTTTTGAGAGGCGTGCGATACCAGCTCGGAGGTTTCCCAGCACTTCCTCACACCCCCAGGTGCCTCCTGCCAAGTTTGGCATCCAAAAGAATATCCAGAGAACCGCAGCTTTCTTCAGAAAATGGAAACACATCATTCACGGGGGATAAGCCAGCTGTTTGCCCAGCAGTTCCTCCATGACTTTGTCATAGCTGCAAGTGAAAAACGTCTGGGGAAACAATACAGGGATTCGGTTACCGCAGGCACAGAAGCAGACGTGTGAGCCAAAACCAGAAAAACCAACTCTTCTGCAACATGCTGCTGGCCTACAGCCACATCACTTTCCGAAGTCGCACAGCTCGGTCTATCTATGAAGGTTTACTTAGGCAGACACAGGACAAGCATGACACAGGGAACATATTTTGGTACAAGTACCATAGGAGAAAAAGAACCGAAGCATTGAGGTTGTTTGGAAGGGGGCTTTGTGTTGTTACGAAATCTTTTCTGTTGACCTGAACCAAGACAGTTTTCATTGAGTGTGGGTGCTCAATAAAACACGTTCCAACCTCCAAGGATTTTCAGTTTCAGGCCTCAGGAGCCCAAGTCTCTCATGGCAAGCACTACAGAGACATCTAAACCTACAAAGGGATTTTATCAACGCGTTTCGTCTTTAGGCAACATCTGCAACCTGCAATCTACAACCTACACAGGCTGGGAAATACCTACAAGCACCCGAACGCACCCTACAACAGCCAGCAAAGCGCAGCACCGCGCTTACAGCTCACCTTCCACCTCTCAAGGATCCAGTCCTGTGCACGCCAGGCTGGATGCCCGGCCACTGGCGTCTGGTTTGCTGCTGCGTAAAACCACCGATGCAGAAGGAACCAGGCTGCACTGGCACTGAATTATGCAGCCAGGTGTTATTCCACCTCATTTCTCTGATGATCTGCCATCGCACCCCCCCGGGACTACGGGCACAACCTTCCCCATCAGCTGCTTCACAACTCAGAGGATAAGAAGAGAGCTCAGAAGTTTGCAGGCACTTGATAATCACACGATGCCTTGATTCTAGGCCAGTTACATCAAACAATCCTACCATTTAGATTCCCAAAAGCACACTCTCTGTCAATTATAAGGCCATAAATCCTCAGGCCATCTTTCCAGTATGCTGTAGAGGGCAGGGAAGTAGCAGCAAGCAACGTTCCACAACGCTGCACCTTTCATGTCAGGCTCACGGCTCTCAGCAACAGCGAGAGGCTATAACCCAGTATTCTACACAGAGCAGCTTGCAAAATAGCTGGAAAAATTCATAGCACAAGTCTTCAAGCAGGCATCAAACTGACAGCAAAGAGCGAGCGCATTCCTAGCCTCGCTGTAAAACAAAGAAGGGGCACCTCTCATCCAAACAGGAGCTGTCACCAAGAACTGATTTAATGCATACATGAAAGACTGCACTTACGTAACACGTTCTTTTCAGCAATGAACCTAAGATAATTTTCAGAACACTTTGGGGTTTGCAGAGGCTGCAGGCATAGCTTTGGCTTTAGGAAAAGCACTGTTCGTGCAATAAGGCTTGGAAGCAGCATGGCTTTATCTTTAGGTCTGCCACCACTGCCTTGTTTTTCTTGTTCCTTTCTAATGTGCACCTACCTTAATTCCCAGAGCCCCAGGAGGCAAGCAGATACCTTTATTGTCCATGCAGACCACATCACTGCCAGAAGGACAAGTTATTGAATTATTCATACACTATTTATTAGTCCTGGATTGCTTAGGTCACCTCTGATGGAAGAGCTGGTTGAAAAGGCTCACTTATCATGCGGGGGTCTCAACCTACAGGTGCCTTTATTAAGATGCAATTGCAAGACAACATATAATTACTACGGGCTGTGAAACACAGCTTCTAAATAACTCTGCGTGCAAACCCTGCAAATAAAAGCAGTGGCTTTGTACAAGTGCTCTGTAAGCAAGTTTCAGTTTTGGTACCAAAGTTCATTAAAATACATCTGTAACCAGGAGAAGACCTCACACAACAGACTCGGGCAGTCTGGCACAAGGTATGAGACTGCCTTGGGCTTGCATATTTCAGCCTACTGCTCTTTTGAGCAGAACATGAGCATTTTAAAATAATAAAAAATAAAGAACGCTGTCTCCTGACATCTGAATTCCTCCTTGTTTTTTCCCATCACTTTACTCTGTTTCTTGAAATGGAGTCTTCTCAAAAAAAACCTTGGCACAACTCATAGCAGCGATCTACACCCGTCTTTCCCCTGGACTGAAGCAAATGCTATTTGGCTCTCCGAGTTTAAGCCTTCAGAGAACTTAATGAACAACTCGTAGTAATTCTTCTCATTAAAAAAACATCCAAGTGCTCCAAAGAGCATTCTCTGCATGGCTGGTACAGCATCACCCGCTGAAACTACCCATTTATGGCCAACCCAGGCATGGGATTTTAGAGCAGGAAAAGCAGCAAAGCTGGGGCAGTCTCCAAATGCATAATTCAGGTGGCTGAACAGCACCGTACTTCCCATCTGATCAAGAGAGGAGCAAGTCCCACCTGAAGCTGGATGGAAGCTCAGTCCCTGAAAATAAGCTTACAAGGAAGCCTAGGAAGGGCATCGAAACAGAGGGGTGGGACTGGGTTAAGGTCTCTAACAACTGGACATCCGGGCTGTGGAAAAATAACACATCGATTTTAGAAGCTACTGCAGCATCCCAAATGAAAGTGATCATAAACAGATAAATTGCCTTAACTTAAAAGCCAAAGAAAGCATCTTTTCTAGCTAAATGGTACAAAACACTACCAGCACTGGTAACTGAAGAAGCAGATGATTCTTTTAAGTGAAATATCTGAAAGCAAACACCCTGAAACACCAACTTGCAAACTACCCAGAGAGCCATCCTCCTCTCTTCCATCAGCCAAGTATTTAATGCAAAGAACACCCATCGACCCAAATGCCACAACGTCCTTCAGAGCCAGGTAAGTGTTGAAATAGTCGTGACTCACGCGCAACCTTAAACATTCAAGTGTGTAATTAACAGAAAGCTAATTAAACATGAGCTGGTTTCCTCCAAAGGAAAGGGTGGGGCGAGGATGATCTAAGAGTCACTGACAGAAAATACAAAAGCCATTGGACAAGCTAAGAATTAGGAAAGAAACAGAGGAGCTCTCTTTGGAGAAGAGATCGCATGTCTTCACAAATTTAGCATGCATCTTTCTTGCAATTAAGAAACTTCAGCTATAACATTTGCTTCCTAGTATACACAGCACAGGTTGTTGACTAATGTTCTAGAGAAAAGAAATAGTTGTTAACTGTATTTACGGACAAAGAGCTCAACCTGGAAACGACCACAGTCTTGTACTGTAATTTGGCAGGGGAAATTGCAACCAGTGCTTCAAATGTCAGGAGCCTAATGGTCAGGAGGCTCCAACAACCCACACTGCTCACAATCTGAAAGTTAGTTCACTAACTGAAGACTGGACAAGGCATTTTCCCCCCTCCAACGTCAATACAGACTTCAGGCTACAATTTTATTTGTCCACATCAGATTCTTAACGACTGCTCTGCCAGGAGTAGCGTGGACTGATGAATTAACAGCCTACATCTCCCCACCTACACATGGCTCACACCTGCATTTCTAAACGAAGTCACAAGAAACATCCAAAAATCACCTTGTACAGCCTGACTTGGAATTCAAATTAGAAGAGGATTACCTAGAACTTCTAAAACCTCCTCAGGGGTAGCAGCTAGCAGCTTCTACAGGCTTTGCTCATTCTGCCAACGTCAACCACACTCACCTGGGTGCAGATTAAAAAGCAAGCTCACTGCACCCTCAACAAAATACTTCAAGGCATCTCAGGTGCCTGTTGTTTGTGGTGTAAAGTGATCTCAGGAATTAGCGTAATTAGCCTTATATTCCTATTCTTCCATTGTGTGTTGTTTGAGGGTTTTTTTGGGTCAGCAAAACACCCGTTTGAGCTATGATTCTCTTCCTAATCCTCTCCCTGAAAAAAAACACAATGTAATCATATACAGAAGGAGCCCCAGGTAGCTCCAGAAGACCAGGAGGTGCTCAGCACACTGCCCCAAGCACCAACATCGGGTGCTGCCAGCCCAAAGCACCACTTCATGAACAGTTTCACAACTACAAGAGCCAAGCAGACCGGTACAGCGGGGCCTCATCAGTAACAGCTGCAAAGCACAACCGCCATAACGCACCCTGCTCCCAAAACTTCCCCCAAAAACATCCCAGACCCCGCTCAGCCCAAAGGAACGGGCTGGTTTTGCCTCCAACAACCCTCCCAGCTGACTCAGCGCCCGTCACAGCGCTGACAGCGCCCAACAAGGGCAGCACAAGCAAAATTAATACACCGGCGTCGAACCACACCCCCGTGAGCACTTTGGTTACTTCAGGCTCGTCACTCATCTTCCAGTATTTCGTCTCCCAGTGTTCCGTCTCCCAGTATTTCGATTTCCAGTGTTTCATCTCCCAGCGTTTCACACCCTTTTGGGTGATATGGACGCGTTGCTTCAAGGCGATGACTTGGTCGCTACCCGGGGTGCTCGTACGACGACGGACACCCACAAAAGCACCCAAAACGCGCCGCCTGGCATCCGACGTGCCCTGCAAACTCCGCTTGGCTTGAGTTGAACGGATTTTGTTTTAAAAGAAGGCGTCCAACTTACAAGCAAAGAGCCAAAACCCCCTCGATCCACCAGGGAAAGGGGGAACAGGCGGCGGGGGCCGAGCTGCAAAAGTTACCGGCGACGCCTCCCACCCCAACCACCACAGCGCACGCACGGAAAAGAAAAACGAGATGACTGAACCGTACCCACGGAAAGAAAAATTGGGAAACAAATTAAAAAAGAGAGAGATTCTAAGAGAGGCTGAGCCTTAGGAGCCGCACGGGGAGGGAAGCAGGGCCCTGCGCCCCTCAGCCCGGTGGCATCGCCCTGACCAGCACCGGGGGGGCTCCCCAGGGCCGGTCCCGGTCCCCTCAGGGCCCGGGCTGGGTCTCACCGGTTGCCGGGGCCCTCCCCGGGTCCCGCCGCGTTGCTCCGCTCCCCTCGGCCCGAAGCGGCCCCGGCCGGGCCCTGCGCCTCCTTCCCCGCAGCGGCCGCCCACGGAAGAGCGGGGACGTCGCTTCCTGGGCCGGGCCCCGCTGAGGAGGCTCCGGGGCTCGGCCCCAGTGAGGGGCAGGAGGGGCAGGGAGAGGGGATTTAGGGACGAAAAGGGGTGAGGATGGAGAAGCAAGGTCGTAGGAGGAAAGGGGGAGGGAAAGGTGGGGTGTTTGAGGCTCCTGAGCAGCAGCCGCCTCAGCCCAAGGGTTGGAATCGCACTTATCGTAGAATATCGCCCTATATCATAGAGTATCGCCCTATATCGTAGAATCACATTAAGGGTGGAAGAGAAATCCAAGATCAGCTGCTCCAACCGTCCCCCCGGCCACCAGTGTCACCCGCTAAGCCATGGCCCTAAGCACCACAGGGCCGGGAGACACGGTCCAGGGAAAGGCTGATGTTTCGTTAGCTGCATGGCGAGCACGAAGGCAGGGACAGGACATCAGGCAGCACCTCAGGGACCCTTCACAGCACCTGTGTCCCACGCGAGCTGGAGCTAGGAAGAGAGCTGCATCCTTGAGGGGCTCCAACGTCCTCCTCAAATTCTCCTCTTGCACTCTTTCCTCTGCGCCGCGCAGCGCCATCCGTTCTCCTCTCAGCCACAGCAAACCAGCATCCGACAGCCGCCTTGCTTTTGAATCAAAACTGTTTTTTTTTCCAGCTCAGACTGCTCCCACGAATGCCATGGGGTGTGCACTTATGCTGACTGCAGCAGAAAGAGAAAGAGCTGCTGCTATTTAAAACTTATTCCTCTTTCCCTTCTCGTTTACTCAGTGCTGTCACTTGGCGTGTTTTTTCCCCAGTCAGCAGAGACATCCAGTTGCGAAAGCAGGTCTCACCTCAGACGGACAAACAGCAAGAAAAAGGGCAGCTCAGTTACTTCAGAAACGGAGGGAGAACACTTCTGAACGCAGCCAGCCAAGCAAATCCAGGAACTCAACTTTCTTTCAGAGCATGGCACAAGTAGGGATGGCTACTTGGACCTTCTCTGCGGTGTCTCGCACGCATGGGTGGGTATGGGGAAGGAAGTAGAACTCAAATTATCTCATACCAGTCAGACTCCCCGGGCAGCCAGCAGACTGCATAAGTGCCATCTGTTAAGGAAGTGCTGATGAACAAGTTACTGGCTGGTGCCATTAAGAAAAGCTTGGGAGGGAGGCTGCTGTCTTAATTATCACTTGCAGTCATGCAAGGCAAACTCAAATCACAGAATGCAAGGAGAGGGAGTGCAGTAGCTGCAGACCAGGTTAGCCAGATTCCAACCATTTTCAGTATAATTCACTTTTATTGCACAACACAAACATTTGTCTTCTTTATCTAGTCTGGTTTTTATTTAAAATATATTACCTGAACTGAAAAGCCAAGTGTAGTAAAAAATAAAATACTACAGTACCCACAATATTAAACTTCACACCGCAACTTATTTAAAAATAAAAGACATTTGGAGATAATTCCAAACTCTAATCGTTGGCATCTAGGCTGGATTTTCAAAGGCATAAAAGGTTACAATGCTTAGAGACATACAATTCAGCAAAACAAAATCAATTTATAAAACAGTAAAGGAGAGGTAAACTTATACTAAGTTTGTGTAAGTAAAATGAGTAAGAACTGCTGTTCTGGAAAGCAGTTTTCAGTAAAAGGAGTACATAAAGATCAGAATAACAGAACGATTACCCCCCAAAAAATAGCTTATTTGCAGAAAGATTAAGAGACTAGAGGGTTTTTGGTTTTTAAATTAAATTATGATTCTATAGCCTAAATTCAGAACTGTCCTGCTTCCTCTCTGACATGTGTCAACAACCTGAAAACATTTACAATTGTTTACCTACAAATAACCAGAGGTCAGTGTAACCCCAAGGTTCAGCAATACCAATCATAATGTCAAGCTAGCGAGGGCTACACAAGGTAAGGAGCAAAGTAGTTATAAAAATTAAGAAAGTGAAAGAAGCAACATCATGTCCGAGATTTATGATGAATGACAAGACCGTCTTTCTACATTCTTTGCTCCTAAGTATTCTCTTATCTCTAGGCAGATGTGTCCCAAACTTGATCAATACTTTGCCACCCACGCACAAAAGAAAGATACGGTGCATAAGGTGTGGCTCAAAGGTCCTCAGACCTCTAAACAACAATGCTGAAATTCCAGTAGCATGACCCAGCAGCCACCTCACTGGTCACTGCTGTAACTCCCAGTTCAAGCCCCACAGCCACTGATTTTTGCCCCAGACTTAACTTGAGATATCTCAATACAATGAACTTACACATAAAGACTGGAAGAACACAGTCAAGGTTGGCCAGGTTTCTGGAGGGACTGGAGCCTCTGACTGACCTCACATAAATGGTGATGAATGCTCCTCTGCTTCACACAGCACACGAGCTAAAATAAAGTGAAATATATACACACATATATATATTCTGCACAATGCAAACAATCGGCTCTGAGACTTTCCCTGTTGGCATTTCCATCATCCTCTCCATCATGTCACTTGTCCCAGGTCATCTATGAACAAGAATGAGCAGTGATAATAAAGTTGGGCCGGAAGACTGCCAGGGTTCACACAAGTTAAATGAAGTTAGAAAATGTTTGTCAGTAATACGATTTTCACTGATTCTTTAGCAACTATCAGTCACGATATTGTAATACTAAAAAAAATCCTGAAGGTTAGGACAGACTGGGTATTCACCTAGAAAAAAAATCCCAGGCTGCAGCAGAGAGAAGTAGCAGATTTTCTGCACACGGAATTGTACATGTTAACAGTTACAGAAAGGGGAAGGGGCCAAGGGGGAATCCAGTCAGAGTCCTTATCTCATTGTGAATCTTCAAGCTAGACACCTCATCTCCTCATGCCTCTTAGAGTTCATCCCAAAAATGGAGATGTGGGAAAGTGCAGAGCAGGACCCGACTGACTTACTCCTACAGAGCTGGTGAGGTTTGTCCCTGGGGAAATAACACTGCAGAACTGATTCCTTCCCGCTTTCATTTGCGCGACAAGCAGCACACGTGCTCAATGCACATGATCCGCTTGAAACAAGCTGCTGATCACTGCCCCAAGCCTGAATACAATCTCACTCAGCTTCAGATTCCAGGAGGAAAACACAGATATGCTGAGCACCATCAATAAAAGAACTGGCCAAGTATCTCTGCCTTACACAATGCATACATTGGAACGATATGGCTCAAAACAGATTACCGTTTAACAAAGCTATCAGTTAGAACAATTTAAAATATCAAAACCCTTCAAAGTTTGCTGGAATGTTAACAGCCACCTCAGTAAAGGTCAGATTCTGTGCTTATGCAAATCTCAAAATCTTATGCATTTCTCACATGACAAAGTCTTTGACATTTGCCTTCAAGGACTCAGGCCAGCAAGGTCCAACCCTGTGACGACTTGGCTGTGCTGCTGAAGCCAGACTCACCAGAGCAGATGAGAAGAATGGAGGCTGCAATTGCATCAACAGGTACTTATTCCTAAAGGACTCATGCTGAGAATCAGGGAGGATCCTTGATTCTCCTCTAACTGTGATAGCCTTTACTTTTTCATATATTGAACACCTCTGGGATGAGGGATTTCACAAAATGAGTGCAGGGGACATCGAAGGCATGAGCAGGCTCACCAGACACCTGATGTTGAACTTATTCCTTAACTCCCATGGTAGTTTCAGGAAAGAGTGTTACAGAACTGAACAAACCCAACAAAATCCCCAAAATACGCACATTAACAAATACGTGTGTTTGTATACACTACATCATGGTGTCTCCCAGGCAGACTTCTACAATTTAAAAACCCATAATAAGGCTTTGTAGAAGTCTTACTACTTTTGCAGTTCAGATAATGGAAACTTGAAAAGCCCCAAAACAAGCCAAAAAACAAACAAAAAACCAAAAAACTCAAATGCAGAAACTGATCCTTGCTTACACGATTGAGTTAAAGATCAGCTTTAAAAATATCCAGCAGTTTCAGAAGAAAACATGCACCAGGAATCAAGAGAGAATCTGTAAATAGCTCCAAAGCTTCCCAGACAAAGTTCCTAGCGCTTTCACTTCCCTCCAAGGCGGACAGAGGTTCAGCAACAAGTCTTTCAGCTGACTACATAGAGCAAGTAGAAACAACATAATTTTTCAACTCTTGAAATCAACAGCTGTTAAGTGGATGATTATGTAAACACTGACCACAGAACACCACACAAACATCTTTTCATGAGTGTTTTACAATGACAAGTAGGCATCCTTCCCATTTTACAAATGTAAAATTAGTGCAGGAGTATCTACTCCACTGTGAAATTGGCTAGGACGCTTAACGTAAGCGCTGATAGTAAGATCTCTCTTTCCTCCCTGTTAAAAAAAACGCTAAGCAATGCGTGTATGAATTTGTGTTTATACACACAGCAACTTCAAAAATATCTAACAGTTCTACTTTTTAAATAAGTACCCCTAAAACAGCCCTGCCATTATCACCTGCAGTCATAAAAAGGAGGGAAACCACTGCAATGCAGATATTTAGTCTGTGCTTTGAAAATATCTGAGACTCCTTATGTAGGAGGGGAAAAAAAAGTTGATTCTTAACACCAGTGATCCTGTACATCATTTTGGAACCACAAGGTATTTGGAGAGTTGTGTGCATGTAAAAGTTGCAATATAGGTATTAAAGTGACAAAAACATTTAAGTAAGGAGAAAAACAAACAAACAAACAAAACATTTAAGCACAGGGAAATAGGTATGTTCTAGCAAGCCTCTGGCCTAGCCAGACAGAAATAAATTCTTGAAGTAAATAAATAAATAAATAAGCAGTATTACATAGGCATTTAGTTTAATTAGACAATTATATAGCATTCATGATATACAAAACCAATCATCTTAACATAGATCAGCTACTCACATTTTTGTTGCAAACGCAGAATTTCAAAAATTACGTTATATGCCAAGAAAAGATAAGTCAATAACATTATATAAACCAGTTATTAGATTATACTCCCCTGACATCTGCCTGCACAACTCTTCTGTTTCTGTCAAAAAACGAATACATATTAGGCAATATAATCTAAACCATTGTAAACAAAGACTGCTTAGAACAAGTGTAGTCACTCACAATATTGTTAATTTGTACAAATCACAACACGCAGAATGTATGTGCTAAGTGAAAGCATGTTGGCTCAAATCCATGCTTTCTTTTGATATTGCACAATGTTTTCTGTCTTCTGGAGGACATGAAGGATGAAAGTTTCAACTAAGATGCACCTGATACAGACCAAGATTTTTATCATTTTGGTTAGGTAGTCTTCCTTTCTTCCACACTTCTTTCAACAATTAGCAGGAAAAAAACATATCAGTGTGTGCATATTAAAAATAGTAAATGATTTAAACAGGGATTTTATTATTGTAACTTCTCTATGATAGCAGAACAACTCCGCCCTCCAAAAAATCCTACTGTTAAGTCAGACTGTGTTCCATTTCTACAAGTAGTGCTGAAATTCAAACCAGAATTACGTCCCCATGTAAATAGTTATATGGGAAGTAGCAAAAAATAACAGTAAAATCCCAGTAAAACTGGGATTCTCATCAGGGTCTCTGAATAAACTGATGCTGGAAACTCTGAGGTATATAAACAGCCAAAACTTCGTAAGCCTCAGCTGTAAGGTTTTATGTCATTTTATTGGAAATTGTGGTTTGCAATTTAAGACTCCCTGAAATAAAAACAAAACAAAAACAAGCAGAAGCCAGCAGAGTAGCAAAGAAATCATGCAAGCTTCCTCTCAGTTTAGGGAGATTTTATTAGTTAGTTTGACGTGTGATTTTAGGTTGTCAAATACAAGTACAGTGACCTGTGACTTGTAACAGAAAGGCCAATATTTAAGAAAACAGTTTAATCCAACTTAAAATAAGATACAAATACACAGACGTGACATTTGCCTTCCTCCCCTTCCTGCCTCCACACCACTCCCTTTCCAAATTTAAGCTCTGGACCTGAAGCTCAGCACTTGACAACAACCCTAAGTAAACATTTGAAATGAGATCGTTAGAGCTGTGTGTCCTTACCTCAGGGAGAGGATTTAATAAAAATCCCAAAATTAAAAACATAAAAGTGTGAAGGTTAATTGATGCAAACAATTAGCCTCCTCAAAAATGTTTTTACAAGACAATTTTATGATAAAGTTGTAATAATTATTCTAAAAATTATCTCAGGTAACTGAGAATTTTGATTATTATAATTAACATGTTTCTTAAAAGCATTTTGGTCAGAAGTTTAATTAAACAAAACTGTTGGATTAACTAATCCAACAGAATGTATTAGGCAAACATTAACTTTCCCTCTCTCCTCAAGCTTGTTTTGAGGTCACATCAAGTGGGATCTTTTTGAAAAATACTTGAGTTTTCTGCACCTTCAGATCTTTAGATCTGTATTTCAGTTTTGGACATGAAGTAATTGAACTTCAGGAGATGGCTATTCATAGACAGAACTGCAACAACTACCTTTTAAAAAGAATACGATTCTGCAATGGTTGCCTCCTCCAGTATGGAAAGAAATTTACTTCCCAGCTATTTCTCCATACATCAACCAGTACATTTGAATATGAAGGCTGAAAAAAACAAAAACATCCTGATATTACACCAAGAAGGGTCAACGAGAATGTTGAAAATGAGACTTAATTGTCCAAAGGTGAGGCAAAGGTTAGTACTTGTCATTTGACTAACTCTAGAACAAAGTTTAATATCACAGAATGTAAAAAGAGTCAGTAATAAAATAATATACATTAAATATTCCTCCTACTTCTGCTAATAGGAACATACATATGGAGTTTTCTCATTTACCAAAAGCCTTTGCAAATGACCTGATTCTATAGAGCTTCTTTTTGTAGATACTGTAAACATTTAGAATTTCTAAGGCTAAAAACAGGCACAAGTCTTCCATGAACAGTAATTATTCCTAAAAGCATTAAGGAATATATTCCAAATCTGCTGTTCCTTTTTATAACAATGGAAACAATTGAAATATAGTATTATAATTCACAATGCAGATTCATAATTAAGAAAAAAAAAAAAAGGAAGGAATATAGCTTAATCTTCACAAGTAATAATACATAGGGAATACTCTTTTTTTAAGTTGTCTATTACATCAAAATTACATTTCCAGAATCTCTGTGCTGGATGTTACTCAATTGTATAAAGTGGCAAGTTTAAGTAGTGACTAAAACATTTCTAAGTGGGTAAAATTCAACCACGTTATATCAGCATTAGTAGCACCCCAGGCTTTACAATAACGCAGGTGAGATCTGTTATATCCGTTTTGCAGACTAAGATACTAAAGCCACCTGGTAGGTGGCACATTTTTTTCAGATGTTAGACACTCCTCTCCATAATTTCCATGAGGTGACTTTGTTTTGTGCCTCATTAAGGTACCTGAGCCAACAGTCTTGTTTCAGGCTGGTTTTTAAACATTTCAGAGGTTTCTCAACCTCTGCAACAGGTTCCTCTTTGCTGAACAGCTAAGCATTAGCCAACATTTCAGCAGATTGATTCCAATATACGTTAGCAGCAATGCATTTCCAGAGACACGTTGCAAAAATATTAAAAGCAATCGTCATCCAGAAGTCCCTTCATCCCCTGCACTGCTCTGGGCAAAATAACTCACCACCAAGTGATCTTGAACTCATAGATAGGACGCTTGCAGTAATAGTGATTTATCAGGTGTTTATCACACACCCCAATACACTGATGATCCACAGTTATCCCTCTGTCAGACAGGTCTGTCACAATACAGTGCAGAAGGTCATAAACATCAGCTACAGCCTCCCAAGGTCCAAAAGATACATCTACTTCGCAGTGATGTTCAAACAGCTTCGTCTCGCTTTCACTTCTTTCAAAACGTAAAGAATTGAAATGGGGGCATTCATAAGGAGTGATGGGCATCTCCTCTTTGAAGACACAAACTTTCAGTTTCGCAAACCTTGCTTTTCTTTGCATAGCTCTAAGCTTTGCTATTTCAATTATCCGTTCCAAATGATCTAAAAAACAATAACAAATTGTAAACAACAGTGAAGCACACAGTAAAAGAAAAGCAATGCATTTTTTCCCTGTGAAACATATTACTGCAGTGTCTCACGTGTTTTTCTTAGTAGAGTATTAGCAAGTGTAAGCTGCATGCAGCTAGATACATTCTGTATTAATTAAATCAATGTCAGTTATCACGTGAACTCTGTGTCCTTACTATATGCCCAGAATTATTCAATTGCAGGGCCTAGCAGAACAGATGCAGAGGCACAGAAGCCTTCTCGTTCAATAGTAAGCCTTGCATGTTATGACCTAGATCTTGATCCCTTTTAAGACAGCATAAAAATCCACATCCTCAGATGCAGAAGGAACAAATCTGACGTGGAAACTTCACGGATCTAAATAGCATGAAAGGTACATAAGAAACTCTAAAAATACAATGGAATTGGTTTGAAGGCTGAAAGCAGGCCTGAGAACACCACATATACTACTTGAATCATGCTCGAAGAAAACAGTCAATACTACTTTGTTTATTTACCTTTGTAATATGGCATTAGGCCCAGGAAAGCTTGTCTAACTTTTTCTCCTTTAAGAGGCTGGACATCCTCCAGATAGTCTAGCAATGGTCCTATGGAATAATACTGAGCTTCCTTGTAAACTGACCTCACTCGCTCTCTTGGTGGCAGGTCACCGGATCGCAGAAAGTTAAGTATGTCTCTAAAACAGAGGAAAAAAATACTATTAATTAAGAAGTTTCTGCCAAAACTGTTGTGCGTGGGAAAGGAAGTGTATTCATTGTTTACTGAGATAGAAATCCTTTATCTTCAGTAACTGAGTTATATTTCCAGCACACATTTTTAAAAGCATTTGCCATTTTCAAGCCTCCAATTCAAGTATTTTACCTTTTGACTGTTAATGTTAAAGCTCATTCAAAAAAAAAAAAAAAAAAAAAACACCAAACGAACACCACATTTTAACAAAAAGTTCAAGGTGGAGTAATAGAAGAGGATGCAGTATTTCACAGGAAAGAGATTGTAGTCACTGTATTTCAAAATTATGTCCGTGACATAATAATCTTTCTGATTTTCAAATGTATGGACATTTTATCCCACCCAGAACTAAACTTCTAGCTGAATGGATGCTGCATTTGCAAAGGTGGTGTTCATTTCACAGTACCAGGGCCGTATACATTTGTTTAATCAAAAATAATAATCAGTTAAAAGAGAGAACATTTCCTTTTGGTTCTGCAACACTTAAGCTGCAAGATTTTTAACAGGGAAATAATTTTATAAGCATTAACCAACTATTATTGACCATATCAAGTAAAACAAGCATTGCTGTAATCTTCATTACAATGTCAACAAACACAGCAAGCACTTAACACAGCTTTCTGTTCCTGGTATATTTTGAATTAAGATCAGTAACATCGGAAATGAATTGATTTTCCAGCACTGTCGCAGGAACTTTTACATAGCTAAATGTAAAGAAATAATTATTTTCTAGTAACTGCAGTGGCTTAATCTAGTTTTGCCTCAAATTAAGGTACAATCCAAACGTGCTTTGAAAATAATTCAATCCTTCTCTGATGAAGAGATTAAGGAAATGTCTACAAAGGAGAAACAAGAAATAGACGTTAAATTGCAAAATGTGCCTTGGGTGAAGATCTTAACCTATGAACATCGCTAACAAAGATAAACATCATTTCCTGCAATCTCACGGGCAATCTTACAAGTAGAGTATTAGTAAGATCAGGGTTAATTTAGCTAAAGCTACACAAATGCTACAAAGTTTCAAAACAAATCCTGAAAGTGAAGGAATATGGCATGGCAAGGAAAAAATAATTTAAAAAGATCTTTAAGCCATGTTCTTTTTTTTTTTTTTTCCTCAGTCACATTTTAATATAATGTATTTTTGAAGAGCTCCAAAGGTAAGTTATTCACTTACCAAAAAGCAAATATACTTTGACGACTCTTTCTTCTTGGGAAGTTGAAACCCATCAGAGGCACAGACACTGTGTTAGCTGTCCATTTATACTTTCAGAAATGCATTAGTTAAAGCCAAACAATACTTCCCCTTGCATGTTCTCTTTCAGGGGAAATCCAGCACTTACGGATGTGGCTAACAGTATTCAAAATGAGCAGTATAATATACCTAGAGGCAACAGTCTGATAAGCAAAACATGAATTTGACTAAATTCAGATACATGGTAAGAATTAGAAACAACTCAAAATATGATTTAAAGGCATAGCACACACAAAAAAAGATCTTAATATAATGGGAATTTTATAGGAAGTGAAATACTCCTCTAATCATTGCAATTTTAATAGAGTAGACTAGTTTAAACCAGTCAAGCATTGAAATTGGACAATTTCTGGACAACGTGTCTTCTTAACACATGACTGCACAGCTTGACGTGGCTTAATATCCACAAATACCCTATTAAACACAGAAAACATCATTCTTTTAATAGCGTAAGTAACCTAGATGCATCTTCTCCATTCCCTCTTCATCATAAACAATGTAATATTAATTGAAAAGTACTGTTATACAAAAGAGCTTCACATGGAAGCAATGTAAAAAAAATTCTTTTTTAAAACATAAGAATGTTTTGATACATTGAAAGTAGATACTCCAGAGGAGACAGTGCACAAATTCAAAATATTACTTGTTTTTTCTTTCTCCATTGGAAAACTTAAGCCCTTGGGAATGAAATGCATTGTTTCAGTTGTGATATGCTGCAATTCATTTTCTCTTTGAGGTGTTTAGAAATCAGGGATGCATGCCAGTCGCATTTTCCTAAAGCCTACTTCGCAAATATGATTTAGCTAGAAGAAATAAACATAAAACTTATTTCTCTTTAAAAGTTATTTTCTTTAAGTAACTCCTTGAGAAGCAAAGTGCTGAGGCCACCACCACACATACCCAAAGTAAGTTCCATCTCTGTCTATGAAGTATCTGCCTTCGGCGTCGGTTGGAATATAGTGTCTTCCGCTGAACATAGCCGCCAGCATTGTATCCTCGTAACGTCTCAGCGTTGACAGTCGCGTTGTAAAATGCGTGCCTCCTACATTTAGTGGGACAACTTCTGGAAACTGAAAAAGCAATCACATCATCAGAAACGAGCCCGGAGCGCGCTGCAGACACGCGTAGGCCAAACAGTTGAGAACTTCCACAGGGCACAGCACAGTCTTTGCTGCCATGACACAATTTGGTCTGACAAGTGCCTCCTTCCTGGCCTGCTGCCACAAAGCAGCGAGGTTCAAGGGTTAACACCTTGAATACTTCGGATGGCTGCTGGATGTAATCAGTGAATGGTGTCATTGAGGATGGAAGCCTGAAACATGAATAGCCACTACAATTTTAATATCAGACATTCATTAGGAGTGTGGATGCTTCCTTTTGGCTCTTTTGGGGAAAAAAAAAAAAAAACAAGTACAAAACAACCTCCCCTCCCTCTTCCATAAAAACAAAAGGCAGGGGGCAGAAAACTCCAAGGCCAGCCATGGGATTTGCCCTCAGCTGCTGTGGCCCCGGTTCCTTTGGGCTGAGCACTCGGTGAATCTGCCTTTACCTTGGGCTTACAGCAGGCCCCAAGAACTTCACAGCACACCCCAAGATGCTCCGGCACCGGAATAAAGACCTATCTGCATCTGTCAAGTTCAAACACGGATGGAAATTGGGCGTACCGCTGCCAAGGTGCCAGATCAAGCCGCCAGGGGCTTCAAGGATTGAGGAATTAACGGGAACGGCACCGGGCAGGCAGGGACACGAGGAAATCCCGGAGAATTTGGGCTGTGGGTGCCGCAGCCCCGGGCCCACCGGGGGGCTGGGAGCCCCGGCGCCCTTACCTGCTGCGGCAGCAGCGGCAGCGCTTCTCCCGCCTGGGTTGCGGTGGGGGTGGCCGGCTCCTGGAACTCATCCTCCGCCTCCGAGCTCGACATGGCCTCATCCGGGTCTCGGCTGGCTCTGCCCTGCCCTGTGACAACCACCATCCCGCTGGCTGCGGCTCGGCGGGAGCGGACGGGACGTGCACCGGGCTGAACGGGAGCCGGGAGGCTCAGGGAGGGCCGAGGGGAAGGGCCCGAGGAGCGGCGGCCGCACGGAGCATCCCTGGGGGGGGACACGGCCGGGGGGGGGGGCGGCTGCGGGCCCTGAGGCGACGCGAGCCGGGCCCCGAGCGCTGCGCCCGCCGCCCGCCGCCCCGCCAGCCCCACACGGCCCCGCGACCGGCCCCCATTGGCTCCGCCGCCTTCGGGCCGCGCGATGCGATTGGTTGAGGGGGAAGAGGGAGGCCCGCCCGCCGGCTGTGATTGGGTAAAGGAGGCGGGGGCAGCGGGGGCGCGCCTCCCTGCGGCGGCGCGCCCCCGGGCGGCGGGGCCGGGCCCTCCCCGGGGCAGCCCCCCCCCTCAGGGGCACCTCCCCCCCCTCCGCCCGTTCCCTCCTTCACCTCACTGCAAAAGTGGACATAAAACGTTAACAGCTGGGTGAATGGCAGAGGAAAGGGTCCTGGGTGCTGCTGGGTGCCTCGGGTGCTGGGTTCAGCTTTGGGTCCCTCACTATAAGGGCATCGAGGCTCTGGTGCATGTCCAGAGAAGGGCTACGAGGCTGGGGAAGGTTCTGGAACACAAGTCCCGTGAGGAGCGGCTAAGGGAACTGGGGGGGTTTGGGCTGGAGGAGGGGAGGCTCAGGGCAAACCTCATTGCTCTCTGCAACTGCCTGAGAGGAAAGGGTGGGGAGCTTGGGTCGGCCTCTGCTCACAGGTAACCAGTGATAGGGCCGGAGGGAATGGCCTCAGGTTGTGCCAGGGGAGGTTCAGGTTGGAAATGAGGAGACATTTCTGCTCAGAAAGAGCAGTCAGGCACTGGGACGGGTTGCCCGGGGAGGTGGTGGAGTCACCGTCCCTGGGGGTGTTCAAGGGAAGGTTGGACATGGTGCTTGGGGATAGGGTTTAGTGGGTGACATTGGTGGTAGGGGGATGGTCAGACCAGCTGACCGTAAAGGTCTTTTCCAACCTTAACGATTATATTATTCTGTGATTCTATGAGATATCGTGCCTGCTTCTATCTGCTAATGCAGTCACTGCCTCTCACTGGAAAAGCTGCAGGTCCCCGATGGACCCAGACAGAGAAGGGCTGTGCCTGCCCACAGAAGCTCTTCAGGGCTAACCCCAGTCTGCGGGAATGGTTGGAGCCTTCTTGCACTGCAGTTTGGAGGTGAATGCCACATCCTGTTCAACACCCTAATCAACACAGGGAAGCAGGTTCAGTGCTTTTCAATTGCTTGGTTAGAGGCATTGTCTCAGCTCAAGGTAGGTGTTTAGTTTTTCTCTGCAGCTCAAAAATTGCGTTTCTCAACACCCTCACCACACTAACAGTTTTAATGCTTGCCCTGAAACACTATTTATTCTGACGTCATCAGTTATCAAAACAAGTCAACCACGCCTTGCAAAGATAAAAAGGAATACACAACATAAATAAAAGATTATTTATATACAGACTACTTTAAGGAAGTAAACAAGTTATCATTAAAAAGCAGCTTATAGAAGCTTAATTTCTAAGGTGCACAGTCAAAACTGAGTGTGACCCTAATGTGAACGTATTATTTATCATGCTGTTACCTGAAACCAGTGCTTCAACTGCTGTATTTTCCCTACTCTTAAGAATATTCAAAAGAACTCAAAGCTGGCAAAAATGTGATCTTCAGTTGTCCACATTTTTTTCAAGAATCTCCCCTAGTTTTCACGTAAATGGAGCATAGTCTGCATAAACAAAATGAGACTCCATTAAGTATATGAGAATCACAGACCACAGAATGAGTTTTGGGGTTTCTACATTGGGCACTGTACCAGAACAGTCGTCCTTCCCAGCACAAGTAGAGGTCTGAGAGAAAGAAATGCTTCCCCTTTCATAATCCTCCTTCAGCGAGACACCAGGTTTTGGAAATAAAACATTGAAAGAGGATAGGTTAATGAGGTCATCAACAATAACCTTTCCCATTGGAGCTTTCACACAAAACAATCTCCTTAATAGTGAGGTTCAGAATATAAGATCTCAGCCCACAATTAGTGCAGGATTTTATGAATAAGACTTGTGACAATAATATGAAGATTGATCATTGACAAGTTTAACCTGTTTTTAATGGTCATCAAAGGATCACTGAAGTTCCTCTCAGGGTTTGCCTCGCTTCTTACTCATCCACAGACACAGGCTAGTGAATGCTCACTGGACCAGTCAGTCTAAAAGAGAAACAAACTACTCCCTGGCCAGTTTTCTGACATAAAATCTTCATCATTTTGTGAAGAATATGCATTCATCTGAATATCCTTTCCTTTCTACTTAGGGCATATGTGATAAGTAACCAGTCACAAAAATATTTCTCTATTACATCTCATTAAAGTTTTCTTTTGTTTATTTAAACCAAATAAATGGGTCAATTTAATTTTCAAATACATCTAGGGCCAGACCAACAGATAATTAATAAGAAAGCATCACCAACAAACAAAAAGATTTCTAAATCAAATATTTAATTGAACCTATGTCAGCACCACCCAACTCTGCCAGAAATACCTCCTTCCAGTTTACAAGCTGCTTGTCCTTCAAATGGCACAGATCACTTCCTTAAGCTTTGTTTATTGACTACTCAGACACTGCTTCAAAAACACACGCCAGAGAAAGCTCACTCAATGAACTGGACCTGCAAGTTGCGCTTCATTCCCTAGGGAATAACAGCAACCCTGCGCTGGGTTCTACTTCATGCTGAGACTGAAAAAAAAAGTTAAAGCACTGCTGTTCCCTCAGCTTTTCCATATTGGTTTAAGCAGCTTTCTCCTAAACACCTTCTGAAGTTACACTGCTGTTGGCAACATTATGCGTGTATAAAGAAGTGACATAATTCCACGCTCAAAGTCTGTCCCAGTGTAGTGATCTCTGAATCCGTCACAAGAGATCTGGTAACCTACATGAGCTGCTATTCAAAGCCAGCTCACGGGAACACTGGGGAGACACCTACCTGGCTGCCAGGGAACCTCCCTCATCTCCAGGAGAACCTGGGTCCCTGTGAGGATAGAGAATGAGACAGGACCTCTGCTCTCTACGATTTTTTTTAAGAGACTCAGATGATCAAAGCCTTGCGTGAGCAAAGCAGGAAGAGACAGGACATCCAGTTACAGCAATCCTAATAAATCTGCGTAACAACAGCAAAGAAACATTCTGAAACAGGGCAGGAATCCCTGGGCTGCAGTAAACTGTGTTGTAAATCTGATTGTAAAACTCTGCGCCAGCTTAGCACATCTAGTCATGCCCAAACGACAACAAAAATTATGCTGAAGGCACGCTGTAAATTCGGTACCTGGCCATGCAGAGCAGCCTAAAAGCAAGGATGTGGTATGGGAGGATATGATAGGAAACCTCACCAACAGCAACCTTCTGAAGGGGGAAAACAGGGCAGCGGAGAGGCCTAACAGAGGTCCCAGCACTACCCGCAGGTGAAGGCCACACAGCCTGTGTTTGTCCACAGCAACTGCTGCGTTTTTGTGCAGAATCGTGAGGCAACAGCAAGCTTTTAGGGTCTTTTTACAGGACTGATGTAAGGTGGCTCCATCCGCTGTTACGGGCAAGGCAGAGCTGTCCCAAGAGAGTTTGGAAATGAAGCCAGGCACATTGATAAGCCTGGTGCTCAGCCAATTAAGTATTAATTAAGCAGCTAGCTGCCAGCTCTGGGCTCAGCACCACGCCATGTCCTGCAAAGCACCAAGGGGCTCACCCTTGCTGCAGCTCCCTCCCCTCAGCTCCCCTCTCCCCCGCTCTTTTCCAGCGCTCCGCCGCCCCCCACACCGAATATTTCCCTCAGGAGTATTAAAAATAGAGGTGTTAAATCCCTGCAGGATGCAGAGATCCGCGGCTGTTCCGCCTGAAGGCGTTGAGGAGAACACGAAGACGAGGCGCCCGCACGGCCCGGCCTCAGCCCCGGCTCCCCGGTTCCCCCTGGCGGCTCCGTGGCGGGGCTGCGGAGAGGTCCCTGCCGCCGCCACCGGGAGAAGAAGGGGCCCAAACTTCAGCGGGGACCCCGAGGAGAAGGGACCCGAGCCCTCGACACCATCGGGAGGCAGCGAGGCCCCGTCGCCGCCTCACGGAGCGCCCGGGCCGGGCCTGGGGCTGCAGCGCTCCCGCCCGCCTCAGGCGGCTGCACGGAGAGGCCATTGCTCCGTGTGGGCACCAGGGGATGCTCCCGCTTCGTTTTTGGGGCCCTGATCGAACAAAACTGCTGTTTTCACATTTGGTGATCAGTTGGGTAACTCTAAAGAGGATTCAGTTCCTGAAGGCACCTAAAAAAGCCTTCGTCTGCTGCTGATTTACACTTCGGCGATCTCAAGGGAACAAAGGAAACAGAAGGAAAACGACTGTTTCAAATCATGAGGCAGAAATCGTGTAAATTTAGAAGCATTTTGGAAAAAAAAGGCTGCTTGTGAAACCAGTGGATAACCCCGAGGCCATCTTTGGGCCATACATGGGGTTAGAAAACAAGACCAAAGCAAACAGAAAACAAAACAAAACACAGACTTACTTGAGTAAGCATCTTCCCAAGCAGCTGACAGATCCTCAGAGCTTTAGGACACAAATTCCACCGCACTGCTTTAGGAATAGGCAGGGGCATTTTCCAGAAGTGATTTCCTCACCATTGCCGCCTGCCTGAAAGCTACCTACTTCTCCCTGTAGCAAACACATTTCGTGTTACTGTTTCTGTACCTCACAGTAGGATACCTACCCCAATTCCTTTTTGTATCATTGCCCAGCTGCTAAAAGCAAACAAAATCCATTCAGCGGCAAATCTTGAAGAGATCAACAGCCAGGGTATTAAATTATAACTTTCAAGTAATCCGATATCTTCAATTATTTCAATCTTAACTCAGAGGCAAAAACATTAATAAAAAAAATCACATTTAAAGCATTTATTTTGAAAAATAAAATACAAAAGATCATTGAATTGTAATTGTACATGTAATTTATCAACTTTTTTAAATAAAAAGATATTTAACAATTTCCACGTCAATAAGACAAATAACTGTTCCACCAAAAATCCTTAGGACAAGCACAGACCACTTCTGAAAGTTTCATACATTTAAAACCAAACTGCTAAAGGGAAAAGAAAAAAAAAAAAAAAAAAAAAGGCCTTTGAAGAAGACTGAGGTTTGGAATTAAGAAGACAGAATATCAATTTCAAAGACAGGCATTGTGTTGCAGTTTTTAAAACCTTAAAAATAGTTGTGTAAGTGTAATACAATTCTACAATAACATCTGTGATTTTTTTTTTTTAAACAGGTTTACATGCGCTCACAACAACAAAATCTTGACCAAAAAGAAAAGAGCATGAAAGAAATGGGGGAGAAAATTCTGAAAAAAGCGGGCCATGAGCTGTACATCTCACTGATCGCAGTGGGACAGTCCTTATAACATCACTTCCATTGAAAAGGCAGCAGTCTTTTTCTAAAGAGAAAGGAAAATAGTTATATTTGAGCATTTAATGTAGTATTGCTTTTATCCTTTATAACATCTTGCATTTACAAAAATACTGAATAATTACGAGCAACCACTGCCACCTCAGTGTGTGAAAAGTTACTGTCAAGACTATCAATTTCAGAATGAATGTCTGCACTCAATCTTTGAAAAACACTTCTATCCATTATTTCTAATTGGTATGATGCTTTTGGCTATATTTAGGGCTATAGAGAAAGCCATATGCATGACCACACATTGATACCTATATTGGCTGTATTTATGTGGCATCATGATTTTGGCCATAGAAAAACGCACCCAGATTAAATATTTTTTGATAATACATGGTTGACAAGTAAAAATTGTGGATTAATGCAGTAAAAATCCTGCAACAATCATTAGATAACTACTCGAGAATTTACTGGGTTCCCTGAACAATCTTGCCGTTGTTATTTCAACAGCTAAAATATTGACTATGAGATACACAAAAAGCAAACGATACAAGTCAGTCTATGTTTAGCTTTTTCCTCTATCTAAAAGGGCAAATGATTAAAAAAGAGACCATGAAAATTCATCCTTATAGTATTTTGTTAAAATGGCAACCTGAATCTGTTGTGCAAGTATGTTATAGTACTTGTGCAGTACCAAAATGAACAAGAAACCTTGCTGAAGAATATCTGAATGAATAGTGGTTCAGTTTTATGTATTTCTTTCAATGTCAGGCTCAAATGTAGTGTTGACAATTCAGTAGCATAGCAAACACTGCAAACTGTAATGAGCCATGTAGAACTGCACAGTGACTCTTAAACCACAAAAACTACGGTTTGTAGCTCTTACTGAGCACTTACCTCCATGCGATTTTTTTTTTTTTTCCAGATTCTGAACCAAGATCAGATCTTCATATTTTTCTTACCCAGACTCCTGCATGGGGTTACGTTAGTTTAAAAAGATCACCTTAACTAATGCATTATGCGTGTGTTTTTATTACCTTCTGTGCAAGAAAGATCCATTTTGTCTTCTATTCCATAGGCTCAGTCTGTTAAGTAAATAATTAAAATAAAATTAGCAATTTTACATTAGGGGAAAAGGTAGCAGCAGCAGCACCCATGCACCATTTAGCTGCTTGGGTTATGCTAATTTTATCTTTAGTATACTTAACTAAAGAATACTTCATCAGAATAATTTTTACCTCCAGCTCCAGTGTTTATAGTTTAAGAAACATTCTCTATTTCACAAAGCTTTGTTTTGCTTTTTGGAATAAATCTGCTGAGAATTAGGTAAACATTGTAGTCATACTAAGCTAATTGTATAAATTCAGCTCTGTAATTTAGGGGAGTACAATTTAGTAACCTCCCCTATCATACGGGTTTCAAGATGCCATCGGCTAGAAATACTGGACCACGTTCTTTTGACATATCACAAGGTAACTGGAAAATACAAAACATAATTTAACTAATGGACACTGTTGGCAGATCGAGGATAATTTATTTGGCTAGCACACCATCATTACACAATGTGCTAAGTTTTTACGATAGCTCATCTCCCTGCATTTTCCAGAAATCTTTATCAGCAGTGTTTAATCTCCTTTTGTTCCGACACACCCTATGCTTGCAGCCATATATGCATATATTTGTCTGTTACATTATAGATAATCTTGAAATAAACACAGTAATTGCATTTGAAAGCATTATGAAATAACTGCAGCACACTTCCTCGATACAATTAGCTAACAATAACTTTTAAGCAGCACACATTTAAATAGTTTTCTTGCCGTTAAGCTGCATAGACATTTTGGCCAGCAGTGAACAATGCTGTGAGCGACAGCACATTTAGCTGCGTGGTGCCAGATTCTTAATGGTTTCTATTAGCTGAGCACAACTTGCAAAGCACGAGCACTAACTGTCCGAAGGGGTGAGAGCACGCAAACATCCAGTAAGAGCGCGAAGCCCACATTAGAGATCACACAAAAGGTTTATCAGAAAGATTTGGTGTCCACAGCAAAAAGTTATATTCTGAAAACATGAAACAGACACTACAGCTATTCAACTTTACTGATCCATGTTCATTTTATCTTGCCACGAGACTTCCTTTCTACTGTCTTCTTGGGCTGGAACAAAAGAAACCAGTTTTCCTTTTTAATAAGCTAATTTTCATTTGAATTGATGGAATAAGTCAAAAAGCCTCGTTTGTGAGTGGTAGGTTCTACTGTGTATTTTTGAATCTCTACATCGAACAAAAAGTCATGCTCAATGAGCCTTTTGCTAATATTTGGGAACCAAAGTCAAGAAAACTTGCACCCACCAGTTTTTTGTTTGTTTTAAGTACAGACACTGCAAACTATTTAACTTTTGATAGGTTACTTACATTTATGTTTTAAGTAAACTTCTGTACTGTTTGTATGATTAAAGACAAGAATTATGTAGAAACAAAGTAACACAAGCACGGTAAATAACTTGTCTGCTTTTAGTCATTGTACAGGATTTTTAGAAACTAGGAGAAAAGCATGGAATCTTTTCCTCTTTTACTTAAAATACTTGCACGTTTGGCTACAGTCATGCTGTAAGTTACCATTTCAGTGTATTGCTCTGCCCAATAATTCTTTTATTTTTAGACAACTCTGCTAAAGTACTCCCCCCCAGAAAGGCTGCATAAAGATCACACGTGGTCAAAATAAGAGATGCTCCTCTCCTGCCCAAAACAGAGCTGCTGAACAGAACAAAATCTAACTAAAGAATGATGGTGGCCTGCAGCCCTTGGAAAAGGAGAAAAAGGCCTTGCAGGAGGCTGAAGGAAGCTCTATGATCAGGACTTTAAAAAACAAAACAAAACAAAAAAACACAACTTAAAATACCAGCAACAATAAAAGTCATGGGTAAGCCAAAAGGCTTGCCCACCCACAGCTCCTACTGAGGTTAATGGGAAGTAAGGGTGCCTCTTGTTCTCCTAAGTTGCAAAGATAAAATAAAGTTCTGGAGGCAAAGAGCCCCTAAAATGTTTTCTCTCCCAATCCACAAAACTATACTCCCATATATGCAGGACAAATTGGAGGAAAATAAAAAAAAAAAACAAATATTTTTCTACTTAGCTTTACTTGAACACACCCTGAGACAGTAACAGGGATGAGCCACTTCCTGTTTTTTCTATCAAAGCACGATGTAAAAAGCACTTTAAACATTTAGTATCAATTATACAGCCTGCAACATTGATTTTTTTTTTTATTGTTTTGCCAGGTATTGTAGCATTTCTTTTAAAGCGTCTCATTGTTTCTCTGCTATCTATAATCTACTTGCTTTAAACCTTTCAGTGCAAGACAACAAAAGGTAAAGCTTCTCTACAAATAACGAGCTTTGCAATTTGGTCTGCACGACAAAATACAGAGCCAAACTTTCCACCAGTTTCACAGTAGTCCTCAGTCAGCTGGGGTTTATGGACACCATACTACTAACACTAGAGTTACACACACACTCAAAAAAGCCTTGGCACAGTTGAGTGCAAGAGCAGGGGTGCTGGAGATTTAATCTTATGGACAAGCTATTCTCTCAAAATCAATCAGAAAATCAAATCTATGAAGAAGTGGCTTACAAAGGTTGTTTTCATACTAACTTGCTGCTATACCCACAAAAAGGAAACTAACTGAATACTGTACCTGTGGCACTTCTTTGAGAAAGTCAGGAAGCTGAAATTCACCTTTATAGACCTGGAAAAATAAAATATGATTTAGTATTCAAAGCTAGCACTCACTATTGTTTGAAATATTGTTTAAGCAAAAATAAACTAGAGTATTCTAGGTTATTAGTATGCAGTAATGCTAAATCAGATCTGCCAGGGAGTCTCCTAAACCGAGTACAACCCATTTGTAAAAGCAAGCTTCACTCACGAGGTCTGGCAGTCTGAAGTTCTACAGCTTTACGCTCAGTCCCAGGCTTGCTCTTTACTCAACACAGATGGCAACATTTGAGAAAGGTATTTAATATTCCAACTGTGTTTGCATTCAAATGATACAACTCTAACTGGTATTACATTTCAAGCTTGCTCAAATCAATCATTCATTAAGTCCTACATAATTCATTCACTATACTTTTAGAAAAAAATTTTCTACAGAATGATTAAATACGCTGAGGCTGAGTTGTTATAATACATACTTTTGGGGAAGTTTACAAGTAAACAAATCCATTGCATCATATTTCAGCACCTTCAATAAAATAAATTCTGCTTGCACTTTATTACAGTTTACAATTCAGAGACTCCATTTAAAGTCTTCCGAAAGAACTGCTTGTCACGATCCCATGGACTGTCAGAACGATTACCCAACAACCAACTTTCAGTTCCCAAACATTTCACAGTTCAGACACTTGACAAATGTCACAAAATACAAGATTTTTTTGATGCTTTCAAGTATTCATCATGTACAAACTTTCATTTATGCAAATGCAAATGGAAGGATCACACGCGAACAACTGATCCCACCTTACTGTGCTGTCAAAAGAAAGTCCTGTTAGCCTTGAGAAGAGTTTGTGGACACAATGAAAATACAGCCGAAGTCTAGAAAAGCTAAGGTTTAAATTCTATTAAAATGGTCAACACTCAAGGAGAGTCAGCATCTCCTTCTACCCTGTTTAATAGAAATCCATCCCTTTATTTGCATATCTAGCTGCTATAATTCTCTGCTAACAGGAAAGATTATCCACTTGCTTCAAAATTGCAAGACACATAAATAACACTCTAAAACACAGAAACACAGGTGTTTTTTGTTTTTTAAATAGAAGTTTTCCTAAGTGTTTCATGTCAGACCTTGAGTCACTTAGCGGACAAGATCAGACACTTAGCTTCTTTCCCCATAGGATGTAACCACACACCTAAAACCTCTGCCTCTCCAAGAGAACGCAAAGTTGGGTGAAGCTTAACTTCTCCTTTATTATTTTCATGCCCTTCAGTCATTAATACATATTTCTGTATATGAAAAGAAAATAAAAGGGAAGAAGAAAAAAACAGCGGTATACTTTTCAATACTAAATGACATATAAATTAATAGGTTTGTATATGAGTACAGAAGAGTCCCCCTGTGATACTCCATATTCCTACAGATGTGAACAGAAAAACACACCCAGCAATCTCTCATTTTGGCAAAAGAGGTACAAAGCCCTTAATAGCAGGGCTGCTACAAGGTCAAAGCCAACAGCTCTTGTGATTATGAATTTCTCCAGCTGTAGCCTCATTACCAGCCTGACTTCACGACAGTTTGTTATTACCACCATTTCTGATCTTTCAGAGCACAATGTTATTATTGAAACAACACCGTTTGGAGAAAGAGCAAGCAATAAATATTCTCAAACGTACCACGAGCCACACCAAACAAGTGTTTCCACTATCTGACCAATTAGGAAATAAATTGGCAATGCATCATCATCATCTCTCTAGAGGATACTTCTTAAAAGCTGTTTGCTTTTACGATTAAACTGGAATACATTCCAAAGGGGGGAAATACTCTGTGTTATTGATTTTTTTTTCCCCTGACAAAAATAAATAAAATAGGAAGGGTTTTACCATCCTTTCTACTGAACCCAAGAGACTGAACACCCTAGTGTCATGGGTTCTTATGGGGCTATAATCACATAGAATCAAAACCTACAAACCTTCCAAAACCCTACAAAGCCCTAAAATGGAAATGGAGCTATTTGGAAGCGCCGCCCCAAGCTGCGATGCCTGGTTTGCAAAATGCGTCAAAGGAAATGATTCTGGAACTTGAGGGACCCTTGTTAAAAATATCCATTTTCTCTGCTTCAGCACAAAGAGCATGAGGCCATACTCACCTTGCCAACGTGCTGCAGGCCCAGGACTGCAGCAGAGCCTGCTCAGCACCTCCTGCCTCTGGGACACCTCTCCCCAAAAACAGACCTGCAGCACTGAACTGCAGGACTCGTGTGGAGTGGACTAAAAAGCTGGCAGTTCTCATTACTCTTTCTCTAGGCTAAACACAGCCAAACAAGCCTTTGCTAAGGCCCAGCATTAGAATAGGAATCTTTATACACACACACACTGCAGAACTCAGGTCCTTTTGATACCCCTGGCCTAGACGAAATAGCAAGGCTGACTCAAAGCAACAGGGAAAGCTTTTGGTTAGATTCAGATGGGGGTACTGCCATCCCCATGGTAACTTAATGAAGGCCACGCTGGTCAAAAATTCCAGCATGTGGCTTCTTGGAGCCTAGCTATATAATAAATATTTCTAAATGAAGGACAGGATCTCATATTTTCAGCTTTTAACCAAACCATTAAAATGCAGGCTTGCATTCTGAACAGCAGAAGTGGAAGTTGCAAATCAATCTCATCACCACATTAAAAATAAGACAGAACAACCTAGGCAAGGCTCCCAGGCAAAAGCAGCATCTTTTATTAGACGAGGGTGGATGCTGGAAGCCAGCGAGGCTTCTCGTCACGTCTTCCCGTAAACCGCTGCAGTCATCACCTGCACACTTTTATAAACAATAACACCGATGACAATGCTGCATTGTGACACCGTGCTGGGCACTCTGTAGGCTTGCTTTCCCTTCCTTCTCCTGCAATTCCAATATATATGTATGTAATATAAAAATAAGTATGTGTCTCTGCTCTAAAAACCTTACCAGTGTAAGGCCCTTTGTAGCAAGAGCATTTACTCCTCATAAACATCAACAGGGGCTCGTCAAGGGTATTCATCCAACAGCAACATTAAGAAAAATAATGATACTTGAGTCATAACCTGGAAAGATAAGAACACGTTTCGGGGCATTTGATATTATATGCACATCAAATACCCCAATTTACATATTGTAATTTATAGAAGCAGAATACAACCAATGCCAAGCCTATAAAACTGCACCCCGATTGTGTTTAAGACACAACCGTGCCTAATTCTCACTCAAAACTGCCATTATCAGCATTCCGGTTTTGTCAAGGTTGAGCCTGCCTATAAACTGGTTTAAAGTAGTTCCAAAAATGGTGAGTGGTCCCTTATGAATGAAAAGCCAGCGATCATCCGCAATCCAGAAATTCATAAAACAATGACTACATCTGCAGCCAAAGGCATTAAAAGGTTTCAGATTCAAAATTCTTTTCAGACCAATTTCTAAGCCTAAAACATATTATTTGGAGACTGGCAGCACAGAGTGGCTGAAGCAGGATATCAGAATGATTTCCAGTCTAAGCAAGAATTCAGTAAAATTGAGCAGAAATGGTGTTTACCATTTCTAAAAGAATTATTTTGCAAGCACAAATGGATTTCCAAAGGGGGCAGAGAATAATCTGAAGTCCGTGTCAGTTTGTTGTTCACTGTTGGCATTATTCAAGCTGTTCTACATACAAAATAATTGAAAAACATTCTCATAGCTAAGCCAAATGCATTTTATTCTCAAAAAGAGATCAGGAAAAAAAAAAAAAGGTCACATCCAGTTGTCTGACAAAACCCTTGTAAATACACAAGGAAAGTTTAAGAATGGAAGAATAACTCTGAGAAGCTCAAATCAAAAATATACTTTAGAGACAATCAAAGCACTCATTTTCTCCCGCTTTTAAGTCTAGTTTAGAAAGAAACACATTTTATTTGGCCATTTCCATAGATAATGGTCTTTCTTGTCTAGAAATTAGCTTGGAAGTAAACGTACTTGGGCTTCCTGGATTTTCAAAACATCAAAGTTCCCGAGTACAAAGCAATCAATGTTTAATTATCCAAAAATAAAAAAATAAAATAAAACCGGTACAAAGCTCCCTTCTAGAAACCATCCCTTATTGCACATTACATGGAGGTATCCTCACTTTCCTTAGTTTCTAGGCAGCTTACAAGGCTTACACAATTCTTTATTTCTTTGTTGGAACTGCCAGCAAAGAAGACTGTCCAAGATGTAAATATTTATCCAGTAAAATAACACAGAAAGCAAGATTTTAAGCCACTGAGTATCTGCCAAGAGGCAGTTTGCAACCCTACCTAATTGTCTATCTTGTTAATAACTATATATCTTACTAGTTATATATATGCACAGATAGTAATGAATAAAAATTAAGTTCATGACTCCTGAGACAAACAACGCAGTTGGGAATCTCCAGGCTGGAAAAAATACCAGTATTGAACACATTTAAAGGATGCTGATCAAGTCTGTGCTGCTGGCAGTCGTAAGACAGATGAAATAAAATAAAATAAAAATTGTTTATTTGTCTAAGTATCAGAGATTGCCTCAAAAGCCTTTTTATTTTTTCCCCCCCAAGGCTACTCGAGCAGCTGGCATCACACTATACCTCTACATTTACCCATCTTTGACAGCACAAGTAATTACTCTCATGCAGTAGCATAGACTCACTTCACGCCCTTTAATCATAGATTGTTTCTTTCTATCTTTAAAGCCCCAGATACAGAGTCCTGAAATCAAGATCGTCACGGATGTCTCGACATTTACCAGCAGGAGACATTTCCTCACAATTTAATATGGGTATGAAACAGGAGTCAATAGAAGTCTGCTTTTTCCTCTGAATGTTACTGCAGAAAAAAAGCATCAACAGAACATAAAACAGAGAGAGATAACAGCTTTCGGATGTGATTAGAGAAACCCACACATATTTGAAGAGTCATGATGAAAACCATAGCTTTTTCTATAGTTTTGTATGTTTCCGTCTCTCGATCTCTCCAGGGCAAGGATCATAACTTCATGAAGAAGTTAAAAGAAATGACTGGAATATGTATTCCTAGCATACAAACTCATTTAGCAGGGAGTGTGTGCCAAAGAAAATCTGATGTAATACGTTACAGATGTGAAAGGAAAGCACTTAGCCAACCATAACATAACAATAAGCCAGTTTCTACTGGGCATAAGTCAGGATCTTGCAGTTGTGAATTGTTCTCTGGCTTTTGGTGTGTTCTGTTAAACTGCTGACATACGCTTTTACACAAACTCATGATATTGATAAGGACGTATCAGATACTCTTCCAGTGTGGAGTGGATCTACTTTGGTATTGCATCATACAGTGAGTTGGCTACCAGTGCAGACAATTTAAATTATTTGCATTTTCTGCTTCATTTGAATATGAAAACTCATTTTAGTTACATGATGTTATTTTCCTTTATGCTCAGGACATAGAATGATAAATTCCAGGCAAAAAGTCAGTTTTGTACCTACAAGGAATGGACCTTTGCAGTCATTACAATAAAATGACCAGACCAGCAATGTACATACTTAAAAGAACCACATAAGACAGCAAAATCCTGCAGTCACTGAGTAACTGAAAATTATTGAAGATTGCCTCTTGATGTGAAGTCACGTGCAGAGATCTGCTGAACAGTGCAGCGCTATTCAGACCTCGATCTCTGCTCTGCGTTCCTTCTTACAAGGAGACAAGAAAAAGTGTCAGAAAGGATAATATTGTCAAGCCTAACATAAAACAGATAAACAGAAAGTAATGGCTCTGTTATTGAGAACAGCAGAAAAATCTGTTATATTTGTATTAGATTTGTACTCCACCAGTGTAGATTCTATCAGAAATGTCTTAATCCATAGCACCCCGCTGCACTTGGAGACAAACATAAGAAAAGAGATGGAGCTAGCTTCAGGCTCTTTTACTTCCTAAAACAAAACCAGAACTAACAAGACAAACAAAGTATAAACACCCAGTTTGGTGCTCTGCTACAGGAGCATGGAAAAGCAGCCTAACCATTGTGGTGTCCTAGAAGAGTAACATTTAAGTGAAAAAAAAAATAAAAAATTCAGCAGAGACAGTTATTTTCCCTGCGTTATCTACATGCACAGATTTTATTCTTCAAGCATTGTCCTTTAGATGGTGAAAATCATCATTTCCAGACTGTAGGAAAAAAAATATTGAAATCTGTATATATGTAAGTCACCAGCAGGGGGACAGAAGACAAAAAAGAAAAATACAAACAGGATTTAGCTGCATAAGAGACTTAGGGGAAATTAGCTTTTTGCACCCTGCTAGCCATTCCCTTCCATTTTCTCCAGTGCCAGCCTTCTCACATTTTAGACATCCTTACACTGTTGCTTCTTATTTTAGCGACTAAGAGCAGCAGCTTTGAAATTCCCAACTAGTATTTTCACCGCTGAGCATTAATCTAATTTGCAGTCTTTCCAAGAAGTGATTGATTTTGCACAGCGTAGTTGCTACAGCTGGTGCAGTGGAGTATAAATGCAGTAATGCAAGTAGAATTTGCACAGCTTTACAGAATAAAGACATCTTGCAGCTTAAGTTTTGAATCTTTTAAAATTATCTTCCACAATTGGACAATAAACAAGCTCCTGGCCATAAAACCCTGAACTGAAAGCATTCAAGAGGCTTTGTAGCTGTGAATTTATTTTGCATCTTGCTCAGTTTTTGTTTTTTGTTCCAATTATCTTTATGTTTTTGTATGCAAGGTATGTAAATGCTCCCAATCACACGAAACAAGAACTCCCTGTAACAATGCAAGAACCGAGTGCTGTGTTTTTTTTTTTGCCGTATCCGATAGCAATGAACTAGATCACACCGTGCTGTTCCATCTTTAGGTGGAGCCAGAATCAACCCTGCCAGTAATTCCAGGGTGCTGGGCTTCCACCCTGTTGTCACAACGTACACAAACAAGCATTACATACCCCTCCAGCACAGAACAACTCCTTCCCCATCTCCACAAACAAACCCCAAAACACCGGTCCTGCCCCCAAACCACCACCTTCTGTTTGCCAGACCAGGGCAGCTTCTCCCATCCCAAGCTCTAGTTCATGCCATCCCAAACTGGCTCGGAAACAATGGCACGAGTAAAGAGAAGCAAATGTCAGAGCACTCAGCGTTAATTCAAGTTCGTCACACTAAGGGGTTACCACGCTAACACAATACAGCTCAGTTTCAGAAGTCTAAACTTCTTCTAAATCTGTTTTCAATGAATAAAATGTGAGTTCTGTACTCGGTTTAAAGTTCTCGGCGACCACAAACTACAAATATAATAGAAGAGCTTCCAAACAAAGTGAAGCAATAAACAGTTGCATGCAAGATTTAGATATATTCTTATTATGTACTGAAGAACTGGAAATATTTTATTTGGACAGCTTCATCTCCAACAACACATACAGTACAAAACTTGGAAAAACCAACCCAGGTGAAGAAATCTGAAAAGAGACAGCCAGAACAAAAGCAAAAAGCAATTTACAAGTTCACCAGCTGAGAGAGAATGCAATAACACACTCGACTTGCCAAGCTGCTATTTCCCAAAGGCTGAGAAACCTAGATCGAGAAATACAATTCTTTTTGATAAATACCTTCTTCTCCAAGCTACAGTAGCAAGAAATAAATTAGCGCATGTTCAAGAAAGAGAAGTGGAAATCCACAGGGTGGCATTCTAAGTGCTGTCTGTGATGGGGCAAACACATTACAGGTCCCTTCCTGCTCTTCCCAGCCACCTTAAACACAGCATGTTTCGAAATATCTGCCCCCCAACCCCAAATAAAATCAAATAAAAGCTGTCGGGGAAACTAAACAAAGAGCATTTTTCAGAATTGAGTCAGCTCCCACTGATGACCAAGCAGAATATTAGTTATTTCAAAACCTCCTCGGTTTAAGGCCAGCATTTTGGCAGTTTCCTATGCAAGATGGCCAGGAAGCCTGACACCTTGGAGGGGCTGCTGAGCCTGCTGCCCCAAAAAGGAGGCAACCGAACAAGGAAAGAGGTCTGGGAGCTGGGAAGCCTCACAACTTGACACCCTAAGGGCTCAGGACACCAGTGCAATCAGTGATGGAGACAGGACCAGTGGCCAAATCTTATATCCATGGTTGTTTTGTTAAAGAACAAGTGGCTAGGGAAAACGTGTGCTGGGTACTACAAGAACTAACCACGTACTTCAAATGCTATCTTGAGACCAGGGCTGTAAGTAAAAGATACTAAAACTAAATGACAGTCAAAATATTAACATCATTCCATATGTTTGCAATATTTGGATCGGCTTTTATAGCAATAGCCTCCAGTTTTTCAACACCATTTTTAAACGTTAGTAAACAAATTATGCTTCAAAGCAGACTTGTGAAAATACACTGCAGGCTTTTAAATTAGGCTTCAATTTTTTAAGGTGAGTTTGTGGCTTTGTCCGTTGCCTTGATTTCCATCTTGCATTTTGAAATGAAAGAGATTTCAGGAAGCCACCCAACAGTAAACAACTGAAATTTGTTAAACTTAACTCAGACTGAGTTTGTCCTGCACAGGAAGAAGAGAAAATCAACGATAAATTATTGAAATACAATATAAATTTGGATCCCAGTCACTATTTTCAGTATGTATTGGTAGATATGTGAGGATTTTGTTTTCAAGGCTCACTGAAGAGGTATTGAACACCTTTTTATGTTTGTTTTGCAATCAGGCTGAATTGAGTGCAGAAGTTAGCTTGCCTGTGAGCCTTTTAAAACACTTAGTACCATAAGACCTACAAAACATTAGCCATAAGCTGTTCCAGAATAGGGGGGTAACCTCTTCTATTCTGAGCTAACAGCTATTACAATTGTCAGCCTACCATCCTCTAATACAGTGATCAAACTGCTTAATGGATGTTTCTCAGAGAGGACTCCTAAAAAGAGACAATACAAAATGTTTAAAGTCTACACAAAATGCATTTTTTTTTAGTATCCAGCCCATTAGCAAAGTACATTGACCAATTTTTAATATCAGAAGGCTAGCGACAGTTCCTTCACATTGTTTAGTTCAGTTTTTCCAGTGATGACTTTGCTACAGCAGCAAGAGTCACCTTCTTCTAATACAGTATACATTCTTAAATGAACAGAACTGAAAAGTTAATTAATTCTTATTTCAAACAATGGTAATAAGCTTTTCAATGGATACCTCCAGGGATAAACAGTTATATAGCCTAACTATTCAAATTCCAACATTAAGCTCAGACTAAAACCCTCATGTTTAGGTTAATCAGCGCCAGACCTTCTTGCATCTTTTGTTTGTTCTACAAAGGACAGCAAAGAATTGGAAAAACTGACATTTTGGTCATCTTGGGCTATTTTCCACGGGTCACTTTTCAAATTCTACCAAGTGTTTGGGAACAATTTTGTGAAAGAGCTTCTGCCAACCCTCATGCATAAAAAGCTGAGCTCATGAATCAAGTTTGATGACCGGGCAAGAAAGCAAGCTTTTTTCCAAAACTATCCGGATGATTCTCAAGAGGCTCAGCTACACACAGAACAAGCCTGGGGTTGGGAGGAAGGAAGAGGAACCAAATGGAACACAAAGAGCAGGAGACAGACTTTCAGTGCCCATGGTCCTACAAAAGCCTTCCCTCTCCTCCACTCAGCAAGGAAAACAAATCACTTAAGTACAAAAAGATATTAGAAATGGACTTCAAAAAGAATCTTCTGCTCTATAGCTCACATCCACTCGGTAAATAAATTAAACGCACATATATATCTTACCCTCCTTGTGTTTTCCACAACTTTTTGATCTGGCTTCCCATAATTTGGTGGATTGGCATAGGGATCGTAGCCCAGTTTGGCCAGCATGGGCGCGATCACCGGCATATCTTGCAGAACATCAGCAGGTATCTTCCCAACCCACTTCGACAGCGCTTCCACGTTGACTGGCTTGATTACTTGGTCAGTAGATCTTTCAACTCTGTGGAGGGAGAAAGAAAGGTTATATTTTGTATCCCCAACCAATATCTGATCCTTTCCTACCAGGAAGACTTTTTTAACTTGCTTTTTTTTTTTTTGTTTTTCCTCTTCTTTCCCTCTCAAAATTTCATGTTCCTACAGAGTGGGGGGAAGTGCAGTTTTACTATGTACAGCTGAAAGAAGAATAATTTGTACATGCTTTCTGCTCTAGGCTTTCAGAGAGAGCGTGCTGAAGCAAGTTCTTTACATAAAGAGAGCAATGGAAGTCAAATATCTGCTAAGTGAAAAGTATGCACACACCTACATATAAAGCTGTTTTCCCACTGACATACTCCCACATTAGCTGTTTCATTGGCTTAATTACTCTTGAAAGTTGTATTCTAAATGATAATCCCCGTGACTAAACTCATTTTTTTGAATAGGACAAGTAACATTTCTAGAGACGCTTTTGAATATTACACCACCTTAATGTAAATCTCAAATGAAAGACTTTTTTTTTTAAAGAGGTGACAAAGATACCGACTGCAGTCATATTTTTCATGACCATCCCTATAACTGATGGAGAGTTTGTTCATTACACAGCTCTTAAAGAAAGGCAAGTGAGTAATCTTAAGTGTCATATGTACCTTATTTAGAAAATAACTAATTCGTTGCTCATTTAATCAACTGTCCTCAAGTCTTTCATTCTTGTACCCTAGTCTGGTTGTGGGATTTTTGTTTGTTTGTTTTTAAAGAAATCTGACATCAATTTGCTTTCCCATGTTCCTTGTTTCTTTTAGATTAGAAAACTTAAAACCTCCTTACTGTGTTTATTTCTGAAACAGGCCAGCAGCACTCGGAGCAGGCTGAGTAATCTAAGGCTCTCCAAACTTCCTTTGGAACTCAGAAAGAAAAATGCAGATGCATTTGGGATATCAGGGCTTGTCTTTCTCCTACGGCAGTCTAACATCAGATCTGTAGATACAAGATGCCTACAGGAATATTTTCATATGCTTGATAAGTAATGCTGTAAGGTACAGCACTGTGTCAGTAGCCCCTGCTGGCTGGCTAAACCTGCGTGCAGTCTGATGCTGAGCATCCAGCTGTCACAGCCACTTGCAGTCATCATCCTTCCTGGGCATCGTTTAAGTCATGAAGAATTTAATCACGAAAAGCTCTACCACCCAGAAAGCAAAATTGGTATACTTGAAAGCAGAATAACTCTACAAAGAATAATGCCAGTACCTCATCTGCATGAAACAAAGCATGAGAACACCGAGATTCAAATGTGATGCTCGAGCAGCTCATTCTTCAGAATTACACAGCAGGCAGAGTACGAGAAAACACATCCTGAGAAAGACATTCCTTAAATATTCCCAGCACTTTCTGAGACAAGAAGCCTGAAGCTGAAGTCATGCAGCTCTCAGAAGTGGCAAGTGTGATCAGTTATTTCATTAGCCTGACGAGTTCACAAAGAGGCTGAAGAGCCCTTGCACAGGGGGCAAGCATTAATCCAACAGCACGGGGCATCCAGCCCAGATGCTTAGTGCGCTGTGCGATGAAAGCCAGATTACAAACACATACGCACGTCCGCCAGTCATCAGCTCAATTTCATCTTAACACCAGCCTTTACCTTCTTACTCAGTTTTACTTGTCATCAGAGCTCAAATTCTCCAGGATACAGAAGGGAAGTGAGTCACACAGTGCTGGAAGGTCAGGGGCTGGAGTGCTTCAAACACAACCAGCACGAACAACAAACCTGACAGGGAAATGATCACTGAGGGGGAAACCATCCTGGCAAGCGGGGCCTTTGCAGATTGCTGCAAAAAGGTGTTGAACAGAAGCTGATGAGTAAGCACCCGACAAAAAAAACTGTAGGACAACCACAGGAATTTAAGCCTTACCCTCCTCAACCATTTTCAGTAGCTCGAAAAGAAAGGCAAGAACCCAGAATGGGATTCGGGGGTCAGGATACCTTGTTCTGAAGTAAAAGCACACTTCGATGTTTATGCTTTGCCCTGCTGTCATTTCAGTGTTTGGTAAGAAAAAGCCCAGCACAGAACACTTCCTGGTGGCAAGAGACAGGCAACCAGGCTCAGCTGCTCCTAGGTGCTCATTCAAAATATGCTGCAGCACGTTTGGTCTCCTGTCTACATCTTTTACTGTCCTGTCACTTACAATGGGAAGAAAAGTAAAACACAACTACTGGAAAAGATCCTTCAGACCAGAAGAATATCTGAGGAATATGGAGGGAAGAGAGAGCAGGCAGGAGGGAAAGAAAACAAACAGAAAAAGAAGAAACAAAGCAAAACAAGTAAACGTACCAAGTCTCGACAAATTTGATTATGTGTGCACATGGCAAATGCGGCATGGCAGCACTGCCAGGTTCCACTGCAGAACTGCAGGGACCATATGAGCTCTGAAAGCAGCTGGTAGCACGGAGCACAGGGCTAACCCCACATCCTTCTACATCTGTACTAGAATGAAACGAAAGCAAGGTATATATTAAAAGCAGCGTATTCTAAAGCAATTTTGCCTAGACAGCTATTTTCGTATAAGCCTAATAGAAATTGCTCTAAAAGGGTTGACATTTCTCTGCACCAGTGGTCACCGCAGCTGTTTTCAGTTAGGAGGCAAATGCCGGAGCTACATTAACAATACCAGCTACAGCCTGCAGCCCGGCCATGCATTCCTGGAACAGCCACGCTGGCAATTACTTCAAACAACAGGTTTTGCACTACTACAAGGTCTGCGGTGTACATCTTTAAAACCCCTGCAGTGTTTCTCAAGCTGGGTAAGAAACAAAACGAGGAGGAGGAGGGGGAGAAATAGCAAGTAAAATTAAACAACGGTGATGCTAGGGCTGGATCAGCAGCAAAAAAAAGTCAGGGATTACTAAGCAAACGCAGGAGAAGAAATGACGACAGCCAACGGTTTCCTCAAATGAAGCAGCCAGGGGAAGACATGAAGTCAGAAGCTTAAATACAAACTGCCCAGTTCCTAATGGTGCTAATAAAAGACTTCTGCATAAGCGCTTTTGAGTCTGGAATAAGAGCAAATGGAGTCAGCTCGCTTCCTGAAGGGCTCTGCAAGTCACTTGGTGGCTAGCTTAGCTCTGGAAGAGAAATAACACACGCATACATTTTAGACACAGCTGTAAAAAAAAAAAAAAAAAAAAAAAAGCACCTTGCACTGACCTACAGCCTCATTCCATCTCATACGGATTGCATTTAAAAGAGTTTTAATTTCAAATGAGTTAAAAATACATTCTTAAATATTCACTTTCTGTTACTGGATATAACATCACTATAAAGATCTTTAAGGGATACCATGGTCATTTTCTTGAAGTGGCTTTACGTATTTCTAGACAACAAATTTCCGGTTTCTTTTCAAAAACCCTCCAGCTGTTATAACAGCTCTGGGCATCTGATGCTGGGCCTCACTTGAGCAGGTGTCACGGCTCTGAAGCAGATACCAAAGGGATCCGAGAAGTCTGAAAGGTCTGAAAAAGTCTTAGAGCTAAGTGGAAGATGACCGAGGCAGGCTTCTCTGCTCATTCTCTCAAGTCCTTACACATACCTCTGCCTTTGCAGGTTATAATAGCAGCTCATTCTTCACTCAACTTTTGAGGCTTTCTACCCTACCCAATACCTTGCACCCAACAGGGGAGCAAGTTTCACCTAGGTCTTCTTATTCTCTCTGCCAGGCTACAGAGGCTAGGTCTGCGTGTTGGTATCTTTTAAGGGAAGCTCACATTCAGAGATGATTTGGTGCTTGTAATGTGCTCTTCCTGCCAGGGAAAGCTGCAGTATAATTTGAGCGATCTGATTTTAATACACCATTACGGAACAGCCTGAAGCATTTGCTACCAGGCATGTGGTGAAGTACAGCTCTGTGAGAAGACAGAGCTGTTATGTAGCAGATATTGCTTTTTTGGGTTTCCTCACATTATCTGAGGTGATCTGCAGCTCTGTCCTTTGGAAGGTCAGGTGGGAGAAAGCTAGTAGCCGAAATACAGAGCTCTGCTGCTCCAGCCTCAGTTGTTTCTGCTAAAAGAAGGCAATATTCACACTATGAAGCACAGAGGATTCCCCGGGAAGCCTAAAGAGAAATCCTAAGCCATAAGAGAACAAGGCTGGATGGAACCTGAGCCTGGAACTCAATGGCTCATCGCACCCAGGGCCATAAAGAACTCAGCTGCAGCTGAGAACAGGCCAAGCACAACTGCATCCTCCTCCTGTCGAGTCCGCTGAAAGGCATTCAGCTGTCAAAACCTGGTAAGTTGTGGCACAGCCTTTGAAATTCAGGGTAAACTACGTAGCCAGGACCCTTCCAAGGAGCACAAGTTCCTTGGGACCCCTGCTCTGGGCAGGGACCCCAGCAGAAAGCAGCCCTGGCCTGGGGCACCCGGGTGGTGCACGAGAGGTGAGGGACTGAAGGGGATCAAACTGGGGGCCTTGAGCTCCCAGTACGTACACGAAACAGACATCCAAGGTCCAGAATTTCATATTTGCTGGGTTTTTTCCCTACAGGCCTCAAAAGACTGAGTCATTGAAGACATTATCAAATTATAAAGGTCTCTTGCAACCGAAAAACAAATCTCGCCCTGCATTTCAAGGGTATTTGATTAGACAGAAACAATACAGACATAACATTAATAAACCATTTCTCCCTATTGCCAAAGCCTTCTGCAATAATAAATTACTTTCACATATCATCTTGCAAGAGATAATAAAAACATCAAGAATTCCATGAACAGGCTGAATTGAGGGTCACAAAAATAAGATTATTTTCATATGGGTTTGTCTTGAAATTCCTTGAGTCTCTTTTCTTGAATTTGAAAGTCTGATTCAAGAATATTCACAAAGCCACATTTTACTTTCAACATTATATTTTCATAACTTTTACAGACATGAACAAAAGCTTTCTCAACTCCTCACATCCCATTCCACCAGATTTAGCACAAAATACTACTTGAAACTGTGTGAATTCGATAGGGCTACTGAGTTTTATAGTTTAGAGGTCCATTAATTTTTACAAATACAAATCTGGAAGCTGTAAGGCAGTAATAATTTACTGGAAATGGCATTCTGCATAGTTATTTTACAGGACACTTAGCAGAACTTGGCAACCACCTTTTTATGGCAGCAAGAGTAAGTTTACTCCCCCCTCAGCTGCCACGGGGAAGCAGTAACATAAAGCAGATAACTGAAGAGAATTTCAGGCACACAGACTGCAGAGACATCCAAGAGTACACTGCTCCAGGGTTACACTATCAGAAGGCTTCAATCTGCTAACAAGAATACTGCAAAAAAACGAGTTTAGATGCCTTCTTGATAGCTGTAACAAATTTTATGATGTGCTTGCAACCATATTCCCCTCTATTATATTAAGAATTCTACACAATAGCCATTTCCTTAGGCATTAAACAAAATCTACCAATTTTTATTTCTCAAAACCTTTAAAAGATGGAAAAATAATCACTCTGTATTCAACAGTTTGACACGTCTCCACGCAGCTCACACTGCTGGCTGTGCAAGCTACCTCTGTTACTCTAAAGCACTTGGTCGGTGATAAATATTCAAAATGCAGAAGCCAAGGAATTTAACTGAGGATGTCTTGCTGCTAGGATATGCCTTTTATTTTTATTTTTTATTTTTGAAATTAAAGTGACATGCAATCTGGCAGATAGATCTGTCATAACAAAAAAAAAAAAAAGATTCAAGCATTCACACCTTTTCCCCATTGTAACGCCCAACCAACTCCCATACTTCAAAAACTTGGCTGTAAAACTGGAAGAGAAACCAGAAGAGCTGGTAGTTTAATGGGAGAATAAATAAAGGATTTTTGTTCGTTTGTTTTTTTCTCCTTTCACAATACTTGAGCTTTGTAATCAGAGATAGATTTCGGTCTCTGAAAGTGGTTAGGTCAGATGCACAGATGGCGTGACAGAATACCGAGAGATTTGCCTACAACAAGGTTAATTTTATTCAGAGTGTATGTCCTTTTAGGAGCACATGCCAACAGAAAAGCACGCCAATTCTGCTTTCTATTTTGTTGGAACAATTTCTCAAGTTTCCTGGAAGAGTACGTTCTTGGCAAATACGACTCGAGGGCCATTCTTGCATTGACAACAATAATTAAGTTCCTGAAATCTGATGGGTGATCTTGCTAGGATGAATAATGCCAGTCTAGACAACAACAGCTCAGGTTTATTTAGGGCACAAGAAAAAGCAAAGCTATATTGGAAGAAAGGCTGATATTAGCTGTCCATATTTAAGTTACACTGATCTTAAACTGCCAGTTCACATGCTCTATATGCACGTTATCAGGACAACTGTTCAGTGGGTGCTACAAGTGATTCAAATCATTAGTTAACAATTATTATTTTGCATATAATCTACATTGCAAATCAGCTTTCCAACACACCACTAGCTACATAACACCGAAACCAAGTTATGACCAGACTTCTATATGCCAAAGGTACTCTTTTTACCTTTTAAAAAGGTACGAGATAAAAAGAGGAACGCGCATACTCACTTGGAAAGAGAAACACCGCCTGCTTTTCCGATCATTTCTTCGTGGTGCAGCACTGCTTGGTTCCATGGGATGCGAAGAAACTTTAAGAGAGTTCTCATCCATCTTTCAGGATGCAATACAAGCTGTTCATAATGTACCAGCATACACCTCTCAAAACCAACCTCCATACACTGGTTATACATAGTTTCTATAGCACGATTCCACTTGGTCAAACAGTCCCTGTAGCTGTTCAGGTCAAAGCCAGCTATTGTGACTTTTCTGGATATCATGGAATGTACAGATGCACGACCGTCCCGTACCATGAGAAGAAATTTGGCATTGGGGAAAATTCTAGCAAGATAAGTTAAGGATTTTAAAGCAAAAGGGTCTTTGTTACACAAATACGGTGCAGGCTCTCCATGTTTCACAATGATTTCCAGTAGAAATGCTTGCATGGCCGAGTCCAGAACCTCATCTGTGACTCCAGCTTCATCCAGCCGGATCTTCTCTTTGCTTGACCTAGCCCACATCTGCTTAACTGCCAGTATTCGTGGGATGACCCTTGTCTCTTCTCCGCACCGAATATCCGGGTGAGCATCAAGCATGGCACGCATTAAAGTAGTGCCACTTCGAGGTACTCCTCCAATAAATATTAAAGGCATGTCTTTGTTGTAAGCAAAGGTTTTATTCGCATTTACATTGGAACCAGTTCTTACTGTGCTTCTCACGCTTTCCATCCTCGCAGGCTGGCTGCGTTCCTCTATTCGATGGTGACACTCCATCGCGTGCTGGCCCAAATAAAACACTGTCACTGAACTGATCACCAGACATGCCAGTAGCAAGTTCTGTTTGAGTTTTCCAACCATTTTGATAATGTCTGTCACGTCAAAATAACAAGACCTTCTAGTTCGGATTATTTTCTAGTTCACGTGCCATGGAGATCCTAATCCAAAATAAGTTAATGTCTGGTGAGAGAAAAAAAAAAAAAAGTTTTGTTAAGAACTGCATGACGAATCAGCAACAGAAACATCTGACAGCATTCAATGCAATTATCATCTCCTGGTGTTGCATTAAGACCACAAAAGGCTATGTCTAAACACAAATACCCCACAAGAAAAAGTACTCTTGTTTACCCATAGCAGCAACACAAAACATAATAAGATTGGCGATTATAGTTGCTATTTTCATAGTTCTCTGATGCATTGTAACAGTATATTTAAAGGAATTCCACCACTGGATAACTACCATTAAATTTTTCAGTCAAGGAAAGCCATTATTTATATGGAACTCTACAAACTGAAAAAACAACTCTTAAGAAAACACCTTGCTTTGCTAAGCGAGGATTTTACAGGGAAAACAAAGACAAAAGACAAGACCTGCCCCCTTTCACATTTGCCCATAAATACATTATATTCAGCATTGCCTGACATGCTCCATTTCCTTCAGAGGACAGGAGGTGATGGAAGACGTTTCACAGTTATGAAACAACCCTGAGATTCTCCATTTTTTGATCATGGGCTTTATGCAATGAAGAAAAATAGCCTGCAACAAGTAAATTTCAACTTTAATTTCAAGAGAAGCTTTGATGAAAGAAACGTTATCACCATTAAAAACTATAAACAGAATCCAAGATTAAAAGTAAAATCAGCCGTGATTTAAATAACAAAAGAGTCAACCCATGCTGACTTGAAAGTTTTAATCCATCCCAGTATTGAGATGATGCAAAGCAGATACAGAAAACTAAGGATTTCATCCTACCTTGTTTTCTTCACCTATTTTTTTCTTAAAGATATTTTTCTCAAAAAAAAAAAAAAAAAAAAGACCAAATTATTCATCATTCCATTGATTAAAAAACATGAAAACAAGCCAACCTCTCCCCCCACATCTTACGCAGCATTTTGATCTCCAGAGAAACATTTGCTGAAATGCTAAAAACTGAATAAATTGGGAAGAAAGAAGAACCAATCCTGTTTGCCATCAGCGTACAAGCAAAAAGAATTAAAGCTTTGCATGTAATAAAGCATTCCCAGAATAAGTATATGCTGCTTTCTACCTTCAGATAAGGTTTGTGCTCCTTTTAAGCAGGGCTGGTAAGCTCGTTATTTCTTTTAGCTTCTACTTCATCTGGGTAAGTCCGCGCTTCTGCTGGTATGACAGCACCAGTCTTCCCGCACCAAACAAAACGTAACGCTCTGAAGTTTAGAATTTGAGTATTTTGTGATTTCACAAAGAGCTTTATGGCGAGCACCCAGGTGACAAATCAAAAGTCAAGTGGCAATACCAGTAAGGCAACTTGGCTTCCTAAGCCACCCTGGCAGCCCGTCTTCATGGAGCTTATGGTTAAAGTCATTTCGTATTTATAGTACGGAGCAGAAATACATACTGTAAAAAAAGCATTTAACCTATTTGTCACGGTATAATCTCCCTTCCGTCTCTATATCACACGTAAATTATTCAGTTTGTTTTAAACCCTCACAACTCTTACAAAAAAACGGGAAAAAAAATGGCAAAACAAGGATGACCACATGTCTACTTCATAAGGTATCAATAATATGGCTTTAATTCCACGCCCTACTCTGCAATTTAAGCAGCTACGATTACCTGGTGACAGGAGGACATTTCAGTGCTGTGAAACAAAATGAACTTGCCACAACAAAAGCCACCACTGTTCTCCTGTAAGCTACTTTCAAATAGCTATTGCACTATTTTCTACAATGACAGAACCCGAAACAAATCAGATGGGTAATATAATGTAAGGGTTTGCACAGCTACCACATTTATTACTAAATATTTTAGATAACTTCTTTTTTAATTTTAACTCTAAAAGATTTCCAAGCTGTAATAAGGAGGTAGTCTGAAACCCCAAGACACGTAAAATGAAAACGAGGGTTTTCACTGATGATAGTTTTCATTTAGGACTCCTTAAAACTGCATTATTTACACATAATTTTTTATTTTTACAGATGAAATGAGAACCAAAGACTTAATTAGATCACTTGCCAACGTGTACGTGAGATCAAATAAAAGGTTTAGGTAGAAACAAAAGATGTAAGAGCTGTCCGCTGTCCAATGTTGGCACTGGTAAGAAGGACTTAGGAAGACACCATGAGTTGCAGCCAACACCAGTGGATTATGTTCAGCCCTGGCTTACCTAAAACTGCCACCTCAGCTGCCCAGGTGCCTTGCGGTGTTCACGCCAACCTGTACCCTGTACCTTTATTTTTCCATCCATATCATACTGTATAGACTGTATCATCCATACTGTATAGACTGTTCTTTTACATGTACTCTGTTGTTTTCTGAGAGGAAGTAGTCCAAAAACTGACTCTTCCTCTTCAAATTCCAATGAAATTCATACTCTAATTGATACTTTAAGCATGGGCTTGCTTTTCAGGGCTGAAATAACTCACTGAATGGTATGAATCACAGATGCTTTTAATTGCCAGGCGCTCCGAGGACTGAGGTACCGCCAACATTTTAAAGGACTGGCTTCCTCGACACTTTTCCATCTCTGTCAGCAACACATGACACACCCCTGAGCACACGCTGATGCCGACCCTGTTCCGAAACACGACTGACTGAAGTGTTTCCTCCATAAGAAGCTCAGTCTGTGACAGGATTCACAAGCCGATACCCCCAGGGCCGTCCCCTGCTTGGCCGCTGCCTTCCCCACCACATGGCTGCAAGCGCTGTGAGGGGCCCGGCCCTGAGGCGCTGACAAAGCTGATTCCAACCTGCGGCTGTCGCAATACTGTGCTCGAAGTTCAGCTTATTGGTCTTTGCTACCCAAAGTAAACTGGAATTTGGGGCTCAACTGGTTTTGTTATAGTTGAAGCTGCCCAGGAGGGCTGGCAGGCGCCTGTGGCAGCAGTGCTCCGCCACAGCAAGCCCCATTCCGCCTGACAGCCACTGTCCTTGGCTTTAATTTAAGTGCCTGGATATCCGCAGAAAGAATCCCCCAAAACTAAGTGAACACCCTCCAAACAGCACTCAAAAAAATAAAAGCATATATATACACACACACACAAAATACACGTATACACACACAATTCAGTCAATAGCTGCACAGCACTGAAAAGCAGAAAGCCTCTCTCCTGAGCAGATGCAGCATGCACACCTAACTTTTAATTAAGGAAGGAAAACTGTGCTGCTTAAAACTAGCAACCACCACACAGAATCTCTCTGAATGCTCTTAGAAACAGTAATGATTTAGTTAAAAGTCTTCTGCAGAAAGAGCTAGCACAACAGGAGCAGATTTTGCTGCAGAGCATACAAGATGTGCAAATATTTACACTTTATACAATCCCCAACATTATTCAGTTAGAGTAAATGCCATAAGACTCATTTCGGAAAAAAAAAAAAAAAACACCAAACCAAAGATTTTCTTTGACTTACAAACTAATAAAAAACTATCCCTTGAAGCCCCTAATCTTCCCCAAATGCAGAAGTTAGGTAGCTGATCACTAAGGAAAGCCTCTCAGTGCATGAACTGTTTTACTGGGGTCACTTATGGCAGAATATCACTGTGAAAGCCAGAAGGGAGGTGAAGCAGCAGCAGTGTCAGAGCAAAGCCTGCTGAACGCAGGCTGGAACACCCCATCCACGGGTCAGGCAAGGCGGAGCGATGGCTCACTCCCAGCACCGAATGCACTAAGTGCTGCAGACTCAGTTGGTTTCCTAAATTACCATTAAGCATTGACCACTCGCATACAAAAACAACAGATCCATATACCTTTTTTTTTTTTTTTTACCAGAAAAAAACAAACAAACACACAAACACACCAATCGACCACAAACCTTTTCATTTGGTGCAGCAATTTTTGCTAAGTCCCACGCTGCCAAAGGCTGACAGGGCAGAAGCAGCCAGGCTGAAGCTGCCCTGTGACCCACCGTGCTGTTTTCTGCCTGGGAGCAGTACCTGGAGCACGCAGCCGCCGCCAAACGTAGCAAGGCCAGGGCCTCGTACATCGGGAATCCAACAGGAGCTGACAGAAAGGCACCTCTCAGCAAACCGATCTGTTCTACAAGCTAGCAAGCTCCCTTCTGGGCCCCTGGTTACACATAAGGCTCTTCAAGATAAGTATGACATATGGAAGTTACTGCCCTTCGAGCAGCTCACAAATCAACAAACTCCACCTCCTCCCTCCTCTACATGAGCGAGCACTCTGGATCGCATCAGTGTCAACCTGAAGAATTATTACAAGTCATTAATGTTCTGCTGTTAACAGCAACTAAACCGACGGCGTCTGAAAATCACAGCAGGGCGATCAGCAGTCCCCAGCTAGCGTTTAAGCAGAGCCTTGAAGAATGGTGGGGTTTTCACCTGCTGGGACCTGAGGAGAGCAAGCTGCCACTCCAGCTAAAAGCACAGGCAATTCTTAATAAAAAATAGGAAAACGACAGAAAAAACAACACCGCAGTCAGAAGTTAAAGATCACTACAATGACAGACAAGGCCTTTAGCAGCCAGTTTCAAAAGACAGACTAAACCAAATGCCCAGCAAATGTAAGTGCAAGAAATAGCACAGAGTTGGATCTACAGGTTTCATTACAAGAAAGTGCAACTAAGCACTGAGTTAGAAGTGCCTGTAACTGAATTTTATTTCCAGAAAAAGTCAGACCGATGAGTCAGCCCCAAGAAGATGTGAACAAAGCAAAATGACTGCTTTGTCTCCCCGCTCTGCACACACCAGCTCCCTCCTCCCCCCTGCCCCTATCTGCAGTAGCTCAAGACCTACTTTCCTAAAGTTCATCCAAGAAACACTGAAGATTTCAGCTTAGTAAAGAGGCAATTCATTCATTTGTATTTTACGCTAAAACAGTTTGGGGTTTGTCATTGCTTGAAAAAGTTGTGTTGGGGAAGAAAAGATCATCCATCACCATGCAGCACGAAGCAGCCCTCCCAAGCTGTAGCAGGCACACTTTTCCTTGGGAGACTGCGAAGAGTGATGACCATCACCTACCTCCTTCCAGTGGATTTTTCCAAGGCTAAATAAACAGGACAGCAACACTTGCATCACCCATCTCGAAGAAAAGCCACACACATAAAGCATTTTTCAGTGATTAGTTTGTCCCTGCCTTTTACTTCTCAAGGTTCTGGCTCGCATCCTGACCACCAGATCCCTTTCTAGAACAGCAAGTACAGGAGCACTGCTCGATTTCTCTGCAACGTGCCCCCTCCTCCTGCATCCACCTAAATGCGCATCACATGTGACCACAACACTTCTCGAGAAGAAAGATAGTTCTCAGCTCTGTGTCAACAGGCTACCAGGCTCTAGTCATCCTTTTCGAAGCCTTGCACCCTCTGCCCTGCGTTGGACAGTGGTGAGTGGAAGAATCAAGAGTTATGGTACCAAGAAGATACCATACCATACCACGTCAAGAAAATACATATGGTATCAAGAAGATACTCCAGAGACACCACCTTTCAGATGAACAACCGCAGTCTGACCGCCGGATTCAGCCCTAACAGCCAGTGCTTGTGGTACAAATCTGCTAAGGGAAACTGGAGAGAACAATCATTTGGCAGCGGCACAGCTAAAGAAGGTAATTAACTGGAGGAAATGAGTGAAGGAGCAAGAGGAGAAAAAGAAGAAACCGACATGGTGGACATTGGCAAGTCCAAGCAGCATTTTCATTTCTGCTTGCACAGTCAGAAGCAGAAGAGAGCGACAATGGATAACAGCAGTTTAGGAGTTTTTGCTACTCAGTTTAGCTGCCTTGCATCTGCTTAACCTCCAAGCCAACAAGGTAAGCAGACAGTGAGCGAGATGCAACAGGCGCTGCTCTTTCGACGTAGTTATCTGGATCAGCCTTAGCACTTCATTGCATAGAGGGAGCTCCAACAGCTCCTGGCTGCCAAGCTCTCCAAAGGCCACTTTGCTCAAAAAAGCAGAAACATACCCATAAAAGCTTCCCCGAAGGCAGCAAGAAAGAAAGCTGGCTGGCTCTTCAGCTGCTGGACTTTAGCCGCTCTTCTTCCAAGCCCTGTTCACACTGTACACACAAGACACAGCTGCAAAAAGCTTCTAGATGTTGTTATACAGAGGTGCCACCTCCCGCTGCCATGTACTCTGTAGTAAGGATACACTACCAAAGTCACCTAATACACGTCTCACAAAAAAATAATAGACAAATGGGTTCCCGTGTGATGCAGATGTCCCAGAGCCAAAGGACCAGCAGTGCTGAAATCAAAAAAAGGTCAAAAGCCCTTACCATTATTTTAAAAGATTGAGGTACAGACATTGTAAGAGGTTCCTCCCTTCAGCAAAATCAAACCATGCACAAAAACTTGTTGATCTTGATTCAACTGGTTCCAATTCCAGCAGAGAAATGCCTGAAGAGTCGATAACCAGCCTTCCACCACTGAATCCAAGGAAAAGAAAGTTTTCTTAGTAATTATCCTCCCATCTGCACTGTGTTTCAAGTCACCAGTTGTGAATATATTTTCCTCTCAGGCACTGCACTGTAAAAGCACATACTAGGACGGTGGCAGAGCCTGACAGTTCTCAGAAATCCTCTTCAAAACAGCGCATTTTTAGAAGACAGGGCAGACGCAATATATTCCTTACAGAAAGTTCCACATTAAGCTCATCAAATAGTTTAAGAAGCTGCTGCATAGAACAACAGGTCTTTGCATATTTTTATGTCAAAGTTAAAGAACGGTCTTACACGAATTCCATAAAAGCTTTCCCTCAATGCACTGGTTTGTTTCTGGTCGTTTGCATTTGTTCACCACAAAGAAGATTGCATAGGAAAGCTGACAGCTACACGATAATGGTATAGCACAACACCGAGGAACACAGCTGAAATATTCACGGGATACCACTAAAAGAAGCTATCCAAACCGGCCTCGACTCATTTAAGAGACTGTTCCAAAAATCATTTAGGTATTCTGGAAGCATTTTTGATGTCTCCCAAGCACAGCCATCTCAAGGACTCCCCCAGGGCTGGGCATCGCACCTTGCTACCTGGCATGTAACAGCATCAGAGCGATGCCGAGGTCAGAGGACGGCACTGGCAGGCAAACCCCCAGCACAACATTTGGCCAAGCAAGAAATAAAAGGAAGGGCCAGGAAGCTGAGTACCAAGCCCATCTTCACCCTTTTCAGTCATCCCAGCTCCCAAGCCCTGCAGCCGATTTCTCGGGGTTTCTCCCCATTATTTATGCAGGAATAAAGGCTGCTAAAGCACAACCAGCAGTTTTTATCCCTCCCCCAAAAAAACAAGCAGCACTTCACCTGGGGGAAAGCACCCGGGCTGGGACACAGGCAGCAGGGCTGGGCACAGGCTGGCTTGGTGCAGAGCAGCTCCAGGGGCAGGATGATGGAAATGGACTGGGATTACCCCAGGGACACGCAGACACGCAAACAACCATCAACCATCGGTGCCGTTCGCTGACATTTTTCTCACACTCCCCTAAACCCGCATTTTTTGCTTGTTTTTAACCTGAAAAGCTGTAAAGGCCAAATCAGCCCCCGCTGGTCTCCAAGTTTTTGCACCGAGCGCCCCTACCCCAAATCACGGGGTCCCCCCGCAACCTCTGGAGCTGTCACGGTGCGGGGGGGCTGCCCCAAAACCCTGAGCCTCCCTCATCACCCCCACATACACACATTTATATATCTAATAAATACATATTATATATTTAGAGAGACAAATTCAGACGTGCTTGTGCACCCCCAGACCCACCCACACCTCCAGCCCCTTCCCCCAAGCAGCCCCGCGTACCTCCCAGGCGCACCGAACCCTTCCTTTAAAATAAAACCAGTTCCCATTTCCCACCTTTTTAACCCCAAAAAGCGGTCAAACCCCCCACCCCCTCCCTCCCCCCCTCCCCGAACCCAGAGGCTGCGCCGGGACCCTCCCCAACACCGGGTGCACCCAAAGCGGGCAGGAACCGCACGGAGCCGCCCAGCAGCGACCCCGGACCCCCCCCGGTGTCCCTGTGTCCCCCCCCCGGTGTCCCCCGGTCCCCTCCCGCTGCCCCCCCCGCGCTGTGCAGCGCCCCCCGCCTCACCCCTGCTGCTGCCGCCGCCGCTGGCAGGGCCGGGCCGGGGCCGGGGCCGCACCATGGCTGCACGGGGCCGGCACCGGGAACGGGAACGGGGCTGAGGAGCGGGAGCGGGAGCGGGGCCGGGACCGGCACCGGCTGCGCCCCCCCCCCCCCCAACCCCTCCCGGTCGCCACCACCCCCTCCCCGCGGCTGCCATGGAAATGCCAAGCGCGCCCTGATTGGCCACCAGCCGCCATGTGTCGCGCAGCGCTATTGGGCCGCCGCCGGGGATTGACAGCTGAGGGGCGGGGTTAAGGAGGGGAGGTTGGCCACGCCCACTTCGCGGCTTTTTCCCGCGCGGCCGGAGGTGGCGGGAAACAGCGGGGGGGGACGCGACACGTGGAGGGTCCAGGGGGGAGCCTGAATTGGGCTTGTTTTTAACTCGCCGCCACCAAAATTGCATTTTTTATTTCCGTGCAGGTTCTCTGGCCCAGCTGCCTTTGCCCCGTGCAGACAAACAGCCCGTGGGATCGCAGCGATAGGAGGGATCCCATGGGGCAGCCCCGAAATGGAGGTTGCTTGCCATGTGTGGAGGGGAAATAAATCAGGTGAAGGGAGTTAATGGGGTGACAGCCCCAAAACGCAGGCTGGGAGCAGCAGCATTGCTTGGGGGGCTTGGCTAATGGGAATGAGCACTGGCAGGGTGCTGCTGGCCTGGGGGACACCACAGCAGGACCTCAGCGCAACGAGGCTGGGAACCACCACGTGGTAGAACGTCACCTTTTCACCACAAAAACCCTAAAATTGGGTCAGACTCGTTGCCCCATCTCCCCTGACGATGTCACAGGGCACACCATGAAGCTAGGAGACCCAAGCTCCAGTGCCCGGTGAGCATCAGGACCCTGAGTGATCCCACCAGGGTGAGCCAGGTGCTGCCAGCCCCTCACCTCCCTCCTCACACAGCAAGAGCCCATCGTAAAGCTTTTATGAGCCCACCAGGCTGTGGTTTCCACCCACATGGCACTGGATAGGGATGGGGACTTATCCTGCCTCCTGCTCCCCACAGTGACAAGGACACATCGATGCTCAGCAGGGGCACCTTCCAGGGGCACCCGATATCCCCAGGGCCATCCGATGTGCTTGGGAGCTGCCGGGTCCATGGAAAAACAATAAATTCCCCCCCAGGTGCTAAAATCCACCTCCAATTTCTCATCTCAGGCAATAAACGTCGCCTGCTGCCGACGGCGGCAGGACTTGAAGCGCTGATTTACGGACGAACCGCTCCTATTTCCAGTAAGATTGCCTCGAGCCATTAAGCAGCACTTCCCAGGTCGCTTTATCGATTTGCCTTTTACAGCTCCAGCCGTGACTCACACACATCGTCCCCTTTCATGGCTCCCAGCCCGCGGCGATCAAACGGGGCCCTGGGGAGAAAACGTGGCTCTCTGGGGGAAAATCACAGCCACTGGGGGAACCAAAGCTGCTGGATGGGGCTGGTGCTGCCTTTAATCAGCGCCGGTGCAGGAGCTGTGCTCAGCCAACCTGCCAGGTATCTGCAGGCAGAGCCCAGCTCCCAGCCGGGGATAATCCACGGTGTCCCCCTTCTGCCCCTTAGTGCTGAGCACCAGAGGTAGCAGAGCCCCCCTGGCACCTTCCCACCTGCACTCCCCAGCACGGCTGCCCCAAAATCTACCACAACCGGGGGCAAAATTGGGCTCAGTTTTCCCTCCCTAGCTGCCAGCGCAGTGCGTTTATGTAGATCTAAGTCCACTCCAAAAAAAAAAAAGCCCTGAATTCAATTTAAGCGAGCTGATCAGAAGCCAAAGTCTCGCTGTCCACCTCGGGGGTGTGGTTTCACCTGAATTCCACCTTCCCAGCCGTAAGAATGCCGAGAATTTCCCTCTCGCTCTGCACAGCTCCTGCCTTCCCCCAGAGCCGTGCCCGCTGGCTTCAGCACGGGGGAATTTGGAATATCGCTGCTCCTCTTCCTCCAGTGCCTCGGCAGCGAGCACAGGGCCGGGCTTGGGGCTGGCTGTGCAGGGAGAGAAGAGGGATTTTCCCCTACAAGCAGCATCCCAGCCGGGTTGGGGCTGGGGATACAGCAGCCAGGCACAGACTTTTCTCCTTCCCCCTGCCTGGACTATTGGGACTGTTCCTGGTCCCACCCGAAGCAGCTCTGTGCCTGATGGTTCCCGGCCCTGTCTGGGTCTGACCCGGTGCCTGTCGCCTCCTGAACGTGACAGCGGAGAATCGATCATCCCCCGCGCCTGCAGAAACACGTCAGTGCCAGGAATATCCCCGCCTCGCCTCCCTCAGCCGTATTCATTTCACAGGGAGATTTTTTCCCCAGCTGTGCGAGCTCTGGAGGTGCAGCATCCTCGGGGTTTTCCAGCGGGTAGGCAGCTCTGTCTGTCCAAGGAATACAGCAGGAGCTGTTTTTCCACTCAAGGCAGGAGCGAGCGCTCCCCTCGCACATTTACAGGCACCTTCGCGTGTTCCTGGCCAGCAGACAGCTGCCGATGTGGCACGATGGACGTGCGCGGGCTGAGCGCTCCCCTCCTGCACAGGAACATCCGAGCACAAGCCAGGGCCTGACTCCTTCCCCTCCGCTGGATTTTCTCTTAAAAAAATAAATTAAAAAATCCCACGTTGGGACCAGCTAGGCAGAAACTCATTGCCTGGGGCAGGCAGAGCCCTGCTGATGGGCACGAGCGATGCTCTCGCTGCCCAGGGATGCTCAGGGAGCTCTGTGTGGGCACCTGCTCCTCATGGCATCCACTCAAAAAATCGCACCAGGAATTCGGGATCCCTCCTGCGAAGGAGCAGGAGCCATTTCTGGGGGGAACAGGGAATGCCCCAGAAGTTTAAATGGCTGGAAATGCCCAGCAGGTTGCAGGATTAAGCCCTGGGTCTGGAAAGCAGAGCCCGTGCCATGCGTGGCAGCCACACAATGAGCTAAATATCCGCCAGCTCATTTGTAATGCCAGGAGTACAAGAAGTGATCTCAACTGTGTCTGGAGAACAGGGCAAGAAGGTGAAGGAGAGGCTCCTGACCTCCAGCATCTTAAAAAATAATAAAAATTATTTTAACTTAAGGAAGAAGACACAAAATCCCTCTGCCACGGAACCAGCGGTGTGCTTGTGTTGCATTAAAGGTTTCCAGCCCCCGAGCTCTGGCTGCAAGGGGGCAGTGACGCATCCTGCAAGCGTGGTGGTTTTGAAAGCAAACCTGTCCCATGGCGAGAATGTGTTGGCACCCTGAAAAAATACAGAAATCAAAAAAAAAAACAAAACACTGCTTTGGGGTCCAGCTGTATGTGCTGGGTCCCATCCTAGCAGTGATTTCTTCCCCATTCGCAGGGGCCGAAGCACAGAGCCCCTCAGGTTGCCGGAAAGCCCTGGATTTGGACCCATTTTGCATTTTCACCTCAGTGTCTCCAGGTCCCGAGCCGGGCATGCTGGGGAAGGAGCAGAGCCCTCGGGCCAAGGTTGGGGAGAGCGAACGGCAAACAGGGCCCCTCTCGCTGTTTGGTTTCCATCAATCATTTATTCTTCCCTTTTAGAAGGAGAAAGCGGCACGCCGTGCTCTGAGCTGCCTGAAAGGCTCCTGGCAGGGCACAGTGAGCAGAGGCAACGTCCTCAGGAGGGGATGCACCTGAGACCTGTCCTCCCCCAGAAATAATCCCACGGGAAGCTGGGCACGGTGACGGTGGGCACACCACGAAATCCAGACCTCGTCTCTCCCCATGCCCGGCTCCAACCCCCAGAAAGCATCCCCCCGCAGCTAGAAAACCCACGTTAGGTTAAAAAAGCAGAGCAGAGGACAAAATGCACCGAAAGATGCATCTGCAGCTCTCGGGGAAGAACCTGGGGCACAAACAGAAACAAAACCTTTATTTTAGGAAAAAACCCTGCCTCTGAGCCTCTTGGGCTCAGCCTGTGCCACCTCCGTGCCTCCTGCTCAGGGGGGCAGGTGGAAAAGGAGACCTCACAGCTGGGTCACGCCATCCAAAGGAGACCCACAGAAACCTGCTCGATTCTCAGTCTTCTCTAATACTGACTTCTGCGTGTTCTTCAGCATGACATTCTGTAGAAATATTTCTTGTTTTCCTAGCAAAAACAAGTCCTCCTCTGACCCAAACGGAGCAGAAAGTGCAGAAATCCCCCGCCAAGGCGCTGCTGCAAAATGAAATCCCAAACCTTCTGCACCCGTGCAGCCAGCAAGGAGCCTCTGCCCATAGCTCAGGGCTTTCCTTTTGGGTTATTTTGGGCACAAATCCCCACTCTGCTCCACCTGTTCTGCTTGTGGCACTACGGGCAGCCTCTGGCTCAGCTGGCAGGGACAGGAAGCATTTGCTGGTTTCAAATTTTCTTTTTCTATTTTTTTTCCCCTAACGTGCTGCAGCTGGGCACAAAGTGGTGCAGAGCCTGGGCTGGGGCAGTGGGGAGGGACAGGAGCAGGGGTGTGGGTATGTGTAGAGTACATATAGAAATGCATATACATGCATATGTACGGGTCTAAGTGCTTGTATGCATGTATAAAGTAGGTATTATATGGATAGATTTAAGCATATATTTGAAAATATTATATATACATTTATATCAATATATGTGTATATAATATAGAGGATATTTTTAGGCATTTCTGTGCATTTCATATATATGCACTTAGGCATATAAAAATGCATTTTAATTTGAACACAAAAAGAATGTAAAGAACATACACATGCATAAATGCATTAATATAAATAAAATGTAACTGTGCATATTTATCAAAATATAAATAAATAAATGTAAATGTGACCTGCCAAGTGAAGTCCCCTCAGAGCCAGCAGACCCGGGGGCAGGCTCAGCCCATGCTGCCTACGGCAGACTCTCCCCAGCCCCGCTCTCGTTCCCACTTGCCCACCTCCAGGAGCATTTTCTGCCCGGGTCCGTGCTGCCGTGCACCCACCCAGCCACTCTCCCCACTCCTCCGTGGGGTCAGGAGACAAACAGATGGGGAAATAAACTCATGCAGGGGGTGCAGCACGAGATCGCTAAGGCCACCTGCAGCAGGGATGCAGCCCCTCTGCCCCTGGAGCTGCCTCACAGTCTGAATTTCCCAAATCTTCCCACAGGCGCCTTTATCAGCACAGCACCGACGCGGGGTGGCCGGACACAAGCAGGGCAGCCCTGACTTCTCCTCCAGCAGCTACGAAAACGTGGCTGCGAGTGACCCCGATGAGTGCAGGAGGCAGCCTGCCAGTGTCTGTGTTTGATTTCTTACCTAAGCTCCAGCCAGCTTAGCGCAACGTCAGCTTGGAGCCATAAACCACGAGACGAGCGGCGTAAATGGCTGTGGCCAAGAGACCCGACCAGGAAAGGGGCTGTGCTCTGTGCTTTCTGGATCAGGGAGCGGCTCTCCGTCACGGTGAGGGTTACCTCAGAAAATCCTCGTGCTGATTTTCTCGCTTGCAAGCACAGCGAAGGGCCACGGAAAGCTGCCTCCACGTAGCGTGCCCGGAGGTGCCGGGATTTGCTCCCCACCAGGGTCCGGCAGCAAGGGCAGCTGCACACATCGCCACCAGGGCGAGTGATGACCACAAACAAGGGTGCTCAGCACCTCCTGGAGAGCCACGGGGCAGGGGACAGGGCTGGCAGGCGCACGGCATCTCCACCCTGCTCACGGGCCGAGCGAAGCCCACAAACCCCCATTCCCATTCATCTCCCCCTCTACATCCCCTCGCGATGCTGCAGCAAAACCCCAGCACCACCAGCAGCCGGGTGCTACCCCTCACCCCGACTCGCCCATCCCAACTCACCACGCTGCCGAATTTCACCTTTTTCGACTTAAACGGGCGATTTGGGCTCCCATCAGCAGCAGCTCCGGGCAGCCCCCGTCCCCCACGCTGCCGCCGTTCAATGAATTCCTGCTCAGAGCTGCAGCCCGGCCGCGGGCAGCTCGGGCAGGGGACAGGGCTGAAGGCGTGCAGAGTCCTCGCGCCGGTCCTCGGGTGCTCCGCTCCCACCAGCTTTTTCTTCTCCACCCGCTTTTATAGGAGCCGGGTAGCTCCTGCTGGCTCCAGGCACCCTTATTATAGCGACTGCTCTGACCCATTTAACCAGCGTTAAATAATTTCTCAGTTCATTGTCCTGCAGAGATTAGTTACATGGAAGCATGTTTTAATGATTAACTATTGGGCTCTGCTGAGGCCCCAGCAAAAAAAAATGCAGTTTACGGGGCCCCCGCCCCCTCCTGCCCCCAGCACCCCGTCCTATTGCCCCCCACTCCCAACATTTCTCCTTTTCCTTCAAGCCCCAGCCCCCGGCGGGGTGCATCCAGCCCAGCTGGGCTTGGAGGGAAGGCTCCAGCTCCCAGCACTGCAGGCAGAGGCTGGGAAAAGCCCTAAAAGCAGAGCCCGAGCAGGAAGAAGCAACGTGAGCTGGGCGGTTTGGGGCTGGATTTGCCTTTTGAGCCACTTTTGGCTCTTCCAAAAGGGGGGCATTGATCCTGTGCAAGGGAGGTTTGTCCAAATCGCGTTTCACCAGACCAACACTTGGCACTAGGGCTGAAGGGGACAGACGGGGATTTCACCCACTTCCCAGCTCTGTCCCTGCCTTTCCAGAGCAGCGAGCTCACTCCTTCACCTCCCCAGAGCTCTTCTTCACCAATTCCCTGGAGCAGGAGGGGAAACCGAGGAACAGGGAGACCAAGGACAACCTGCACGCTACGCTGCTGCTTTCACGCAGCATTTGGCCACCCCAGGAGCAGGGCAGGGACCCCTCCACCAGCCTTTAGGAGCATCTTGGAGCCATTTCCAGCCCTTGATCTTCAGATCCGACCCACCTTCCCCGCCTGCTGAAACCTCCCTGGGTTCACAGCACGTGGGCAGGGGCCCGGCCGCTTTCCGCCGAGCCCCACGCGGAGCCAGGACGTGGGACAGGCAAGAGCCGGGTGTTTGAGTTGGCCCAAAGCAGGAGCCTCCAGCCCCAGCCTCCGGTCCCTCTTCTGCCCCAGGCTCCCCTGGGGAAGCCCATTCGCTCTGCAGCATCAGCAGTTTGTGGGGAAAAAAGGAGCAGACCTGATGGGAGGAAGCGGTTGAAATCCCCTCAGGTTTCCGCGCTTCCTTCTCCCTCCTTCACCTCCGCCTGCTCCGTGCCGGGAGCGCTTCAATCGCTGCGCGTCCGCTGAGGTTTCTAAGGAAATCAGCGAACAATACAAAAGGGGAAAAAATAACCTTTTTGACTGGAATGAAAGAAAAAACAACAACCACCACCGTGTGTTAAAACGCCACGCAACAGCTTGAGGCTTCCTGCTGCAGCTGGCGGGGCCAGGAGGGGCTGAGGGTGCCGGCACCGTGAGCCCCACAGTGGCACCAGTCACCGTCCCCGTGGGATGAAGCAGTGGGACAGGGTCCGGGGCAGGGGCACCGTGGTGAATTTCCCCTCAACCCCAAAGTTTTCTGGCTACCTGCGATGCTGCAGGGCTCACCGGGTACCCGTCGGGTAACAGCACAGCAGGAACCCGAGGCGGAGCGGGGAGCCCTGCCGGTCCCTGCCAGGGGAGATGCTCGAGCCACAGCTGGATTAATTTAACAGCTCTGATCGATTCTCAGATCTGTTTTCTTGACAGCATCTGGTCCGGAACAGAAGGGATTTGAGCCCCGGCCTGGCACCCCCAGCTGAACCCATCGCAGGGCGGCTGCTGCTTCCCAAACCTGACCCCCTCAGCACGGAAACCTGCGGCTGGGCACAGCAAAGCCTTGCCTGTACTTGGATGGGAGCACTGCGGGACAAAACCCAGCGAGGAAACAGCGAACCAGCTGCAGCTTAAGGAGCAGCACCCAATTTGTATTTTAATCCTGTCTCCAAAGAGGAAAATGCCAAGCAGCTGGAGGGGGAAATGCCATCAGCTCTGGCTGGGGACCCGCGTGCCACCCTGTCCCCAGAGACTGGCAGTGGGGAGGTTTTGGGGTGGAGGCTCCATGAGCCCTGCAGCCAGTAGCTGGTTTGGGGTTGTTTTTTTTTGTTGTTGTTGTTGTTGTTTTTAAACGAACAATGAAATTCTGCCTGGCCCCACAGAGGAGAAGGGCTGGGGTGATCGCTGCCAGCTTTTCTTTAGCAGCTCTGCAGGGTCCGGAGCAGGAGGGGGATTGGGCTAATGGCACGCAGCGGGCTGGGCGGTGAAGCACAACCACGGGTTTTACTCCCCATCAGCACGGCAAGCACATGGAAGCTGCTAGGATTGGGGCTGGGAGACAAAAAAACATCCACAGCACCCTGGGCTCTGAGCAAAGCCAGGAGCGGGGAGCAGAAAAGGGGCACGGCCCCCTCACTGCTGCAGCCAGCGATGCAGGAGGGGCTGGGGAAGAATTAAATCGCTTTGCAGCCCACGCTGCCATCGGGATGCTCGCTCTTCCCCTGCTCGTGTGTCCCCATGCCCTCCCTGCCCGGCTTTGCTGTTTGCATCAAGTCCTTCCCCAGGAAATTCTGCCTCTCCCTTCTCTTTTCAGATGCTCTCTCACCCTCTTTGGCTGGTTCTCAGGCCGGCTTTATTTTAATTATTTTTCAACTTCAGCAGCATCTCAGCTACCTTTGACGGATGTTTTAATAAACACGAGTTAATAAAATAAAGCTCATTAATGCGCAAGGAAATTAATTTAAGCAACACGCACTGGGAGACTCTTGTTCGTGGCATGCAAAGGTTCTTGGGGTTTAACAAACGTTCCCTAAGTGCTCTCTGCATTTAAGCTGCACTTTGGCCAAAGCTCCAATTTTTCAGCGTAAGCATTTCTCCGCGCTCAGTACAAACTTTGCAGCAGGATTGCTTTCTGTGGGAACAGAAAATATTTTCTCCATCAGCATCGGCAGCGGTTCCAACCTAAACACCGCTGCCATCGCCTCCCTCTAGGATGCTGGACGTGTCCCAGGCTACGCCTCAATTTCAGCCACTTCGAGTGGGGGCTGAAACAATGTTCCTCCCGCTGGGAAGGTCACAAAACATGGCTCGTGTTTTAAAGGGTGCTCTTGGCCTCTTCAGCGAATTCCCTGGGCCCCTCTGTGAGTGTGTGCGGGGGACTGGATGCATCCAAGCTGCTGATGAAATATTTTAAAGAGTTTTAACATCCCAAAGACAACCAGTTCCCTGCGTGCCTTCACCCCAAATCCCCTTCCCCATCTCAGCATCCCAAGAACAAGGGGCCTCAGGGCAGGAGCACGGTGCACAGACAGGGGCACTGCTCTCACCGGGGAGGCTGGGAGCAGGATGCTGATTTTGGGACTCACCTTTCATTCCTCTCTCAGCATTTCGGGTCCTCCATCCATGCTGCTTGGGGCAGGTCCAACACATGAGGGCCAGGAAGGACGAGTGGGAGCGAGCGCCGGGAGGATCTACACGCTGACAGCCGTGGTTCCCATTCCCCTTCCTCTCCCTGGAGTCCTGAAAAAAAGACTGGACAACCAGACCCACAGTACCTCTGGCTGATCCCTGACCCTACACCCCAAGTTCCCCTTCCCAAATGTCCCCAACGTCCCCTCTTGGGGACCCAAACTGGCTCCTGCCCTCCCCATGTTTGCGCTGATTCGTGCTGGATGCTCCGGCATCTGTACCGAGGTCGGGAGGGCAATGCCCGTGCACACCAGCTCAGGATCTGACCCACGACTGCCTTTTAAACACGAGAGGAACCCGTGTAACTCAGCTTTCCTGCTGCCTTTCATGTCAGGGCAAAGCGCGACCGTCCCCTGCTGAGGATGGCGGCCACCAGCCCTGCCACGCTGGCGCTTGGCTTCACGGCTCAGCCCCGTCCTCAGGCTTGATCTCGTGCCCAAACCAAGAGCACAGATGTTCTCATTAGGAAATCATTTCATCGCACAGTTCAACTCCCCGTTATCGCTGTTACGAGGGATTTGCAGCCTGTGCAGGACATGCCTTTATGGTAGGGTAATTCCCAGGGACACGAGGCCATGAAGTCTGGCACTCCTCTCCCTGCAAAATTCCTAACTCAACTCTGTAAGATCAGCAGATCTGCAAGTACACGGTCACGCTGGGATGATGGAGGGAAGGGGACAGCCTCTGCTTTGAGCAGGGAGACTGCATAATTGTTGTAAAAGGCTCGCTTACCTGTCAGGATGCACAAAAACCCCACAGGACCTTGGGCACTGCCTGTCCTGCCGCGCTGGCTCCCTCCTCCGCATCTTCCACCCCAATGCAGCCGAGGAAATAAATCGCTAGCCCCGAGGATGAAGGACTGACCTCCTGGATCAGCAGGGACTGAGTTGCATCCCCTGCCCCATCACCATGTCGCCCTGACAGCGACAGTTTGCTGCTCAGATGTAAACCTAGGGCTTTTGGTTTCGTGGGTCAGAGCACGAAGAGGCAGCTGCTGCTGCCCAACAGGTGGTGAACTTGTGAGCATCGCCTGTCTGAGCTGGACAGGAGTCAGCAGAGACATTTCCATGAACCCTTTTCATTTACCAGGAACATTTCACAACCATGAATGTTCTTAGCAGTGAGGCAGAGCTGAGGAGGAGAGACGCTATCTGTTATTTAGACCAACTGGTACGACTGAAAAAAAAAACAGGCAAGTTTTCAGGCACAGAAGGTCTTCTCCATGCTCCTTCTGCAATACATCCTTTGAAACAATCTGCCATCTCCCTTGCTCTGTGAGCTGCTACTGAGCTCTGCAGAATGGCTTGGAAACCACTGGTTATGCTCAGTGCATGGAAAGCAAAGCATGAAAAGCCCCGAGAGCCCCATTTCAGCCAATTCGAGGTGCACACAATTCCCTGATTCCCTCCATCCCTGCCAAATCCCTGCTAGGATGGAGGTGAGCAGTCACTTACCAGCACATCTGCTCAAACGCTGTAACAGCACTACCCCCTGAGGATCTGCGAGTCCTTCAGACAAACCTCGCGTGCCATCCATCATCCTGCTTCAGAGGAGAGAAGCTGCAGCTCAGAACGGCCTCCCAGCGCTCCTTGAGCTTCAGCTGTTAAGATCTAGCACTTGGCTCTTGGGGAAGAAAAAAGAAATCCTGGAAAACCCTAAAAGGTTGTAAAAGTGGGTCTGAGGCAGGCTGGCGTGCCGCAGGGCTTCAGAAGTCCCTCAAACAACTGCAGGTTTCGGCTGAGGCTGATGCTTTAATAAAAGTGTGTGTCCAAATGCAGGGGGGCAGGTTTCATGCCTGCAAAGTGAAACGTTTTTGGGGATGCAAGATGTGCTGCTTGTAGTGCTGCCACGACAAAGAGCTGCTACCCCAGGGTGGCAGAGGCATGAAAAAGTTCAGTCATAGAAAACGCAATACAGAAAATAAATGTTTCAAAGCCAAAACGCAGAATAATCCCAAATTGGGTTGGTTTAATTCACCTGTGGCTTAACTCAGAGGGGCAGAGCATGGCCAGTGTGAACGGTTTCTATTTGGGGCCAGATTTAAGGCAGAAGAGCGGCACCACGGATGAATCTGGCCCAAGGAGTAGCATTAAGCAAGAAGAGAAAACGCGATGAGCATCACACGAACAGCACCTTACACCCGCAGCCTGCAGCGCGCCCTCCGTACCAGAGGAGCTCAAGCAACAAATGAAATAGATGGCACAACACAAAGCCCTGCTGAGATCCCCCTGAGGCTTTCCCCTTCTTTATTTTTTGGTCAACATCCCAGAATAAAATCCTGGCGTGGGGTCTGAGCACCCACCTGCCACACTGCACGGGGCATGGCGCAGACAGAAAGAGGGGCAAGGGAGAAGGAAGCCCCCAGTCTGGCTGCATCTTAACCCCTACGAGAGCAGCTTTTGTCCCTGCACTGAGGGAGCAAACACCCGAGCATGCAGCAGGAGGCAGGGGAGGCGAAATCACAGAAACACGGAGCTCACCCAGTCCAATCCCCTTGCCCACAGCAGGCTCAGCTGGGCCTTCCCCATTCAGCTCTTGGTTGTGACAAACACGTATTTCACACGGGACATACAAGTCAGGCAGGGGATGAACAAATTGGGCAGCCTGCAGCTCGTCCTGCTCCCTGCACAGCCTCCAAGACGAGCAGGAATTTGCCCCGGGGCAGACACTCACTTCAGTCTGTCCAAAGTCAGCTGTGTTCTAGTTAAACTCCTGTAGTTTATTTCTTCTAAGGCATGACAGTCCCAAAACCATGTCCACTTTGATTATTTTTAAAATGTCAAAGGCTCTGCTGGCTTACAGCAGCTGCAAACACTCCCGACGCAGCGTCACGGTGTGGCTGGTTCAAAGTTTCAGGGCAGGATTCTCCGCCCGTGTAACTCAGCCCGGTTTGGCTGACCTCAAAAGCAACAGCTTGACTACGACCAAGATTTTAATAAGTAAAAATTAAGTACTTAAGTGCTAATGACAGAACCTTTTTGTATAAACACTTTTTAAGTTCAAGGCACTCCACAGATGTTATTTAACCTTTACACCGATGCTTGGATACCATTTTACTGGCTTCGGTACCATTTTTAGGTACTTCATCACTGTTGTCTGAAGACGTGCTTCAGACTAAAACCTGGCCACAGCTAAACTTTTGGAGTTCTTGGTTTGCTTTCTGTAATGGAGACTACAAATAGTTCAGTAAATGCACCACAGAAACAAACAAACAAAACGTATTTCCCCCTGCAAGAAAAGGAGAGCTTGTCAGGCAAATTCCACGTTCCTCTGGGGGCCAACAGCCTTGTACACAGCCCCGCCACCTCTTCACGGTGTGATCACCCCCAAAACTGCTCAACTCATTGCAGGGATTTCCTGTATCTTCAGCAAAACTCCCCATAAAAGGCTCAACTTCCAATGTATGGTCCTTCCCCAGCAGCACAGCACAGCCAAGGAGGCGCAGCTCCTTCTCCTATAAAACAAAGCTTCTTGCTAATGAAACGTCTCCAACGATGACTGTCACACCACCATCACGGCGGCTGGCCTCCTTAGGCTTGGGTTTACAAAAAGAGAACCCAAGACACATCCCAAACAGCTTGAAGCCCCATATATTTTGAAGGATCAAAACAGTAGATGAATTCTGACAGCTTTCTCCCGAGAAGCACACAGAGCACGAGCGCTGCCATAACCAGAACCGTCAATCTGCCAAGACTCAAAATGCACAATACGGAATAAAAATGAGGAGCGTGCGAGAAATGAAAAGGCTAAAAAAAATAAATCATATGCACTTCATAAATATTCAGAAAGTGCAGAGTACTCTATACTTTTCTTCTCAAAACTACAACCTGAGTTTTAAGTGCCCAATATGCCTTTGTGTTTTCTTGTATGCTTGACATGTCACGGGGCAACAATTTCTGCACCGCCTCATCTCCAAAAGAACTAGCAGAGCGCACTGTGCTAGGTAACTGATTAGTTCAGAAAGCAAAAAGCAGCCTTGGAAGCCAGGCAGATCTTTTAGGTAATATATAGGACAGTGGAAAAATGGAATCACATAAACAAGATGACATTTGCTTTCCATAAACCATTTCTGAGTCTTGGGATTCCGAAGAACGCATCTGAAAGTAAACAGCCCAATGTGAAAAGCGTTCCCAGAGCCAGAATAGTTCCTCACCTGTACTTAGGCGGTCAGAGATCACAGACCATAGATTTTTAAAAAGATTTCTTAACGCAATGCAGATGTTGAAATCCCAGATACCTTTAAATGTTACTAAAGGTTGCATTTTCGGGAAAATTTATGTTTCTGTATTTTAACTGAGACTGAACCATGCATAAATTTAATGTTTGTATCCCCGCCTGGAATTTATTTTGATAAAAAGGTTAACCAGATAGCAAGTGGATAGGTTCTTGTGTCTTGTACAAACCACACACAACAGAAGATGACATGCATGCTGGCAAAAACCCTTTATGATAAAAAAATAAATCAGCAATTCCCAAGATGGAACATCCACATTCAGAGATCTGTTAAAATGTCAGTGCTGGCTAAAGATACTTGCGATCTGGTCCCATCTGCTTTTCATAAGTTCAGAACATTCTTCAACAATTTAATTTTAGAAAAAGAGTACAGATAAAAATGTAAACACTTGCAACCCAAGGCCGCGGAATGTCCAACAGCATTAATGGCTGCTAAGAGTAAAAATGCTAAGTTTATAATTAATATCACATAATTCTGTGATATGATCTATTAATCTCTTATTTTATTGCCCATCTAGAGAGAAAATACAGATATATTGATATATAACAAAAAACACTGAGGTCTTTTCCCTCTAATACTACACTTAACATACCCAGTCAAAACACACCATTAGCCTTCAACCTTGGAAAGCCTTTAATGTGAGATAAATTATGTTTAGGAGGTAACAAATATATTTTCCAATACCTTCCTTTCCTCTCCAAAGATCAAAGCAGCTTAAAATACCACGGAAATGTGTATCATAAATCCCCCCAAACCAGAAGTTATCGTTCCCTTTCATATATGGCACAACTAATGCTCAAAAATGGTAAATTCCTTGTTTAGGATCACAAAATAAAACCATGACACAAGTGGGGAATAAAGTCAGATACTTCAATTCGAGCTCTTGTATCCCATATTTAAGCCAAAAAAAATCCCAGGACATACTTCAAACTTTATTTCTATTTCCAGTACATTATAACAATTATAGAAGAACAGTCTGCGGTTACAGTATAAAACCAGTGCCATGTGTAACTCATGACATTGTGTATATATACAAAAGATTTATTATAATCATCAATGCTTTCAGCACTAAATACTTAAACCTGAAATCTTTAATCAGCCAAGGCTCAGTACACAGAAAATTCTCCTTCGGCCATGACTGATTTTCATTCTTCTGCACCAGATTAGGACTGAAGTGTTGACTCATTCATTTATTCCACTGTCAACAGCACGTTCACAAGACTGTAACTAGTCTATATATAAATACTGGAACAAACGTTCAAAGGGAAAATATACACCTCACTCTTAATGTTCTTCTGTTTGTATTACTAAGAGCCTTAACATTACAGTCTAGAGCCTCAGCTGCTGTGAACTGGTCCAACTCAGCTGTGTTCAGTGGCAATAAATATTTAGCTGATGATCTCGATCTACCTTTCATCAAGTATAGACTGTCAGACATCCTTGAGAACAGTTACTCTATCAACAGATCCTCTCGCTTCTATGACATATTAGCCTACTTGAAGTTGACTGAACAAGTATCAAGCAGTTATTACTCCACGTATCGATCCCTGAAAATAGCCCTTTTCACAAACAGCTCCAAAAGTCGGCTTTGTATTGTAATCCATTCTGAAAAACAGTTGGGCAATTCAAAATCATATGAAAGCAATTATAATTATAGTACTGCTGTGATAATTAAAACATTGCCAGCTGTATATTAGCCTGCTCAGATGTACAGCTGTTACATGGGTAATGGAAAAAATACAAAAGCTTCAGACTGTCACATCATTTCTGACAGCTACACTACAAATCCAGTTACTATCACACCCCTGTGTATGACAAAATGCCAGAACTATAGTGTCCTTTTCCAGGCTTTCTTGTAAACAATCAGTTCCCTCATCACCTCTGAATAATAATAATTGTAACATATTTTACAAGGATGTCCAATACCAGATTAAACTGGTATCGAGTAAAAACCAAAAATATTAACCAATTCTCTCTTGCTGAAATTGTTGCCAACTTTGGTCTAGACACCTCCTACTTTTGGTCACCTTTGTCTTCAGTTGCCATTGCTGAGTCTCTCCGTTGTTCAGCTGGATCTCCTGGAAGAATACTGGTGACTGTCTGGAGAAGTGACTCGATCTGCTCTTCTGTTAGTCTTTCCTCACTTTCTTCTACCATCTGCAGGTATAAAAAACAAACACAATCTATTATGATCATTAAATCCACTCTTCTGCCCTCAACTTCAAACCGAAGGACTAAACTAAGTGGGAAATACTATTTTCAAGAGATTGAAGACATTGTAAAATGCTTCTGTAAAGAGCTCAGTCAAAGTGGAACTCTTTCAATATGTAAAAGAAAGAATGAAGAGCTCCATTGTTAACCACGACAACTGGCACTCCATAATGAGACCCTGCTTGCTTTAAAACAAGGCAAACAACAAACTCGACCCAGTCTTTCCTTCCTGGTTTCTCCTAAAACCTTTCCCACTGCAGCCATCAATATTTTGAGCCAGGCCTTTCATGTGGTTCATGTGCAGAGCTCACTTCCAGACCTATTTTCCTAAATTCCCATGCTTTCTCCTAAGAACTGAAATGAGATAACTCAAGATTGGTTACCTGAAGCGTGGTATCTCATCCAGCACCTAGAAGGTAAGCAATTAGGGCAGAAAAGAAGCCACCTAATCCTGGAGCAGTCATATTTATTGGAATTTATTTAAATTGCGAGATCCCAGAGTATAAAAGCATATAAAAGCTCTGAGAAACACAAAACATGCTGTCACGCATCAACAATAAAATTCCATAAGATTAATTAGGGACCTACTCTCACTGCGGAGCTGTGGGAACTCTCATATCACTGCTACCACGAAAAACAACTGCCCTAATTTATAGGCAGCTGTTAAAAGGAAAAGCTTGTCAGAGGACTGGGAACACAAGCCAAATGAACTCTTCAAACGCAAATGAAACCAATTAGGATTGTGGAGTTTGCGATTTTCTTTTTTATGCAAAGTCCTTTAACATGTCCTTTGAAGAGCGGTGATTTATATTAATTACGGTTCCAAGTCACTGCAGGTTTAATCATTTCTAGCTGTAAATTGCCAGCTATTCAGACACATCGTGCCTTCTAAAAACCAGCGTGGTATATTCAATTAACTACTCCCCACCTCCTCCCCCTGATGTCCTACGAGTCCTCTTTGCACAATCGGGTCATCTTTCAGCAGTCATTATTCACAGGTCCTTGATGAGAGGAAAGCAAGCACGCTAGGATCCACTCATGCAGCAAAAGGCAGATGAATATCCATTTGCCAACGACTGTTTCTGGGGACTCATCCTCAAAGGATGAAATTCTGTGTAGAGTGCCTTTCAAACCATGGTCATTTCAGGAATGACTGTAGGAGCCTGGCCTGAAAAACAGCAGTGGCTCTCATTACTGTCAGCTGTTAGAGTATACAGAATGAGTTAAAATATACTAAAACCACTCCTAATGTTACCTTTCTGCGTAAGCAACTGCTGCAGCTATTGAAGTGCTGTCAGATAATTGCCTTCTAGGCTACAGTTGAGAGGTGATCATCTCAGCAGGTTAACCAGCTTATCTTGGAGCAGCAACGTTATACAACGAGGTATGTTACAGTGCAAAAATATGCTCTTTGTTGCCTGTACTGCAGACAAAGGCATTACTCCAGTGATGACCTATGCTGCTAAGTTTTGTAGAGGTCCCTGAGCTTGTTTTTTGGACTGGATTACAGTGTTATTAATGACTGTTACATTCAACTTTAAAGGTGACAGCCCCACAGCAGCAGGATCTGTACAGACAAAGAAAAAGCCCACATCCTTTGGACAGGCAAAATTACTTAAGGCTGAATGATTTATGTCTCAGCGGCCAGTGTCTCCTGCATTTGTTACTGCTTTCAGATCTTCAGAAAGCTGGCACCTTGCCTGGCTCGTATTTGATTTATTGGATCACTTGAAGTCTGCCCCTCTTCCCCATTTAAATTTTATCTCTCCCTAGATACCTCCATTCCCTTTCTTCGCCACAGAATTGTTACTTTAGGTACTTGCTTCAGGTGACCCAAGTCAAACACAATGACTTACGAGTACTTAGATAATATACTGATTTTTAGATTAGCACCAGCTCTTCTCAGCTTTTGCATTTAAGACAGAATATACTTACATGCCTAATTGCTGCTTCTTACGTGCTCCTGAGCACTGAACAAGTAATTTCTAATATGAACAATCATATTTACATCATTTGTACTGGTTGAACACGAGAGCCTGCAGGACTCACAAATGGCAGCTACGCCTCAGGACATTGACTGATGAGCTCTGGTGACTGCTCTGGCAGTTTAAGAAATCACACTTGAGCAGAAAGTTGATGAAAAAAAGCAGTCTCCAGTGTTTCAGTAGCATCAGTGCTGAAACTGATGTCTAAGGTTAAACTGTCGAGAAAAGCACCTCTAAAGAAAGATGCTGGACACTGCTCTGAGCAGTGGGTAACACGGCTCCACATTCCCTTCTGTTGACAGATTTGTAGTCTCAGCCAGAGAGAAGTGGTAATTTCTTAAACCGCTGCAGCGAATTCATTAAGGGCTCACCTCTCGGTGCCTTAGATTTGTGCATCCTCGCTGCCTGCTCTTAGGCTGGGAGTTACTGATAAACAAAAATCTGTATTTTGGCAGGGCGGATGGCTTATTATTCAAGCTGATATTTCAGCACTACATGGCTCTGATACATTTTAGAAGTTCAAAGGATCAAAAGCATAAGTGATAATCTTTTTCTTTTTTTTTTTTTTTCAGAGAAACAGCATGAGCAGTAATTTATGAAAACACAAGCAATTAGGAAGCAGCAAAGCAGCATGCTGAAAGGAAGAGCTAAAAAAATAAAGCACAGAGAACATGCAGACAAAGAGACAAATGGTGTCTGTTTCCCTTTAGAACAGATTCAAGGGAAACAGAAGGTGACTCAGAAGTTTATTCTAGATTCAACAGATGTTTGCACAGCCTTCTGATTTGCAACTATAATACCTTTGCTACGGATAGTACAAGGAAATGAGGTTATGATACTCGGAAGAGAAAAAAAATGTATAAGAGAAAACAGAAGAGGGGAAAAAACAAAACTGTATTCAAGTGCTGATTTTTCCAGCAAGAATTTACTAATACAGGAAAAAATCTATACCAAAACCCTCTGCTAACCTCTAACTTGCAATTGGCTGAAATTGCTCAAGCAACGGATTCAAACTGTAAGCAGTCAGGAATGCACGGTTTATACAAGGGCAAACAAAAATGCAAATGTTTTGAGTAAGTGTATGACATAAGATATTTATGTTGGCAGTGCCACACAAGCCAAATGGAAATTGATTATTCTCACAGATGATGCCATGTGCAAACTGTAGGGTATCATCAACCAAAGCTCCAGCTGAACTGCTGTTTTCAATATTCGGGGGTTGTACAACTGGGCAATGTTACAGGAACACAGTTTATAGATAAAAGCACCCTACTGCACAGCAAGACAAGTGTGTCTCTTCCACAGGGCTGAGCCCGAGGATTTTCTTGAACACAACAGACACAGCAGGCCACGTCATCTGTGCGTCTTCTTACATAAATAAATCCCAAGTCATTACTTTTTCAGCATTCAAGTCTATATTACCCCAAAATAACTACAGTGGTTTTTAGCAAATATCATAGCATATCAAAGTCTTTGACATGTATATACAATATGAATTTTCTATGAAATGCAACTATGTGGCTAAGATCAATTCAGGCCTCAATGATAACTTCTATTTCACCCAAACTGGTAACAATTAGTTATTTAACTCAATACACTACTCACGCGGTAAGCAATTTTTATTCCCCCCCCCCCCCCCACTAATGCTCTAAACACTATAATCTATAAGATTAAAGAAGGAATCAAGCAAGGACACAACATAATTTCATTTGGTAGCCTAATTGGTGTGCATATGGTTGCAATAAATGGAGGCACATTCACCTTGCAGTTAGTAAATACTTTTAAACCCCGAGAAACTAGAATTAAGTTTCTTTATTGACTTTAAAAAAGCATCAATAAAATTACCTGGCCAGATTTTCAGAACTGTGGAATATATGCAAATTACTCAGAAGTCAGCTAAAGCTTCTCTACTGCTCAGCTTTGAGAGCGATCCTATCTTTATGTAGATGTCTAATAGCCAATACTTCACTTGCTTAAGCACCTTCCATCCTTCCCCTCCAGCTTTATCTGTGCACGGATTTCTAACGCAGCAAAGCAAAACACACAATCATCCATCACTAGGCTCCTGCTACAAGAGAATGAAAAGACAAATCACTCACCAACTGCTGAATTAAACTCTGGCAGATGCCTTGCTCAGTAATGTAACCGCTACTGGGAACTAGAGCTGTATTCATTAAACAAATGTGTATGTGGAATATTTTACTACCACGCAGCCTTTCCCAGCTGCACATTTTAATAGGAGCCTTTTTTAATTGAATACTACGTATAAATTTCTCAGAGGAACAAAACAACCATAATTTCCAAATCAGAACACCAACAGAATTATATTAAGGAGTAAGTCCCATCAAAACCTGCTAATAAATTCTCATGGCAGAAAGTTATTTGCAGAAGGTATAAAAGGTTTTATTTATCAAGTAGGTGTATCAGAAAACAGCCACTAGCCTATCAAGATAATTTCAAAGATCTGCAGTGCTTTTGCTATTCATAAAACAAAAGATTAAAATTTATACTTTCATGGTGGCATGTATGTGTACTTATTGTGTGCCAGCATGCAGACATACACAAACATACTTGTCTATATATTTTTTTTTAAAAACTCTGTGAAGCAAGGGCAAACGTTTTAGGAACATGCTGTCCCTAACTATAATACGTTATATTTTCTGATTACCGGACAAAAAGCAAAGCACAAGTGACATCATCATCCTCACCGTGCTTCTTTTAAGACTCATTTAATTCATTTAAGATTTCAGACTAATGTTTATTTTAATGTTTATAGCCTCCTAAGACAATATACTGCAAATGTTGAAGAATAAATAAAGCTGCACTGAAGAACTCTTAAAAAAAAGAGTTCTGGAAGAACTGAGAAACTCTCAAGGATCAGCGATATTTGATTGGCAACAAACCTCAGCATCACTGAGCAGAATCGTCTGTGGGTAAAAAGCTATTGTTTATTTGAATAATAAACTAAGGATTCTATTAAAAAACAGTAAACCATAATAAAAAAGGAAATAAGGTTCCTATCATTGCCAAAGCTATCAAGCATAATTTAACTCCAGTGTAGGAGTACATATTTTATGAGAAAATGACTGCTAATTCCTCCTTTAGCAGTCATTCAAAATAGTTCAGGACCAACATGCTAGCAGGAAAAAAAAAAAAGAACATAAAAAAAGATGTAAAGTGAAAGACTGATTGGAAAGCAAAAGAACAACTGGATTAATGTACCTCAGAGATAATTAACCAACTATGCAAAGTGGGAAGCAGAATATATTGTTGAAAAAATAAAATGTTTAGTTCCTCTAACATCTTCCATTCTCCAGCAGAGCACGTTACATTATTTCCTGTTCTATAATAAAAGACAATCTGTTAGGCTGGTTACGCAGAGCGCACATCACAAGGTACGAAGCTCTCCAAGATGGAAATCTGGTTTTAAAAAGCACAGAATTAAAACCCACTTTTCTGCTGAGAGAGAAGAATGTGGAGCAATTTGTTCGTTAGAAGATGCTTAATCTTCAAACCCATCACGGTTCAGCATTAAGTAAATCTGGGCCAGTATCACGGTTAGGTCAACATCGCTGTCTTTCTTCCTCCTTTGTGAATCACTGAGCCAAGAACAACATATGTTAGAGATTAAAACAGGAGGTCAAGATAGCTGTAATGTGTACAGTGTTTTACCCAGTGGGATATGAATTAGAATTTCATGCTCCTTTTGTTGCTATTGTTGTTTGAAAATAAATCCTGGCACACAGTCCAGAAAAGACAAATATGAACAATACAGCAATTTATGAAAAAAAAAAAAAAAAAAAAAAGGAAAAACTTGAGATCAAAAGATCATAAATGTTCTCTCTAATTATTTTTTTCAAAATTGATTTACTCTTTGCACGTTACTAAGGACATGGAATTTTATAGAGGGACAGCAAAAACCAAACAAGCAAAAAGCCAGAAAGAAAACGCCAGAAAGGCAAAAATTAACAATCAGTAGTAAATTTAACTATCCTCTCCCATCAGCTAGTAAAAGCATATCAGGTAAATTTGACCCCATTCCATGTATAGACAGCACTGATTAGAAGTTTGAGGCATCAAAACTATTTGAGCAAGGGAGAGACAGAGATATGGCTGGTTTGGTGTTTTGCTTAAAACTGTTTTTAAAAAAAAATCGATTTGGCTATGTTTTATGAAACTGTCAGAAATTCTCAACATCATTTATTCTAATTTCCACTTCAGGATGGACTCAAACCTTCTGAGTGACAGGGACAAGTACAATGAAAAGTGAATCAAGGCAATTTTACACCTAGCATTCACTTCTCCATAGGTTGTCTCTCAGCCTGCAGTGAATAGACTTGCCTGCATGAAATCTGCGTATGGGTAATCTTCTCCCTCCTGACATCAAAGAATAAAATGCTGTTAAGCCTCCACAGCTCTGTATTATTTTACACTCAAAGACACTCTGGGAAGACAGGGCTTTTCAAAGATGCTGCATTGCTCCAATCTCTTTCCCCTGTCCTCACCAGAAAACAAAATGATTGATCACAGCAATCCCGAAGTAAAATCATTTCCTTCCTATGGCTGCTAGTCTCAGTATTTCACCAACAAAAACGGCCTGCAGTTTCCTAGCAGTTATTTTGTGCTCAAAAGACTTTGATGTGCTTTGATGAAAAGACTTAGGTACTGCAATTTTGGGGCTGCTTAATTTAATGCAGTGTTAACAATCCAGTCAGCCTAGTCTACTGGAACACTAGTTTTGGAGAAACTTGCGCTGGAAATTAGAGGGGTATTAGAACATAACAGAAGTAACTGTATCCCCAATACTTTTATGGCTATATAAATTCAGACTAGCCCCCTAATGTATTAATATTACAATTTATACAAGTTGCTTTTGAGAAAGGTTACCTATGAATAATGGGCTGATACCGAATATAGATACAAGAACAGAGGTCTGTAGGTTTTAGCAGTGAGTTTTGCCTAACTTCCACATTACAAACCTGAAAACATCTGAAGTACGACTCTTTTTCCCCCCCAGAAATCTGACTTTGTATATAAAGGCCCAATTTCCTCATACCTGCCTCCTGGGCTTCAAACATGACCCAGCAAATTGTTTTCAGTATTTCATTGATAGGTAAGATAACGATGAACTGAGGGGAGGATGGAAAAGACAGACAAAAATCTTGTTACCTGAAAGCCACAAAATGATTACTGCATTTCAGGCAGACAAAAAGAGACAAAACACTGCCTGCACAGGCACATAACACATCCATGCCTGCAGCACACAAAGCTAACCAAGGTGGGAGAAAGGCTCTGCACTGAGGCTCTACATCATCGCTTATGAATAACTTCCTAAGCAAAACTCATGAAGCCTTAATGCTCTTGGTTGGGTTGCTGACAAGGCTGACACTGATCTCTTCAACCACAGAACACAGAGCTAATTCCTTGACTAGAAGCATTGTTGTATGAGATGCCTTCAGCATTACAATGTCTACTCCTTGGCTACACAAGAAAAACAGTCCTACTGCTATCTCTTTAATCCTTCCCTTTTTTCAGCAAAATACGATCCTGTTACTACATAATTGCTTTCAGGGTATGATTATAAACAGAGGTTCTGAGTGTAAGAGATCTTTATTTCAATATCCTTAGCATAATAATCCTTTATTATGAGACTTTTTTTTTCCCCAAAGAGATACTGCAGAGAATACAGCCCATCTATTTCTTTTTGCAAGTCTCTCTTTACATCAGAATTATGCTGAATAGATCAATGACGGCTACTTTCCATCTGCTTGTATCTATTTCTCGTTCTGCACAACTGCTCAAAACACTGTATCTGTCATTACCTCTTCCTTTTCAGAATGTTTGATTTTACTATAACATAAAACCCTGCCATAAAAACAACTATGTCATGACAGTCATTAAGAAGGGAAGTGATTACAGAGCAGCAGCAGAAAGTCTTAGGTAAATATATTCTTACTCACAATACTGTAAGTAACCTTTAATGATTCTGTTCAGCATTTTCAATATGTGACGCTGAAGCGAACTTAGGGGTGGAGAATCTGTCCAAGAGAAAAATGGGCAAGGCTCTAAGGGAGGTCTCAGAGAGGAAGCAGTTGGGATTAGAAACCATGAATGTAAAGATGTGTATAAAGGGATACGTTCAATCACCGACCATGAGAAAATAATTATTCAGCTGATCCTCACAGTTAAAGCTGCTTTCGTTTAAGCTTTGAGCAGTTAGGAGCATTGTTACTTACCAGCTGTATTTCAACTGCTGTCACAGGCCTGTGGTTAAGCAACTGCAGCTTTTCTGCTCTGTTTAGAAACAAAGAGTAAAACAATCCGCATTACTATATGATTTGAGGATCCCCCCCAAACGACTGTTATGATGCAAATACATTCCTCATAACTGGGGGATGAAAAGCCACTGCCAAGGAGAGTTCTGACAGGGTCTGCAGTGTGGTTTCATACTTTAATTTACATATTTTAAAAAGAGCAATTCCTTGTGTGTTTAAACGTATTGCTGTTGCCACCTATAGTCTAAGGTGGCAGGGCAAAGGCCCTTAGATCGTTACAGTCCAAGCATTAACAAATACGCACTGTTACTTTGTTAATTGCTGCACAGAAACGCGAGACAACTTGCCAAAGATCACAGACTCTTTTGCTATGAACAAATGACCACAAGAACAATTATCATACCTAAAAAGTTACAACCCATCAGTCAAATGGCAATAATTTATTTGTTCTCTTCGCACACAAGAATTGGTAGGCTAAAAAAAAATTAGCTCAAAACCACACATCCATTTGTACTGTCTGCAACCCACACAGTTTATGCCAACACATTTTTTCTTATGCTATTACAATGGGCTAAGGCCATACTGCTGCACTTATGTCTCTGGGCAAAAACAATGGCTTCGAGTCCTCTGTTCCCATGCAAACCTTGCTTCCAGTTGTGTTACTACAACGGGTGGGAATCGTGCAGCAAACCAGCTGGGGGACTGAGGTGCAATGTAAAGACAATCATAGCCCTCACAGCCCTCTTTTTCCTGGTTTGTTTTTAACTTGACTCACTGCAGTCCATAAAGAGTGGTATAGCCACAATCAACGTGGTAACAGATATAAAAAATGTCAAAAAAAACAAAACAATCACCAACACCCAACCTCAGTCAGAGCTGGGTTGTAAAGATACGTCACTTATTGCAGTTTAAAAGACAAAGAATAATTCATTAACTTACAGTAACTCAAAACCTTGGTAACCTACCCACACGCTATGGCAGAAAGAATTCAAATTTGCAGTCATGGGCCTTTACCACAAAGCACTTCAATCCGATATTAACCTCTTTTCCTGTGATTTTAGATACCAACTGTGTTGCATCTGTATTTTTAATGCTCAGTTTTCATTCTCCTCTGCCTATTGGGGGAAAAGCCAGGAAGATTAGTCTGGCATTGGTATTTAAACACAAAACACTTTAATATTCACTGTTTAGCATCACTGAAGCCAGTGGCAAAATTCCTGGCACATTCAGGACCACGATAACACTCATCCAGCCTCACTGTTTGTCTGGATTCTTTTTAGCCACTAGCAATGAGCTCTACTTTTTCACCAAGTAATCAAGAGATCTCACAAATTTCCATTTAAACACTTTGACCATTAAAACAGAAAAAAAAAAAAAAAAGGTACGAGGCAGAGAATTTCACTGACATTTAAAAATCATTCTTTTTGAAGATGTGATCAAACAAGTATTGGCCTGAAATTCAAACCACAGCATTTGAGCAACAGCTTTGTAGCCAAAAATTATTCCTTTTACACCCTACTGAAAGAGAAATCATTCCAACAGCAAAGTCAAAAACCAACTGGCATATGCTAGCAAGGCATATTTCATTAATTTCAGAAGCTCAGATCATTGACATTGACCACATAACAGAAACACGGCCAATGATCTGAGCTGGTCTTTGTGTTTTAGTGCAGAAAAGCACAATCATACAGTTTTGCTAAGGATACAACGGATGTTTAAAAGGACATGCAAAACAGTAACAGACAGGTTTTATAAAAAAAATAAAACTAGAGTAATAATAAGATGTGCAAAGAGCAAAGAAAATTGAATGTGCATTTTCTGGGAAAAAGCTTGAATGATTATTACCCAAAATACATGCGTTCCTAGCAGCCATCTATGTTTATGCAATACTTTGTCACACACGTTTGTGTGTCTAAATGAGAAGTGACAGTTAGCACATACCGTCTTCCAGCCTGTGTTACAGCAGTGAACCACACTTCTGAGGAATTAAAGCTTGAAATGTATTATTTAAAGGGCATCTTGAATGTGTACTTACAGATTCCTTAGAGTTTCCCTTTGGTTCTGTGGGACCCGTGGGTGGTTTTGAAAGGAAACCTTAGACCTTTCAGGGGAACAGATGCTGTAACTCACAGCCCAGGGCTCTCACAGGCAGGCCTTTACAACCAGCAGCTCAACGCCCGTGGGGCTGGAGGTGCTGCAGAGATGCCGCCTCATTTCGCATGGCCTCTGACACTGCCTTTGAAACCTAACCCCAGCTATCAGATCCTAACTTTGTAAGGCACCTCGATACTTTATCATTCGTGTGTGCACCAGAAAATGCTCCAAGCCCAAGGTGTTTACGCTTGTCAGGAGAAGCCTTTGACAAGTGATGCATTGCTCCGGTGTCTGGGCTGAATCTAGTATTTAATACACCAAATTTAATACTTCTCAAGGCTGTCGGCTGACACCCAAACAGAGTAAGACCCTTCATTTACCTACCTAACACATAGAACGAGCAGCACTAGAATAAAAATTTCCTGGCTGATGTTCCCAGAGTGACCTGAAGGAAAAATCATGTACTACCAAAGACCGGATGAGCTAATGGGCCTATTTTTACCTAAAATGTCCACGATTGCAAGTGACTTGGTGATGGAACTACGGGAGACCATGGCTCAGTGCAGACAGCTGCTCTGCTGATACCAAACAATGAACTTAATTGTATCAGAGGGTTTTGCGATGTGTATTTAGAGCCCTTGAGAACAGAAAATAGCTCTGAAGAGACGATACCTTGATTGCTGTTTTTCAACAAGAGACCCAGCCTCTTGGTGACAAAACCAAAGTCCTAAAAAAAGAAATCATCATAGGAGGCATTGCTGTATCCTTTTAAGGCTCCATTAAATATTGGATAAAAGGGCTGTATGGCCATGGACCCTGATCAGGACTGCTCCCTCCTCCTTGGGACTTTGTAGTGCCCCAAGGATCTGTCCTTTCACTCATGAACCATACGGTACACCCAGGCAGCAGAAATATAAGGTGATGCTGGGGAGAAGGTCCTTTGTGGCAGCTACATTATAAATCAGTGTTTTAAGGGCAATTCCTCCTGCAGTGACTACATTCTCTCTTTTCTCCTGCAGAATAGCTGTTTACATTCTCTTCCATATCCTGTTAACAAACCCATTGGCAGCACGGGGTTTGGTCCTGAACTCTGAAGGCTGGGATTTTACAGACAACACAAAAGAATCAGAATTAGCCTAGTTACCCAGAGATATTCATTTGGTTTGGGAGAATCAAGGATGAAAGCCAAATATGCTTCCATTGGTGGGAAGCAGTCAGTGTGCTGCCTTTGTTTTCCCATGCTAATCACTTGTATCTATTTATTTAGCAGCTTGATGTTTACAACAAGAGACTATTAACAGCATGGCTGACTTTAATACTGAGCTGAGAACACCGCTGTGTTGGCTGCCTTACTGTCAAAACCAAAGTATTAATAGCTGCTGCCGTTTGCTACTGTTATAAGCAAGGAAAGGATGAAATAAAACCCTAACATTGACAGAAATAAGAATAAACCTTATCCCAGAGTTGAAATTGAGAGCAGGTCATTTAAGGAATTAATGGAAAAAAAAAACACAAACCCTACCTGCATAAAATTGTAGCAAAAGACATCATCACACATAAAAGCAGAAGTCTTAACAAAAGTAGGTAAAGAATATTAATTACATCTTCAGCATAAAAAGAACCTAATTCATCTGACTAAGTATAGGAAAAGTTTAGTGCTTTTTCCTCGAGAGCTAGGAAACTGCTTGTTTCGGTGCCTGGAACACTTGACAGAGACACAGAAGCTGGTGTTCTGGTCCTGGCTTTTGATGCTGTTTGCTTTACGGTCCCTGGCCAAACACAAGTCTGTGCCTCGGTTCGAGACATCTAGAACAGATAACATTTACAGCTGTCACAGGAGAACTATGAGGATAGCTATTTGTAAAACACTTCCCCTCCTCCTAAAGCCTTACTTACAAAAATAGACTTTTATGCTCACTGTTTAATGAATTCATACTTTATACAAGTTTCTCACTGCACCGTACACTCACATACGGCTCCTGAGATCAGAGCCTTTTTAAACAACTCTTTCTTTGCTTTTGCTGCGTGACACACCCCAATGCAATCTCAAACCTCCTCCAAATCCTCAGACAAAAAGAAAGTAACAAAAAAAGTTATTTGACTTGGAGATACACTTCTTCATTTTTCTTTTTTTCAGAGCGATACCTTTGAAATTTGTTGCCAACAAAGTTTCGGAGTCCAATAATCAGGATCAAAACTCCACAGTCATACTATGCCTGCGCTAAAGAATGCAAATCTTACTTATCCAGAGCTATTTTAAAACAGGTAGAGCTCCATCTTGTTTGTTACAGAAAGATTCCTGGCAAAGCAGGCAACAACAGAAATAAATTAAAAGCAATTAATTAGTGAAACTGTTCATGTTTCCTGAAGACAAGAAACGCAAGCAGAGAGTAAAAAAAGGTCACCTCTCACAGGTTTATCTGCTTATAAGCCACTAACACTATTATAAATTATTAGGGAACAGGTAGAAGTTATACAGTCAGGACAAACTGATCTCAAGAGTATTATTTTAGCGAAGATGGTATCATTCAGAATATTTCCAGTTTGCAAAATGCATACAGAAGAACGAGAGATAATCTGCAAGTAAGTCATTAAAGTGTGTTATCTGAAATATTTCGTGCCTGGTTTTGATCTGCAAAGCTCCCTGCTGGAAAAATGACTCAGAACATCAAAAAGGAATTAGCAGCAGGGCATTAAAAAAGAAAAAGCAGCTAAATAAATGACGTCTTTCATCTGAAGGTGCTTGAGTAGGGGTTGAAGGGTTTTTGAAATTATAAACACCAATTAACACCAAAAAATAACAATTTTTAGCCATGTTAACACTATACAGTTAAGATTTAAGCAGTGCGTTTGGTTTATGTACATAGAGCTTCACTGTGATGACACCGAAATGACCAACTATTCTGTAACCAACATCTGAAAACTGGTACCTAGCCAGGTAGTTATTTGCTTATCAACCCAAGTATCATTCTGATAACAAAGATGTAAGTTGTTTTATTCTGGCAAAATATGTGAAGGTGCCAAAAGAGATAATTGACTGTAAAGGAAGTCATGTGGACAAATCTGTTGATACTAATAGGGGTACACTAGATACAGGTAGATGTTTGTTCTCTTCTGCAATAAAGTAATATTTTATCTTCTACTGTCTGTTTAGTAAATATCCAGCTACTAAGATTATTTAAGAAATACCAAGCATGCATGTGTGCAAGGCACGAAGTTACCTCTGCTTACTTGGGAGGTCCAGCTCTTCCTGCTGTTTGTACAGAACATAGAAATTCACTCCAAGTATGAGATCTGAGAAGCTCTGGTCCTAGCTCTTCTTCATGCATGCAATTTCTGACCTTCCCTACAATAATAAAGAGTGACTAGAAGGGTGCACTGGGCATACCTTTGCAGCACACACACACAAATACCCCTGAAGCTCAGTGTTTCTCCAGAAGACTGGAATCCTCAGTCCCCAAGGTGAGCAGCAAGCAGGGAATCACTGCATGCAACAGGAGTCGAACTCAGTACTCACTGCACTGATTTTTTTTCCTGACACCGCTATCAAAAATTGACTGTTGCAATCCGAGTCTCTGTGCACCAGGGGTTTCCTGACAGCACGCACATAAATTAGGTCTTTTTCTACCAGAAATAAGCTTAAAGGAAAGCAAATGTTGCAAGCCTGCACATGCATCAGTATCAGTGCTGACTGCACTATTTTGCACAGGCACAGACATAATAAGCCTGAATTTAGCTCATGCTTCGTTACACCTAAAAAATGCAAGGAACTTTTCCCAACTCTGATGAATCCACTTTTACACCTTCTACAGCAAGCATATTTACACTCATGTTCATTAAATAAAGAGGATAACTCTTTCATTCATCTAAGCAGATGGTGAAAAATACTTCCAGCATGTTTCCTCCAGAATGCACGTCTTTGTATCTCCTCTGGACTGTCTGGATTTTAGTAACACTGGTGGGAACATGAAAGCTCTTCAAGAGATGAATACATACCAAAGATGAGTGATGGGTGAAAGTCATTTTCTCACATAAAACCATGATCAGAGTTAATTGTCTGTGTGCAGATTCTTACAGGATCTGCCTAGTGAGAAATCCCCAAATGGGGATCACTGCTGTTAGGCTCAGCAGTGCCTCCCTGCTTCTCGACCACATCCAGCAGTAGCTGAGACTCAACTAGTGCCAAGATCAGCATTTCCAGCTGGGGGCTAAATGAAACTGAGTGGGCTTTGGGACATACAAAGCTCAGGCTGCTGGAGACAAAAGTGCCCAGAGTTACAGGAGAAGAAAATGACTCTGAGGTCCTCATTTGAGGGGAGAGTGTGGGAGGTGAGGATGTACGATTACCACATACTCAAGGCCAAAAAAAGTTCTCCCATAAGACAAAATTAAGTCTTATGTTCAAGATCACCTTGTGTATTTGGGTAGACAGAATGGACAGCACATTGATACAGCGCATATTAAACTCAATTTCTAAAAAATAATTAAAAAGTTAGATACTTTCGTGCAAATTAAGACAAAATCTATCATCTTCTACCAGCAGTGAGCCAAATATTTCTAGCATTTATATTTTAGCCAAAATCTTGTATTATATGTCGTTGCATTGCCCATTTCTATCTACTGAACTCCTAAACTGTACATAAATATATACACACATATACTTTGATCACCTAGGAACAAAAAGTAAGTTTCTAGTAACATCTATAGCCATAGCTAAGAAGAGAACAGTGTTAGCGCCAAGATACAGCACACAGAGCTAAAAAAAAACACAGTAAAACATCTGTGACCACAAAGGCAGATTTATCCAAAGAACGTATGCTTTTCAGTTGCTGGGAAAATTATAAAATAACAGCAGTGTACGTTAACAGTGTATTTTATTACTAACCGAAAACATCAGATCCATAAGGCAAATCCTATGGTCTTGTGTCAACCAAGACAACTCCTGTAAAATCTGGTCTGAATCAACACCATGGGATTTGGCCTGTTGATGAGCAGTCCTGAGCTGTGGTCTGCGCAGTCACAGCCCCAGTTTGTGCATGGTCAGCAGAAACATACCCGGCTCTGTTCCCTACACAGGGGTTACCACTGAACGTGAATGCTGGTACAGTCATCCAGGATGAACTGTAAGAGCTGATCATTGTATCTTAACACAAAAAATGCTACAAAGGATTAATTTGAAATACGTAGATTCAGTGGGAAATACAGTTGTCTTTTTCAAGACTATTAGTTGATGCTATTATTAAACTAACACCACCCTGTCTTTGGTGTTGAATATTCACTTTGAAAGCTCTAGAGGAGACAAAAATTACAGTGGAAATCATTCGGTCTTTACTATCCTCAAGGTTTATCTTTGTTGTAGATTTTGGCAGTAACAAGGGAAAATACTTTCCAGAAGTACTACTGATTTTCAGCTCAATATTTCCTTGAAAGTGTTGAGTTAAAGACAAAAACGGCAATGCTTATGCCCCATTTTTAAAATTTAAATACACTGTGAAATTTGATTAATCCCAAATTAGATCCAAGGCAGGTTATCTGTAACAGGAAGAAGTACAAGAAGAGCCAATTTGCATTTAATTGCAATTACAGAGCACAAGTTTAATAAACATTCTTTTCATGTGATGGCATTCACACTACCTTAAAAATATGAAACCATTCCAGAGACTAAAACTGGAAAATTAGCTGCTAGTGGCACACTCTATTTCCAAGTACAACATGGCTTACTGTACTGAAGCAGTAGCCAAAGCTTGAGGCCTTAACAAGGTAATATAAAATTCACTATGATGTCAGTTCAGAGTTCTTCATTTTTAAAAAAATCTCTCAGTTCTACAGTTTCAATTTCACCAAACTAACTGATGACAAGCAAAACCCCCGTCCAAAAGGTGTAAGTTATCTTACATATTTATTTTTCAAATTTGAAATTTGCCTTTTTGTTTTTAAGGAAAACTGATTTTTTTTTCTGCCTATTGTATTGGTGAGAAAAAAACATCCCAAGTAGATGGCTGTCAGCAGAATAGATAAACTGATCTGTTAATCTGGTATTTTGAGTAGCAAATATTAAAATTAACAGAAATAAGACTTTTCAGGTGATTTTACAGGATCTGCAGAACTATCAACACTATCACCTCTGTAACTGTGTCCAGAACCCCCAAGGACACCACGTGTAGGCTGATCAGAAGGCATTATGCATTGTAGGTCTGTAGGAGGAGGGCAGGAAAAAAATGAGAATTCACTTAAACTAAAGGTCTGTTCTTTCAGTGAATGTGCACCAATCCACAGCTTGTTGCTTCTCTGGACAGTGTCTGGTCTTTCTCCACCACCCAGAAATTACCCAATACACTAGCACAACCTGGTGCTGGAGAGCTGCAATAACAAACTGAGCAGGGCAAGTCAGCTCACCACCTTCCTCCAACATGATTTTAGACACAGCTGCAAACGCTCCTTATATTAAAAGCCCCATATCGATCAACAATTTTCCAATTCCTTATATTAGAAAACGAGTTGCTGAGCCTAATTAACAGCAAAACCACACTGCTTAATTGTTTTTTCCTCGATTAGATGCAGAGTCATAAGGAATTTGAATGGCAAAAGTAACAGTCTAAGATGATGGGCTATTTCTGACCAGTGATGTCCATTCCTCTCGCAAGGAGAAAACAAAAAATGCTGCTGTCCCCTTACCAGAGACGGGCACTAACATAGCTTGAATCAAATCAGCTGCCTTCAGGAAACTGTTACCATAGAAGACAGCATGAGAGCACCTAAGAGATTAAGGGAGAGCACATCTCTTTCAACGCCTTACCCAGAAAGGAAGAAGCAAAGACAGGCTCCGGAGTTCATTACTTTTTGTGGGAGGAAAAGTCATTATAGGGAGATGATGTAAGCAAGGTCTTGAAGAGCAAATATTGCAGATTCTTTCCTCTCGAAGGGGAAGAAAGCTCTCCACCAGCTAACTGGAACGAAATCTCAAGTGAAGCCTTTTATACAAATACTACCTCTGTTCCAGAGAATGGAACTGATTAAAGCCTTTAGCTTTTCATTTACTTAACAGCAGAGCGGTGCTGAAACAGTCTTGGTTACGAACCAAAGAGTAGCTCAAGATTTCCTTGTAGGCATTGATATTTTAGGCCATTTTACATAAAGTGAGTGTATTATAGAGTAATTGTGTACCATATGCTTTCTGTGTTTTGGTGAGAAGTGGCTGCCAGATGGGCTTTGATACTTACAGCTTGAAGTGTATGAATGGAAAAGATTAGAAGAAACAAAAAGTGCCAAGATCACACTAAATTCTGTTTCTTATTTCGTAAAGTACGTGACAAACATAGTGCTGGCAAGTTCTCTGCCAGATGACAGATATTAACTGTAAGTAAAACTGTAAAGGTTGCTCAAGAAACCACGGTACAATCTGAGTTCTGATAAGCCATAAATCTGTAACAAACTATTGGTTTGCTCTTTGCTCTCATCCTTCTGCCATTATGCAGAAGGAAAATACTTCTTTTGCGTACCTTACAGACTCTGATTCAGAGAAAAAGGACTAAGAGGATGACACCTAAAACCAAGGGCACTTCCTGACATCCATGGAAAGAAGAAAAATAGAGTCAAAAAGCTCATTTAAAGCTTGTAACTATTTCAACCTTTGCAGCAGTGCTATTCAAGCTAACAGCTAGGCCATAAGGGAGACCGTGAGAGATTCAGTAGCTGGAATTCTGTGTATTATGACCCAATGCCATGTAGTACCTCACTCTCAAGAGGCATCATAAATCAGATGGGGAAGTGAGGCGATCAGATGCAGTCAAGGTATCTGACATGGTAACAGAGCTCCCCCACCTTTTTGTATGAGTTAACCCTGAGGTCTCGGTCATATTCTATCAGAGAGAAATATATATTAGAACAAAACCAACATTTATGAGGCTTTTATTCACAACTCATTCAGCTACTTCTGAAAAATCCTATTCTGCCTTTTTAACTCCTCCTGGCTTTTTGTTCCACTTGCACCATTCTTCTGGTGCTGTCCTAAACATACAGGACAAGTTTCTTTCACTTCCAAGACGATGGGTCTCTTTTTCAGTACCGGAAATCAAGGATGTGGTAAGTACTTAAAACATAGTTTGTTGACAATTTTAAGCTACTCTCATTTCCATACAATCAGCTCTTTACAGTAAACCAAGTATTTTCTCCAGGCTTGAACGTTTCAGTGTCAGAAAATAATTAGGTTATTTCATAAATTAGTACATAAATTAGTATACTGCTGTATGGAATGAGCTACAAGAGGACTGGACGGTGACATACTGACCTGGCAACTTTTGTTCAACAAAAGAAAGCACTTACAGGCAAAGTTACAATACTCATGACACAGCTTCCAAGTATTGGCTTCCCCATATCAGCAGGGAGAGCGATACTGTGATCAGAGCTGCTGATATCCTGAATGAGAGTATAATGGTTTGTTGAGAGAGAGCACTGAAAAGTCAACAAAACAGCTGACTGAATCTGCTTTCTATTCATCTACGCTCTGGACAGGATAAACCCTTGCATTGTAGCACTGCTCTCAACTTGCATTTCTTTTTGTGACACAACCAAACCATTAAAAGCCCCCTTCTCAGAGCATGAGCTCCTTACAAGTACCAGCAGAGAAGAAAAATGCAGTCAGTGTCTATACAGCATAATCTACTCCTTCATGGTGAAGAGCGAGTTATTTAAAAGCAACTAGGTCTTTGATTTCTGCTTTAAAAATCAGACGACTGATTAAACTATTCAAGCAAGTAGCTCTCTGATTAAGTTTTGTTTGGGCCTGATTATTTCTAACAGGCTTCACTTACACTCTGAAGAGATGTTTGAGAGGATTAGGTGTTTCAAGCACTGTGAACACGCATTCACACCCCTGCCAAAGAGGAAAAATACCCTCTGAATCCAAGTGAAGGAAATCTTGCGTTTTCTGTGCAGGACTTCCCACAATAAGAATAATGCAATGTATGTTCAGCTTTACTAGGGCAGAAAACACTCAATTGACACAGTATTTAGGTAACTGAAACATGTATCTCAGCAATCCTAGTGGGCAAGCAGCCCAAAATGGAACATCTTAGTTTGCTAAACACTAATTAGTATAATCCCGAGAGAGGATCTGAAGCAGTTGGAGTTCAAAGATTCAGATAAAACTTGGCTTCAGAAGAACATACTTCCCATAGACTTATATCAAGATTTCATTTATTACCTCCCTGTAAAACTGCCACCTTTTTGCCTGTTCGTAATGGATGCATTTTTATTTAAGTGAGTTCATAAAAAATGAGAAGAGTGATAATAAGCTGAAGCTTTGTTTAGTTTTTGTGTTGTTGGTTTTGCCTCCTCCCCCCCTTCTGTTATTGTGTTCAAAACCAATTTACAACTTACAGGTTCTTTCTCAGAAAACATCTTATGATTTTTACTTTATGCTTGGACAAACACAAGCATGCTTAAGGAAATACGAATGTATTCGGTCATTGATCAGTGAAGGGAAAGTTTGGATGAATACTTAAAAAATGACAAAAAATAATTAGAATACCTTAATCCAAACTAGACAGATTATCACAATGTGTATGTAAGGATCTTTTAACATTACCATTAGTTTATACTTCAGCTCAAAGGCACGTCTCTACTTACTTGGTCAGCTTATGGCCTTTCATTGCTATGAGGAATTCTTTTACGGTTTCAGGACTCTGGTATCTACACGGTGTTTTTGATATGTACTTCAGTGTCTAAGGAATAGGAAAAAAACATAAATTATTCCACAGTTACTACCTTCTTCCCATGGTGACTATGAAACAAGCTAATTTTTAACAGTCTTCTCAGTACTGCTCAAAAAAAAATCAGCCTGTCATTTCAGGTTTTAGAGCTTTCTTTTCTTTTTTCCCCACTTTTTCAAAGAAGTATGAAGCGCTGCCATAGTCAACACAGATCACTCACACTTCTTTCTTCAGTAACACTAGACTGACATTTGCTGAGGGAGTAAGGAACAGGCAATAAAGAACTACAACTTTATGTAACGGAAATTAAATTAGTACTTATTCATAAAGTCTCAGTGAATTCGCTTCACAAAGACATGACCCAACTAGCTCATTACACACCAAGTTAGAATGACAGCTTTGACTGTTCCCACTGTGGCTTTGGACAGTCATTTACCTGGGCTGTTCAAAGCCCAGAGTTGTCTGTTGAAGAGTACAGGAAAGGAGTAATTCCTAGAATGCATTTGCTTTCTTGATTTGAATGAAATACCCTCAGGTGATGCTAAGACTGTGATTAAGATACAATTACAGCTGTACTAAACAGCATCACTCAGATTTATTTTTCCTTTTAAAACCAACCAGTATTTACAGATTCATAGCAAGCTTAAAAATGTACCAGGCGCATATGGCTGGTTTTTGTTTTTACAGTAAAACTTGAGAAAATATGGATATTATTCATCTTTAAAACCATGTTACCTTCTTCCAAGTTTTAATGAAGCCAGTGGCAGGGGTAGAATGCCAACCCATAAAAAAAATAATTTAAGCCGCACAGCACTAGCAAAGCCTTTTCAATCTATGTCTGTTTCCATCCTTTATACACATATCTGGCAATGCTTTCTTAAAGTTCATAGAAGCAGGTTATGGGTTGTCACAAAAGTCTGCAAGATACTGTCATATTAGAAATGTTCAATTTTTTTACAGGTGAAACTTATCAACCGTGGATAACTGTTGCAACAGATCTGCTTTCTTTGTTTAAAACAACACACCTAGCAGACAGATAATACTTTATGTAATTTGACCTGACCAAATAAAAAAATGGCAGTAAGTTTCTACTAGAAAAAAAAACACCCACCCACAAACAAGTATCTTTCACAGGAAGTAGCTTAGAAATCTTCCTAAATGTTGCTTGCATTAGAACCCAAAATAAAGAGTTGGAAATAATGAGAAACAAAAGAAAGGTCCAGGAAATCCTTGTATTGTCTGCACTGTGCACATCAGCAACTGAAGGATTTGAAAGAGTATTGTCAAAGCCCGTTTTGAATTAAGGAAAAAATATCTTTATCTGATGATACTGCATAGCTATACATAAAGCTTAAAAGTATCTCTACAGCTAACAATGCAACTAGCTAACTGGATCACAAATACAAAAAGACTTGTGGTAGGATAACATATGCATAGACTACCTATAATAATAGTAAGATATAATTCCATATGTTATGCTTTGACTTTTCTTCTTTGTACTTATTCTCAGAAAATGTTGAAAGCAAATATTTAAAAAGTGAGAAGCCAAAAAAGTTAAATCAGTATTTACAGAGCAAAAAACAACAGATACTGGGAAAAAAAGTGATTTACAAGACCACTATGTCAGATAATGTATGCAAATATATTTCCAGTGTATTTTGTATTCCGCTCAAATTGGTTATCATTTTAAAAGTTTGGGTAAATGAAAACAAACTTCAACAGCACAAGATAATTTATTCTACTTAACAAAGTTGATAAAATATGAAACACTGGTATTCTTAATGAGGTTTCCCTAGGTATTTAACATATAGCAATATGACAAAGCAATTAATGCTTTAAGGTATATTGTGACTCAAAAAATTTTTACAGGGTTTTTCCTCAGCTGAGTGAAAGAGGAGACTGCTAGTCTCCATGAAGATTTAAATGAGAATTTTTGTAAGCCACTATTTTTGTTGAATCTGACGCTTAGGAATTAAAACTCTGCACCTTTTCAAACAAAGCCAGAACTAAAACAAAAACAAAGCCTAGGCCAAATCTTATTCACATGAGTAGTTTCACTGCTCAATAGGATTATTCATGCAAGCGAGGCTGCTTTCAACTGGCTGCCAATCACAGTGCTACTCATGCAGTTCTCTGACATGGACACAAGAGGTCATACTAAATATCTGTTTTGACGTTGCTATTTTCAGATATTTAAAATGTTAATGTTTGGATTATATTGGATTTTAATAGTTCTTCCTAGTAGCAGATCAAACATTTATGACCATTCTGGCATCCAACCGATGTTGATATTTGTACAAGTAATTTTGTGATTACAGTCATCTATGTCTTCCTTTTTTGACCAAAAAAAAAAATGTTTTTTTTTTTGAATGTATTAGTTTAATTCTCTTAGTAAGAAGATACGTGATCTGTGCCTCATTGAAAACAAAATCAGGTGGCATCATCAGGTCATCAAGTAATAGCAAGTTCTGCCCTGCATCTTAAAAAGATAGAATAAAGAATCATAGAATCATTTAGGTTGGGAAAGAACTCTAAGATCATCAAGTCCAATTGTAACGTGGAACCTTAAAAAACAAAACAAAACAAAACAAAACAAAAACTTTTTTTTTAATTCTTTTTGTCATTTTGTTCTCATGCCTCTGGCAAGCACTGCTCACATACCAGCTAAAGAAAACTTGCAGATCTTTGAATCCAAAAGTCTTATTACAGCACTACAGGCGATGCTCTGCTATCTGGGAAGGGAGGCTAGAGCCTCCAGAGAATAGAAAAGCCCAGTGATGCAGATGTTTGGAAGCACTGTGCAGACACTCAAGCTCCTCCCTGGCACTGCTGGCTAGTTTCAGGCCAGAATTACCTGTGCCAGACACAGGACAGCCCTGCTACATTAACTGTTCCCACTGAAAGGGAATACAGTTCAGGGAGAGCTGGAAGTTACCGCAGAGTTAGAGTGGATCCAGTAGAATCCCACACTCTGCTTCGTGCACAGGAGACCTAAAATGCAACCGGTACTGACCCTGGGAATATTCCAGCTATGGTCATACCTACCACACCTGAGTTTATAAACTTTACTGACAGAAATATCTGTACACAGAACCAGCTGCACGGCTCTGAATTTATAGTGCAGTTATCCTGCAACATGAATAAACTGACTACAGATAACGAAAACTGACAAAAAAAAAAATTAGGGTAACCTTGATGAAAAATGACCAAATGATGTGAATCAGTCCAGCTTGTGCTAATTAGCGAAGGAACTTTACAGTGCTACTCACTTCATACATGATTGTGTTCAGATTCTGCTGACCAGAGCTCTGCTTGTTTTTTCCACTCTCTTTGCGCTGCTGCTTAAGATCAGTAAGTAACTGGAACACCTGGGGAAAAAAATGCTTTAAATCATTTGAGATTATTTTACCTAAAAATATTACAACAGGAAAACGTAGATGAATCCTGCCAAACCAATAGAAGTGTTGCTTCTTTGCTGACTGCACCAGCAATTTAAAATGAAAAATATTTTGGCAGCAGAAAGATGAACAGAGAGAGGTGTAAATTTGTAAATACTACTTTTTAAAAAAAAAAAATGAATATTTTAAATGGATTTTCAGCAATTGTTAGATGTTATTCAAGAGTCCCAAAGGACTCTGTCCCAGTTGACAGAATGAATCTATTCCATTTATTTATCTTAAATCATGTCCTGAACAGAGGTGGGTCATACCCTGCTGTAATGACACAGAACTCCCATTTAAATACAAGTGATGCTTGAAGCAAAATCTCCTGCCAGTTTGTTGCCCTGCCAGATTTGTTATGACAGATGTACCTACAATATTAAATGTATATGTTCCCTGTCTCACAGAGACACAATTTTATATTATCCGCAAGAAAAAAAAATAAACTCTACAACTGTCACACTGCCAAGAACCCACTAAATAAAGGTTTGAACTATAGATGAGATTAGTGGCCCTTTTATACATTCCAGTGGAATTATTTATAATAGTACATGGCAGAGTGACCAATATGGTGTTATGGTATGTTAAGCCGCAAAGATTACATTAGCTCCCTATTTCATCACAAAAATATAGTACAACCAGAGATGCTCTGGAAAAGATGTGATAAAAATGTCTTCATATTTATGATGCAATGAATATTAAAAGTGTAGGAGTAAGATGCAGAAGCTAAGTCTGAATGCAAGGAAAACATTTTGATTTCTGCAACCATGCCTTGTCAAATTTGCTGCAACATCACGACTACTTTATTTATCATAGCCACATATGCAGGAAAATATTGAGAAAGCATCACAATTACCCCCTTTATTCCCATATTAAATCACATCAAGTTATAATTCCTTCAGATGTTTTGCTTCGGGCTTTACCGTATATCCAGAGCATACCCACAGCAAAGTAACAGATGACTTCTTACTGTTTCATCCCTCATTTTTAACTAGCTTAATTCAAGTTCCAGTTCCAATTATAAGCTCAAGTCCACAGAAGTAACAATACAAACATTCCTAGACTGTGAGAAGCATGAACATTACTACGAACCCTACATTTACTTTGTATGAAAGTAAACATGAAAAAAGGAACACCTTGCCTATCAACCACAAGTAGCCAATCTTTGACTTAAAGGATTCAAAAGGATTTCAAAACTGAAACTATTTAATAAACAGTTGCATTTAATAAATATTTGAAGACAATATGACCAATGACAACGAGACATAAAATGACAACTCCAATCTCACAAAAGAAATTCAGGCATAGAACATAAAACACGTCAGTCTCGAATACTCCTTTCAAACACCACTTTCTGTGCAACATATTACCTTGATAAAGAGAATGTTAGCTATGCCAGTCAAAGAAAAGAGGAACAAACAGAAAGAGGTCCACAGTTTTAGGGGAATCAGTATTTTGAAGAGCAGTAAAAAGCCATGCCCAATATAGCTGCAGACACTGCAAATCCCTTCCTGCAAACAACTGAAAAGCTGCATGCATGACAACTGTGCTGTCAAAGGGAAATAAGCACTCATCAGTAACTTCATTTTCCCTCTTCCTTTTGTTCTTTTTCAACATATATGGTACATTCACCAACATAAAGACTAAGCTGAAGAAAGTTTTGTCTGAAAAGCATAAAGAATTGATTCTGCAATTCTCCCTGTGCTGCACCACCCTGTTAGGACACCTACAAATTTCACAAAACATGGCCAGTGCTGCTACTGAACCACAGCAGGCAGTAATACCTAGATTCCAAAATGCCAGCAAACAAAAAAAAGAAGGAAGCAGAGATGATTTGGCAATAAATAATCTCTGAAATACTTGCTATTTTCTGTACTCCTGTATAAAGCATCAGTGAATTCAGCCCAGGTACAGAACTGTTTAAAGATGGGGATAACCAAATCCTAAACAACAAACCACCATACACAGGAGGATTCAGTATAAAGATGGCAAGGCTGAACTTAATGTTACCGATATACCGAAGATCAGCCCCATATCTATTTGAAAAGCATGTTTGTATTTGATTTGGGACCAACCAAGTAATGATACAATATCCACTACTACTGAAAACATTTCCAGATTTCCTCTTAAAAAAATTCTTAATAACAAATAAAATGGGGGGACAAACATCACACACGGGTCTTGTTAATTGTAACTTGCAATTTTAAGCTTCAAAAGTGTTCTAGTGGCTGCCTCCAGCATTAAAGTGTTGGTTTAAAATCAGGAGGCAGATAAACTTACCTCAAAGTTACTCAGCAATGCGGCATTTGCATCTTTTCTAAAAACAAACAAACAAAAAAAGCAATTATTTATGTTCCAAATGAAACAATTTGAAACTTCTTTGCAGAGTTATTAAGACTCAAAAAAAAAAAAAACAAACCAACAGATGCTATTTTCATGGAGTTGATTTCTTCAAAAAAAAAAAAAAATCAATAATTTGATTTTGAGGATTCTACAATTACCAAGCTGTTGCCTCCTCTGGAAAATATTTATTTTCCCATATCGTAGGTGTAATTATTACGTAGGTGTACATCATATTTTGCACAATTTGACCCATGAATCTTAACACACTTCCATTACATAATCCTTTTACTCAGCCACACTATTTTATTCATTCACCCAATTTTACCAACTAAACCCAAATCTCCTTCCTTCTTCCTTATATAAAAAGGCCTCCAGTTTTATTTGAATGAGGACTGACAGAAAAAGTCATTAACATTATGCACGCTACTTATTTATTAATCAAGGAAAAAGAAAACAATTACTTTTTTTGTACAATGTACATATTGTATGTGTGTGTGTAGATGCAGGTGTGCCATTACACACACTGTACTGAGTAAACAAACGACTACATCCAAAAACTTATCGTTTTTTTTTCTTTATTTATTATTTGAATCTTTGTGTTGCTACTCCTTTACTAGCAGGACAAGGCTGAGAGCTTCCCATTGTCCACCTGCTGAACGCTTCTTCACTCCTGTCCCAATTAAGCAAATGCATTTTTAAATTAATCATGCCTCTACTACTACTGGATATTGTCATTTTATATTTCTAAATTAAAAAAAAAAGGGAGAAAAGCCTGACGCAGAACACCATACATTCTCCAAACAATACGTTCTGCTGAGCAGTCACTAGCCACAACAACAGCAAGTTTCCATACAAAAGGAAAAAAAGGCTTTTCTCAGGTCTGTGCAACAGCATATAAAAAAAAAAAAAAGGTACAATGTATTGTTAAGCACCATCAACTGTTGAAACAGAACTGTCACGTTCATCCCTTTCAAATGAGTTAAATGCATCCACAAACTTCCACAGGTTCTATCATTGTTTTTAAATGAAAACGACCTTCTAAAATACGCTGAGATGAACTTCAACTTCCATTTCGCTGACTCGAGTGAAAGTTCAGCAAGTGAGCTCATACATGCATTAGTTTTCATTCATGTTTTACAAACCATATAGCTTTTGTTGTTAGGTAAATGCAATTCTTCAGAATCTTTGCATTCAGACTATTGCTACAAAAATCCCTATGGATCAAAGACATTCTTTGTTAGAAATAATAATGCCAGAGAAGAATTATATAGGGAATTATATAGTTAAAGTGAGAGGATCATATAGAGTAAATACATTACTATGAAAATGCAGCTCCAGTAAACCTATCTGAAGTTAAATTATTTAAGACAATTGCTTTCTTGCTTTCTTTTTAATTCTAAACCACTGTCAATCAGGAAAATGCTTATTTTGTCTTCTAACAATGGACAGTAAATGAGTCGGTCTAGATCTTAAAACTTCAACAATTTTTGCTGTGCTGAAATATCAGAATTACAAAGTAAGCAAACAAGACCAGTTTCAAAAATTTTGCTGAACTTGAGTAGAAATTTGAGTAGGAATTTTTATGCAGTCCTCTCATGAGTCAGCTATCAATTCTACACTCAGAAAAAAAAATAAATATATCAAATATACATTGGAATTCATTCTTTAAGTAAAAGGTATGCTTAATTATGACAATAAGAAATGTCATGTTTACACCAAACGTATAAACAGTTTTTAGAATCTTTCACAGAGGCACCATTGGTCCAAATTTTAGTCGAAAACAAAGTATTATTGAGAAGGTCTTTCATTTATAACATCAGAAAGTGTCTTACTCTATGGCATCATTCATGCTTCATGTTTTAAAATTTTATATTTAAACCAAAATATTTTTAGAGGATTCTTTTCTCTACTAACAGATACTTTTGGCATTATAAGAGATGTTTTTCTAGTTGCAGAGCTTCCCTTTAAGAAGACTATCACGCAGGAAGTATGACTAGGAAGATTAAATTCCAGCAGTAACTCAAGTGCAACATGGTCTAAGTTGTTCCATTTTGATGCAAGGGACATCCACTCACAGCTCAGGTCTTCAGACTCCTGGTCTTCTACTCCTGATGGTCATTTTTTTTGGTACTAGAAGAGGTACCACCAGTAAAATAAATTACTTAAGGTGGTTAAAAAAAAAATAAAGTGGATGTGTAACTGGCATCACAGACTTACTACTAACAGTACCAAAAGAATCTCTTTCAGGAGAGCAAATCCTATCTTTCACACATGCAACAACAACCTTGAGGCCACGTACACGTTTTACAGCATTTTTTCAGCACACAGCAGCGAGAAGTGGTCATTTCCCTGCTGGTCACCACTCATGTTACAGCTAACACAATAAAAACTGCCATTTCAATGAACGTTCCCAATTTGTTATCTGCTTTTGAGTTGTACATATAGAAGATTAAACAATAATAGAGCCTCTATGTCCAGTAGGGATGGCCCCAGCTCTGCTGGCGTTGGCGGATGCTGACACGCACCCCACAGGACGGCATGCATGTATATGGCCACACAATGCTCACAGAACTCACCAGAATGAGTCCCAAAGCTTCCACATAGGTCAAAGCCTATTGTTTGGTGCCCAAGTGGTGCTAACGAGATAAAAACATACAAGGCATTATGTAATGTGGTGACCTCGGGGCTGAGGGTGCAGGGCCTGGGGCTGGCTGGTTTTGCAGCCACCAGGTATTTATGTACCCCTTATGTTCCTTCCATCTCCACACCAGCACGTGCTGCTCCTACAATTAGCTGATATTTCCAAGAACAATCCTCCCCCACAACCTGCAGAATAGTACACGTATTTCCCTTCTCCTTGACTAGAAATAAGAGAGCGGAGGAAAGCGCTGTGTGCACACATGGCCAGTCAAACAGGAAGGGCAGGGGACATGTGGACTCAGAGCAGGATTAAAGTTAAGCCACGATGTCGTTTTCCTAAACAGACGTTTCAGCGATACTTGCAAAGCAAACAAACAAAAAATAAACTCGGTTTCTCAGCAGAAGGGCTAAGCAAACTGCTGATCACAGGGGTACAGGAGGCCCTATGCACACACATACACACCCTACACGCTGCCTCACAGACACCCACCCCCACACAGACACACGCGATCCCATACAGATACACGTCCCCAAGCACACACAACGCAGATATACCGCCCCCCACACACATCCCAGCCCAGGAGCCCCCACAGAAGCTGAGGGGATGCTGAGGGGCGAGCAGCAGCCCGCGCCCCCCCCCCCCTCCCATTCCTTGTTCCTTACACCTCCATCTTGGCGGCGGCCCTCAGCCTGCGCAGCCGCCGCCTCACCGGGGGCCGGCCCCTTCCACAGCCGGCCCCGCGCCTGCCCGGAGACGGTGTGCGGGCGTTAGGCTGAGGGAAGGAAGCGGAAAAGCCGAAGGAAGGGGAAAAAAGATATATAAATTAATTAAAAAAATTGAACTCTCAGAGCAAAAAAAGTGGAGTTGCATTGGCCGGGAATCGAACCCGGGCCTCCCGCGTGGCAGGCGAGAATTCTACCACTGAACCACCAATGCAAGTGATGAGGGTTGATTCGCCGCCCCCTCGGCTGTATCTACCGACTGTGTGCACCGAGCTGCTCCCCAAATTGTTCATATATCTGTGTCCACCCTGGGTAGAGAAAAAAAGGGCTCTTCAGAGCGTTCAAGAAGCACTAAAAGACCTCTCCGGCATCCAGAAAGTTTAAAATGGATGCGCCTGTCAGTCCCTCTGGATAATATGGTGGATGAGAATATACCACAGAAAACAGGTATATAGAATATAGATATATAGAATCCCTATAGATAATATAGATCCTTTGTATTTTGAAAGGAAAAGCAGATTTCACTTGCAGAACAGTAAAAACTGTCGACAGAAAGCTTGGTGCAAAAAATGTCATTGGGGCAAAACACGTTCTGATAACCTGCTGAGGATCTGACGGTCAGCCAGCGTTAAGAGTGATGACAAGAGGAGAGCAGCAGCGCTGGGGCCCCTGCACATCAAAGCTCTAGCCATGTGCAAACAGTCCAGGAAAGCTGCAGGAGCTGTACAGTACTGCTGCTGTTTGTTAAGGCACCTGCACATGCATCTTATCAGGCTCATCAGCATCGTGTGTCTTCCTAACATCACTGGGATCCTTTCCCATTTAATTTATGTGCTATTAAATTTTGAAAGAGTTTTCATTCCTGAGGAAAGTAGAGACACTTCATTGGGCACAAATAACTGAAAATCCCATTGGCTACTGCAAAAAAAACTCAATCTGGACCAGGGACTGAGAGCCAGAGAAAGGCTGATTAATTTACTTTGCCATTATCTCTCAGGCTAAAGTTCATACCCAAACACAAGCACAGCAGCACTAACTTGCCAAGGAGTCCCATACACCTGCTTGTTTGCAGCAGGGCTGTAAGAGCAATCTAGGGAACGGGATGGGTTGGACATCTTGTGCCCACAACCTCCCTGGTATGATACTACCACAAAATCTACCAGCCAGTTTTCACCCTGGAATCAAGCCAGAAGAAAGCCTACTCTCAATCGGGGACTTTGGGGTGTTGAAAATTCTCATCCTGCTCTGAATGATAAGAGCAAACTGCAACACTTCAAGAGCAGTCTGAGGTGCCCAGACAGACAGTGGGCAACAAACAGCTCTCAGACATCCAGAAACCATCAGGATCAGATACCTAAGTGCTGGACAAAGTTTAAAAGCCTTCTGTAAAGTTTTTTTTTTCATGCCTTTTCACCTGCAGACCTCTAAAAAAGTTTTATTAGATGTGTGAACCCCTTCACATACAGATTGTTGTACAGACAGAAATTAATTTATATTCTGGAATCACTTTTCATGGAGTTTTTAGGCAAAAGAGCCAGGAGAAAGGTCTTTAAGCCACAGACTGAAAGCTGTCAGTCTGACTCAGTGGATGGGATGTAAGGGATGCTGGCCTTTTTCATGTCAGGATTAACTGACCTTGCAAGCTGGCCAAAACCTGCACAGCAAACGCTCTGTAAACTTCTCTGCCATATTTCAAACCCTGTTCATGAAACTGCCTGCACACCAGCTCCCAGCTAGGCTAAAAAGAGAAAAAGAATGGAAAGGAAGTCAGCTTTCATGTGAGAATATAGAATTTCCAGACTCTATCAAATTTCAGAGTTTTATTCCAGGAATCTACTAATCCTTGCCTACAACTCACCATTCTCTTTAGATATGGGTTCAAAATCTCCAGCATATTAATTTTATTTCTCCTTCGCATCTCCTCATTATGTCTCTCCCCCAACACCAGTGTATCATCTTTATTCTCACAGTTTTTCCAAAAGTTTCAATCCAGATCTTTTTTTACAGTCTATGATATCAATGCCCATTCGCAGCAGTTAGGAAGAAGGAGCACAACACAAATGCCTCTCTCAGTGGCTCTAAATTTTTTTTTCTTTCCAGTAGATATTCTTCCTACATATTTTCTAACAGAAACATGCAGCCTGTTGGGATTTAATTACATAAACCAGCTACAGACCCACTGACATCATGCAAGGGAGAAGGGGAATCTCTCAGAGAGAACTCATTGCCCTTACACACAATTTTCCAGGAGAGACGGGGTGATTAACTCAGTTAACTTTGTTTTTAATGCCGCACGTTCGATGTTAGACAGTTATGCTACACCATCCATAGGGAATGCAGACATAGGTCTTTCTAAATGTGCTTAGCATGTCAACATTTTAAGCATTGGCTTGTGATTGCTACCAGTAAGGCTTGGAGAGAGGGGCCTCGGTATTAACTATTGAAAGCAGGGGGCCTAGTGATGGCTATTGAAAGCAGATCTGCAGGGTATTTGTATTCTTTGTCATGAAAGATGTTTACTGTATTCAGCAGTTCGCTGATCACCCTATAGTGTCTTTTTTTCTTTTACATTCAAAATTCGTTAAACAAGGTTCGTTTTTTTGTCGTTGTTTTTTTTTTTTTTTTTTAACAAAAAATGTCAGCACTGCTTCATACCAATCTAGCTGACAGTGCGTTTGCCTAGCACTTTCAGTCCACAGAGCTTTTTTCTTTTTCTGAACCAAAACGACAGTAAAAAAAGAATGAAGTTAAAGAAGGTGTGTTGTAGCAGTTTATGTCACCCCAGACTCAGTTATGAAATTAGGTCCTGTTATGAACAGAGCATTTCTAGAAACACTAAAGCATTCTTTCAGAGCTGCACTCCACCAGTATTGCACTCTTCCAGTGGGGAGGGGAAAAAAAAACAACATACACTGTAAAAGAAATAGTAAGGATATGCCTGTGATTACAAAACCAAGCACAAATAAAATTCAAATCTTAGAGGACATTAGAATGTATTTAATTAAACTTCTTCATGCTGCAAAATGGGCACTTTATTCTCTACTACTACCTTATCGTATGTCAGCTTGGATAAAGGTGTAGCCGGAAATACTGATGTGTGAATGATGAATGATGTGCCATTCTCTGTGCTAAAACTGAAAATAAGTGGACAATGTGGAAATAAATGGACGGTAAGGGGACAACCTTTCCATCAGAACTTCCTAGGTATTTAGCTATAGGATGGGGATTTGGGGGTTTAATCTTTCTATTTCACTATGCAAATTAAAAGACTGGAAGAAGAAGATGGGATGTAGAGAGGCACCAAAACCAGCACAAATAGAGAAGATAGTAATGAGAACACATTTCCCTATTTGTTAGAAGGCCTATTCTGCAATGCTAGTTCACTCTTTTCTCCTAAAAAAATTCAACTGCCTCAGCCCAAAGCATCTTTTATTTCTTCAGGGTCCAGTTTTACATTAAGGAATTCTGACTGTATTTAGAGTTTCACTTCCATTTTTATTATAAAAATATTACCCTGTATTCCATGTTGCTTCAAAATAGAACGTTATTGAGCATTTCATCTAAAAACAGGAAAAGAGAGAATTAGTAACCTCCTAGATACAAACTGAGACAGGAGGTAAGCAGCGTACTACAAACAAACCGATTCCTGTGAAGTTTGCTAAACGCACAGTGAAACTGCTGACAGATCCCATGTGAAAGTACATGTCCTTGCCACGTCCAGTATCAGACAGACCAAAAAATAGGACCAAATAGGATCACCTGATAACAAATACAGAAGGTTTCTTGGTCGCAGAACTAGATTCATGGTCAAGACACAGATGATGAAAATAGCAGAAATTCAACCAGGTTGTTCCCAGTGATTAAAACCCAGCCACACATGGGTTGCAGATTATTGTCCCACAGCATCCATCAGAATAATTTATTTCAATGGGTCCAAGGCCAAAACCCACAACACATCACCACAAATGCTTCACATGAAGTCACTGCATTACTGATCTTTCTCCAGGGCACTTGGGATCACTCCTTTTTCCCTTTTTCTCTTTGGAAAAGTCCTGTTTGATATCTTCAGGAAGAAAAACATAGTCCTTACACAGGCTGTGTCTTAACCTGGAGTCCATACCTCAAACTCCATGAGACAGAGATGCTCTCTGTATGGGATTCACTTGGGTTGTAAATTCAGTGCTCACTATTTTCCCAAAACATCAGCAGTCTTCTGTCCAAGTAAGGACAAGGACACTCCTAAAGGCTGATGAAGACGAGAAAAGTGTTAAAAATAAGGGATTTCAAAGCAATGAAGAATGTGATGACAAAACAGTTAAGCAGTTTCCTAGTGTGGATGTCCTAGTGTGAATGGGAGAAGGTGACAAGTTGCAGAACTAAGAATGGCAGAAAAAGGACAAGCGGGTCAGTTAAAGGCAAGGAAAAAATGGGGACAAGAAAAACAGAATATGTTTCATGAGCTCTGACAAAGGCCTGGATCATGCAGATGGAAGCATGCTTCACTGTGGTAGCGCTCACTGTACGGCAAACCAGCAAGCGCTCGTTCTGTGGCGTGGCTGCCAAAAACTGCTCTGAGTTAATGAGAAACTGATGCTGAGGAGCAGCTTTGTGAGCCGCTGTTCCCAAATCTCACCTGTATTTTAAACCAGTTATTTACATTCATGATATTTAGAGTTTGAGGGATTTTGGGCTATTTGTCAGGGCTGCAGACCCAGACTGGCACTTGAGCCTGCACAACCTCACACTCTGCAGCCCCAGTCTCACACGAGCTTCTTCCCAAGACTGACCCCATGCAATGACCCCATGCAATTAGTGAGAGCAGAAATCCCCAAAGCTTCAGTGTCCTTTTAAGTGGGGTAAAAAGGCTCCTCTGCACGGAAACTGGAAAGGGCAGCCAGTTCCCATCTATTTGCTGGGTTAATGGTTGGACTTGATGATCTTAGAGGTCTTTTCCAACCTAAATGATTCTACTTTATTCTTGCTTGTTTGCTGGGGTGGCAACATAGATGGAGCACTGATGATCCACCCATCATACCGAGTACATTAATACTGATGTAGAGGAGGACAGAGTGAAATGACTCCTTCAATACAAGGATATTCCTAGGAGTGGAGCTGACCTGTCAGTGAAAACACACAGAGAACACTCGCACACCACAGGCCTGCTGCCTAAAGTTCCACCAGAAACTTTACAGACAAGCAACATGAACGAGGGCATCTCTCCCAACGCTCCTCCTCGCAGCCTGAGAGGATGCCTCTCTCCTGACTCGCTCATCATGTGCTGGATCGGCAGGGTTTGGGGACAGGAGAGGGGTGGGAAGGGTGAGGGGCTGCGGGGGGGCCGTGGTGGGGCTGGCCATGGGGCCACCCCGCCCCAACAGGGCGGGACGAGCCACCAGCCCGGCTCCGAGGCACGTAAAAGCGGGGCAGCAGGGACTGGGAGCACACGGAGCTACCGGCCAGGGCTCCACTGCAGACACGGTGAGCAGGGCCGGGTGGGCAGCAGGGGTCCTGGGGTCCTGTCCCACTGCTGGGCTGGGACAGAGCAGAACTGAGCCTCGCCTCGCTGTTCCACAGGTTGCACCAGGTGCCGGGATCGCCGCACACCCGAGCAAAACGTCGTCTGAGATGGCATCCGAGGTGAGGGTGAGCTTTGCTTTAACTGCGGGGTGCTCTCGGGATGCTCTAGGGATGCTCTAGAAAACGCAAGCTCCACTGACTGGTAACCCCGGCAGTGTGCCCTACTATGTCCATCAGGGTGTTTTTGAGTGCTCCTCTCTGCCCGCTTTATTTTGCCGGGTTTTAAGCGGAAAACGGGACAGCAAGCATGTTTGCTGCAGTATTTCTGAAGACTCACCTCTGATTCTGGTGAAAACCCACAGTAGGGAGGATATATCTTGATGCCTCTTCCCGTCCAAGTGCTGTGCTCCCAGCACTGGCCTTTATTAGCACCCCAACCCCGGTGCCGTTCACCCCAGGGGACTGGATTCCCAGCGAAGGGCTGCAAAACTTTGCTTTTGGAATTCCAACTTCTCATGCTGACAAACCTGTTTTAAAGAAATAATGAAAAAAAAATAACAACCTCCCAATGACTCCAGGCTCACCCCTGAGGCTCTCTCCCCTGCTCTCCTCTGAGGTCCACCAGCTTGGCAGGGACCTGGGGCAGGGGTTCCCCGAGTCCCTCCGCCGCTGTCCATGGTAGTGGGGTCCTGCCACCCAGTGCTGCAGCTTGCTGAGCTCCTGGGGGTGCTTTGGGGGCTTTGGGACTGCTGCTTTTTTTTTCTCCCATCTTAAAATTTGTAAGACTGAACAGTCTGCACCCTTAGCCGATCTGATGCTAAGTTTAAGCCAAAAGGGATGTGGCTACTTCTGGCCCACAGCTCTTTGTCAACCTAATATTTACTTACAGTCTCCCCAAAAGAAAGGTTTCCTTTTTTTTTTTTTTTCTTTTTTTTTTAATTCCAAGTAACAGTAGACGCTAGCATTCACTATAACCCTGACTCCATTACTTTTCTCTTCAATAGACTATGAGAGGGTTAGTGACCTTCAGCTGCCTTACAGGACAGATCTGTGCTGCTCTTGTGCCATATGCCCTGATATTTGTTTTCAAGGAGAGTACACACTCCTTCCAGAGTCCCACAGAGACATAGGGTAGAGTATCTTAGGGGACTCCTGACCTGACAGCTCAAGGGCTAAATATTAGTAACAGAGACTTGCACTCCACCTCTTCAATTAATTTCTAAAGCTTCTAAAGTCCAGGGACCTTTTTGGTTAGTGCTACTGCACTGAAAAAAAATAAGATGCCTGGGCAAGCCCTCAGTTTTACTTAGATAAAGAGTGGGCTAAGCATTAAATGATTCTTAGGAGAATGTATCAGTAAGCCATTTGAACATGCCTTTTAACTTCATTACTCTCAGGGGGATAAACTTATGGGAGGAAGGTTTGTCGGAAGCACGGATCCCATCATGCAGATGCTCAGCACTTCCATATCCACTGAACAGAGGCTGTCTGAGGTTGATATCCAGGCAAGCATTGCTTATGCCAAAGCCCTGGAGAAGGCTGGGATCCTAACTAAGACTGAACTGGAGAAGATCCTGAGTGGCCTGGAAAAGGTATTTATTTCCTTCATAAACTGTCACTTGTGCTCAGGCCTACATACAATCCCCACAACAGTACTACAACAAATAGCTCTTTATCAGACAGCACCTCCCTCAGCTGCTGCTCTAAAACCATCTTTCTGTACCCTCAACTGCTATTCCTTAGCACCAGGCATGTGCAGAAGTGTCTTCCCGAAAGGGAATGCTGCCCTAAATCAGGGAGAACCAGGGAGGCCCATGTGTATTGTCCTCTTGGTACTCTGAGGGACACTCTGGGCAGGGGATGGACGCTCAGATTGCATCTAGCTAAAGGCACCAAAGCCAGGCAGTACGAGGTGAACCAGCTGAAAACTCAGGAAGGAGAGCCTGCAGCCCCAATGAGCCCACTGTGGGTGCTCATTATGGAAGGCTGGTGCCTCAGTGAGATGTGCTCAGTGTGACCTGGGCCCCATCCTCTTCAAACTGAGCATTGCCGAGGAATTGTTTCAGTGTGAATTAGGAATATTCTTTTTCCGCTGGCGCTTGGGATCCTTTTGTGTCTGGCTGCCTGAGTTAGTAGAAGGCAATGCATAGCATTGTATAGGGGTGAAGAGGAGTCAGCAGCTAAGCGCTTTTTTTTGAAATATCCATTGTTGTTGCTCACCCGCCATGGACAATGGGGAGTCTATACAATGTTTGTATAGGAAAATCTTTGTGGACAATGCTACAGCAACGACTGACATTTCAGCTTGCTTTCTCATTGCATCGCTTAAGTCCTCCTATGGACAGAACATTGCAGAATCAGCAAGGTTGTAAAACATGAATCCCACCAAGTGCAATACAGAATATGGGGACAGAGTAAGCAGCCAGCTTTGGCGTAAAAAAATGACAGTGTTGGAGCTTTTCAGACTTCCATTAGGACGGCAAAAGTTGGTATTTGCTGGGGACACCTACAGCCTCCGAAAGCACAGAAGAGCAGGGGCTGACTTGTGTTTCTGCTGTTTGTAGATCTCTGAGGAATTGTCTAAGGGAGTCCTTATAATGACCCAAAGCGATGAGGATATCCAAACTGCCAATGAACGCAGACTGAAGGTTTGGTCCTCTAACTTCTTCTTCCTGTCCCTCTCTAGCTAGACCTGCCTGACAATAAGTACACGTGTCTATTACCCACTATTTTTTCCTCACTGTCTCTTGTACTGAATCTAAGTGCATGGTTAGGCATGTCCAAGACCACTTCTGTGGAAGAGACTCTGTACAAGCTTAAACATACAAATTGCTCTTCCCCAGAAGAGATCCCATAGCTACTTACAGAATGCTAGAGCTGAGTCCCTTCCAGGCTGGGAGGAGGTCTGCACTTGGGGGTAGTCTGCTTAGAATACAGAGACACTGATGGAAGTTTTCCTGTTGTCCTCAGGAGCTGATTGGTGATATTGCTGGAAAGCTGCACACTGGAAGAAGCAGGAACGAACAGGTGTGTACAGAACTACTTGTTTTTGCCCTTTTACTCCTCCCGCTCCACACTTCATGAGAATCCTGACCAGAGCAGCCATTAGCTCTCTTCCTTGAGAGGAAGATATAGTGACATTATCATGTCAGAATGACCGAGGACACATTTTATGAGAGGAAGTTGTGCCTTCCCATCACATAGAACAAGGAGGGAGTTATTTTACTGTCACAAAATAAGCTCATGATATAAGTAACAGTCTCCTTCAACTGACTGTGGCCAATCTTGTCCAGGTTGTGACTGACTTGAAGCTGTTCATGAAGAATTCCCTCTCTGTCATCTCCACTCACCTGCTGCAGCTCATTAAGACCCTGGTGGAACGTGCTGCCATGTAAGTCCTTTCCCCAGTCAGTGGCATTGGCCTTGCTGGGACAGATTTCTAGGCTTGTTCTTTAACTGCAAGACCACCTGGGTGCAGTAGCAAGGTCTTCTGCAGGGGAAGTTACAGCCAGGCAGTCTGGGATAATGCAGGGAAAGACAACAGCCCATCTTTCTTCACAGTTCACTTCACAGAGACATTCTTCTTTGCCTAATGGATGCTGGGGATATAGCCTGATGTGCCCTGCCCTTACTCTGACAGGGGCTGCTCACCTCTTTCTCTCCTTTCACATGCAGAGAAATTGATGTTATCTTGCCTGGCTACACCCACCTGCAGAAGGCCCAGCCCATCAGATGGAGCCAGTTCTTGCTCAGGTAACCACCTTCCACACTCAGCTCTAGGGAGCCTGCTCAGTTCAGCTCAGCTGCAGCCCAGCAGCCCACCATCCTCTGGCAGCACAGAGCTAGTCCTGCCTCACCTAACCCTGAAACTTACCACAAGACGTCCCCATGTTCAGTCTGACTTGGCTCTGGAGGCCAACTCTCAGCATGCCCCCACCATCTAGCCACAATTCCTTCTCGGCTCATGGGACAGTTTCTGACTTCAGATGCCTTCTCTCTCTCATGTCCCTTCACAGCCATGCTGTTGCCCTGACCCGTGACTCTGAGCGCCTGGGAGAGGTGAAGAAGAGGATCAATGTCCTGCCCCTGGGAAGGTAACAGCCAACTTTCTGGAATCCCTGGGCATCACTTGGATTTCTGACATCCTGAGAGTTCTGTTCCCTGCGCAGCTTTGGTTGGAGTTGACAGGATGTTATAAGTGACTCCTGTTTCTCTCTCCCTGGCAGCGGTGCTCTGGCTGGCAACCCCCTGGACATTGACAGAGAGATGCTGCGTAGCGGTAATGTCTGCCTGTGATGGGGTGGCACAGCTCTACTTGAAGTGTCTGGGAGGAGGGGAAGCAATGACAGGTGGTGCCTCAAAGCTCTGTCATGTGCTGTAACATTGGACCAAGATGAAATAATTCATACGGGCTTTTTTACTGCAAAGATCCAGACCATGTCTGTGAGGTGGGAGCAGGAACAACCAGCACTGCTGTGTAACAGTCACCTAGGCCTAACAGTGAAGGCCCTGTGCAGCATAAAAGTTCAGCATGGTTATGTTCCTGGGGCTACTCAAGGGCTCACAGTCACTTACAGGCCGGGGCAGCCTGCTGCACTCAAGCTCCAGCCGTGCCAACCCTGACTGCTCTGTTCACTGCTTTCCTTACAGAGCTGGAATTTGCTTCCATCAGCCTGAACAGCATGGATGCCATTAGTGAGAGAGACTTTGTGGGTAAGCACAACTCCATCACTTCTTCCCTCCACCATGTTAGAAGCGGGCTTTAGAGGCCTTCCCAGTTAACTCCATTAACAAAGGAACTCAAATCCTTCACTGGGAAATAACTGTACAGAAACTCTTTGCACGGGCCTAAGCTCCAGTCAGGGTTGTCGAGCAAACCAATGCCCTGTTCACCTCCTGACCTCCTGCCTCTTCTGCAGTGGAATTCCTCTCTGTTGCCACCCTGCTGCTGATCCACCTTAGCAAGATGGCTGAAGATCTCATCATCTACAGCACCAGCGAGTTTGGCTTCCTGACCCTTTCTGATGCCTTCAGGTAGGTGCTGGTCCCTGGGCAGCCAGCCCTTCCCTCAGCCTCTACTCCTCCTCCCTTCTCTCCACCTGAGAGACTGAGTCAGAGCTGGGGAGCTCCCTACTGCACAAGGCTGACACACAAATCAACTCCCCAGAGCACAAAAAGCCTGGCAGAAAGACAGGATAAGAGAGAGCATTCCTCATCAGGGAACACTGATTTCTGACTCTGGTAACATCCTAACAGACTTCCTATCTCTCAGGATGGCACAGCCACAGCCCTGCCTTCCAAAGGCCACAGAAACACTCTTGCCTGTTGATGCCACCTCTGGAGGGCCTGCCAAGTAGCCTCTGATTTCTCTCCTCTCTGAGAGGCAGCACTGGGCTCCAGACAACTATTACACTGCAAACATCTTTCTTTCAGCACTGGCAGCAGCCTGATGCCTCAGAAGAAGAACCCTGATAGCCTGGAACTGATCCGCAGCAAGGCTGGACGTGTGTTTGGACGGGTGAGTGTGCTAAAGAAAGAAGAGGGATAGGGGAGCTGCTCACTTTGGGGCTGAAGCATCTTCCTTCGGCCTCTGTGTGAAAAAAGATTTGTGCCCAATGTGGGCTCTGACCTTCTGCTGGGGCAGTGCTCCTCTTCTGCAAGCTAACTGCCTTGCCTGTTTCTCTCCGCAGCTGGCTTCAATTCTCATGGTTCTCAAAGGACTTCCAAGCACCTACAACAAGGACCTGCAGGTAAAACTGCTGTTAGGCTTCAGTCTGTTTCTCTGAACTGGCACAGCTGTCTTTGGCTTGGGTGCAGGCTCTTGCACTTCATTTTCCTGCATTTCCCTGCTTGTGTGCAGGATGATAAAAAACAGGGCTGAGGCACCGCATGCTGCAGCTCACAGCCCACCCCAGCGGGAGCCCCCGAGATGACTTGCTGCCTCCTCTGCTGGTTGGGCTGCCCATGTGATTGGGCTCCATCTAACAGTGATGTGTATCCATGTTCTCACGCAGGAGGACAAGGAGGCTGTCATTGATGTTGTGGACACCCTGACTGCTGTGCTCCAGGTTGCCACTGGGGTGATCTCTACCCTCCAGGTAAGGCTTCAGCCTCTCACTATTGCACGTGGTTGGAGGGGGCACGTTCTGTGCATAGCACAGCCACAGGAGAAATACACTGATGCTAAGATGAAACCTCTTGCTCACTCATACTGCTCTTTATGCCCCCACCACAGCAGCAGCTCGGGTACACTTAGATCTGGGAGTTAGCTTGCAGAAAATGTTGTTGGAGATCCTGGTCCTTTGGCAATGAAGCACCCTCAGTGTGACCACTTACTCCTCCCCAAGGAGGAGCAGATGATCATGTCTCCCTCTGACGCTTCTCTCTACAGATCAGCAAGGAGAACATGGAGAAGGCTCTGACCCCTGAGATGCTGTCTACTGACCTGGCTCTATACTTGGTTCGCAAAGGAGTAAGTGCAGTAGGGAAGCCTGGAGCTGTGACTTCTTTAGATGCAGAATACTGCTCAGTGAGGGCCTGAGATGAGGCCTTCTGTTCTGTCCCCAGGTGATGATCAGTGTGGGTCAACAAACACGAAAGCTGGAAACCCTTTCTTTACATGTATCCCAAGTAGTGGAACTGCTGCCGGGTGGACTTGATAGTAATTTACAGGTGGAATTTTACGTCCTAATGCCTCCCCTCTTCACACCCCAGAAAACACGGATTCAGATTTCATTTCCCTAATTAAAAACAAGTCAGCACAAATGAGAACACATTCTTTCTTGCCTGAATCTGCAACCCAGGTGCCTGGTCACTTGACTCTTGTTTTTGTTTTCATTGCAGATGCCATTCAGACAAGCCCACACTGCTTCGGGGAAGGCCGTCCACCTTGCCGAGACCAAAGGCATTGCCATCAATAATCTCACCCTGGAGGAGCTGAAGAGCATCAGGTTTGTATCGCTATCACTTTGCCTTTTGAGGGGAGATATGGCAGATATCAGCCTGGCTTGTACAGGCTTTCTTATGAAAAGAAACAGCTTAGCTCTCTGGTCTACCATGAGCTGCTCCTGTGGCACTACAAGAGCAGAGGCAGAGCAGCCAGAGGCTTTTCTCTTGCAATAAGGCTCAGCCTCTACTCCCTTAACTGCAGGCACTGAGCATGGAAAGCCAGCAACCAGCACCCATCACCCTGCACTGACACCTCTTTCTTTGCTTCTCCAGCCCCCTGTTCAGCAGCGATGTGTCCCAGGTCTTCAACTTTGTCAACAGCGTGGAGCAGTACACTGCCCTGGGCGGTACCGCCAAGAGCAGCGTGACTACCCAGATCGAGCAGCTGAGGGAGCTGATGAAGAAGCAGAAGGAACAAGCTTAAGAGTGTGGGGAGATTTCCCGTGGATGCAGCATTGTGCTTATCACACTAATGCAGAGTTAATAAACACTGTGGTGTATTGTAGTTCACTCAAACTCTTGTCTCGCGTTTTGCTTCTAAGGGGCAAGATTGAGCTGGGCTTCCTCAGCACTTCTGAGGCTTGGGGTCACTGCTGTGAAAGAATTGGGGAGCTCTTCCCTGGCAGGGGAACTCTTCTAAGGTGGGGAGCTCTAGGGGGCTGGTACTTAGAGGGCAGCAGGAGGGTCTGTCTACATCAGGAGACCTGCAAATGCTTGGAGCAAGCACACACAGCACAAGGCTCCATCCAGTGGTGCCGTACTAGGTTACAGAGGGAGACTTGGGGGTGTTCAAAAAGCAAGACACTTAGTACAGCACCTGCAACACGTGCCACATCACCAGCTGTCACTGCCCTCCTCCTAGGATTATGTGCATCAGCCTGCCCCCTGGCAGGGAAAAACCTCTTCAGCACCTGGCACTGCAACATGCTTCATTTTAGGCAGAACATGCCCAGCAGGCCAACCCACAGCTCTTCTATATCCACCACAAAACCACCTTTAGCTCTGGTTTACACTGGAGCACAGGGGCTGCACCATCCCAGACCAAGCACTTTCCTTTCTGCAAGCCAAGCTAATCTAGCTGGGGGCAGAGTGCTTGAAAACGGGCAGGCATTGCTGGCTGACTCTTACAAATCATTTACCATCTTCTTGCCTGTCCTTACTGAAATGAAATCAGAACTAAGATCAGGAATAGCATTACTTTAGGAATGAAAATGCACCAGTCTTGTGTCACTCTTATGGGGAAAATATTTGGTTGAACAAGTATTTGTAACATTACTTCCCATTACTGTTCTGCAGTGATTTCTGTTTGGAATGACTGGTACTTGATTGAAAGGCAGAGAAATAATAGTTTCTATAGGGAAGGCGGGGCAAATTTCATTAAACACTAAACCAGCTTGAACCTGGAATTCACAGCACAATAGTGCTTGTTGTCATGGGCAATTTCTTTTTTTTTTTTTTTTTTTTGTCACAGCATTTTAAAGCTGGTGGTTTGCTCAGCACCCTGCCCTCCATGCTGACACAGCAACACATTATTGACTCAGAGCACTGCAAGACTCTGCAGCACACGTAGGTAACGGGAGTAACACAAGCATTGCCTCACCGTGTGTTGGTTAAGGGCTCTAGCATAGACAGGACCGTGCAAATTGCCCTGAGCTAAATCTGCCGTTAATGAAGTACCCCAGGAGACACAACGTGCTTTCATCCTACCTTTGTGGCATTAGTGCTTTAAATATGGAGGAAGAGCACCACCAACAAAAACTTCCCTTTCTTCAGCACTTCCTTCCACCCCCAGTCTCCCTGTACTCTGGCCCTACACCTGATCTGTTCTCCTGGCATTTAAAGAACACCACATTTCAATCACTGCTCCATAAACCTCCTCTGTGTTTGCTCTGTTACTTCCTGCTCTGTTTCTATTTTGTCACTTTGTCACTTTGTCTCACTCTCTACATAGGTTAGATGAGGTAAGAAATCATTTATGCAACTTACTGATCTGGGGAAGGTGCAAAAGAGGGAGAGGTGACACCAACACTCAACACCAACAGTCAGAAGAAGGATTAGCTCCCCATTTCCAGCTCATAGCTCTTTTCTTCCCTCCCATAAACTTTCTCAATTTGTGCTAATAGTCTCCTTGACTGTATCTTCTAGCTATGGTTCTGTACCTTAAGACCCTCAGCCAAGCAGATTTCCTTTTGCTCCTACCAGCGAGTGTCTGGCGTTGCTCCTCATAGCTGGTGCTGGGTGCCACAGGGTCCTGCCAAACTGAAAGCAAAACAGAGGTTTTAGCAGATTATCACCTCTTGGTCTCCTACTTAAATGAGTAGCTCATGATCACTGGTACTTCCCACCCAACCACCCTTTTCTTAAAAATTATGGAGTAACTTAGACTTGGAGAGAACTGTGAAGGTCTCTGGAGCTCCACAGACATTATAGGAGACTGTGACCCAGAGTATCTTCAGACTTTCACTATCACCCTACTATGACTCATTGTGATCTGGGTTTTTAAAACCCTGTCCCTTATCACAGAAGTTTTGTGATAGAACTTATTCCACAGAAGGATCAGTGTCTTGGACGCTACTCAGGAGTAACTTGGGCTTTAACTCCTGCTCCATCACAGATGACAGGAAGGCATTTATGCCAAGAATCCTGGCTTGTATCAGGAATAGGGTAGCCAGCAGGACCAGAGAGGTGATCATCCCCCTGTACTCTGCTTTGATGAGGCCGCACCTTGAGTGCTGGGTTCAGCTTTGGGCCCCTCTCCACAAGAAGGACATCGAGGCCCTGGAGCATGTCCAGAGAAGGGCTACGAGGCTGGTGAAGGGCCTGGAACACAAGTCCTGTGAGGAGTGGCTGAGGGAGCTGGGGGTGTTTGGTCTGGAGAAGAGGAGGCTCAGGGGAGACCTCATTGCTCTCTGCAACTCCCTGAAAGAAAGGTGTTGAGAGCTGGATGTCGTCCTCTTCTCGCAGGTAACCAGTGATAGGAGTAGAGGGAACGGCCTCAAGTTGTGCCAGGGGAGGTTCAGGTTGGAAATGAGGAGACATTTCTGCTCAGGAAGAGCAGTCAGGTACTGGGACGGGTTGCCCAGGGAGGTGGTGGAGTCACCGTCCCTGGGGGTGTTCAAGGAAAGGTTGGACCTGGTGCTTGGGGACAGGGTTCAGTGGGTGACAGTGGTAGTAAGGGGATGGTTGGACCAGGTGATCTTGGAGGTCTTTTCCAACCTTCCTAATTCTATTCTATGATTCTATTCTATTCTATGAATTCATACACTGTCCTTTTAGACGTGCAGTTTGACATGTCAGCTGCTCATGAACTACTGAAAGTCTCAGCAGATGGCTATGTAACTCTGATCTGGCACCCAAGCAGATAAAAAACCTACACAGGGGCACTTGAAACATTACACTAAGTAGTGTAATGACCCTTCACTGGGTTCACCACAAGGAAAAGATCTCTAACCTACTTTCACACGCTGAAAAAGTCCCACTGAGTATTTTCTCTCCTAAACACGCTGTTATCCCTGGTCGTTCTGCCCCCTAGTTTTCAATTGAAGAAACAACTGCTCTGCGGCCACGAAAGAGTAGCGAGAACAGATGCATTTGTGTGACTGCAACGTCCCCTGCAGGCACCATGGATGAATTTGAGACAGCAACACCCAAATGTGTCCATCCAGACCCCTCTTCACCAGCGGCAACACAAAGTAACGTCATTGGGATTCTTCAGCTGTTTCTATACCTCGTGTTACAGAGGGATGAAAGTGGAAAAAATTACAAAGAGGCCTGGAAGTAGTAGAACAGAAACCAGAGCTTTCACTGTTATATTTAACTGTTTAAATACAGGTAATATTTAAAAATCAGAGCTGTCACATATCACACATACATAGGATGCTTAATGGCATAAAAACTCATCTAGCAAAGTTGATACTGGGGAATTCTGGAAGTGCCACATGGTGCCACATCTTCTCTTCTCTAGCCCTGTGGGTCAAAAATGAGGTGTCTCGGGGAGAGGTGCCTGGACTGGCTGGGTGCACGCTAAGCCCTCCTGACTGCAGTGCCTTGGGCATCTTCCTCCTACCCTTTATCCCTTTGGGCAACTCCTGTACCATGTCTTTAGACAGGGGGAGGTACAATCTTTGCATAGGTTGTGTGTGTTCCACATAGCCAACCTTGAGCCCATATCACGGACACCAAGAGGTAAAGCCTTTCCCTGTATCTGATCCATTCTGGATCTAAGTGTAGTGCTTACTGTTTTGCCAGCTTCCCAGCAGCATCCTGACAAAGCCTGCCATAAGGGCAAAGACACTCATAAAAGATCAACAAGATGAGAGAAGCACTGAACAGGAGGGACTTCAGAAGAGGGAGGAAGGAACCTGGCGACAAAATGGTTCAAAGAAGTTTTCCCAGTGTAGGCAGCGTGATGCTGTGTGTGTCTGCAGGTCTGCTAGTCTTAAAAGGCACAGGGTCAGTGTCTGCGGGTCCGCTAGTCCTAAAGGGAACAGGGTCATCTCCCTAGAAAAACATGACCATGAGGGGAAGTGTAGGAGAAGCAGTGAATTAAGAGCTGGGTACGAATCCAGACAGAGAGTTTGAGCCTTGTTCTGGGCTGATGCTGAAGGCAGCACTCTGGACACCCAGCTGCTAAAGATGCAGCCAAGCCTGGTGCTAAGCCAAGGCACCCTGCCTGCGTCCCCTCTGCCACAGAAACCAGCACACCCTAATCAATCCCACTGCACCCCAGACTTGCTCTTTAACTTGGCAAGGGGATGAGTGGTACTACTGAGAAAAAAGCATAGAAAAGACGTCTGTATTAGGTCCCTTCCTACCTGAATTATCCTACGGTCCTGTGACAACAGGGCTGTCTAAAGGGAAAAACAACCCCACGGGGGACCAGGGGATGCGCTTCTTGCGCTCCCCCAAACACCTCTGAGCGCACAGACAAGCAAAAAAATGCCGTGGCAGCAGGCTGGGAAAGGCAAAGCAGAAACACCCCGGTGCTGCCGGGTGGTTCGAGGGGAGGGGGCGGCGGATGGGGGGCTGGCCATGGGGCCACCCCGCCCCGACAGGGCGGGACGAGCCGCCCCAGCCCGGCTCCGAGGAGGGTAAAAGCGGGGCAGCAGGGACTGGGAACACACGGAGCCACCGGGGCTGCACTGCGGACACGGTGAGCAGGGCCGGGTGGGCAGCGGGGGTCCCGGGGTCCTGTCCCACCGTGGGGCTGGAGCATTGCTGAGCCGAGCCTCGCTGTTCCACAGGTTGCACCAGGTGCTGGGATCGCCACACACGCGAGCAAAACGTCCTCTGAGATGGCATCCGAGGCGAGGGTGAGCTGTGCTTTTTTACTTCGGGGGACTCTGGGGGTGTTCTTGGGGTGCTCTGTCTAACGCGAGTTCAGCTTTGCTAAAATCAGAGCCTCTGGCAGCGCAGCCTGCCGTTTCCTTCGGGCTCTTCCCTCAACCTAGGACAGCTTGTGATAGCCCATCCAGCTCATTCCTGCTGGCCTGTGGTTAGGCAGGTACTTTACAAAAGCTTGTATAAATACTTCTCTGTACCAAAGCTGCGTTTTCACTTTCTGTGACTAGTTGTCTTAGTGACTCGTGCTTCCTGCCTTTGGAGCAGCTCCTACAGCCCTGGCTTACCCTGCTGTTGGCTGTGCACCAGTGTCCATCAGTGCCAGGCTGTAGTCACTTCCTTCTCTGACCAGAGCCCTGTAACTAGCTGAAATTAATCCTTCGGTTTTGATTTCTCTATTGCAAATGTATCTGTTGCAATGTTTCTGCTGACCCACCTCTTAATTTGGTGGAAACCCATAATGCTGAAGATAAGCCTAGGCAGAGCAGTTCCCCATTGAAGTGCTTGGTCTCAGGTACTGGCTTCTAACGTTACAGCCTGTATGCCGTACTCCTGTAAGCACTGGATTGACATGGAGGACTTCTAACACTTCTTGAATTCTGACATTTTTTTCCCCTCTCCCTCCCCTCAGCTTGCTGACAAAGCTGCTGCAAAGATATGAAAAAACACGTGCAATGCCTACCTCTGTAGGCTTCTGTCCACTCAGGCACATTGTTGAGATGTGGAGACAGTCTCTAGGGAGGAAAAAAAGTTTCTAAGGTTACTCAACAGTCCTTTGGCTGACTGATAAAACCCCAGCACAGATTAGTTTGCAACTGTCCCAGACAGCTTTTTGCTGTCCATGGTAGTTACAATGTACAGAACGAGAAGGGGTTGATGGGGTGCTTAAACATCAAGTAGATCAGCAATTATCTACTCTGCAATGGTGACTATATTCCGGGCCTTCCTTTAAATGTTCTCCAATTTCTTCTCCAGCATCAGCAGGCTGAGAGAGATGCTTTTGAGACTTTGAATTAGTTTAAAGGTTTCTGTACAAGTAACATTCCTATCTATTTCCATGCAAGTTTGCCAGAGTTAGGGCTTTAGGAGGTGTCCTATCCAGATAGACAAAAATCTGGCGGTTCTTGGCTAGTGAATCCATTCAGTTGCTGAAACACTGGTGAAAAAGCTTTACTCAAACCATGCTGTGATGCATGGCAGGAATTGGGCAATAAATTAATCTTATTTTGGGTAGAAAAAATTTTCCTATGTATTTTAAAACCATCTATATGTTGACTTATTTTTCTGAATGTTCCTGATGTCAAAAGATACCCAGACTCCATTCTAGAGTCAGTACCATAGCTGATTTTATGCTAAATTTTTGCCAAAACTTGTAAGCATATGATGGACTCAGGAGATGCTTAAACTGCAACTTCAAACACTTGATAATGCAGCTTGTGCTGGTCCATAGCTATTTGTCGAACAGAAGAATCTCCTTAGCACAACAACAATGGACTTATTCCAAAAAATAGAGGATACTAGCTTTCACTATATTCCCTGTGACTGCTTATTTTTTTTCACTGCTATCAGGTGGTCAGTGACAAGAAGCAGCCTTAAAAGCTAGATATATGCTGCTCTTGCACCATATGCCCCGATATTTGTTTTCAGGGCCAAGCCAAACTCCTTACAGAGTCCTGCAGGGGTAAAGTATCTTGGAGAACTCCTGAGCCTGACGTGACAGCTCAAGGGCTAGCAACAGTAAAATGCTCTCTACCTTTTCAAATAACTGTCAAAGGTCATAAAGTCCAGGGGTTTTCTGGTCAGTGCTACTGCACTGAAAGAACATAGCTGAGCTTGCTCTCTATGTAGGATAACAAGCTCAATGGACATCACATTGTCCTTAGAACTTTAATAGAAGTTATGCCTTTTTAATTTGCCTCTTCCTCTTTCACAGGGAGATAAACTTTGGGGAGGAAGATTCAGTGGAAGCACAGATCCCATCATGGAGAAGCTCAACTCTTCCATTGCCTATGACCAGAGGCTGTCTGAAGTTGATATCCAGGGGAGCATGGCTTATGCCAAAGCTCTGGAGAAGGCTGGGATCCTAACTAAGACTGAGCTGGAGAAGATCCTGAGTGGCCTGGAAAAGGTATTTATTTCCTTCATAAACTGTCACTTGTGCTCAGGCCTACATACAATCCCCACAACAGTACTACAACAAATAGCTCCTTATCAGACAGCACCTCCCTCAGCTGCTGCTCTAAAACCATCTTTCTGTACCCTCAACTGCTATTCCTTAGCACCAGGCATGTGCAGAAGTGTCTTCCCGAAAGGGAATGCTGCCCTAAATCAGGGAGAACCAGAGAGGCCCATGTGTATTGTCCTCTTGGTACTCTGAGGGACACTCTGGGCAGGGGATGGACGCTCAGATTGCATCTAGCTAAAGGCACCAAAGCCAGGCAGTAGGAGGTGAACCAGCTGAAAACTCAGGAAGGAGAGCCTGCAGCCCCGATGAGCCCACTGTGGGTGCTCATTACGGAAGGCTGGTGCCTCAGTGAGATGTGCTCAGCGTGACCTGGGCCCCATCCTCTTCAAACTGGCATTCCCGAGGAATTGTTTCAGTGTGAATTAGGAATATTCTTTTTCCGCTGGCGCTTGGGATCCTTTTGTGTCTGGCTGCCTGAGTTAGTAGAAGGCAATGCATAGCATTGTATAGGGGTGAAGAGGAGTCAGCAGCTAAGCGCTTTTTTTTGAAATATCCATTGTTGTTGCTCACCCGCCATGGACAATGGGGAGTCTATACAATGTTTGTATAGGAAAATCTTTGTGGACAATACTACAGCAACGACTGACATTTCAGCTTGCTTTCTCATTGCATCGCTTAAGTCCTCCTATGGACAGAACATTGCAGGATCAGCAAGGGTAAAAAGATGAATCCCTACCAAGTCCTATATAGAATGAGGGGAAAGAACAGCAATGCTGGAGCTTTTGTGACTTCCATTAGGATGGCAGAAAGTGGTATGTGCTGGGGATACCTAAAGCCAGCTTTCCCCAGTAGTGTCTGACTGGTGTTTCTGCTGCTGTTTGTAGATCTCTGAGGAATGGTCTAAGGGAGTCTTTGTGGTGAAACAGAGCGATGAGGATATCCACACTGCCAACGAACGCAGACTGAAGGTTTGGTCCTCTAACCTCTTATTCCTGTCCCTCTCCAGCTAGATCTGCCTGACACTAAGTGCATTTGCCTCTGTCCCACTATAACAGTCCTCAGCAACTCTGGTACTGACTCTGTGGTCAAGAGTGTTCAAGATCCCTTATGTGGAAGCGGCACTGTACAAGCACAGAACCCAAAGTTGCCCTTCCCCAAAGCGATCCCATAGCTACTTACAGAATCCTAGAGCTGAGTCCCTTCCAGGCTGGGAGGAGGTCTGCACTTGGGGGTAGTCTGCTTAGAATACAGAGACCCTGATGGAAGTCTTCCTGTTGTCCTCAGGAGCTGATTGGTGATATTGCTGGAAAGCTGCACACTGGAAGAAGCAGGAATGATCAGGTATGTATAGAGCCACTTGTTTTTCTCCTATGCTACTCCCCAACCATTCCTTATCAAAATTTTCTGCTATCTTTCACATGCTCTTACTCTCTCCAGCATTTATTCCCTAGAGCTTTAAACTAGTGGTGGTACAACAACTTATCTGCAGAGGGGAGGAGGTTGTGCAGGATGGTTGCTCAGTGGTATAAGGCCCCAAACTTCCACTGAATTCCCTTTGAAAGCCCATTGAATCCATGACTTTACTGGCAGGGTGCTTTGCATCTTTTGGGGTTAGGACTCCTGCTGATGACACTTATGTAAACTGGAGATTATGTTATCCAAAGCTGACAATACCTTAAAAGTGCACTGGAAGTACTGGTCTTTCTTTCTGTTACTGGAAAGAAAGATACAGCAACTTTCACAAAGCAGAGAGCAGGGAATTGTTCTGGTTATATGTCCTGATCTATCACATGGAACAAGGAGGAGAGAAATCTGCCAATTCTTTCTGCTGAACTGCATTTGGTCACTAAATATGCCACATTCCCCTTCATCTGACCATGGCCAATCTTGTCCAGGTTGTGACTGACTTGAAGCTGTTCATGAAGAATTCCCTCTCTGTCATCTCCACTCACTTGCTGCAGCTCATCAAGACCCTGGTGGAACGTGCTGCCATGTAAGTCCTTTCCTCAGTCAGCAGCCTTGGCCTTGCTGGGACAGCAGACTTCTGCAGGGGAAGTTACAGCCAGGCAGTCTGGGATAATATAGGGAAAGACAACAGCCCCTCTTTCTCCACAGTTCACTTCACAGAGACATTCTTCTTTGCCTAATGGATGCTGGGGATATAGTCTGATGTGCCCTGCCCTTACTCTGACAGGGGCTGCTCACCTCTTTCTCTCCTTTCACATGCAGAGAAATTGATGTTATCTTGCCTGGCTACACCCACCTGCAGAAGGCCCAGCCCATCAGATGGAGCCAGTTCTTGCTCAGGTAACCACCACCTTCCACACTCAGCTCCAGGGAGCTTTCTCTATCCCTGAGGCACTGCTCAGCAATACCCCAGCAGCCCAGCATCCTCTGGTAGCACAACTGAAACCCTCCAGCCTGCCACAAAATGTGGCAGGCTGTGAAGACGTCCCCATGTTCAGTCTGACTTGGCTTTGAAGGCCAACTCTCAACATGCCCCCACCATCTAGCCACAATTCCTTCTCGGCTCATGGGACAGTTTCTGACTTCAGATGCCTTCTCTCTCTCATGTCCCTTCACAGCCATGCTGTTGCCCTGACCCGTGACTCTGAGCGCCTGGGAGAGGTGAAGAAGAGGATCAACGTCCTGCCCCTGGGAAGGTAACAGCCAACTTTCTGTAATCCCTGGGCATCCCTTGGCTCTCTCTCATCTTGAGAGTTCTGTTCCCTGTGCATCTTCGGTTGGAGTTGACAGGATGTTATAAGTGACTCCTGTTTCTCTCTCCCTGGCAGTGGTGCTCTGGCTGGCAACCCCCTGGACATTGACAGAGAGATGCTGCGTAGCGGTAATGTCTGCCTAGAATGGGGTGGCACAGCTCCATTTGAAGTGTCTGGGAGGGAGGGATAGATGCACAGCGATAGGCCTAACAGTGAAGGCCCTGTGCAGCATAGAAGTTCAGCATGGTTATGTTCCTGGGGCTACTCAAGGGCTCACAGTCACCTGCAGGCTGGGGCAGCCTGCTGCCTTCAAGCTCCAGCCGTGCCAACCCTGATTGCTCTGTCCACCTCTTTCCTTACAGAGCTGGAGTTTGCTTCCATCAGCCTGAACAGCATGGATGCCATTAGTGAGAGAGACTTTGTGGGTAAGCACAACTCCATCACTTCTTCCCTCCACCATGTTAGAAATGGGCTCTAGAGGCCTTCCCAGTTAACCTCATTAACAAGGTGGGTAAAATCTCTAACTGACCTCCTGTCTTTTCTGCAGTGGAATTCCTCTCTTTTGCCACCCTGCTAATGATCCACCTTAGCAAGATGGCTGAAGATCTCATCATCTACAGCACCAGCGAGTTCGGCTTCCTGACCCTCTCTGATGCCTTCAGGTAGGTGCTGGTCCCTGGGCAGTCAGTCCTTCCCTCAGCCTCTCCTCCTCCCTTCTCCCCACCTGAGACTGAGACAGAGCTGGGGGCTCCCTGCTGCACAAGGCTGACACACAAATTAACTCCCCAGAGCACAAAAAGCCTGGCAGAAAGGCAGGCTAAGGGTGAGCATTCCTCATTAAGGATCACTGATTTCTGGCTCTGGTAACCCAACCGCGTCTGTGTTCAGCGGATGCTCCTCCCCAGTGACTGCTGGCAGGCCTGGGCTGTAAATGTGCAGGCACAGAACTTCCTCCTCTGCTGGGAATTCCTGCCCAAGCCCTTCCCTGAACAGCCGGGGCTTGCAATCCTAACATACTTCCTGTCTCTCAGGGTGGCACAGCCACAGCCCTGCCTCCCCAAGGCCACAAAAACAGTCTTGCCTGTTGATGCCACCTCTGCAGGGCCTGCTAAGTAGCCTTTGATTTCTCTCCTCTCTGAGAGGCAGCCCTGGGCAGTAGCTCCAGACAAGAGCGCAAAAACAAAGGCTCTGCATTGGCACACATGACAAACTCCATGCACTTGCTTCAGTGCTTGCTTATACCGAAACAGGTGGCACTCACATGGCTCACAGAGGACCAGGCAAGCCTGCTGCACAACCTGTATTATCCTGTAGGGATTGGGGCCTTGCTCCCTGTTACACTGCAAACATTTTTCTTTCAGCACTGGCAGCAGCCTGATGCCTCAGAAGAAGAACCCTGATAGCCTGGAACTGATCCGCAGCAAGGCTGGACGTGTGTTTGGACGGGTGAGTGTGCTTAAGGAAGAAGAGGGATAGGGGAGCTGCTCACTTGGGGCTGAAGCATCTTCCCTCTTCATGCCTCTGTGTAAGAAAAGATTTGTGCCCAATGTGGGCTCTGACCTTCTGCTGGGGCAGTGCTCCTCTTCTGCAAGCTAACTGCCTTGCCTGTTTCTCTCCGCAGCTGGCTTCAATTCTCATGGTTCTCAAAGGACTTCCAAGCACCTACAACAAGGACCTGCAGGTAAAACTGCTGTTAGGCTTCAGTCTGTTTCTCTGAACTGACACAGCTGTCTTTGGCTTGGGTGCAGGCTCTTGCACTGCATTGCCCTGATTATGTGCAGGATGATTTTAAAAAAGAAAGTGCTGAGGCACCGCATGTTGCGGCTCACACCCCACCCCAGCGGGAGCCCCAGAGATGACATGTTGCCTCTTCTGCTGGTTGGGCTGCCCATGTGGTTGGGCTCCATCAGGCCATCTAACAGTGATGTGTATCCATGTTCTCACACAGGAGGACAAGGAGGCTGTCTTTGATGTTGTGGACACCCTGACTGCTGTGCTCCAGGTTGCCACTGGGGTGATCTCTACCCTCCAGGTAAGGCTTCAGCCTCTCACTATCACACATGGTTGTGGGGCACATTCTCAGCACAGCACAGCCACAGGAGCTCTAGACTGGTGCTAAGATGAAGCCTTTTGCCCATTCATACAGCTTGTTATGCCCCCACCACAGCAGCAGCTCAGGTACACTTTAGATCTGGGGGTTAGCTTGCAGAAAAAGTCATTGGAGAGCCTAGTCCCTTAGCAATTAAGTCCCCTCAGTATGACCACTTATACCTCCCCAAGGAGGAGCAGATGATCATCTCTGTGACACTTCCCTCTACAGATCAGCAAGGAGAACATGGAGAAGGCTCTGACCCCTGAGATGCTGGCTACTGACCTGGCTCTCTACCTGGTTCGCAAAGGAGTAAGTGCAGTAGGAAAGCCTGGAGCTGTGACTTCTTTAGATGCAGAATACTGCTCAGTGAGGGCCTGAGATGAGGCCTTCTGTTCTGTCCCCAGGTGATGATCACTATGGGTCAATAAACAGAGCTTTATGTTGCATTGCTTTAAGTGAAATCAAACCAACAAAGCAAAATGAGAGCACATTCTTTCTTGCCTGAATCTGCAGCCCAGTTGCCTGGTCACTTGACTCTGCACTTTATTTTCATTACAGGTGCCATTCAGACAAGCCCACACTGCTTCGGGGAAGGCCGTCCACCTTGCCGAGACCAAAGGCATCACCATCAATAAACTCAGCCTGGAGGACCTGAAGAGCATCAGGTTTGTATTGCTATCACTTTGTCACATCTCCCCTCAGAAGGCAGGTATCAGCCTGGCTTTTTACAAGCTTTCTTATGATGCCTTCACCAAACAGACGAGGCCTGACAGCACCCCAAAAATCTTCCCAGCCTCACTATCAGTGCTGCTACTGCCAAGCCTGTAATAACTAAAGGGGAACAATAGCATTACAATTGAACTTGCACAGGGCATGGGCAGCAAGTCCTGGGAGGGCTTGAAAGCAGCTCATGCCTTGACCTGGAGGCACCAGCACTCCAGAGGAATCAGGCTCCCAGCCTCCTCAATCTCCTCTTGGAGCTGACTCTGGTCTACCACGAGCTGCTCCTGTCTGGCAAGAGCAGAGGCAGAGAGAGCAGCCAGAGGCTTTTCCCTTGCAATAAGGCTCAGCCTCCACTCCCTTATCCTCTCTGTAAAGTCAGCAACCAGCACCCACTACCCTGCACTGACACCTTTTCTCTTTGCCTCCCCAGCCCCCAGTTCAGCAGTGATGTCTCCCAGGTCTTCAACTTTGTCAACAGCGTGGAGCAGTACACTGCCCTGGGCGGTACCGCCAAGAGCAGCGTGACTACCCAGATCGAGCAGCTGAGGGAGCTGATGAAGAAGCAGAAGGAACAAGCTTAGAGTGTGGGGAGACTTCCCGTGGATGTAGTGTTTTGCTTATCACACTAATGCAGAGTTAATAAACACTGTGGTGTATTGTAGTTCACTCAAGCTCCTGTCTCGCGTTTTGCTTCTAAGGGGCAAGATTGAGCTGGGATTCCTCAGCACTTCTGAGGCTTGGGGAACTGGTCACTGCTGTGGAAGAATTGGGAATCTCTTCCATGGCAGGGGAACTCTTCTAGGATGGGGAGCTCTAGGGGGCTGGTACTTAAAGGGCAGCAGGAGGGTTTCACCATATCAGTGAACCTGCACATAGTTGGAGCAAGCACACACAGCACAAGACTACATTCAGTGATGCCATGCCATGTTACACAGGGAACAGAAGGTGACTTGGGGGTGCTCACAAAGCAAGACACTTAGTACAGCACCTGCAACGCATGCCCCATTACCAGCCGTCACTGCCCTCCTCCTAGGATTATGTGTGCCAGCCTGCCCCCTGGCAGGGAAAAACCTCCTCAGCACCTGGCACTGCAACATGCTTCATCTTAAGCAGAACATGCCCAGCAGGTCAACCCACAGCTCTTCCATATCCATCACAAAACCACCTTTAGCTCTGGTTTACACTGGAGCACAGGGGCTGCACCATCCCAGACCAAGCACTTTCCTTTCTGCAAGCCAGGCCAAGTTACCTGGGGTAGCATTTGAAAAATGTCTGGCATTGCAGTCTTCCCATTACAGAAACAATTTTCCATCTTCCTGTCTGTCCTTACTGCTGTAAAATCAGAACTGAGACCAAGAAAAGCCCTAGCTGACCAATGCTATGCCCCCTAAGCTAGCTGTGGTAGAAAAACCAATCATGTATACTTAATTCAGGTGAAGAGGCGACAGCAATATTTAACACCAACAGTCAGAAGATGGACATCTCTGCTTCCCCAGCTCACACACGTTTTCTTGCAGACTTTCTGCCCATTTGTATTTTGTCATTTTTGCTCAGTATCTACACAGGCTTTAGCTGACTAGAATTCCCCTTGTTCCCAGCAGCCACTGCCCAGCATCCTGGGGTTCAGAGCTGAGTAATGTGAGGCCCTGCTGCTTGAAAGAAGGTGGTCTTTGCGTATTATCACATCTCAATCTCCTACTTAAAAAGATCATAATCAGAGGTGCCTGATATTTGTCCCTCCAGCTTTTTGATAATCTCACGTGTCACTAAGCCTTTCACTGCCGTGCAATAAGCTGGCCTGCTGTCAGCTTGCTAACCACAAATAAATGTGCTGTATGATTAAAACCCATCAGGTGGTATTTTCTTCCTCCCTGGCCTCCGGGAGACTTGTTTCTGTCCCGCTTTATTCCTGAGGCAGTTCTCAGAGGACGTGTCCGGCATGGGAAGCGCTGCTTCAGGGTCAGTCCCAATGGGGCTGTGCATAGCAGCACCCTCCTGCTGCCCGCCCCCAGGTGCCGCCGGGTGCCCAGCTCTCCCCGACGGCTTCAGCACCTCCCACTTCAACAAGCCACTATGGGGGAAAAAATAAATAAATAAATAAATAGAACGAATAAATAAACGACAGACACAGATAGAGCCATCCCCCCCCCAGCGGGCACTGCCCACAACCAAAATGGCGGCGGCGGCGCCGGGCGGTGTGGCGGGGCTCTGCCGCCTGCTCTTACCGCTGCTGGCGGCGGTACCGGTAACCGGGGGGTCCCGGGGGGCGGCGGGCGGCATGCTGTACCCCCGGGAGAGCCCCTCCCGAGAGCTGAAGGAGCTCGGCGGCGTCTGGAGCTTCCGTGCCGATTTCTCGCCGGGCAGGGCCGCCGGCTTCGAGCAGCGCTGGTACCGCCGGCCGCTGAGGGAGGTACAGCGGGGGCGTGAGGAGGGCGGGCGGGGAGCCCCTTATCTCCTTATTCCGTTATCTCCTTATTTCCTTATCTCTTTATCTCTTCATCCCCTAACCCGGGCACCGTCGCCCCATTTTGCTGCGATTTTCTGCTTCTCCTCCCCTTGCGGGGGTGCTGGGTGCCGGGTGCTCCACACACGAGGAGCTCTCACACAGCGCTCCCCTGCGCCCTGCAGAGCCAAACTGCCTAAAATGTGGCCGGGCAGGGCGCCCTTCAGCCCCTGTCCCACACGGAGGAGTCACGCTTGGATTTGGGTCTGCTCTTAAGTTCATCCCTGTCCTGCTCCGATGGACGCTTGGGATGAAATTCACCCCCTTCCCACTCCTATGGAAGTTGTGGGTTCTGTGCATGCAAATGTTTGTGTTCTTCTTCAGCCTTTTGGCTGCTTTTCTCGCCTAATTGTGGAAGGAGAGGGGAGATGAGACCCTGTGCTGCTAGAAGAAAAAGAGCGAGACAGAGGAGAAGGGTCCCGGACAACACCCCTGCTAATGGGGCTGAAGGTCATACACCCACCCTACTTTAGTGTCAGAGAATCTCCTTGAAGGAGACGCACGTTATGGCCACACCAGACAGAGGTTATCCTGCATCAGATGCTACAACCCCCCCCTCACCATCCAAGTCTTTTTATTTCTGCTAGGATTTTCTGATGCCTACCAAGGGGGGTGCATTTCTCTGCAGTGCCGGTGCAGTTCGGTGCTGAGTCAGCCCCGCACATGATGCTCGCCCCTGGGCAACCAGACCTTCCTCCTTCCACTCTTCGTGGAAAAGCTTGTTTAGGAAAGGGGAAGCTCCCCAGCTGCAGGCTGCTGCAGTGCTCGTTTCAGCAACATCACGAGCACAGCAGGTGCTAAAAATGAACAGCTCTCTTGTGTAATAGAATCCGGTTACCAAAAAGTTAAATGTGTTACAACACTACGCTGCCTGCCTGTGATCCTTATGTTAGTAATAAGCCAGTGAATTATCGCTATGGTAATTCTCAGGAATCTATGTTGCTTTTAGGGAGTGAGAAAGGCTGTTCTCAGCCTAAGTATGTTCAGTCTCCATAGTCCTTCCCTGGGGACACTGTCCCCAAACATCCCGAGCTTCTGCCACCATTCTGCCACAGCTCATAGCCCGATGAGCAGCACCCTGCATCAGTGAGCTGGTGCCACAACGCTAGAGCTGTGCAAGAGAAACAAGTTTTGTCAGGCTGAACATCCACCTGGGCATTTCCCCCCTACCCTTCTGATAGTGCCAAAGCTATTAATGAAAGCATTTCCCTGTTACAAACCAGGAGGGGAAAAGATAGGAGCAGCTTCATCCTGTAGGAGCAGGGTGTAGTATTAAGTGGGTCTTGCATAGGATCTGTGACAGATCACATTAGTTTCTAACAGGTTTTTCCAGATATTTCCACTTGCAAAAGGCATTTTGATTTCTGAGGCTGTCAGGTTGGATGGCCAGGACAGTAGACTTTATTTTTTTTTAAATGATTTGTTCTCCCCCTTTTCTGTACAATTCCTGCCAGACTGGTCCTGTGATTGACATGCCCGTGCCTGCCAGCTTCAATGATATCACTCAAGACCCCAACCTGGAGAACTACATCGGCTGGGTTTGGTATGAGAAGGAGGTGCTGCTTCCTCGGCGCTGGCTTCAGGACAACCTCAGGGTGGTGCTCCGGTTTGGGAGCGCCCATTACTACTCCGTTGTGGTACGTTGCACGGATAATTGTGCATGTGTTTCCAAGATCGTGTTGAGCTAAAATTTGTCCCATGGCTTGTTTAATGAACAGGTTTCTGCCAATGTTTTTATATCAGTTTGTGATTTTCTTAGCTCTTGATTATCTTCCGCCAGCCAAGAACTTGGCTGTGCTTCCCAGCTCTCTTCTCTGATCCTCCAGTAACAGGATTAGTCAATAAAGCATTTCCTTGCTGCAGGCCTGGAAGGGACAAAATACCGATTTTCCCAAAACAGTCTCTCAGTGACTCTTGCAGACTTAGCTCCCAGTAAGGAAGGGCTGCCAGATTGAGCCCACAAGGAATAAGAGCCTAGAAGAAAGTCTGGTGTTACTGGGAATCCAACTGCCTGTTGCTGTACTCCTTCCCGTCTCACTGTTAAACTTTCCACAAAAACCTAACCTGACCGCTCGGACTCATGGCTGTCTTCTGTCGCAGTGGGTCAATGGAGTGCAGGTTGTGGAGCACGAAGGCGGCCACCTCCCTTTTGAAGCAGATATAAGCAGCATCGTCCAGGGCAGCCCGCAGATTCCCTGCCGCATCACTGTTGCACTGAATAACACACTGACACCTCACACTCTGCCTCCAGGGTCAATTGAGTACATGAATGACCGCACAAGGTGAGTTGCTAAAGTGCTGCCTTGCTGAGGTTAACCCAGGGATGAGAGAATGGGAATTTATTCAGCTGCTGGTTCTAAGGCCCTCCATAAAACCTACAAATAATGGGTTGTACGTAGACCAAAACTCATCAGTCAAGCAGTGAGAAGTTTAAGCTTCAGTGTTATGAGATTTACACTGAACTACTCCATCTGTTTTATACACAGGGAACTGAGATTAAGTGATTTGCCAAGCTGAATCAATGGCAGATTTGAGAAGCTTCAATTCAGCTGGAAGTGCAAGTACCTGCTATCCTGAAGGATCAAACCTATTCAGTGCAGTAGATGTTTGTTAACTGGTAATCCCCTTCAGCCTAGCATCAGTAGCAGTTCTGAAATAGAGATCCAGTAAGGACTGTTTTACTAGCACATTGCTAGCATCCGTATGCTGCCTTCAGTTCTTGTGTAATGAAACATAATGCGGCCATTTTTCCTGTCTTGCTCACTCAGGTATCCCAAGAACTATTTTGTACAGAACATCAGGTTTGATTTCTTTAATTATGCTGGAATCCATCGCCCGGTTGTGCTTTACACCACTCCTTCTGTCTACATAGATGATATTACTGTGACAACTACTTCAACAGAGAGTGTTGGTAGGTTCAGAACAATTACAGCAGCTACCTCAGGCTTCAAATGGAGATGACAAGGGCAGTAGAGAAAATATCCTGCAAGCGTCCAATTGAATATCTTTCTTAGTGGCTTTCTTTTTAACCTCAGCTGGTCTATTGTACAGCTCAGCAGTTTCAAGAATATGATAAAAATTTCAAAAGCAAGAAGTAAAAACAAGTACTTGCAAGACCTTATCTTTAAAATGAAGGGACAAACAGTTATTTCTAGAAGTAGAATTTCTCAGAACGGGCAGCAGTCTTCCTACAACTTAAAGCACGATTATCCCTAAGTACCAAACCTGTGATACACAAATCTTCCTGGAAGCTTCCAGACCTCAAAACAGACAGGTCATGCTTCTTAAAATTTGTGCCTCTCTGTTGTTGTTCTGCATCTCCCTGACTTTTTAATGCTGCTGTATGTGAAAGCCTTCCAGTGTTTTATGCATGTATTTTTCCTTTCATACCAGTCTCTGATTGTCTTTTTGTTGTTCTCTGAACTAGCAAAGGTGCAATATCAGGTATCAGTAGTCGGCAGCACGCTCTATTCCTTGTCCCTGAGTTTACGTGACCAAGAGGGAAGAGTGGTTGCTACAGGCGATGGACCAGCTGGAGTGTTAAAAGTCTCAAATCCAAATCTTTGGTGGCCTTATTTGATGCACGAGAACCCCGGATACCGCTACTTCTTAGAGGTAACAATGCCATTTCTTCCTTTCTGCCTGCATTTCCTCTCACTGTGTAATAGCATTAAGGAGCTGCCACATGGCCCATCTTCTTTACTCTTCTGGATCCTGTTTACATCACTAGAATGGCATTGCTAATCGTGCTGTAATCAAATCAAGCTTTGCCAGCTTCCTTAGTGCCGAATGGAAAGGTCAGTCGGTGAGAAGAGGGGGGCACCCCACGCTCTCAGATGCTTGCCTCTCACGTGAATGGCCTTATCTACCTCCTTCAAAAGGACTGTTTGAAACAATATAGGGGAGGAGATACCATATAAACTGAGAGGCTGCTGGCCTCTTTCTCATGCTTTCCCGTGCAGTGAGCTTTCTTCCCACTCTGCTGGACAAAAGTTCAACAGAGAGGGCCTGGCAGACCCTGTGTGAGTCAAGGGGGAGCAGTGATATTGAGATGCACAAATGAGGGCAGATGAGCTGCTGTGAGTTTCCAGAGGCTCAGAAACATGGCTTTTGTGAGCAGACATTTCAGTCATTGCCTGGTATCAAGGTGCAGAGGAGAAAAGGCATACCGCTGCCTTGTCATGGCAATGAAACAGCTGGATGAATAAGGGAAAAAGAAGCTTTTGGGGAAAATATGCCCTAAAAGGGTCATCCAGGCCTCATTCTTCATCCTTCAGTTTTCCCAGCTTGGATTTCTCTTTTCCATTTAGTCAGATCTTGCTTCCTTCCTGAAGAGCTACGCAGGGACCACAAAGGTAGATGAAGCAGTGATGAGGAGCAGGCAGCGAGGAAGGGCTGGGAAGTGGATGGGAGGTCAGGCTAGCCCCTGCACATGAGGGGAAGGAGAGAGGATCCTTGCGAAGCCCAGCACCTCATGTGTGTCTTCCCGTTGGGACTGCAGGTGAAAATGCAGGCGCAGGCAAATGAGGCGCTGCTGGAGGACGTATACACGCTCCCGGTCGGCATCCGCACCGTCCACGTCACCAGCACGCAGTTCCTCATCAACGGCAAGCCCTTCTACTTCCACGGGGTCAACAAGCACGAGGATGCGGACGTAAGTGCATGGCACCCATTGGGGCACCTAATGGCACTGTGCTTGGTGCTGCCAAGGCAATGCCTGCTCTCATCTCCTCTCTGCCTAAAGGGACTGATTCCTCACGCCCTTCTCCCAGGCTGAGAGCTGCCAGGGGTGCGGGTCTGTGCTGCCTTTATTATTATTATTATTTTTAATAATAAGGGGACACCATGACCAGACCTGCCAGAGTCATAACGCCCCTCTCAGGTTGTATGGCTAAGCCCAGGCTGCGTTGGCAGAGGATCTAAACAACCTCCCGGCCAACACTTCCAGTCAGAAATAGCAACTTCATCGGTTTCCCTCCCCAAGAAATGAGAGGGGGCAAAGTCTCCTGCAGGGAGGTTTGAGCCTCAGGGCTGCGAGGCACAGCCTGACCACAGGGAGGCCCCACAGCCCCTCCGGAGGCTCCGTCCCCGCCCGTGCCGCTCACCTCAGGGCCAGCCCAGCCCTGAACCTGCTCCTTCAGGGCTTCTCCTCGCTACCTGGGGCCTTTCAGCCCTGCCCTGCCTCATGGAGAACCCCTGTGGAGGGAGAGGGTGGTCTGACAGGGCACCTCCCAAAACAGCAGGTGGCTGCAGTGCAGGTTCTCGCTTGGGGCTGCTTCTCCAAGCACCCTGTGTCTCGGTGGCTGTGCATGGGGTTGTGCTCAGAAAGACAAATACTGCACGGAGAGGTCTTGTGGGAAGCTAGAGGCAGTGCGTGGGGCTGGAAATGCTCTGGGAGCGAGCAGGAAGGAGGGCTGCCCAGCAGAGGTGTGAGGAGAAGCAGGGAGAAGCCATTCCTGTCTTCCCTCTCAGATCCGTGGCAAAGGCCTCGACTGGGCCCTGATCGTGAAGGACTTCAACCTGCTCCGCTGGCTAGGGGCAAACTCCTTCCGCACCAGCCACTACCCCTATGCTGAGGAGATCATGGACCTGTGCGATGCATATGGCATCGTGGTGATCGACGAGTGCCCGGGAGTGGGGATTAAAATGACGTAAGTGCATGAAAGACCCTTCCCCACGTTTCTTTCTTATCCTTATCACAAGCTTCCCCCTCCTGTCCTGCAACTTGTAACTCCCTGATAATGAAAGTACTTTGCTCTATTTAGAAATCGGCCCGTTGCATTTTGAAGCTTCCCCCAATGCCACGTGTGACCAGAGAGGTTGGGCAACCAGAGGGCGTTTTGCCACATGGGCATTGCGTCGTCAGATCTGGCTTGATTAACGAGTCCGAATCACGGCCCTGAACTGTGCAGCAAGCTTTGGGGAAATAGGGCAGAAGCTGTATTTGGTTTTGAGGCTCAGCTGTGCTTACACACCCCCCGAGTTATCAGACAGTCAAACGGGATGGCTTTTGTATCCTCACCTGGCCTTGTTTCCTTTTCAGTGAGAGCTTTGGGAACAAGTCACTGCAGCATCACCTTGTTGTGATGGAGGAGCTGATCCGCAGGGATAAGAACAGGCCGTCAGTTGTGATGTGGTCAGTAGCCAACGAGCCGGCTGCAGAGCTGCCCCCAGCAGCTTACTACTTCAAGTAAGTGCTTGCACACAGGGCTGAGGCTTCAATCTTGGCAAGTGATACATCTTCATGCCTTGGGATGGTACAGAGAAGTAATAAAGAAAAGGCCAGCGTTTTTTTATGAACTCTGAGACAGTACTGACAGATGCAAACTAAAAGTGTAACTGCTGCATATGTTGAACTGATGTCCAGGACCACATAATGGTCTCAACCTGTTGTTTCTGAATCAGTAAACATCTCCAAAATTACCAGGATTCCATTTGGTCTGAGCATCTCTTCTGAGTTAAGGGTCAAGCAAAAGCAGACCTGATGGGAATGGGTCATTCCTTGGTCCTGCCTAAAGAAGACAAGTGCTAAATTCTTTAAGTCTGAAAATTACAGTAAAGTTATAAAATATTTGGCTTTTAATTCTGTAGATGAGTTTCTTTAGCTAGTGCTAGTTATTTGTTCTGCAGGTGTTAGTGACACCCCACTTTGAAGCCACTGCTTTGAGTCCCTACAGACCCCTCGGTTTTATCTTTAAAAAGATTTAAGCTTTGGATAGCCAAGAGTAATCTCTGAAATTGGGTAGCAGATTGTCATTGGTAGCTCTAGGCTCATTGAGAACTGTGAATTTTCATTCCTCAGAATGGTCCAGCACCCTCCTGCAGTGCTGAGGTAGCAGCAGAGTTTGACCTTCCCATTCTTCGTCTCACTTAACATCTCCTTAACAGCAGCCAGCCTGCTTTGTCTTCTGTGGCATAGGCCTAGGGCTTAGTGTTTTTTGGAGAAACATCCCCAGAGTTGTTCTGAAGCTTCCCATCACCTTCTCACTTTTTTTTTTTTTTTTTGCCCCTTCTCCAACAACTCCTGACCCCAACAGAAAAGTTAAAGTACACCTGTGTTTGGTGTACTTCCACTCTGCTCCTTTTCACGTGGGATAACATTAACTTTGTGACAGATAAAGGTCTCCCATCATATTTATACTCTACAGAACTGGCTAGAATTGCAGGCACATTGTAGCAGATAATCATTCAGTGTCCTGCAGTATTTACTTAAAGATACTCTGCCTACTAAATTGAAAGAAGCTCCGTATGTCTGAGGTGGGTAAAAAGACAAGGAGCTTGGGAAGGTGAGGTTGTGCTTGGCCACACTGCTTCTCCATGCTGTTGTTGAACTCTTTGTTTTATTGTTTACGAACAGGACATTGGTAGCTCACACTAAAGCTCTCGATCCCACCAGACCTGTAACCTTTGTGACCGATACCAACTATGCTGTTGATCGTGGTGTAAGTTAATTTATAGCATTTTTAATTCATATATTACATTTCTTGTCAGTTGCTTTATGGTCCTTTCCCTCACCTTGCCAAATGCTCTAATGATATTTAATGGAAGGCAGAAGAAAACAGATTTTAGTTTCTATTACTGTACACCATCACTGTAGGCAGCCAAAAAGTCTGTAAGAGAAAAGAGGAGTTATCTTGAGTCAAGTGCACAGGATCACCCCCTGGGTTCTGGTAGCATGGTGATGATTTGCTATTCCTGTGATCACGTCTGTTAATGCTCAGGCTTCCCATTTGCAATTAGACCAAAGCTTAAACCTCTTAAAATGCTAACAGCCTTTGTGGGAGTCTGAAGAAGGAAACTTTGCCTTAATTCCTGCTTTAAATTGCTCTAGCTCATCTTTGGCAGATGTCTGTTAACGTCAAATAATCTAAAAAGCTCTTCTAGCCCAAGTTCAGCTTTGTAATTGGAACCCTGGCGCTGCGTAATTAGATGAAAGGTACTTTCCTTGGCTGCCTGTGCTTCAAGCTGGCCATAGCATGAATGAAGCATCTGTAGCACACACAAATTGGTCTCAGGGGTAGTTCCTACCTCACTTTTGATTTTTCAAAGTGGTTTTAATACTTTGTGTCACTAGTGTACAATCAACACTGTTAGAAGGTGAGTTTGTAGGTTAGGTAGATGTGAGACTACCATCTGTCCCTGCTACAGGTTATAGAATCATAGAAACATTTGAAGCTCTCCTCCAGTTAGCAGGAATGGCCTTCTGTAACTGAGGGGTCTCTGCCTCCCCACCCCAGAAAAAGATCCTGGGGCTTTACTTGGGAAGGATCCTGCTCCTGGATCCTGCTGTTACATCAGGCACACACAGACCATCTCAGCCCCACCACCGCATTCTGACAAGCATGAGGAAACACAGAAAAACAAAACCAAAGAACAGATCTCATACGCTGCTGTGATATTAGAACTTTTTTCTTTTATTACAAAACATGTTAAGAGAACATTGAACAAGTTACATACAACATCACTTTATCTTTAGGGGGCTTTGTGCCCTTTTATCATACTGCCCATGTGGTAGAAATGGCATATAACTTGCAGAATGCTTTTTTTTTTTTTTTTTTTAGTATTGCACCATTGATGCACAAATTTAGTTGCTAATCAAAGTAGTTGACTACTAACTTGACCATCACATTCCAATATTCAGTATGTCTACAAGTACCAGCAAGCCAGAGACATCTTCAAAACCCTAAAACTTGTAACAAACCTAAGGATTAAATGGGTTGTTCTTGTTTAACTCTTTGCTGTGACTTAAGTCTGTAAGGAAACGCCAAATATACCATTGCCTTGTTAATTTTTTTTCCTTTCTGGGAAACATGTCATGTTGGGAGGGTCTTAAAAATGGGACAAAAGGCATTATTCTACAGGTAACAAAACTGAATTCTGTGAAACCAAGATTTAGTTTATGAATGAAGACTGCTTACACTGAGCTCCATGACAAACCATTCCTACCTTTATTTCTTGTAGGCTCCTTACGTGGATGTAATTTGTGTAAATAGCTACTTCTCCTGGTATCACGACCCAGGCCATCTGGAAGTTATTCCACTGCAACTCACAGCACAGTTTGAGAACTGGTATAAAACCTACCAAAAACCTATTATCCAGAGTGAATACGGAGCTGACTCAGTTCCTGGACTTCACAGCGTAAGTGTTGTAGGTGCCTTAGTTGGAAGAATCACTGCTCTTCCTAAAGGGTCTCAGCAAAATCTAATTAGAAAGAATTGGTACCAACGAGCCTGACTACTTAAGATGCATTAGATCAAAGTCCAAAAGACTCAAGATTGTAATCGTGCTTCACTGAAAGCAATGAGCTTTGCCACTGACTAACAAAGAGGTAAGATTCTACCTAACTTTTTAGTTGTTGGTAAGAAAAAAAATAATCAGTGAGCATTTTGCATGGTGCTATTAAGTTCTCATTCACAGGAGATAAGAATACCAGTTTTGACTTCTAGAGCCAAAGCCATTCTCTCCTGCATTTTCCACTAGGCAAGCAGTTTTCAACAGTGCTGACTGCTGGTATTAGCTCCACTCCCTATGTGGAACAAGTAACACTTCTCTTTGGGTCCTAAGCTACAGTGTGTTTCCCTTTACAATTAACCATTCTGACAACTGTGCTATCGGTAATTGTCAATTTAAACTTACTCCATGTAAACCTCTAAAAGAGGCATTCAGAAATCCGTACTTTGGCATTTGTAGAAAATTCCTAACTGGAAGATAGAACACTGGAGAGTGGACATTCATTCATTTCATGACACCAGCCCACACAGAAGGAGATGCCACTCCCATCCTGATCATAAAGCACCATTAAAAGCAAATCCACAGATTTTCCCCAGATGTCCCTTACATTAGTATCTGATGCATTTCCCTTTGCAATTTCAGTAATTGCTGATCTTCACTAAATAGCCATTGTAAATGCAGTGGCAATGAAAAGACTGAGCACCTGTAAAGCTTGTCCTCAGGAAGCAGGTCTCCAGTAAAGAGAAGTGAACAACATGGAGCCTTTCCTGAGATTAACTGTCACCTTCATTCAAGGCCATCTCTTTTTCCTGGCTGTAGGATCCACCTCTTATGTTCAGCGAGGAGTATCAGAAAGCTATGCTGAGAGAGTACCACTCTGTTTTTGACAAAAAGAGGAAAGAGTACGTGATTGGGGAGCTCATCTGGAACTTCGCCGATTTCATGACTAATCAAGGTAAGCTTATATTTATATCCTAGGCAATTCTCCATCCTTCCTGCAAGTTGAAGCTGGTTTACGACACACAGAAAGAATACTGTGCTGTAGGGTAGGAAAAAGGGATCCTCTCCTTATGAGGACAGAATATAGCTGGTTTCTGTGACAGTAGCCCAGCATAACTAGAACCAGGAGGGAAGGTTCTGCATCCTCTCTCTCCAGCTCTCTCACAGTTTTTCACCTGCAAAATACTAGCCAGAACACAGGACAGTGCCCTAGGGCAGAATGCAAGGGAAGCTTGTGAGCAGACAGATTACGTCTCTTTCTTGGCATTCCTCAGTTCAGAGTCTCAGTTAGCTTTTAGGGAAGCACCTAGCTTCATATTTCATCTATAACTGCCCTTAATAATGGGGCACCTCAAATAATGTATTATTAACTTGGTATTGAGGTTTAGCAATGGAGGGCCAGATGTCACAATGGTAGACAATGGTCTACCTTGATGCTGAATCCACTATTAATTAAAGGTAAGTGCATTTGCCAGGTATGGGGCACTACAGTGCAGACAATCACACAGCAATTAAACTATTGCAACTCAGAAGGAGACCTATTAAGGAACCAGTTATGCATATGCCACCTGCAGCAAGTTAGGGTAGTGAACAGTCAGTGTTCATTTCAGAGAAACACCTTTAAGAATCATTTTTTGAGCACCAACATAGGTATTAAAAAGTTAAGTCATCACAGAAGCAGTCAGAAAAAGTAATACAAGTTTCAAATAGGATGATGGAAAGATGTAGACAAATTTAAGTACACATGCAGTTCTAGTCTGTGTGTTGAAATCATTTTTTCTAGTTTCCTATGAAGGCTAAAATAGGCAAAAAGGATATGGACATCACTAAAGGATAGTACAGCAAAACAATTAGTAGTTGACGTCTTCACCATCAGGTTACGAGGTGGCACTAAAGGCAGAAGGAGCATCTGCTGTAAATATAATACTGATGAAGTTAATGGGCATACCTGAATTAACTGTCACCGACTTCCAGTTGTAAACACAATGAATTGCAGCTCTATTGCTCACTTTTATCAGTCGATCTTGCCAAGATCATGCAAATTATATTGCCAAGTTCCCCGTTGTACCTTGAACACAACGGTTCCCCGTTGTATAGGAAAAACAGTGCATTAGGTCTCTTCCACCTAACCTGATTTAGTACATACGTTGAAACAATTTGCAATGGGGGAATATAAGAGCATTTTGTATATACTTTGTTTTGTAACTTCTCTACAGGGACCACACGTGTTTTGGGGAACAAGAAAGGAATATTTACCCGCCAGCGTCAACCCAAGTCAGCTGCGTTTGTTCTGAGAGAGAGATACTGGAAGATTGCAAATGAATCAAGCTGTCTTCCTCCTATAATGAAATCACATATCCTCTTTCTATGATGAAATGAAAAGGCCTAACAGCTGAGTACTATGCAGAACTTTTTCATTAAATTTCTGTTTAAATAACATTTACGCCTGACATAAGTCTTGCAAGTCTAATGCAATTTCTACTGCACCTGAAGTAGTTACTATGACACAAAGCAGATCAGAAACATCAGTTTTTCTATGCTTAGCCATATCTGTAGGCTTCCTGTTTCCAGGTAGCAAAACGAATATTCAGTTTCAAGGAGCTAAGTTAGAGAGATCCTAACTGAGGTATCTGTTTATAGCAAAAAAAATAAAAATTAAAAAGAAAAAAAAACACACAACAGAAAACAATGCTGACGACTTCAAAAATCCAAGCTACTCTAAATGAGTATCACATCCTTCCAATGCGAGTGAGGTTTTCCAGTTATCCTCCCCTACCTGTTACTACTCAGATCACAGCGTATTGGCCACAGGATTACAGACAATTTATATAACTTCTTGTATTTAAAGCTGGACAGAACGCTTGTGGCTGGCTGAGAGATTCTGAGAGCTAACAGCATCCAGGAAGGGTGTGAACCACTCCTGTCAGGCTACCCAACGTACTCCGATACAGTATGGAATTCATACTATAGCAGCAAGGTGGAGTATGTTGGATAGGTCGGTACTACATCAACTGACCTTTGTTTAGAACTATTAAATCACAGTATCAGAATTGCTGCTATTAGATGCAGTTTTACCTTCCAGCATGGAAGAGCTTCCTTCATATTCAGTTCTCACTACGCACTACAGTAACAGCATTCTAGGGGGCAAATTTCATCTACGCCTTCTTGATGCTGGCCTGAATCATTCAGGGGTAGGATCAGGTGTAAATTGATGTGCACATGCTACTTTACACAGTAACGTCGTGCAGTAACTTCCATTTCAGGCTGCACCCCAGTGATAGAGAACTCCAAAGGCCAGGCTTTAGACTGTAACAGATTGTACCAGTACTCACAGAAGAGCCCAGGATACTTGGTTTGCAAACTTACTGCAAGCTCTTGGGATTGTCCCAACAGCAGCATTACCCACAGCAGAACCACAGAAACAGAGGCTGCCTTCTGAGTTTTGGAAGTTGAGGCAGTTACATAGTCTCATTATTCCAATTCACTGCTAACTGTGTGAACCTGCTGTTATGCTTACTTCTTCTGCAATTGGCTCTTCCGTTAGTACCTCAAGAAAGTAACTAAAATATCTGCCAATATAAACAAAATATTTGCTTGTGTTGTGCGGTGGCAGCCAAATTTGTTCCTTTAAATGTGATTAGGGACCAACAACACTTTGCATTGCCACATGCAGAATAACAACATACATGTTTACTGCAGACTTCGAAACAATATTTCTTGAACATCTAAAGGAAAAGAAAGAACATACTATCAACATTCCTGATGGTTACTCTCGTGCTAGGTTTACAGATTTTCTAATTAACTAAAAACCCGGAATATAAGAGTCTATCCACATTAAAAAGACACTTGCTCAAATGTAACCTGATACAAGAGTGAACAGTATTTAAGCCCACTTCCAGTGTTCAAAATCCATTTCAACTTCTCGCTCTCTAGACATTTTTTTAAAACCATTTTCTTCCCCCTTTCAACAGACAGCATGACATACCAACAGCTGCCACGTGAAAATAAAGATTTAACATTGTTAATGCATTACAAACGAGCTCAGATCATTATGACATACACAGAGCTTGCAGTTGCAGAAGAGAAAGAGATAATGTTCATTCAGTCCAGCAAAACATATGCAAAGTTTAATATGCACATGTATGGTAAGCACACACTTCAGAGTATCAGTTCCTGCTTGTTCTTAACAACTCAGTGCAATTGCAAACCCAGCCCGCCTATCCAACCCTTCCCCAGAAGTTCCCTTCCTCCCTCCCTCCACCCCCTGCCCTCCCCGCACCTCAAACCCAGGACAATATACAGCAGTTTCCAGATACTTTGTGGTCTTGTCAGAGAGAATTTAAAGCAGTCCTACAGGACCAAGGAAAGAAGGAACTGATAAAAATAACATACTTAACGTTTTTTGCATGTTGCTTAAGGAACTGTAAACAGTAAAGCCTCAAGTCAATGCTGCCCAACCTTTACACCCCCACGTGCACACAACATTCAGCGAGACACAAGGAAGCTGCAGAAGTTCTATAAGCTGGGATCTCTGGGGACCCAAGGGCTTTAATCCTTCTACGGCTAGCATACAATTTCTTTCAAAGAGATCACAACTTCGTACATTTCAAGAAACAGAATTACAGTACTGACTTTAAAGACAGTTTCTAAGGCTCAGACTGAGTCCAAAAAGGCCTCTGAGTTCATTCAAGCTCTTGTTTGGACTGCATGAATGCAGCATAAGAATGATTGCAGCAAGACGTCCACAGGTAATTTCTACATTTATTTTTTATACCAAAAAGTTATGTGCAACAAATAGAATTCGTACATATTTACATTGTTTTACCTGTTAGCAAAATCGTATCCTAAACCTCCGATAGAGAATCTCTCAACTATATTGATAAAAGGAACATCTGCCCAGTGACTCCATTTAAATGGGTGTTTAATTTGGAGTTTAAAGCACTAGTGATAATAGTTGATGGAACATACAGTACAGAACAAACACCTAATATTTAGGCCATGCTTAATACAGTTGTATGGTAACAGAATACTTCATCTTTTCTGGACCAGTTTTCTCTAGATCATCTTGAAACAACGTTGGCAGAACCAAAGTTACTAGAACTCTCCTTAACTTTAGCCAATGTTAATTAGGAGACCCAAGTGCTGCCCAAAGCACCTCGTCAATATTTTTGATCAAGAGACTGTACAGAAGACAACGAGTGTGTATTACAGTATGCAGAAATCTCCTGATGAGAGATCTGCTGTCACTTTGGAAATCAAAGGTGGTAGGGAATGTTTCCTTGGCTGTCCTTAGCATTGCAAACACTTTACAGTAAGAAGCTTCCAAGAACATTCACTTTCTAAACGAGACTTGAATGCTTCATTGGCTTTAAGAGTAACGAGTACCTTACAGTAAGAGGATTTCAGGAATGTTTACTTCCTAAACAGGTTTTGGGATGAGATTCTTCTGCCTTTCAATTTGCCCCTCCCTGCAGGACGGAGAGCCAGGCAGGGAGTGGTGCTGGGGAACAGCCCAAAATCACAAGCACTGTATCTTAAGACTTTTTTTCCCCCCTCCATTCTCACAAGTGTTGAAACCACAACCAGAATCTGTGTAACAATACTGCCGCCTCCTCGTCCCTCTGCCAGGCCAAGTGTTATTTACTAGCATTTCCCCATTCTACTGCATCCACAGGACTTCCCAGAATTTCCCTTCAGTTTTGTAAATGGCCAATTCGTATCAATCACACGTAGGCAATGACAGTTGTTTTGGCTGAGGGGAGGCAGGGGGCAGTTGCATGAAGCACTTGTCTGATTTCTATCCCGTTACGAATTGCAACCCGAGCCATTTTACTGGAAGAAATATGCTGTTTCTATCATTTGGTAGCAATGAGGAAAGAGTCAAAGATCTGGAAGCAAAAAGGTCCAAATTTCTACTGCTAATATTAACTTTGCCCTTTATTCAGGCCAACTGCGTTTCCAAAGCACAAGAGAGAAAGTAGAAGAGTTAGGGCCATTTCTAGCAAATCACTTCCAGTAAAAAGTAACTGCAAGAAAAGCACACAAGACAAAGGAGTTCACAATTAAGGGTCAGATTTGCAAGGTTGTGCACAGAGTACAGCTGCAAATTCTTCCAGAGACCAAAGCGATTTTCCATGTGATCCCTACGTGCACACAAACGAGGACCGCAGACATGACTGCTGAAAATCTGGCCCTGAACAATTTTACTAAACAAACTGAATTAACAGACTATGCCCACACAGACAAGCACAAGACACAGTGAAGTTAGTCAACACCTATACTTTCAGTTGATGTTTTTTTCCTTTTTTTTTTTTTTTCAGTGCGCATTACAACCAGAAATCAGACCAAGTAATCATTGATTAAACTTGTCTCCGTTGCTGCTTGTTCTGATATTAGCGCTGCGACTAACCATTTCAGGCAGCACGTTTACCTCTTCCTCAGATGAAAAGATGCTTTAGTGTAGATCACAGGAATGCATCAAAATAAATCTATACAACATATTAAACAGTGATATTGTCTCAAGGCTTATAAGAGAACAGAGTGAAGCCCTGAGGGACCAGCTTAACACCATTCGCTCCCCTCACGTCAAAGTTCAAGGCATTTGAGAGACAGAACTAAACATCAAGACAAGCTTTAACTATACTCTGGTCAATACAAAATGCATTTAATGAATTGTCGTCTAAAACTCTTAGACAAGAGGGACGTGTAATTTAGTGTTACATGCAACAGATGTTACTCATACCACAGAACTCTATACATAAAAGCAGTTTCCACCTACATCCTTGATACAAACCAGAAAATTACTTCAGTAGTAATTTAAATACTATTTTCTGAATGCAACCTAAAAATTCTATTTTCTCTACTGAACGCTGCATGTTTCACAGTCAAGTTCATCCTCAGCAACTTAGTGTTTTTAATCCACTTAGCCGTACAACAGAAGTGTCTTTTTGACATTCATGTGCAAGAAAAAATCCTAAGATTAGTTAAACTAATTCTTTAAATAAGTGGGTATGCAGTTGGAACTCTTCGTATTTAGAAGCTGACAAGGGCAAAAAGCAGCACAGCACCAATTACAGAAAGTAGCTGAATATTTTGGTGTCAGAGTCCGAAACACAAGCATTTTACTTTCCCAGTCACGTCAACCTCCTATCGCATTGAGTTAAACCATATTGCTACCACTTCTCAGTCTAAAAACTAACATAGGTTTCTTAATACTTTTCTATGGCCAGCAAGTTTTCTGGGACTGTTGTTTGTTCATTTTTAAAGCAAGGACACTTCTGTCTGCCAAGTTCAACACAAAGTATTTGGTTTAAGATTTTAAGACAGAAGGCACTTTTAACATTCAGCCTTAGAATACTGCGTGCAGAAACATTACAATTTTGTTCCTTTGCATAAATCTGCAGTTTAATTTTTTTTTTTTAAATTAGTTATTAGAAAGAGCAATGATAGCACTATATCACATTTCATTTTCAGGAGCACATTTACTTAGTTATCCTGCTAAACAGACTGCCCTTCCAAAGGATCTCGTGTGTGTCAGGCCTAAAGTTCATGTCCCAATATAGCACAAACCGAAGATCCTGACGAAGATCAATTCAGTATCTGCTTATTCAGTGCACTACTTGGTTATCCCGCTCAGTCAGTGGTTTCCACTGCAAATTGCAATCCTATACTGCAGCACTCATGTAACATCAAACATTAGTAACACTGCCTGTCTGACTGCAGTTTAAAACGAAACAGCACTGCCTGGAAATTCAGTCCTTCCAAAGGGCGCTCTTTGATACCCCAACCCCCAGTCTGTAAATAGCATTCCGGTGGTAACCTTCTATTGACCACATTAAGCTGTTTTCATTCTGTACAGAAATTAATGAAATTGTGGTTTAAATGAACATACTTCAGGTTTCAGCTTTAATTCCATTCTCAATACTGGAAACAAGAAAAATGGAACAAAACCCAACCATCATTTTCGTGAAAGCGCTAGCAGCGAGTGCAGCAACACGGTGTTCTCTACAGAGGTCACTTCTTCCATCACGTCAGTCGACTGTTAGCTGAACACTCCGAAAGCTCCTAGGCTAACAAAACTGATTGTACAGTGAGTTCTCCAGGGATGAAACCAATATTTCTAATTTTATTTACAGTATAAGTCCTAGTTAGATCTAAGTCCATCAGCTAAAAAAAATAAAATGTAATACACATACTGTAAACATGGCAACATTAAATATTGTAATGCTATTCTAGAATATTTAATGTCATGATCACATCTTGTTATACCTGAATTTATATACAGGATATTTTATAGCAAGTGTTACCCACTTTACAAGTGGAGGGGGGTGGAGAGTCTAGGTTTTGCTGTGGCTAGAACTCCTTCAAAGTAAAGTTAAAGCTTGTCTTTGATTGTATTAGAGCTTTCTTTCATAACCACATTTGAATTGAAGATTACCACAAAAAATTATTTAGGGCCCCTTCCAATTTATAATTAAAAATTCAGTTATGATTCTCAAGGAAAGTGTCTGATATGGAGAATAAAAAATTACTGCAAAATAAACTTAATGGAAGTTGGGTCTTCAGACTGTCAGTCAAAAGTTCAAACAGGCGTTATTCCTGTTTGGGTTGGAGTTGCCGTTTCCAGGCCTCGTTCAAATAAACTAGTCGTTTGTAGTTGATGATAAAGAGAATGAAGTTCAGCAAATATGTGATGACGCAGACAATGCAAAATTCCTTCAGCACGAAGTACAGAATGTACGCCAAGTACAATGACCCTACTACAGACACTATGGAGGATGTCATGAGGATTAGAGCTGCTACTGCACTTGCTGTCATACCTGCAACAAGAGAGAAAGAGTTACTGCTGCTGCTCTCATCCCCCCTTTCCACAAAAAGCACAAAACCTACACACTCCAACTCAAACTCAAGGCTACTCAGCAAGTTTGTAGGACATAAAAGTCTGTTCAGAATACCATGAGTTCAAGATGGCTGATAAATCACTACACGGAGGGGAGCTCCTAGGTTCTGCACAACAGTCCTCTGATAAGAAGTATGTGTAGTATTTACCTTCTTCCTTATTCCTGAATTTTGGGAAAGTTACAGGTTGGTCAAGTTACGTCTATTGATACAAATAGCTTTAGAGCAGACCACAGAGTCAGAACATACATACACACACTGCTACACTTCGTGCACTTTTTGCCTGCTATCCCCATATCCCCTGCAGAACTTGCACGTTCCAGTTTCATCTTTTCTATCCTGCAATCCAATGCTAAATACATTTAAGTGATAATAGCAGCGCAGCAACTGTCTTGATACTTGTATTATTAATAGCATAGCAGGAAAATTAAGATTGCTCTTGTTAGCATGTGGGCTTTTAAGCCCTTTACACAGATGTACCATTAGACTGGTTCTAATAAAAAAAACCACACATTTTATCTGGTATCATGAGGATTCTGCAATGCATAACACATTCCCCTTATCACCATACACCTGTTATATATTTTAGGCTCTAAGTTGCATTAATACTTACCAAGTAACATTTGTAGTATATAAAACACGAGTCCAAAAACACTGTTTGACTGATTTATTGCACTGTCCTTTCCGAAGATGGAACCCAGCAGACCGAATCCTCGACCCCATCTGTAAGACAATGAAACTAAGTTAACTTGTAGTGGGGCACTTGTTGCTTTACCTCAGTATTTATAATTCATTCCTGTTGGGGAAAAAACCACAGAGCTACACATGCTCTGACAGGACCAGGGGGTCCCATCTGAAGTTCAGGGGTATCTGACAAGGAGGCAGCTTGCAACAGGGTGTGTGCTGGGTACACCTTTATCCCACAAACTGCTGATCAAAGTTATGTGTACACTGACAGCTTCAAGTTCACACAATTACAGCTTCACCAAACACCACGTCTGCTTTCTCAAGTTGTAATTCAAAGCTCTTCTGTCAAATAACTGCGTCTTTCCTCCAGCAATAGTTTTAGCAGCTCTCTCTACTACAAGAGGAGTTGGACACATGCTCACTAGATATACAGCTACAGGAAAATGGTAAACCTCGTAAGTGGTTGTTACTGCCTGCCTGCCAGCATTTACCTCGCTGGCACTACAGCAAGCAGGTTGGAACATATGTTTGCACCTCAGCGGCTCCCGATCCATCTAACGCCTTAGGAGGAACCAAATCTGGCAGGCAGACGAGCTGGGGATGGTACCAGAACAGGAGCCACAGGCCACATGTGCCAGGGCCCTGTATTTGAACAAGCACCTTAACAGCAAAGTAATTTTCAACACTAGTGATAAGGCAGGGAGCTGTACGAGCCCTACTGAGCTGCTGCTACAGTAGGGTGGATAAAAGGTGAGATTAGTGAATGCACTTGTGCTAGAAAGCAGTAATTTGATGTCCAGAAGCAGATCACTCCAATGCATCACTCCAGTTGCTACCCTAGAGGTGATGATCCTGCTAGACCCAAGGTACACCACAGGTTTGCTCTCTGTGCTACAGGAACGTGCCGACACGCTGCACCAGAAATGTGACAGCGGTGGAAGGCCACCACCACACTATGGCTTCTTCTCACAAGAAAGGTGTCACCGTAACGCAGCTTTACACCACCTCCAAAATACTTCACCTCAGAGCCATTTCTGCAACATTTATAAAACATATTCAAATTTATCACTTTAATTCAAGCTTAGTAACTGCCTGCAATTAACTATTATACCCAAATCTTGCGCTCTTCACCCCTAAATGTAAGTAGAATTATGTACTAATTCCTAAAAACAGCATTGACTGCATACATTAAAAAAAAAAAAAAAAGGGTCATGCTTTGGGTCTCAAGTCTTGCAAGTGACTGAAGAGAAACCTGTGCATAATTGTAAAGCTCCAATCAGCACAGAAAAGGCTGGCACTTGCTTTACCATGGAGACAGTGCCTCGCATCTGGTTGCACGTCTCTGTAGCACAGGAAGGCCAGCAGTCCCCGTGAGCTTACAGCACGGCTTGGGGTGAAGCAGCACCACGGATGGACACCAAAGATCTGGAAAAGCAGCTGTAGAGGTGCGAGAGCAGTACTTGAGAGCAAAGGGAGCCACGCTTCCACAAGGGAGGGATTTTAAAAACAAAATATTGTACAACAAGACATAAACAAATATTACAAAGAAATACTGCACGTCCAGAAGAATCTCAGCTATGAGAAGACTTTCTTCCCACACTGGATTTATAAGTGAGAACTGCTTATTCTTCAGCCTTGATTTGATAAGATACTTGCAGCACATCTAACAACTCTGTCCGGCTGCCCAGCCACCAAAAACAGTATTACAGGCAGACAAATACATTAAAAGCATCATTATTCTGCGTTTAGCAGTTGGAATTTTCTCTATTAACACATCAGTAGACACTTCAGCTTCCTACCCACGAGTGCAATTCATTGTTCAAGTCCCCAAGTGAGGGTAAAATCTACTTGAAGCCTTCCAGGCCTCCTTCCTGAGACAGGTGGCAGAACTTAACACGTGCCTGAAGCCTGAAGTCCCCTTGCTCAAAGCACCTGCAGGATGCCGACGTGCCACCCTCTCATCCTCCTGAGATCCCACCCTGCTCCAGAGCATCACAAACTTCAGAGTCTGACCCTACAGTTATTCAGAATTCGATGAATTGCTGTTAATGGAAAGCTAACGAGTTCCAGCCCTCCACGACAGGCAATGTCCTCAAGTCACCATCTACAGCTGCAAGGTCAGAGCCCGGTGAAAGCTTTTTCCACGTGCACTAGTTCGTTAAGCATCTTGTTGGCCTTGTAGCCGCTTTAAGGACATCAAGTGTTGGATTTCAGTCCACGGAGCACAGCTCCAGCCTCGCATCTTACTCCACATGCTTTGAAGTGGTTGAGAAGCCTGGAGTGGAAGATTCAAAGCACTTTCTCAGACTTACAAGGTTTGAAGTGTGGGGAAGTTTTCTACATCAAACAAATGCAAAAAAAAGAAAGAGACTAATTTCTCTACGGAAGAGGCTAATTCATCCCCTAATTCTGTCACAAAGGTCCTAGAACTTGCTAAAACACACGATGAATCAAGTCATTTTGCAAGCAGTTGGAACAGAGGAGAGGGAAGGGGACTTGGACAAAAATCTTCCTTCTCATATCTAAATCACATAAATCACACATGATTTTTTTTTGACTTTGAATATCTAAAAACAAACAGCAAACACAGCAAGAAGACAGACTGCACTTAACAGGGGAAAAAAAGAAATTAAACATCAGTAAAACCAATGAAGGACAAGGGTTATAAATTGCTCAGAAGTTCTCTAAGGAACTTGTCCTTATGAAAAAGGATTTAATTTACAAGAACTGACTATTAGTCAGCTCAGAATTTGTTTTTTTTTGATGTAAAAGGCTGGGTAAAATGTTAATGTTAATGAAGAACTGTTTGCACAGTAAGCTAAAAACACAAGCTCCACACCACCAACTTGTTCCTGGCACTGCCTCGTGGCTCCCCATCCTGAACCAGCCGAGTGTTCTGCTGTGGAAATAAAGCTGCAGTCAGCTGGAGTGATTCAGAGCAGTATCACAAAGACATGTGGCAGGCCTACTTCTGCCACACCCAAGTCTCACTCTTATTTGAACGTAAAACAAACCGTACACCGGCCCGAACTAACTTCAAGGAAGTTTTAAAAGAAAGCTTTAAGACACCTTACTGCGTATTTTAACTAACTCAAATCCCTGCTCTGTTTAAGATGGCAGCCTGCTTCTTTTCTCATTTGCAGTTAACAGCTTTGAAAATGATTTGAAAAGTTATGCCCTCAAGAAGATCTTCACGTTCTCAGAATGCAGATTCAAGAAACCCAAGACAAAGTCTTTAGAGGCGTGTAGTTTCCCAGCATCTAAAACTGAACGCTACAGTGGCTTTTTATTCACAATGTACATTCCTTTTATCAAAAGTAAGACTTGAAGGTCATTACCCACCCTCTAAACAATGGTGTGTGATAGTTAACAGCGCTCAGAAGCGTCGATTGTTTTTTTTAACATCTCCAGTAACTCTGTGCACTTGACACTTGTAACAGAGCAGACAAGAACCGAGGTCATTTTGATCCCCAAGCAACATATCTCCATTGCACCGGGTGCTGTTAAATCATTACCTCTTTCGCACCACTACGAACATCCTCCGTGTTCCAGAACAGCACTTACTTACAGGAGCACGCTCTAACACCGAACGTGTCACTGTGCTTTAGCAGTGACAACGCTGCTGGAGAAGGGCAGCCCGGAGAACTCCACGCTGTACTCTGTACTCTCGGACACCTGAAAGGCCAAGCTCCACGTTTAACAGGTTAGAAGCTGTCAGAGTTATCAGTATTAGCTCAAGACGAGGCACAGTTCCAAGCCTACTGAACACAGTGAGTCAAACAAACACAAAGTGTATATTTAGCCAGGAGTCACATTAGCTCACCCACTTTCTGGAGGAAACACCGCGCTGTTTCTTCCAGCCAAGCACCCCTGCTCTCACAGCTACCAGTAGATGATGCTTTTTAGAGCTTTTACACAGAGATAATTCCCCAAGATGCTCTCCTTGACCTCAGTTATCCCTAAGAAACTTCTGAACTGGGGTTTCACCTGCACCAACACGCTTTGTAGCCTGCCTCAAAGCCTTCCTCAGTGCACCTGGACACGTTCTGAACACATCTTTTGAGCTCTGTAACATCCTCCTGCACCGAGCTCCTGAATCACCCCACCTCACCTTCACCTGGCAGTCCTTAGTTCTCACCTCAGGAGAGGAACCAGCTGCTGTATGTTCATTTTAACACACAAAAAAACACAGACCGGGTCAGGTCAGGCCCAGGCAGCTCCAGCACCATGGCTCTGCCATCAGAGCAGCAGATGCCCAGGACGAAGCACCATGTACTTCCCCAGTTCATGTTCTGTCTCCTAAATGTCTTGTCAAAAGGGCCATCAAATCCTTCAGGAGGCCGGATTATCAAATGGCACAAGAGATTCAACATCTGAGGACACTGCACTTGTGCAGCAGCAGGCTTTCCCAACACATCTCTCACAATTTTTAGCTTAGCTGTAATGAAAAGGGCAAACAAAAATCAACAAAGCGGTGATATTTTCAGGGAACTCTAAGTAAAGAACACAAATTCTGCTTCTTGGCTACCAGCGCTTTACTTAAAACCCATCATTTCAGGATTGGTTTTCATCCCATACAAATTATTTAGCTATCAGCAGCAAGCACCATTTAGCCATTTGTAATCCTGAGGAAAAAAAATATATATATATAAATATATTTTTTAAATACTATATTTGAGAAGTGATATGCAAATTTCCTTAAATGTCATCTGACTTCTGTGAGACATTACAGCACAGAATGAGAGTTCCCAGGAGGGCAGCACGGCTGGCCTATGCTCACACATCGCCTTCAGTGAAAAGCTGATATAAAGGTCAAAGGATCCGGAGCATTTTAATACTGAGCAATGTTAAGAAACTCTGGTTGCAGCTTCTTTACAGCTTCACTGGAGGATTTTGGATTAAGCCCAGTTCATGGTTACAAGGTCACTCAGGCCGCCCTAACAGTTTTAATAAATTAAGTAAAAGCCTTCAATTAGAAGCCACAAGAAAGCAGATTAAAAATCCCCATTTGTAAGCTCTCCAGGAGCGCTTACAAGTTTTGATAACTTGGTTTCATGTTTAAATCTGCCAGCAGTATTTACCACAATCTGCTAGGATTTTGTTCTGTGTTTCCTCCAGCTCTACACCAGAAAACTGGTCCAAAAAATGTCAGCAGCTAGATCAGCAAAGCCTCGAGCAGACAGTGGTTGATTATTTCATAGCAGTCTTTACCGAAGCACCCACAAGCCAACAGCAACACGTTCCTTCTACATCATCTTTTATTAACCTATCACAAATGAAGCCCAAAGCTGAACCACGGGCACATTTTTCCATTTTCATGGCATCAGGCAAAATCGTTCTCGGCCCTATTACAAAATCCAGACAAGCCAGAAATAATATATTCATGAAATGCAATGATACACATTACAGATCACTTTAAGGTTGATAAAAGGACTCAAATAGCAAGGGTACTGGGTTTGTTTTATAATACGTAGTGGCAGAGGCACATCTTTTATAACAGCCTCAAGTATTAAGTCATCAATATTCTACTGAAAGGATGAGACAAAAGGGACTCAAACTGCCAGCTTCTGTGCTTTGGGAGCACCTGGGTTCAGAGCTAACAAAGATGGGTGTCTGTAAGCATTCCCACAAACACAGAATAACCCCGGATCACCCCGCAGCTCACATCTTCCAGCCTCCCCCAGGACCTGCCAGTCCTGCCCAAGTCCTGCTCGCACTGGAGCTGGCACAGCAAACGGGGCAGATAACCTTGGCTCACGCTGCAGCCTTTTTCTCTCCGCAAAAGTATTACTTGGAGTCCCTTCCCGCTCCTCTTTGGTGCTGAATCTGCTTCTACAGAGCTTTAGGAACTTGTACCCTTTGTTAAACTTTGCTGTAAGAAAAACAAACAAACAAACAAAGCACCTTATTCTCACCCCGAACCCAAAACGCAGCACCAGAGCAGCTACTGGGAAGAAAAATAACTCCACCGCAGCTGACAGCGGGACCTGAGATGGGTTCTGCCCACATGGATTTCTGCTGCCCAGTCAAGAAACCAGAGATCTTCAAACCTTCCCTCAGGCAGCACAAACGATGAATCCTTGCTACAGAGTAACTGGCAAAGCATCCTTACGGCTGCTATCTAACGATCTGCAGACCTCAGAAACGAGCAACAACCAGTTTAAAATCACAGGACAGATTTTGGCATAGTCTCGGGAGGCCACATTTTCATGTAGAACTGTTTTGGCAGTTTGAGAACAACAACTATGATTCCTGTTGAATGACCACCAGCTGTTCACATACTGCCCTTCGGCAGTTTCATCAAGTTTTTATCTCTTTCTCTACAGGACCACAGATGCCTAACAAAACCAGGGATGTGGCTCAGGTTAAAGACATTACCGACAAGCAAGGGCCAACAAAGCCAGTAATATTTCAAAAAGAAAAGCACATGGACCCCATTTGCCTACACTGGTTTGCAAGAAGCGACCAGCCAAGCACAATTTTTCACCTTACAGTCACCTACAACTGCAACTACCAACCCCAAACACATCAAGACACTTCCTGTGGGTACGATAGGAAAGTGCTGGGCCATCAGGAGCTTACTGTAAAGTGAAAGGTAACTGCTATTTAATGTCCTTAACCTGGAACCAAGCAAACCTGACAGACAGCAGGTTTACAGGAAGGTCCCCAACAGAACTGAAGGGGAACCTGTGAGGTCAGAGCTTTGTTCCATGTCTCACTCCCTTGGATAACAGGGTTGTTCTTCTCAACTTGGCATTCTCGCTCTGAAGATGTACCAGCAGAACAGATTCGGCAAGGTGTGCTTCACCAAAAACCACCACTGGTCAAAGTTTTTAACTTTAATCCATTGCAGCACAACTGAACACCCGCTGGTGGACAAATAAGCCCTACAGCAGTGGAGTTATGCTCACTCATCACAGCACTGAAGTACTGCAGCACAAGACTGAGCAACTCAACTACATCACTCACCCAGAAGACAGAAAGCTGAAGAAGTCCAATACCCCCATCTGAACAGGGGTTTCAGAGTGGCTCAGCCACAAGCCGACAGGCAATCCAAGACGTTGCACGTGAGCATGAAGTTCAGAGGAGGGAATCCCTAAAATGTCATCTATCCAGCCAAACACTGATTCTTAAAATCCTGGTTTGATTCTAGAACCTATTCAGTGAGTTGGCTAAAGATGTTGGTCACTATTTCCAAAGCTCTTCACTTTCACAGCTGCCTGAAAGCTACAAACATGGCTGAAGATGGATTGTGACGAGTCACTGGTCATTCATTTCGGCTGTATTAAAGTTGTCACAGCATTAACACAATCTGGGGTACAAAACTCTTTCAGCAAGAGCCATCCACTAACCTGATCTGTCCTGCAGGCACCTTAAATTAATCCAGAGAGAAAGCAAAAACATACCAAAAGACCCCAAAACTCTCCCATGGCATATAAAACAAAGCAAAGAGCTCAGGGGCTCTGTGTTACTACTAAAATGTCCCATTTCATTTCAAGCCACACCACCAGCCATAGGACTTGAAACTTGTTAGTTTAATTTCCGCTATGAAACTATTATAATAGCAAAACCAAAAAGATTTTTAGGACCTACTATTAGCCAGTCTCATTATAAATAAAGCCATTCCTGCCACTTAATTATTCTCAGATACAAGAGAGCAATCCACTTAAAGCATCTCCAGCAATTGCCAAATTAAAACATTTGCTATTTCCCTACATCTTATCTCTCCCTGGATAATGACAGTGGTCATTATGCAGTCCTTAACAGTTTTTCTTTCTAAACCATTGTCATGAACTTTCCCCATGATAAAAGCTTGAAATATGCTGACCATTAACATGTTGAGCAGTCAGAGATACTAGGAAGGTAGCTCTCCAGCACAATCTTCTGCATGAGTCAGTCTCTGATACAAGATTTTCCATGCTCCTCCCTCTGCATGCTGCTAATCTTCGCATTTCTTCTCTCATTCTTGTGCCAATACCAGATTTGGCTTAAAAACAAGACTTGGGAATAACAGCAGCTTATTAGTGGAAAAAAATCCTCCCCAAAGACCAGAACTTCGTTACAAAATAATTCAGCTAAAGATGACTCCACGAGCTTACTCCAATTATTCTACAAATTCACTATTAACCCCAACACTGTGACTCTACTTCTAAATTCAGTCCTCTGCTGGAATCATCACTTGAAACGTGCAGGTTGTTACGCTCCAAGTTCCATTACTTCCATCAGCAAATCTACCTTAAATAAAGTCACACAACCTAAAGAACACTCCAGAAGCTGGCGAGAGACACAAAGAGCAAGTCTGCCGCCCATTTAACTCTGTGAAAACTGATCATAATCACAAATTATTGGCTTGGTTGTGTAACTGGCAGCGTAATAATTTAATGAAAAAAGAAGGAGCTGAAAGTTAAATCTGCATTGCACGTGTGCACCACATTTGAAAGTCTTCTGTCCTTGTGAAATCTGAATTATGGTTTGAAGCTCCTCCCAGAAACCAAGCTTCAGAGAAACTTTGGTGACACATGGTAGCAACGAGAGGCATTAAATGGGAGAGGGACATAAGAAGGATTGATGGATGGGATGCTGTGGCAACACAGAAAATACAATTTCTATCCTCGTTTTCCTTCAAAATTCAACAGCTTGCCCTCTTGTCTTGGTTTTAGAGGAATATTCCTTTTTTGTCTGCATCCTGCAACGCTGGAAGCACATTCGTCTCCAAATAAGGTTTGACTGAGCAGAACTTGCATGCTCCTTTTTCCGCAAACTCTTTTTACCACCTGCTTCAATTATCATGAGCTATCCTGACATTTGCAATACTTCAGTCGTTAAGCATGATTCTCCTAGCAACTGCTGGGGAGATTTCAGCGGATTTTGTCCCTAAACGTTCATGTTGTTATACAGAACTCCTGCAGTAGAGTATTTACAGGTCTTACCACAGCTTACACAACATTTCTGCTGCAGCATTCCCAATGAATACTATAATTACACGGCATTATTCTATAATTAGAGATATCTACAGATATAATTAGAACTATTTTGCTTTTCAAAGCATTCGGTAAATACATATTAAAACTGTTTACTTGAAATTCCCAGTCTCAAGAGCAGCCTTTACAATAACAACAAGCTACTGAAGGGCCAATTGTATACACGAATAGACCACTGCCAAGGCTACTCAGGTGCTTGAGTCCTTGTTATTCTCTTTCACCTCTAGAGCCGTGAGAAAAGTATCTCACAGGGTTTACTCTCCATAGCCCACGCATAATTTTAACTTATAAATTTAAGCTATCCAGGCAGGCATATTGAAGCCTTCTTGCTGTTTCGATATAAACATCGAATTTCAGGACACTTCGCCAGTAGTGCCATGACCAAGCTTGTTATCTTCACAAACTAAAGACTGTCTGATGACAGACTGACAGCAGAGTTAGAGCCCTCATGCAATCCCAAGTCTCTTCTCAGACATCCCCAGATACACATCTCCTTGTAACTTAAGACGATGATGCCTATGTCACCCCAGAAGTGATTTCAGCAGTAAGATTTCCTTGTATGCTGTGTCTAAAGAGATTAACCAGCTCCCACCTTGCCAGATTACGGGCGTGTTCTCACCCACAACTTTGTTACGATAATACAGCATGTGCCCTTACACGAATTGTGACGGCTTTTGTGCAGATTACACCAAGAGAAGGGGAAAAAAATGACATAAAACACTCCACTGAAGGTACAGATACAAAAACATAAGCTTTTAATACATAATTTTGCTGAACAACCTAAACACTCCCACTCTTAGCTCCTTACCTATGTATACCTTTGCGTGTCTCTACACATGTATGCACAGACATGTACATGCACACACATACATATATGCATGTCTTTGGACAAATCACCTTATTTTTTTGGCTGAAATACTTGAGAGCATGCTCCCAGGCGGGTTTCCCAGCCAAATGGCACCCGTGGGCACTTCCTGCAGCACCCTCACACCGCTGGCACCAGTAACCGCCCGGCAGGTTACGCCCTTTCCCTGCTGCCACCGAGCAAACCAGTTACCTGACAGGTAACGACCCAAGCCAGCAGCACACTGAAATTCACACCCCAACTCTCCTAACAGAGATGAAATCCACGTACCTTTAAAAAACACCCCCTAAAATAATTCCTGATGGGAAACTGGCAAAATAAATAGAGCTTTGAGCGAGGCTCGTGCTGCTGAGGCACACCTCCCTGCACCGAGCCCCCCGGGGCCGCCCAGAGACCCCCTTTGGGGCGGGCACCGGCACCACAGAGCAGCCCCCGGGCGGGCAGCGGCACCACACGGAGCCCCCCAGCCCCTCAGGCCGCGACCCCCTTCGGCTGCCCCTCAGCAGCCGCCCCCCCCGCCCTTCATCGCCCTCCCCCGGCCCTTTGAGGCCCGCTCCCCTCAGCCCCTCAGCCCCCTGCCCGCCTCCCCTCAGCCCCCCTCACCTGGACGTGATGGCGGCGGAGCAGCGGACCCTCTCGCTGAGGTCGCACAGGGCCTGGTAGCGAAGGTCGCGGCCCTTCTCCCGCTCCAGGTGGCAGGCGTAGAGGGACAGCAAGATGCCGGCGGCGCACACGGCCGAGCGGGCCACCCGCTCCCAGCGCGGCACCGACACTCGCAGCAGGACGGGCGCCGCCATCTTACCCCCGCCCTCCCTCCTCCTCGGCCCGCGCCGCGCGCCCGCCGCCGCCCGGCCGCGCATGCGCGCCCGCACCCCATTGGCTCGCTCCGCCCCCCCTCCCTTCCCCGCTTAGGCCGCGCCCGACGCGTGGCGCTCGGCGACGACGTCACGTCAGGGAGGGGAGGGGAGGGGAGGGAGGGGGGATAGGGGGGAGGGCTGCGTGAGGGGAGGGAAGGAGGGAGGGGCGCGCCCCCTGGTGGAGGGAGGGGGCAGAGCGGGTTTTGGGGAGGAAAAAGGGGGTTTTGGTCGTTTTTGTTGTATGTGGTACTGAAATAGAGTCCTGTGCTTGGCGCTGGGGTTCTGTCGTCGTTCACACGTTATGGATTGAGGGAGTTACTGGGGTTGGAAAAGAGCTACGGGATATTCCAACCACCCCCTGCCAGCACTGCCACCACTGCAGCATGTCCCCAAGGATCACCAACCTGCCCCTAACCGCCCCCAGGGATAAAACACGTCCCCAAGCACCACACCTACACAGCCCCTAAACACCCCCAGGGGCTGTGGTGGCTCCACCACCTCCCTGGGCAACCCGTCCCAGTGCCTGGCTGCTCTTTCTGAGCAGAAATGTCTCCTCATTTCCAACCTGAACCTCCCCTGGCAAAGCTTGAGGCCATTCCCTCTGGTCCTATCACTGGTTACCTGTGAGCAGAGGACGACCTCCAGCCCCCCACCTCTTCCTTTCAGGTAGTTGCAAAGAGCAATGAGGTCTGCTCTGAGCCTCCTCTTCTCCAGACCAAACACCCCCAGCTCCCTCAGCCACTCCTCACAGGACTTGTGTCCCAGAACCTTCCCCAGCCTCGTAGCCCTTCTCTGGACACTCTCCATGGTCTCAATGTCCTTGTAGGTTGCTGATGGCATTCACAGTGTACCCACACATAACCCTGGTAAAAGGCAACCACCAAGGCCACATCTCCTCTCAGTTACCCCACGGGCTTCTGTCAAAAGCTGCCCCAGCACTGGTCCAGTTGGAGTTTGGGAAACTGGCCCACATCTCCAGTCTGCAGATGCACAACCCACCTAGCAGCTGAAAATACATTGGGTTTTGCCCACTGTAGGCACCCACCACAAATGCTGCTCTTGCTTGCCTTGGAGGATGGCCACAGCCCTCTGGTTCTCCTTCCCTTCCACATTCTGCCACCTGTTAGCAGATGGAGGAGTGGGTCTGTACAAAAGGAACCTCCAAAGTTTTCCCAAGGAAGGCAGGATGGTACAGCACAATGGCAGCATTCATCCCATTAATCCTGCCATTCATGCCTTCATTGTTCTGCAAAACAAAGCTAATTCAAAGAGAAATGTGTTGCAAAATGACTTCAGTGTAAAGCAGGAATCTCTCTGCCACCAAAATGGGAAATTGAAAGATATTCATTAAAAATATTTGAGAAAACCAATTTAAAAGAGCTGTTTGAACCCTAACTAGTTTATAAAGTAAATGATCTGCTCTCTCTTGTGTCTTCTGCTATTAATATAAACAAGGACAGAGGGGCAAGGGGAAGAGTGTGGAGGTGTTTGAGACAGAAAGAGCAACATAAAGAACAACAGATGTACTAAAGTTGCAGAAGAAGAAATAACATAATCTCACATACCTATAGTTTAGCCCTTAAAAAAGACAAGGTCTAGTCAAAGCTTTTTCTGCACGAGCACCATCGGATACCGAGGGCTAGGAGCCCCCTGGACATCAGCAAGAGCAGGGCAGAACTGTGAGCTGTTTGCAGGAGTCCCAGGCCAGCTGCTGGAGAGAAAGTGCCAAAGCTGAAGTGAATTACTTGCTCTTTGCCTGGAGTGCAAGTCCCATAACGCTGCACAGGCATTTGACAAAACCCAAACCCCAGAGCTGCTTAGAAAGCAGACGAAATGGAAGGAGGCCAAGAATAAGGGAAAGAGAGAGGAGCTGTTGTGGATCAGCTCCTGCAGTAATGCCTACAGTCTGGGCTTACGTAGACGCTGCTGCTCTGAATCATGGTGTACTGCTTATATTTATCTCCTAATGATTTTCACGTTTATAGCAACTGCTTTTCTGATGGAAGCTGTGCTTTGGATTACTGTTGGTGTATAAGCCAACATTTATGCTGCCTACATCAGGTGCAGTCGTTGTCATCAGGCAACAGTTACATCCCCATACATACAAGATGTTGAAATGACTGCTCTCGGGTAGCCACCACCCTTACACAACTGCAGAAATGGTGAACAAGCCATTTTTTAATGTCATGATAGTGAAGTGATGATATTACTGAGTGACGGTTGCATTTCGTGGATGAATTGTGCATATTACTATAGCTATAATGAAGGGTGCTTGCTTACAATGGGAAAATGAGTTGCTTTAAATTTCCCTTTCTATTGCATCTGAGAGTTTATTTACTCATTAGGTCTAATCCCATGCATGTTAGTCATCTGGATGCCTTTCATTATTTTCAGTGGGTTTTAGACATTAAGAAAATAAAGAAAATACAAATGACTAGTCTGCTAACTGCATTAATAGAGAGCAGGTTTCAGTGCAACAGCTGGTCTATCTGTACTGAGGTAGTAAGCTGTAGGGACTGGATTTTAATTATATTCCTATGGAATAACTGTGCCTTTCTCATTATCCTTAATAAATAATTCATACTTTTCTAAGGCTCTACTAAGGTTAATTATTCACAGCAGAATCCAAAAATCATTTGTGTTTTGTGTAAAGATCTCCCTCCATTTACTGGAGTAGGGGCTGTGCCTTTGGTTTTCTTATAACACCTCCGATTTTGTCTTATGGCTAAGCGGTGGAAGGCATTTACTCTGTCCCAGTTGCTCTTTTTGCTGTGCCCCCCATCCCAGGCTGTGCCACAGCAGCCTTTTCAGGCCAATTTCACCACCGGGCTCCACACTCCCAATTTTTTTATTTTTATTTTTTACTTTTAGAAGCAGCCACCAGATGCCCTGTGACTGAGCCACATTCCGTGGCGGGACACCCAGTGCCTGTGGTACCATCATGACACATCCCATGCTTCACCTCAAGCCCTTTACCCCTTTATTACGGCGCCACAAGGGCAAGACACCCCTGGGAAGGTGGTCAGGGGGCGCCTCAGCACCAAACCCCTGGGCACCCCCAGCCTCCTCCTCACCCCAGGAACCCCAAAGAGCCTCTAGCAGGGAGGTTTCGGGGTGGTGGCGACCCCTTGGAGGCAAGAAGGAGGGATGGGGGCTGAGGGGGACTGAGGGGGGCTTAAGGGGGCTGTGGGGGGCTTGAGGGGGACTGAGGGGGGCTTAAGGGGGCTGAGGGGTCTTAATGGGGCTGAGGGGGCTTAAGGGGACTGAGGGGGCTTAAGGGGGGCTTGGGGGGGCTTGAGGGGGCTGTGGGGGGCTTGAGGGGGACTGAGGGGTCTTAATGGGGCTGAGGGGGGCTGAGGGGTCTTAATGGGGGCTTGAGGGGGCTTAAGGGGGGCTTGAGGGGGGCTTGAGGGGGACTGAGGACGACTGAGGGGGACAGGGGGGCGTGGCTTTCGTAGGCCCCGCCCCCCCCCCACGACGTCGCGGCGTTGACGTCATCACGCCCGGCGGGTGTCGGGTGACCTTGAGGGGCAGCCCCGCAGTTCGCTCCCCGCCGCCATGCCGCGAGGAGGCCGCAGCCGCACGTCCCGCGTGGCGCCGCCCGCCAGGTGAGGGCGGCCGGGTTGCGCGGCCTCCCCTTCCCCAGCCCTTCTCGCCCTTCCAGGCCCCGTCCGGGGACAGTGGGGCTTTATGGGGTTGGGGAGGGGGGTTTGAGGGGAAAACGGGGGTTTGTGGGGTGTGGGGGGGCGGAACCGGGGCTGTGTGGGGTCGGAGGGTTCCCCCCATCAGGGGTCGCCCCCCATTAGGGGGCTCCCCCAGGCTCTGAGGCCTGCTTTAAGCCGCCCCTTCCCGGCCCTGTCTCGCTTCCCGTGAACTCTCGCGGTCCCTTGGGTGCTCCTGGTCTTAAAACCTAGAAATAAGGCCGCCAGCCTCGGTCCCTTAGGATGCGGGGTGTGAAAACTGGAGAAAAAACAAACAAACAAAATACAATTGAAAACTAAATAAAAATAAGGCTGCCAGCCTCACCCTGCTGTGCACAAATGGTTCCCCGGAACACCGAGTCTGTGCCATCCACGTGCAGCGTTACACAAGAGGAATCGCCAGCAGGCAGAGGGCCTTGGCTTGTTTGGGGTTTAGGCAATGATTTGTGTTTTTTTTTTTTTTTTTTTCTCTTTGTGTCCTTGCAGCCGGGCGCCACAAATGAGAGCAGCACCGCCAGCACCGGCTGCTCGGGCCCCAGTGCCAGCGGCAGCGCCGGCCTCCGCCGTGGGTGCTCCTGCGCCGAAGCAGCCTGGCCTGATGGCACAGATGGCCACGACCGCAGCGGGGGTTGCTGTGGGCTCTGCCGTGGGCCACACCATCGGCCATGCGCTCACAGGAGGGTTTGGCGGGGGAAGCAGCTCGGAAGCTGCGAGGCCTGATATCACTTATCAGGTAAGGGGAAGCACAGCTGGATGCTAGCTCGTTGAGGTGTGGTTAATTTGAGAGGCCGGCTAGGTGTAGGCTGAAGTGATTGTTATACAATGAAAGATGCATGAGTTCTGGCCGGGGAAACAAAGGTAACTTTACTGACTCAGTTTCCAAGTTTACCTCCACAGTCATCGTGTTTGTTTATCTTAAAAATAGTTCAAAGGGACACGAGTGATGTGTGCCTTTGGCATCGGGGGTTGTTTCCTACGTATATTCTGGTATACGGGTGTTGTTCCCTGCTCTAGTACCCTTGTGACTCAGGGGACTTCCATGTGCCCAGTCTGCTGATGATAAGATCTATTGCAAGATCGGTGTCCTGAAGTCACATTTTGTGCTGCTCAAACATAATAAATGCTGTTGCCTTGCCTAGATGCTGTACAAAGTTACTTAGGTGTTTATAATTTACAAAACTGTTCAGAATGTCTGCTGTCACCACTGGAAACTTTGTACTTCAACCCAGTATTTGTTTTCCATTTAAAAAGTAATATATTTTGACAGAAATGCAGGGAAGAAATACACAGTGATCAGTACTGAGGGGGTGTGGTTTCATGGGCTGGAGCTGTTGAAAAGGTGCTCACAGGGGTGTCTGCCATTTCAGGAACCCCAGGCAGCTCAACCTGCCTACCAGCAGCAGCAGCAGCAGTTTGCTCCTTGCCAGTATGAAATGAAACAATTCCTGGAGTGTGCGCAGAACCAGACCGACCTCAAGCTGTGCGAGGGCTTCAGTGAAGTACTGAAGCAGTGCAGGTTTGCTAATGGTAAGCAGTGGTAGCAGACTAAAGGAGCTGATTGCTGCAGTCATTGTGTGGGTACAATGCCCTGTTTTTTTTTTTTTCCTATATTTTTTTCTATTCTATAAAGAATAGGGATTGGTACAAAGCTGCAAGCAGAAGTTGGTTAAAGGGAGTCGTGGTTCTGTTGGCTTTCCTGTTTCAATCCAGTACATATAGCTGGAGGTGGTGGGGTGGAGATTGCACGAATTCCTGATGCTTTCATGCTAAATTAATGGAAGCAAATAATTTGGGAGAGGGGTGGCAGCGTGCTTCGAGAAGCAGCGTAGCATTGCCAGTTTGCTACTTAGGAGTGCTGCTGGCCTGTAGCAGGTGTCTTGGGCACAATTAACAAACCATTCTAATGTGGGTGGACAGAAAGAAGACTGCCAAGCACATGTGGCTGGGTGGACTGCTGAAGCCTTCCCTTCAACACATTCCTTATCACCCCTCAGTGTTTGCTGGGACACGTATATGGTTACTTCATAGTAAGGGACCTGCAGCTTAGGGATCTAAAACTTGATGTGATTAACTGTGCAACTTCTTATCTTACAGGTTTAGCTTAAGCCTCCAGAACAAGGTTGCTGAAGACCATCTTACAAGAACTGACCTATGAATGAAAAAGCTTCAGTAATAGTCTAAAGCTGTCTGATATTTTGTTAGTTCGTATATTCACACTGTTGTCCTTGTGGCTTGATTTCTGCCATAGCCTCTATGTGTGATACAACTTAAACTGCAAATTAATTTAGCACAACATGGAAAAATTAAGAATAAAGTGGAATGAACTAATGGGGGTCAACTGTTCTGTTGATTGTTGTGTTGAATGTAAGTGAACCAATAGAACTTCTCTCTAGAAGTCCTGTGCTCTAGTGGATTTTGGAATGTGGGGTAGGAGTTGAATTTTAAGAGTAAGCAGGCAAGAACTGAAGTTAGCAGGATCAGGCTGCTCACCAGGTGCACTGGACAGGAAAGGTGCCTGAAGGGCTGGAGCTCCAGGAGTCCAGGAACACCCTTTGGTTCTGTGGTTAGCTGTGCTTGCCAGACACCTCATACTTGAGCATTTGAGCCCCACGGGCAGCTTCTGCTCATCACAACATGTAGTGACAAGGAAGGCAATGGCTGGCCACAATATTCTGCATACAGCAGGTCTCAATTCCCTTAAAACTCAGCATCCTATCGTACCTGTAAATACAATTTTTATGTTCGCATTCAGGGGGCTGAGAAACACCTTTACTCAGAGAAAATCTGTGGTAGTCCATTACATGAGCAAGCCTATACAATGCCAAGCAGTTCTATTCTTTTAAAATGATGTATTACTGTCTTAAGTTATTAGACTTGTAGTCCCCAATAATGTAAGCAGAGGCTGTGGGTTTTTCTTCCTCATCTTGGGAGTCTTGAACTGAAATGCAAGAATGGGGCCAAGTTGAGCAAGGGTGATGTGACATCTCACAACTGGTTTAGAGAAGTAACAAAGCTGGTGGTGCCATGTGGAAGAAAAATCTCTCTTTAAAAATTACTGATGTGCCTGAGGGGGCAAAGCCTTTCTCTCTCAGAGGGAGTAGCCAGTTCATGTCCTGCTAAAACACCCAGAGCATGCAGTGTAAATACCCTCCTGCACTTCAGCTTGTCATCACGTGCCACTGAGCTGTGTTGTGAACCCTGCACATGTCTCGAGCACTACGGGAACCAGGATGGTGCATTCTCAGAAGGGGAGTGTGTGGGGTGGAATAAGGCTGTACTGAAAGGTGCGATTCTTTTTAAAAAGCCATAGCATTACCTGATTTTTGCTGAGCTGCTTCTGTGCTGTTGTGTATTCTGCCTGTTCCCAAGAGCCTCCCGTCTCTCATCTGCGGTTCCTGGAAGTGAAAAGATAAAATTAGCCTTCAGAACGGGGAGGGGCCGCCTCAAAGGTGGGGGACAAGGACAGAAATACCTTTTCCAGGGGACACAAGCTGCGCTTCTGATACCAAATCTCACATTTCGGTCGCGTTTCTCACCATACTGATAAAAAAGAAGGCGAAAACACTTCGGGCCTCAGAGTGAGGTAGCGCCGGGTAGGCAGGGAGATGCGCTCGGGGCTTTGGGAAAAGCAGAGCCCTCTCCGGACCCCATTCGAGCCTTTTTGAGGGCAATCAGCGCGGTGTGGCTCGGGGGGATACCTCGGAGACCCCCCCGGTGCCCCCCTCAGCCACAGCCCGACCCCAGCCGGGCTCCCCTCAGCGCTCTTCCCCTGCTCCTCGCCGCCTCAGCGCGGGGCCTCCCCGGGCTCCCCTCAGCTCGGAGCCTTTCCCCGGTTCCCCCCCAGCTCTGATCACGGCCTCCCCCCCCGTGCCGAGCCTCCCAGGGCGTTATTTTTGGCCCGGCTCGGCCCGGCCCGGCCCCCCGCCGCCTCCCGCCGGCCCCGCTCCATTTCCGCCCCGATGGCGCTCGGCTGAGGCGGCCGGCGAGGAGGTAACGGGGGAAGGGGGGGGGGGCTGTTTATGGGGTGTGTTTATGGGGTTGGGGCGCTCGCCCGGCCCCAATCCCGCTGCTGGTGCTTCGGGACCCCCCTGCTCCTGTCCCCATAACCCCCCCGGGAGGAGGCAGCGCCGGCCGTGCCCCCCCCCGCTCCTCCGCCGCGTTGGTGCCGCAGGGACCCCCCCCTTCCTTCACCCAGGGCCCTGCCGGCGTTTATAAGCCGTGGCGGCGTTGCTGAGCTTTATGAATTCCATGTAGGGCGTTTATAGGTTTATGTATTCCATTAATTTTCATTAAAGCTCTGTTAGATTCCACACCAGCGCTGACAGCAGGCTCAGGGACCGGACAGCGCCAACCCTCCGTAATGGGGTCAGGACGGACACGGTTTGGTAATGGGATCGAACTGCCCTGAGATGGGGGCCAGTCCTGCTTGTAGGGCTTGTGTCAGAGCAAAGGGCAGAGGAGAACCCACAGTACTGGGGCTGGAAGCCTTGGGCCTGGCGGTAACCCCTCAGCCCGTGCTTTCCCCGCTGGCATTCACAAAAAGCAGGAACGAGCTGAGGACGTCCTGCTCCCGGTGCTTACAAAGAGAAGCCGGTGAAAATTAGGGCTCGGGACAAGCGGTTGTGTATTCTGTAAAAGCCAACACCAAAAACCAAGGGCAGCAGCCTTTCAGGAGATTTTGGGTGTACACATGCACTGTACTACCTGCCCTGCAGCTCAGCCCCGGCTGACCCCACAGCAGTCCCACCCTGCCCCATTGTCCCGTATTATCCCCCTCCCCTCCTCAATCCTTTCCCTTTTAACATCTTTTTTTTCATACTTTTCCTCAGCCAAAGCCTTTGGGACAGCATCAGGTCAGAACTAATCAGGGTGGGGTAGGAAAAAAAAAAGTATTTGAAATTATGAGAAGTGAGTGGAGAAGAGGTAGACTTCAAGGCTTTGTGGGGTCTTTGGGTTGTGATATTGTGCTTTTTTTTTTTTTTTGGGTGAATGCTGCTGTTGGGGACCTTTGGACCTCGCAGTCGCATGCCGGCTGCAGTGCCCCAGCAGCACATGGCTGAGCTCTTTTCTCCTTGCAGCCCCTTCCTGCCCGTGAGCGAGCACCAGGCGGGAGCCAGCCATGACGAAGGAGGAAGACCTCCCCGACTGGAGCTCGTCCAAGGAGTTTTATGAAAAATATGAGCCGAAGGAGGTTTTGGGCAGGTAAAGCTTGGTTTTAGCAAATTGCTGTTTTGCCCCTTCCAGTACCCACTAGCAGCACCGTCCCACAGGAACCTGATCCGAACAGGGCCCGTGGAATCACAGGGTTAAAAATAGCAAAGAAACGTTTTGCATCAGCTCAAAATCTGTCCCACGAGGATGGCATAACAGAGTGAGATGCATTTGTGAAGGAAACACTGTGGTGCATCCCCAGAGTTGGGATGGGCAGGAGGAAGCAGACACTGCCCCAGCTCAGGACCCTTTCTGGGAGCAGCATCACATCCCCAGGGTGGTGGGAGCCCAGGCCATGCTTACACCATCCCCCTGACAATTAGTAATTAGAAAGCAATTTGAGCCTGACCTCGCAACATCTCAGCGTGCTAATGGGGAACAGAAAGCACCCCGTCTTTCCCGTGTTGTTCCTGGCAGGGGGGTGAGCAGCGTCGTCCGTCGGTGCATTCACAAAGCCACGAGGCAGGAGTATGCTGTGAAGATCATCGACATCACTGCGGGCAACATAACCCCCAAGGAGGTGCAGGAGCTGCGGGAAGCCACCGCCAAGGAGATCGACATCCTCCGGAAAGTCTCAGGCCACCCCAACGTCAGTGAGTTGAGGAAGAGTTGTTTTTGCTTCATTTATTCTTCAGGGTGTTCCCAGGAAGGGTTTGGGGATGAAATCCCCAGAAATCAAACCTCCAAAGGCCCCATGGTCCTAGCAGGACATAGGGCACCTGCTCTGAGCAACCTTTGCTCAACCTTTGCACACACGTGCCAGCAGTGCCCAGGCCACCCCGGCTATCTCTCTCCTGCTCTCCCCCTCAAAACATTAACAAAGATCACCTCATTAACTTAATTACCAATTAGATCAGCAATTTTTAGCCCGTAATTGGAAAGGAAGATGCTATACATGGGGTATGTGGCAAGGAACATACCGCACTGTGCTCACAGCCCCCGTCTTTCATTGCAGTCCAGCTGAAGGACAGCTACGAATCCAGCACCTTCTTCTTCTTGGTGTTTGACCTGTAAGTACCCGCTCGCCCAGCACCGCCAGCTCCCTGAGCCCCAGCTGCCCCCATTTCTCCTCATTTTCACCCTGCAAACAGCCACCAACCTAAATTCTCCCCAGCACCTTATAACCCAGACAGGGTAAAGCGGGGGCGCGACCAGGGCTCATGTCAGGTAGAAAAGAGCCGGCTCACTTCAGCCTTGCCCCCGTTTCCCCTCCGTCAGCAGCTCAGGTTTCTCTGTAACCTTTGGTGGGAGCCCTCAGGCGTCCCTGGAGGTTATTTATATGCCCAGCAGGACCAGGGCTCGTGTGACGCCACGGCTCATGACAGCGGGGCGGTGCGATGGATGTCAGAGTGAGCTGGCACCAGGAGAGCCCTGTCTTGTCCTGCCCAAAGCCTGCCTGCTCTGGGCGCAGTATTTCCTCCTCCTGCTTGGCATTTTGTGACAATATCTAGTCCTTTTTAACCCTTTTTATTAATGTGTCAGCTTGTCATTTTGTGCAGTGGGTGCCCTGGGGCTGTTACAGGGCAACAAGCCCCAGGCAGTCCTCCCCAGGGGTTTGGGTCTGTTTTTCCCTCCCACACACAGGATGAAGAGAGGGGAGCTCTTCGACTACCTCACTGAGAAAGTCACCTTAAGCGAGAAGGAAACCAGGTAAGGCTGAAAACCGCACTGCAAAAGCAGAGCACAGGTTCAAAGGAGAACCTTGCAGTGGGCGCAGCACCCACGAGCAAAATACCCCCCCAGGCTGTGTCCCCACACCTGGGTGTTGAGGTCTTTGGTCCCTGGCCGCATCCCCGGGTGCTGAGGGGCACTGGGGTTAGCAGAGGTGCTGTCACCCGTCCCCAGGAAGATCATGCGCGCGCTGCTGGAAGTGATCCAGTACCTCCACTCCATCGACATCGTCCACCGCGACCTGAAGCCGGAGAACATCCTCCTGGACGATGACATGAACATTAAGCTGACGGACTTCGGCTTCTCCTGCCAGCTGCGTGAGAATGAGAAGCTCAAAGGTAGGCATATGGTGAGGTGGGTGCGATGCTGGGCTGGCCCAGCCACCCCATTAACATAGTGCCTGCGGTGAGCTGGTGGAGCCCCTCCAGCCCCAGTGACTCCAGTTCTCACTCTTTTCAATGACCATGTTCCTGCCCCTTAGGAAAACCATCCAATTTTTCCACTTCTTTTTTCTGTTGTCCAGTTGACCCACATCACCCCATTCATTAAGGTTTTCCCCTCTCCTGCCCTGCAAAGAATCAAGCATCCAACAACGGGCATCACCCACCAGCACACCCACTGCTCTCCTCACTCGCATTTCATAATTCATTATAATTCACCAAGAAAAGTCACCAGCAAGGTGCACACGAGATGCAGTTGCTACCATCACTGCAACGATTCCACCCGGATCCAGACACCCCTCGTTGTCTGTGGGTTGCTAAGGGGATGCTCTCCCCTGTTTTGCAGAAATCTGTGGCACACCCGGCTACCTAGCCCCCGAAATCCTGCAGTGCTCCATGGATGATGAGCACCAGGGCTATGGGAAGGAAGTGGACATGTGAGTGAGATGCCTGCCCTCCTGCCCTCAGCCCCTGGGGTGCTTCTGAAGTGATCGTAGTTTAGGGCACAGCAGGAGCTGCTCCTTGCTGGTCAGTGGCTGGGGACCAGCTGTAGGGTTTGTGAGGAGCTGAACGATGCACCTAAAAAACCACGGGGTTGCAAGGGGCTGGGCTGGCGAGCAGGGAGCTGTGGGAGCAGCAGCCTCTAGCTGTGCCTGTGTCCCCAGGGGAAGAGCCCAGAGCTGCTGGAGCCCAGCAGGGGCTTTGCCACCCACTCTGGTGCCTTTGGGCTCAGGTCTGCAGTGGTCAGAGCTGCAACCAACCTCCTGAGACACACAGGGGCATTTCAGCCTCCTTTCAGTTTAGCTACCTCCATCACACCCCATGGCAGGACATTTTGTGTGCCACAGCCTGAGCCAAAACTGCCCGGGCACCTCCAGCCTTGCTGGCACCTCCAGGTCCCTTCCCTAAAACAAAAACCAAGTAAGGTGCATGCCTCCAACTCAGCTTCCTCCTGCAGCATCAGGAGAGCAGCCCCACACCACCACCATCTGCATGACTCAAAAACCCGCTGCTCCCTGTGACCCATTAGGGCTAACGAGCCCCAGCAGCAAGCTCAGCCCCCTCGTCAGAACCAAGCAGAGCAGTTTCCTCCTGGTTTTCCAGGCTGCTGAGGCTGGTGTGTCCCCCTGGGTCCCCGCAGGTGGAGCACCGGGGTGATCATGTACACCCTGCTGGCCGGCTCGCCTCCCTTCTGGCACCGCAAGCAGATGCTGATGCTGCGGATGATCATGAACGGGGACTACCAGTTCGGCTCCCCAGAGTGGGACGACCGCTCTGACACCGTCAAGGACCTGGTGGGTGCTCAGGGACAGGAAAACCTGGGGTGGGAGCAGGTGTCTGGGACACCCCAGGTCGATCGGGTACCCTCCCACAGATCTCCCGGTTCCTGGTGGTGGACCCCCGGCAGCGGTACACGGCCAGCGAGGCGCTGGCACACCCCTTCTTCCAGCAGTACGACGTGGAAGAGGTTCGGCACTTCAGCCCCTTCAGGAAATTCAAGGTGAGGGTGCTGCTGGTGCACCTGGGAACTGGGGCATCCAACAACCCACAGCCAGAGCTGGGGAGGTGAGCGGTGGGCTGGATTTCCTAGCTAAGCTGGGAGAAACTGGGCATTCAACAAGGCTGGTGGACCGAGGCTTTGGCAGGACACAGCAGCCAGGTTGGAGATGCTTCTCTGAGCACCGTTTCACTTTCTGGTACTTCCTAAGGGCTTTTTCACAGAGGGAGGGGTAAATAAAAAGAGAAGAGAGAAAAACCTGCCTCAAAAAAATTACTTTCAAGGGGAAATCAGTGAGCCTGACTTCATACAGATGCATCAAATGATGCAGAGTGATAAAAGAGCAATTCTTTCCCCTCTCCTATAGCTAATCATTAGGACTATGTTATCATGTTAGGGTAAATATTAGGGTAGTGCAAAGAGTGTCCAAAATGACATTAGATGAAATGTGATCTTAACATCAAGACCGTGTCAGCCCTGAACAGTTGGAGAAAGCTTGTAACACTCAAACAGAGCTAAATAACAGTGCAGGAGCTGGGCTCCCTCCTGACTCCCCTTTGCAATAGCAGCAATTTGGGGCACAGCCCCAGTCCAGTCCCTGTCTTGGACCTGATCAGCAATTTGCCTGTTCCCCTCGTGCTGCAGGTGATCTGCCTGACCGTCCTGGCATCCGTCCGCATTTACTACCAGTACCGCATGGTCAAGGCGGTGACACGGGAGCTGGTGGTGCGGGACCCGTACGCCCTGAAGCCCGTCCGCAAGCTGATCGACGCCTGCGCCTTCAGGACCTACCGGCACTGGGTGAAGAAGGGGGAGGCGCAGAACAGAGCCGCTCTCTTCGAGAACACCTGCAAGGCCGTTTTGCTCACCCTGGCAGCGGAGGAAGAGCTGTTTTGATCACAGCGCCTCTGCTGCATAAGCTGGTGGGTTTGCTCAGAGTTAAGGCAAATAAAATGTTTCAAAACCCACCAGTGATTTCTTGTACTTTTTCTTAAAAATGCTGCTGGCCTTGAGTTATGTGCAAACAGCTGTCAAGGCTGTGGTTTGCCATGGGGGTATATTCCAGTCTGAGTTTCTTCCAAAATCACTGTAAGGGACCACTTTGGAGAAACCAAATGGGGCTGGGGGACAGAGGCAGCCCGCAGCACATTTGTAGACCTTGTGTGCTGGTTATAACATCCAAGCCAGGTTACTGACTTGTGTCCTCCACACACTTGGGAACAGACACATGTGGCTCTGTCACAAAGGGACAGTAAAGGTGCCTCACTTTCCCTGGGAAGGCTCAGGGCTGTACGGAGCTGGGATTTCCTGGGGAGATGGGCACTGATGTACGGCACCCTGCCAGGGACGTGTCCCCACTGCTTCCTCTGCAGTGGCTGACAGGGACCTGGCACAGAAGGGAGCGAGCACTGGGCAGGCAGACAGCAGTGCTGGGCTGGAATGAGAGCAGCTCTGAGGCAGCCCTGAGCACTGGGGTCACGTATGTACACCCCTCTGCTTGTCTGAAACACCCGCTAAGAGGAGAGCTGTGATGTCCACAACACCCAGAGGACAACGGAGACAGAACACCCTGCCTGCCATTCCCAATCACCACTCAGTGCCCAGACACCCCTGCACAGAAATGAGTGCTGAAAGTACTTATTTTTAATTTTTAAAACTGCCTGGGTTAAATGAAAGGGATTTCTGGGGATTACTGTTTATCTCCACAGGAGAAAATGTCTACAGTCTTTCCACGTGACCTCTTCAGAGCTCAGGTTTGGTCCTGCTCTTCTTAGCGGTGTGATCTGGGATGTCAGCAGCGCAGCGGAAGCTGAGGTTATCGGATGCTGAATCTGGTGTGTTCCCCATTCTTAGAAGGAAAAAAGACATCCAGAGTTAGGGATCCTTCATAGTTAGTGCTTAAATCATTGAATATGACCCTGTGTAACAGGCTACAGATATCTTCCACTTACCTGAATAATTTCTAGAAAAGCATTTAACAATAAATTCTTGATGGAAATTAAAAAAATAATAATAAAATAATTGAGAAGCAATAGGAATGTGTTTACAACAGTAAAATTTTATCAGTATCTGCAGTGTGTTTTCCTAAATGCTTCTCAGAAAAACTGAGTAGGAACAAATATCTTCTAAAATAACACCCCTTCTTGCACTGCCAAGGAAGAAATCATTGCTCGGGCACTGCACGGACCTACCTGGTGGTAACACGAGCTTTATGATTTGCAGACCCATCTGCAGTGTCAATCCAAGAGGCCCCTCTCAGGACGTGCATCTTCTGAGCACGCTGCCTCGAGCGTCCTGGTGCCAGGTACTCTGACGCAGTCCACTCCCAGGTGTTCCCCAGCAGATCGTAGAGCCCTGAGACACAAGTGGTTTTACACAAGGATTACAGGAGCACATCTGCAGGGGCTGCAAAAACACTTTGGTGTATGGGAAAGGGGTGCAACATTTAAAGCATCACTGGAAAAGTGTGGTTTAGCAGTGAGACTAGGAACCAGAAGCTCGTTACTGTATTGCTAACTAACTGCAGGTGGGCCTCCAACAAACCTCTCATCTTAAATGTCTCATCATTTTCCATCTGCAGGAGGGAATGGCATCTGCTGCCCCCCAGTGTGCCTGGGATTTTCAGATAAATCACACGGCAGTGCAAAATAACTGTTGGTTAAGATCAAGGGATGGTTTGGTGCAGTGAAGTGCAGCAGGTGTACATCGGCCAGCTGCGGTAGCAACCGTCAATGCTTTTGCTGTACTCATTCCACCAAGATGCTGATGTGATTCCATTTCACATTTGAAACTTCTACAACTACGGGATTTTATACTTAGTGTTAAATGGATGTTAGGAAGCAGATGTCACCCCAAAAGCACAGCCAGGATGAACACCGTACCATAGTTGTTCTGAGGTGAGAACGCTGCCACTGGTGACACCCCGTGATAACCATCTTCCGCTGTGTCAACCCTCGGGAAATCGCCCTATGTGAAAAAAGATCACGCTGAGTAAAGAGCCACTGCAGAGGAAAAGCTTTTTTTCCTAAAACAAACAAACAAAAACTTGTTACACTCAAATAATGGAAATAACTCTCCATTGCAAATTAACTCTATATGGCATTTGTGTCCAAGAGAGCAAATCACTCATCTAAAGTTCACCTGATGGGAAAAAAAACACATGCTTTTCAAAAAACTTGATGTATGAGTTCTGGGGAGAACTGAAGTCCCAGCTTCCCAGGGAAGCTAGGCTGAGTCTGTTCTCTCTAACAGTATTTCAGAGCACCCCTCAGAGCTGATCTTCAGGACCTCGCAGGTAGGTCTGTATTGCTTCCCAGGAGCACGCTCTGACAGCTACACATACGCTGCATTCAAGTTAAATGCCATCAGAAGAGCTCAGCTGAGATGGGGTGATTTGTAGGATTCTTACCTGCCAGAGGTTTGTACGGTTTGGCTGAAACTTGTTTCCCCAGGGATACAGCCTTTCTGTCAAGGAAGAAGAGACCAGTTACTCCACGAGTCAGCCCAGCACTGGATTGACTATTTTTAACCAGGATTTTGTGACTGTCCTTCTCCTTAAGCCACTGCTTATTCCACTCCCAGGCTGAAAAATGTCATTCAGCCCCCTAGAGTAACCTGTGAAAACATCTCTGTATTGAGATGCCTAAGCCTTCATAGATCTAATAGAATAAAAATTGCTTGATGACTTTACGTGGGTTTGGGAAAAAGTCCCAGCCTATCCTACGTACGCTCCAGTCCTCCCCGTGCAGCAAACTCCCACTCCTCCTCAGCAGGGAGCCTCTTCCCCTTCCACTCGCAGAACGCCCGCGCGTCGTTCCAGCTCACGTGCAGCACCGGGTGATCCAGCCTGTCCTTGATGCTGGAGCCAGGACCTGCAGGCTGGGAAGCATTAGATTGAACAGATCTTAACTGATTTAAATGTTTTTCAATGACAACAACAAAAAAAGAAATAGAAGACAGACCAGACCAGGGTTGGGACCCTGCACAAATTAACCAGAGGTGTTTTTTTTTCCCCTGTTCAGTCAGCAAGGCTCAGCACGTGCATGCTCCCAGCAGAGCTTGGCTGTGCCCCCGCAGGGAGTGGACTCACCATGCCTGATTTTTGCTCACCTGTCGCCAGAAAGCCTTCTCAATTGGCAGCCACCAAGGGGCAGACTGGGAAAAGAAATTACACCAGATTAAAGCTATACTGGTGATCCCCTCCCCAGCACCATGCACACTTAATTTGTTCTACAGCACTAGGTGTAAAGCAGAGCATGTGTTAGTCTGGAAATGGTTAAATGCTGTGGTTTGATCCAGGTTATCACAGGCATTTTAATATTGCTTTTCAACAGAGTAGAAAATCTGCTTTTAAAAGTAAAAACAGATCAAGAAGTCTGTGGTATTCATTCTTTCTGTTGTAAGATTGGATTAATAAAGTCATTTGAAACATACTTTGCTCTCTCCCAGCTCGCTGGAAGATCTAGAGAGCCAAGTTTGGCAGCATTTGGAGAGGATGTAAACAGAAGAGCCCTTAAATCAACCCAGGCTCAATCCTGCTATTCGGTTTCAAAAGCAAAACAAGCCTTGAGGAAAGCCAGGCTGAGCTGTAGCTGTTACTCAGCAGAAAAGCAATACATACTGCAATCAGCAAGGTTCTGCCCTCACAGGTTTTGTGCTTACAACAAGGAGGTCAGACAGGAACATGAGCAGAACCTCCATCATCATCATTACTGAGTCATCCCCAGGGGCATCACCCACCTACTGAAACCTCTCAAATTCCAGGTGGGATTCAGATTTACCTCCAGTTTTTGGGTGACTTTTTTTTTCATCTCTTCCGATACGAAATCCTCAAAGACAAAGCTCCAGCCAAATGCTTCTGCTTCTGTTTTGAATTTCTTTTCTCTAACAAACTCCCTGGCATAAACACAACATGCTCAGGCATCTGGGTGAGAGGTCACAACTCACACCAGCAAATACCACGAGCTGCACATGCAACAAGCCCAGACCAATGCAAACGTACGGGAGCTAAAGACACCCCAATCTGCAGGGAGTCCCAGTTCCTCACTGGCACAGCTCCGATGGGTTTGACAGATAAGGATTTAAATGGTCAGATTTCAATCCCTTCACAGGTCTGATGGTTAGGTTTAACACTATGTAAGTGAACTCACATTTCACCCTGCTCTGTCACAAAATGCAATTGCACCAATTAAAAATCCCTGCCACTAAAAGCTGCAGCTCCTATATTAGTTAAATGCCCACAAAATGCAATAAATGTCACGTGCTGCTGAATAACCTCCCCCTGCCTCTGTCTCATTCATTTCTTCATTGCTTTAAGGATGGATTTTTACTACATGCTGCTGGGCAGCTGCTGGTGTCTGGAAAATATGGCTCTTCTTAACCAACAAGGGCTCAGCTGGGCAAGTAAAGGCATTTCCCCCACTACGTTCACCAGTGCTTTGCATGAGAACTTCTACAAAGTCCATGGAGGAATGAACCAGTATTTACAAAGGGAAACTGAAATGGTACAGCCCTATTAGTTACAGTAGAGAAGCACATTACATTTGCAAGCTACAGCAGTAAGATCCTTCAGCCTGCACATATAAGTGATTTTTTTACTGACAGACCTATTTTTTGTGCTAATGGAACTGCTAGGAGCGAGCAAGCATTGCCTTCCGGACCCCAGAAGAAGCTTCCAGACCCCACAAGACCCAACACCAAGAGCCACATCCTGCTGGCAGCTCCCCACAGACTAAACGGATCCAAAACCTTGTCTTACCTGAAATCCCTGTTTGTGACAGGGTATTTGTCAATAGCAAACGGCTTCACGGTCACCTCCCTGACGGGCCCTTCTTCATTTCTGTTCTCCGGGGAATTGGATCCCATCTGAAACGTCCCACCGGGGAGCTGCACCATGTTTTCATCTTTTCCATATGCTAAAAGAGTGAAGTAATTCAGTACAAGAACATTAACTTGTAAATATGAGTGCACAGGACAGGATACTGTAACTGCCATAAAGTCACTTTATATACAGGAGAATATGGTGCAAGATAATAAGTGGCTACGATTAGCACATATATATGCGTATTTTTAAATAAGCTATATTTTAAGGTCTCACTTTCAGCATTTCTCTTGGGAAAGGAACAGCTTTTGTCAGGACAAATCAGCAAACCCCTTAAACTAATCCATTGCTGCATTTGAAGAAAGGGAACCTGTGCAGCGAAGTGATATCAAAGCATCCCTGCGAGGCAGACAGATAAACAAGATCAGCACAAGCTCCCTAACTCACCGAGCAGGGATCGGCTGCAGCCCAACACGCAGCAACACACTACAAGCGTGAGGCGCATCTCCCCGGGAGCAGTGCCAAGCGGCAGCAGCGGCAGGTACAGTGCAAAAAGAAAAAGCGAGACAGCAGCGGAACCAAAAGGCTTTGACCCAGAAGTGCTCCAGGCTCAGGGAAGTGTTTCCGGGAGGGGACGCACTTCCCTGTGCCTGCACGCTGCTGCGCACGCTGCATGCCGGACCTGTTGCACCCACTGAGCAGATGCTTTTCCTTTCAGAAAGAAGGAAAAAAAATAAGGGATACTTTCATACCATGTTGATTGCACATAGAGGTTGCAATTTCACCTCCACGCATGCAAAGCATCCTACTAGCAGGGCCACCGACAAAACCAGCATTTCAGCTTGCTTTTCGTGTAAGTTTTGTTTTTAAAAAGGGTGCTCATTTGCCAGCCACCCAGCTGTGACAAAGGGGGGTGAAATAAGCCCTCTATCAGCTCTACAGCAAGCTGCCACTTTCAGGCCTACTCTAGGACACAGCCTCAACCTCAGGGTACCTGCCCTGGGAGCCATTCCAGGCAGTTTCCCCTTTTCAGCCACCCACAAAGATCCCAAGGAACCAGTGACAGCTCTGAGAAAGCACCAGAGATCTCAACACTTGTGCACACACTGCATTCATCCCCTCGTAACCCAACTTCACTCCTCCTTCTGGCAAACACAGAAGAGGTTTGCTTTTTAGATGCATCCCACTTGACAGATACTCCTGTCTGGTAATGACAAAGAGGATGATGAGGATTTGGCAAAATCACCTTAGGACTGCAGTAGGCTGTTTCTCTCCCATTAATTACCTTCTCAATGGGGTTTTCATCCAGAGTTCTACCTAGATCTGGTGTAGTGTTAGCAGTCCATGAATACTTACCTGCAGCATGAAAATGGTAAAAAGCTACCAGTGTTACTGCAAGGATGCCACCTCAACACATGACCCCAGCCATTCTGGAGCACATTAACTAAGAGTTTTGTGACCAAAACTGTGATCCAGCTCTGTCATGTAGCACAAAAATTCCATTTAAACCCACATCCCTCCAAAAGCAGTGTCCTGAGCAGCATTTTCACAACTCTGAGACCTATTAATCACTGTCACAGCAACTACTGGAATTGATAATGAGGCCCAGCACACAAAGCCAGGAAACAAATCAAAGCCGACAGTCCAGCGCTGTTCACAATGGTGGTAGAAGTTCAAAGCCTTTGGCCACAGAATGCAAGGTTTTCAATAACTGACACCCAGAAAGCACAGAACATAACAGTTTATTGGGTAAAAAGGACAGCAACTTCAGTTGTACACTTCAGAGAAGTCAAAAATAAATAACTGATTTTTAGAACCGAATATTGTAATAGTTGCTAACATTTTGAGTGGCCACGTTTACCAAAGAGTGCTGCTCGTTACAGCAGAGTGACTTCTGTTGCTGGGAAAATCCACCATGGCTAAGAAAAGAGCACCTTCGGGTGGATTTCCTGAAGAGATCTCATGGGGCACTACTGGGGCTGACCTCCATCCCTGCCAGTTCAGCCTTTAAGAGACGACATTCCTGCTCGCATGATTTCATCCACCAAGAGGATGTTGCTAGCAATCACCGTGCTAGAAATATGAAATAAATATCGTTAGAGTATCTGCTTCAACACAAAGACAACCCAGTTTTACTTCTGCCCTTCAAGGCCCCTTCCTTCACAAGGGAACCATTCGTTCCATGTTATTCTACCAATCAACCATCGAACACCCCTTACTAATTAAAGTGAAAGCAGTAACTAATTAAAAATGAAAGCAGTAACACTTACCATGAATGAAGCAGTTGCTTTTTGACATTGTAGTTATCCCAGATTCCAGCTGCTGCAGCTACCATAGGCTCACCTAGAAAAGAGGCACAACAAGCTAATTAACCAGCTTACACCATTCAAGGCAGGACTCTCTGCAGTTTAACACCTGGTATTACTTGCCACGTGTAACAGAACACATGTAAGTATTACAAGCAAGCAAGGCTGACTGTGGCAACAGTACAGTAGCCAAGGCATTCTGCAGAGCTTTTCATGAAACGAAGTTTGGCTTTCTGCAGTAAAAGCAATTTTTTGCTTCATGGACCTGCGCCACGAGAGGCCTTTACCTCTTAGGAACACTTCTGTCATTCAGAAGCAATTGTTTTGCTGCTTTGTATTAACTGCCACATTGATTTTACCAGAGCATCTCATTAACTTTAGTTCTTACCAGTGTTCAAATCAACTCCAGTGAGCTGCCCTGATTCTGCGTGTTCTGTCTGCACCTTCACTAGTGTTTCCTGGGGATCGTAACCAGAGTTCTGAGCGAGAACCTTTGAGAAGGAAAACATCATTTCACGTTAATCTAAAGAGACCTGCAGAAAACACGATGGATCTCAGTGTGCTTTAAAGCCCCATCACTCCAGAGTTCCTTATACCTTAGGAATGATGAGCAGAGCATCAGCAAAAGCTTGAACTCCAAGCTGGGCTCTTCCTTTGACATTAGGTTTATGCTTAACAAGCGCGTTAGCTACTGCCACTTCCAGCGCACCTGCTCCTGGAACCACACACCCTGCAAGGGAAAGCACTAACATTGAGACTTCACAAGCACCTACTCCAATCTGAACAGTTAATTTTACCTCAAAGTTGGTGAATTTTGTGTGAGTCACTAGACAGAGCAGAGACTTACCATCCTCAATAGCGTTTTTAACAGCACGCAGACCATCTCTTACTGCATCCTTGATTTGTGTCAGCGTGTGCTTATTCGGTCCCCTGATCAACAGGGTAACGGAGCGGGGGTTGTCACACTTCTCAATAAAGGTGTACTTCTCTTCACCCTGTAAGCAGGGTTAGGCATTCACATCATATGTATTGAGCAAACATACACATAATAAAAAACCTGAGCAGACACTTCCAGTTCTGAACTAAGAGCACTCCAAGAAGAAACGTAGAACCTAAGCAGAAAGAACTTAGCATTCTAGAACCTTATTTCCATGTTCTCAATTTTACAGGTATGAAATGCATAATACGGAAATAACAATAGGAAAAGGCACTATGGCAAGAGCAAGCATCTAGGTAGATGTTCACACACAGGTGACACTAGGATCTGAAATCCCACCAGCCTTTGTTCATATTCCAATGCAGCTCTTAAAACATGAAGAGAGTTCCATGCAGTCACATCAGTACACAAGAAAATGGTGTCAAGTGCTATCAGCAGACATATTTAATGCAGCTTCAACTACAAGCATAGCTGTACATACCAGCGTGTACTCATAGACGAGGCCTGCATGGCCCAGGCAGTCAGGGGTGAGATCCTCCACAGAGTTCATAGCAGTACCGCCACATGCCAGGGTCAGTCTGGAAGAATTCAGTTACAGCTTAGCAGTTGTTTTGTATTACGTAAAATCTGAAGTCACCACTATGGATAAAGGTATTTCAGCATGCAGAATACTATAGTTACTAGGCTTGCAACAGTTTTCCTTTTACGTAAAAGCAGCTCTTCATAAGCAGTAAGCTTGTAAAATTAAGCCTCTTCAACAGGTGAAGCACACTGATAGCTCCAATTTGTGTGACACGCCATGTGCTGAGCTGACAGTTCCATGGTTTGTAAAAAAAAAAAAAAAAAGATTTCTCTCATAAGAACCAGTCAGACCAAAGCACACTTTTCAGTGACAGTCCTTAAAAGGTGGATTCAAGCCAGACCTAACTCACTAAATGAGTCTGCAACAAGTTATTTACCCCTTCCTTCCCTAGGAACCAACCTTTCCATGTTCCTCCTTTTAGCTCTGCGCAAAGCAACTATTCCTTCTTTTGCAAGTGCATCCAAGGAAAATGGGTCAATTCCCTAGAAACAAAGAAAGCGACCATCAGGATAAGGAAAAAAAAATCTCTCGGTCTGACATTAATCATGAAGTTCTTCTTCAGGGCTCAAATCTCAAGCAGGAACTACATGCATATATCCACAAGTGCATCAACCTGGATTTAGTTATTTGTGTCTGAAGAACTGTACAAAATCAAGCAGTGTGTAGCTTGCCAAGAAAGCCCACATTTCAAATTATTTTTTCTTCTTTGTTATACCATTCATCTCACCTTCTGGTTGATCACAACAAATCCTTTATCTGAATCACCACAGACTCTTCTTTTCAAGTCTATGATTTTGTTCACTCTGTCTTCAATGAACTTTCTTTCTGCTTTTACTAACTTCTCTCTCTCTTCTGCACTTTTGTAGAAGAATCCAGAGCTCACTTCTCTGGAGGGAAAAAAAAAAAAAAAAAAAGGCAGTAAGAAAATTAGCCATCCTTTATGCTGTAGAAATAATTTTTTAAAAGCAACATTCTAAAAATTAGTATGCAGATCTAATCTCAGTTGCTAACTTCCCTTTTCCAGAGAAGGGCTGCAGAGGAACACTACCTCTTCCATTCCACCCTTCACACTACCTTCCTTGCTCTAGAAGAGAGCCTGTGCAATCTTTTTGCCACTTTTTAAAACACACCTTAAAAGAAGTTATAAAAGACAGGAGTATTTCTGCTCATCTTGCTGCTGGGTACTTACGTTTTCTCGTATTCTAGAGACACGTTGCAAGTAAGAATATAGGCATCTTCCACTCTTTTCTTCATGTCAGGATGGCGAGCACCATGATCCAAAACCAGCCCCCTAATCAGCCTGAAAGATGAGAAAGCATTTTGTGTGCCAACGTACACATAGAGATGAGCACCTCATGGAGGTGCAGACTAGGGAGTTAACTAACAGCAAAACAGGTTCAGAATGAATTGTCTGTGTGGTTTTGTAAGGAGTAAATATCAATCATGTATCCCACTTCCAAGGGCATGCCCATTCGCATATGCAAAGTGCACCAATCAGAATGTAAAGAGGGAATTTATTCTGGCATAGTGTCTGACTGCAGTAGCTATTGAGAAAAGCTAGTGCAGAATTCATCCATGCCACTGACATAAACATAGGAGCCTACAGAATAAACAACTGGATGACTACAACCCTGTTTCCATGTACTGAATGCTATTTTTCACTTGCAATAAACAGGCATTTAAGAAAAAAAGGTATAGATAAAAAGCAAACAACTGTGTCCACCCATAGCAAAGCACAAGTCTGAAACAGTGCCACCTTTTGCTATCCAAACATCTTTTGTCAGGGAATCAAGTTCAGTTACTGGGAGATTTCTGCTCTCTAGATGATCCCCAGCTGAACTCTCCATTTCTGCCTTTCTTTCATTCCCTTCCTAGTGACTTTCCCAGCTGTAGGTTTAAAACACACAAGTTCTTCTTTTTAAAAGAAAACAAAGACCCCAGGCTGCTCAAACATCAGGACACCATTAAAATCCTCAAAGATGCTTCTTACTTACGCTGTGTCAGTTTCTGATTTGTGCTTCATCTCCATAATCTCTACCATATGAAGGTCAATAGGCTCATCTTGTTTTCTGACTGCCAAAACAGAATCTACTACAGCCTGGAATAGGGAGGAGAAAAGAAAATCCCCAGAAGGGCCATTAATCTTTCCAAGTGCAAGTTTGCACCCTCCTATCCACCCTTTGCCCAAGGAATAACCACAGCAGCTTAAAACCTGGACCTCTTTGCATGAAAAGGGGCTGAAAACACATGTACCACTTGCCTCTGTTAGGATGTCAGCAAGTTCAGTGTGAACTTTAGTCCGGAGGGATGTTCTGGCAACATCTATAAGGGTCTCCCTGTCCATTTCCTTAGTCACTTTGACCTGCTCCAAGACTTCAAGTGCTTTTTCCTTTGCAATCTCAAATCCTTCTGCTACTATTCTAGGGTGCAAGCCCTAGGGTGCAGGAGAAGAAGGGAAATCATTAGACAACAGTAAGATAAGAAAGTATTTTCCCACAAGTAGAACCTGTGGTTTCAACTCTCATGTAACATCAGAACACAGGGTACATGCATGCTACAGGGACAATAAAATGTTCTGTCCTTCTGAATACATATAAAAGGAATGCCAATCCTTCTAATGCAGAGGAAAAGCACAGATTACTCTAGCACAGAATTAAAACCAAGGGAACTACAAAGCACACTTGGGTGTTCACTGTGCAACATAGATGTATTCTGCAACTTACACTCCCCCAAATATCTATAATCAGAGAGCATCTCCTTGTACATGCAGTAACTATTTTAATTCAAACAAAACAACCAGACATAAAAGCATGTATCAAGAGCAACCTTATGAAATCCTCCTGTATTCCCAATAAGCAGTTTGGAACAAGTCTCCTCTGTAGCTTATGTCCATTTTACAAATTCATTTTAAGTAGAAAACGTATTTGTTTCCATGTTTGATTTATGAGCATTAAGCACATAACACAGAAGCTGAACAGTATTAAGTGAAGCTTTTCACTTGCACACCTACAAGAGATGCACTAAACACGTACCTCAGAAATATAGAGATCTGCCTGCTTTAGGAGCTCACCAATGATCAAGACGTTCGAGGTGGTGCCATCCCCAGTGATGTCATCTTGTGCTGTTGCTACTTTTGCTATCAAGGAGGCTGTGGGGTGTTGTATTTGCTAAACAAAAGTAAGAAGTTGAACTGTAAGCCTTACCATAATGGTAGAGAAAGCAAGTGATCTGAAATTAGCTCAGTAGTTTATTAAGTTAATAGGCAATGTTTTAATTATTCCTGTCAATTTACCTTGTTTCAACATACAATTCCAGTAAGTAACAATAAAAATCATACTTGGACAGTAGATTTCTTGAATTAATCTGCACAGCACAGTCTTTTTTCCCCCTGAAGACCCAACAAGTCTCTGGTGACCACCTTTTGGGTGGCCCTGTGTGGAGCAAAAGTTGGACTCAATGATCCTTGCAGATCCTTTCCAACTTCGGATATTCTGTGATCTACACAGAACAATGGTGCATGCTGTTAGCCCCAGCTAGTCCTCAGCTATGAACAGGGCTTCACTTGACAGAGTCCTTTTCTCCTTTAGCAACCAAGGTGCACCAAGACATCTGGACTGTTAGGTGCACTAAAAACGGTTTAGAACTAATTTAATTCTCTGCATGATCAATGCTGTACAAACCCTAACTGGTTTATTATTTGACAGTTGCTTTATTTACTCCTGTAAAACTGAAGACCAACATTCAGTCAGTTTGTTTCTCATCAGTTCCTCTGATGAGCAGTGCACCGGTGTTCCAGCTATGAAGATGGATGGAGAATTATTGCTGCCTGGCCAAAGTTCACAACCACCACACGTGACTGCAGGGTACTTACACGAGTCAGCCTTTCAATTTAAGGAACACATGTAGCACCTAGCATCTCCAATCGCTGAATGAAGATTATTTTAGCATAGGTTGGAGCCTATGAACCTACAGAACAGCATCAGTATTTGAGGAGACCAGTGCTGGGTACTGGAGGTACTGGGACCAAAGGCTGCTGTACAGCCACGGGCAGGGTGGCACCAGCTCTGCATAACATGCCCCATGTAGCTGGGGGGCTGCGCTTTCAAGTTCCCTGTGGGCCTGGTGTTAAATCAACCCCACCCACCTCTCAACTTTAAACATTTTTCCAAATCACACAGTTATGAAGCACTCTGGTGCAACCGACCTTAGTACAATAAAATTACACATTTCCTAAATAAAATATAGGGTAAGAAAAGCACTTATATTATTTAACTCGTTCATACTTCTTTTAAATGGGAACTGCCACATCAGCACGCCAACTTCATTCAACACCTACCAAACTGCACTTACTATCCTTTACACTCTTCCCACAGAGTATCACCCTCCCCAAAAACGGGGCCAAATACCGCAGAACCACACAAGGGAGGCAGCAACGGACACACTCCCCTTTACCCAGGCGATGGGGAGGAGAACAGGCCCAGGCTCCCAGCCCCCCCCCTCCCTACTCACCATTTCCTGCAGCAGCACGTTGCCATCTTTGGTCAGCTTGATGTCTCCGGCGCCTGAAACCAGCCTGTGGGCGACACCAGGAGGGGGTAAGCATGAGCAGGACCCCCCCACACACAGCCCCACACCCCGCCTCCCTCCCCCTTTCCCCTCACGCTTCCCCTCAGGCCCCAAATGCTGAGGCGCACGGCGGGTAGGCCGCGGCCTCCTCCCTCCCCCATCCCCAACGGGGCTCCCTCACATCTTCATGGTGCCCTTGGGGCCCAGGTTGGTCCTCAGCACGTCCTGCAGCCCGCGGGCCGCGCTGATGTTCACGGACAGCGCCGCCTGGGCGCGAGCCACCTCAGCTTTGGGGTTGAGCGCCTTCACCGCCATGGCCGCTGCCGCTCCCCTCAGCGCCGCGCCGCGTACTGGGCGGGAACGCCCCCGGCCGCGCCTCCCCGCCCGCCCCTTCTAGAACACTCCGGCGGCCGCGCGTCCCCATTGGTCCGTGGGCGACAGAGCCGCGCTGCTATTGGCTGGAGGGCCTGTCGGTCTGACGGGCAGCTCCCGCCTACCGTCTCTCCCCTCATGAGGTGCTGAGGGGAGCGGGGTCCTGAGGGAATGGCGGGGCGGAGGATATGGAATGGCATGGCATGGCTCAGCTCGCTTCATGCTTATCAGTGAATGTATAAACGAGGTCTTTGATCGGGCCGGGGTGCTCGCTTCTGAATCCCACCCACTCATGTGACAGACACCCCCCGGGGCAGGTTCACAGAACCGTGAGAATAAATAATTAAACCTGCCCATTTAACCTTAGATCAAGCAGATTAATAGTTAAGCGGCATGGATTAATAATCGAAGTGGGTCTTGGTAAAATGCCAGAGATGAGGTTAATCAAAAGTTTCTTAACAGAAGGTGCTGTGTGGGCCCACCAAGTCCAGTGGCTTCTCAGTGGGATCTTCCCAGTCACCACAGCACAGTCCTGCTGGCTGCCGTGGCCTTTCACTTCACCAGTCTTAGGAACTATGGGGAAAAATTATCCCCAGGCAATGCTGAGGTGTCCCGTGAGACCTGTGCAAGAAAAAGTACTGTTAAAATCAAGGCAACCTCAATGGGATGCTGGCAGTGTTTGGCCAATGTGGCCAGTGAGGGCCCAGTCCTTGAGGCTGCACAACATACACGTCTTAGTGGCTTTCAGCTCCACAAAGGATGAAGATGGAGAATTTCCCATGGAAAGGGCTTGAGAGCTCTTGCCAGGGCTCCCTACAAATACCACAAGCAAAGATTGCATAAAGTTTGGCTCCCACATTGCCCATCCACACCTGTGTCCCCTAACACCTGCCTGCTGCAGGGGCGATTGGCAATACCAGGCATGACACAACCCTCTGTTATTTCAAGTGTTTTGTTAGGAAAGTCCCTGCCACAGAATAATCGTGGCCTGTGGCTGCAAAGCTGTGCTGGGAAGGTCCAGGCCAAGTGGTTTTTGGTATTTCTGCAGCCTGACTGCTCCACAGGGCACTAACCCCCAGCAAACAGACACACGCAATTCTATAAAAATTAGTCCTGAGCTCAGAATTTTCTCAGTACATACCACAAGGAGCCTCACCTAGGGCTCATCCACCAGGTCTAACATGACGCAGAATAAATCTCCCCTACTCCTTCCCACTTTTTGCAGCATGAAAGCTGCCAAAACCCAGGCTGTGGGAGCTCTGGATGGAGAGGTTGGCTGCTGAGCAGCAATGCAAAGGGCATGTTTCCATGCCACTTCCAGTAGTAAACTCTAAAAGCCTGCTGATGGGTACAGTTTTGTTGCACAACAAAAGTTTTGGGGAAGCTTGACTGAAATGGTCATTCAGGGTCAAATATAAGGGCAGACTCAGCAGCCTTGCTGGTTTTGGCAGTAGAGGATGGCACCTGCCGGTAATGTGCTCTGCTGCTTTGGGTGAGGATCTCAAGTTTCTGGGCAAAGCGCCACACACGGCCCATCATTCTGACTTGGCAGGTCTGGAGGGGACAGCTGCTATTACGCTTGGGTTTCTGATTTTCACATATTTCGGATGGAGTTGATGTTTGAGCAAAATTTACCTCAAGTTGGTAGCCTTTTTGTTTAGCAGAGCAGCGTGCTTGTCTTGTAAAATATTTTAATGATGATACTTTAGTAGAGAGACTGCATTTTTTTTTCCTTTTCTGCTGCTGTAATCATTAAAAATAAACATTAAACATTGCAAAACACAGGAAATTACACTCGGTATTTCATAACTGGGCTCTGGAATTCTCCAGTTAATGTTTATTCTTCACTTTTGCTGGGATGCTACTTGCCTGCTGAAGGCATAACGAAACAAAACATGACAGCCCAGCCCTGAGGAGCTGCAGTGCTAGTATCTGAGGTGTCGAGCTGCTCTGCCCACTGAAAATACCCAAATGCCTAGCTTTGCCCTAGACTCTATAGCCCACAGGTCACACACATACTTTGCTATTCTTGCCTCTGGTTAATTTTTGTTTGCCTCGATCTCTTCTCCAGGCTGTGCTCAGTAGAGGGCAGCCTTGTCACACCCATAGGCGCACCAGCAGGCACGCTGTATTTTTTTTTTTATGTTTTCCCTGCTGCTCTTCTGTGATCCGTGTGGGTGATGTCCTGTGAAAGAGGCATTAATTCTCCATCCTAACATTTCCAGGCACATCTCTCTGTGCTTCCTTCCTGGGCCACATATGTCTAAGGGTGCTTATGTTATGGTTTAGTAATATTTCTCGTTTGCATTTTCACATTAAATGCCCATTTTGCAGCATTTTTCAGACAATACTACAAGCCTTTCTACATTTTTCAGTCTTTTAGTAGTAGGTGCCGAACAGTTTTGAATATTTGCTCTTAATGCATAGTAAAAATACAAGACAGATGCTTACAATGCCTAAGTTATCCTTTGAAATTACTGGAGTTACAACAAAGTACAGCAGAATGGAATCAGTAATGTAATATTTAAACGAATTACAAACAACAAGTCTGTTAAACTAAGAAAAGTAATGGGAATATCCTTCATGAAATGTCCAGTAGCAATTCACTTAAGTGAAATCATGCAATGCTTATCTTGGCAGAAAAAAAACAACACAACAGATTCCCAGGAAAAACAGTTTTCTTTCATCTTTATCAAGATCTGTTTTTCTTTAACTGTATTCACCGAAACGATTTCTAAATCTGTTTTAAAACATACTGTCCTGCCACGATAAAACTCACAAACAGGAGCAGCCGAAACAGCGAACCACATCACCAATTTTGCAGCAAAGGGGCTTGGCCCCATCTTTCCCTGATGCAGGAAGTTTTTAATAGAAGCTTGTATTGACAAGTAGTCATGCAAGTACTGAGAACATTTGAAAAAATGTACAGGAAGGCATAGGAGGAGAAGCACAGAAGGGTATTGATTTTAGTTCATACCCTTAAGTTTGAGGAATAATCCTGCCAGAATTGCAAAAACATCATGCATAGAATGTGACTGGTGTACCCAGTGGTGCAGAACAATCTTTCAAGATGGGTAGCAGTCATAAGACTCCTATCACAAGCGAATAAAAGAAGCTAAATCAGCAGTCTGGCTTTCTTGACCTTGAAACGAGTAATTGGCTTCATAGTTCTGGGTTGGCAGCCTCCTGTTTACTAACTAGTGCCCGCAGTCGTGTCTGCGGGAAGTTCTTCTGTAGGATGCCAAAGCACTAGCACAGACAGGTTCTGCAATTTTCCCGTTGCTTTTGACAACATTTTATTTGGAGAAACAAAACAGAGCCTTCTCAGAAGCAGAGGCTTTCATTTTGCCTTCAAAGTTTGTGATGAATTTTGACTGCAGATTTTTTTGGTGTGTAGTAGTTTGCGCATTCCAGTTTCACAGCTTAAGCCAAAATGCAATATTGCAATTTTAATGCGTGAAACCTTTGGTTTGCAGTGAAAACAAGTGCCCCTGCCTCTCACCCTGACTTCATGCCAAGGAAAACTCCTGGCTGTTGCTTGTCATATCCACTCCTCGCCTCTCCTCCCTGGTCTTCCCATGCCAGCACTCTGCGTGGAGGCAGGTGGGCTCGCTGAGCCCCGTCCTGCTCCCCGTGCCCGTGGCAGGGGCTGGCAGGCGAGCAAACCCCACATCATCTTGTGCACAGGCTGCTCCCTGCCAAGCCGTGCCTACCCAAGCTGGGAGCGCCCCAAAGTGGGCCCGAACGGCTCCTCCCCTGACGTCGGCGAGGTTACACCTCTCTTCCTACGCCTGTCAGCGAACAGCTGGACTTCTCTGGTTACATGTGTGCAACCATTTAAAAAAAACATCCAGGCTGGCTTACTCAGCAGATTATAAAGAGTGATTTACAAAATGCGGCTTTCTTCCAGATCAGCCCGTGCCGTTGTATTTATGTGACTGAAGGTCTCAGCTGATCCGTTCTTTTCTTGTGCAGCCAAGAGGTTTGCAGCAGCAGCACCAGCCACGGCCAGTACAATACTGTAAGTCACCGGCAACGTTTCTTTCTCGCACTTTGGAAGGGGTTGGCGTTTGGTGTGTTCAGTTCCATAACACTTATCAGATTTTTCTTGCATAGGCAATGAGCTGTACGCTGGGGCTGTGCGCTGCCCTGCGAGATGCAGCAGCACTCTGCTGCCTATTTTATTACAGCAGCATGAATGAATGATGCAATCGTGCAGGGGGAAAGCATCATCATTTTGGCAGGACAGGCACGAGGGGATTGGAGAGATGGGAGATGTGTACCGACATCCACCAGGTTCCCCCTATGCCTTTTCAATTACCTTTGAAAAGGTGCTTAAATAAAATGTGCTGTTAGGCACTGCTGTGCAGCTCTCAGAGTGTCGCTGCAAACATTCCATCTCTTGACTTGCTTACAGGTTTCTAGTACTACCTCGTAAACTGAACACGAAACAAGGAAGTTTGAAGCAGTCTTAGTGACTTTCAGGACTGAATCTCTCTATTCTCACACTGAAAACCACAGAAACTCCTAATTAAGGATGGGTTGAACTTAAAGAGCAGTATTTGCAGGAATATATAGTAAAAATTTGCTTAAATATAGCTAATCTGTTTAAATACATAATCTCTCTTCTAAAGCACATTGCTTATACTGAGAATTACACCTCAACATAGCAAAGCCACGTTACCATATTATTCCCATTTTACAGATAAAGGACTAGCAACAATGAAGTATTAAGTGCTTTGTTTAATACCATGGAAACCCTCCTGTGAACACTCTCATGGGCAGAGTCACACCTGTAGCAGGAACAGGCTCTGAGAAAAGGTTCAACAACAAACTTCTCCAAATCCCATATTCTAAGCAGCAGCTTCCCATCAGTGCAACAGAAACAGTCTTATATGGCTGCGTTTCTGTTAATCTCACTGAACGTTCAGTGCAACATTTCTCTGCTCTGGGAATATAGCTCACAGTGACTTTGTTCTCACGCACATCAGGGCAAACTGGGACTAACTTCACTGATGCCAGGGAAATAACTCAGGGCAAAGTGAGACCAAAATGGGTCTTGTTATGGAGCAGTAGCTTTCAATATAGTGCTCACACTCACATTATTAAATGTGAGAATGAATCAGAATCACAAACATCAGAGACTGTTTGCACACTGTAGGATATTCCCAAATGATCTCTTAAAAAAAAAAAAAAAAGCATTTTAAGTAGTATTTCATTAAGATTCACTTAATCTTCATTTTTTTCACAGCAAGAAATGTGAACATAATATAAAGTAGCAGTGTGACAACACTTCTGAAAGCTGAAATAAGATAACAAGTCAAGCAGAGTCACGATGGAGATTTTGAGATCTCTTAATGATCTCATCAAAATAAACCAGCCACAGAACACCCGGAGTCCTGAGTACCGTTTCATGTTCCTTTTGCATTAGCAGATCTTGCAGATGTTTCAGTTTTTCACAGTGTGGCAAGTGCCCTTCTTTGAAGGGTCAGCAAACAGAAAAGATTACAGTTGTTTTCCTTTAACATGTGGTCTTACATAATTGCTAGGCTTGCTGCTGTGACTCCGCCCTCTCTGTTACGAAAGAGAACTATTTCTTGTGGAAATGCCAGTTTTTTTCCAAGTGGCCTAATGAAGTACTTAATAGCCTGGAGACAAGGAGATCCATGGGAATTCCACTTCCCCCTGTGATTTCCTTTTTGTTCATCTCAAGTTTCACCTTTCCCTTTGTCACTTCCTTCTTACACCTTCTTTAGTCTATTCTTTGCCCAGTGTTTTTTCTTTTTCTCATTTTCTTCCTTTCATTTTTTCCCCATCGTATTTTATTACCAGACCTGTTGAAATGTTTGCTGCTTGGATAGCTTTCCAGCATGGAAATAATAGAATAGAAATAGATTTCTTATCTGAAATATGATGGCTGAATGATCAGAGATCTTCTACCCAAGTTTTTCATATGGAGACTGAACTTATAATTATTAGTTGTGGGAATTTCTTTTTTCTTACCGTCTCATAAAAACATTGATGCGTGTAAGCAATCGGATATTCTGTGTTTTAGAGTAATTCATCTCTGCCAACCACAGAGGACCATACCACTCTGGAATTAAAAACTGCTATTCCTTTACTATTATCATGTAGAGAATTGTCCATAGAAGAGCTTAGCACAGCTTCAATTCTTTTTCCTCATATTTTCAGGTGACACCTACCTGTAGACAAGAATCACAGATTGATAGAGTATCCTGAGTTGGAAAGGACCCACAAGGATCATGGAATTCAACTGCTGATTCTACACAGGGCAACCTAAGAGTTAGGCCATACATCTAAGAGCGTTGTCCAAACGCTTCTTATACAGTGACAGGTTTGGGGCCATGACTTCCCCAGTCACATGAGCTACCTTATTTGTTCTTATATCCCCTGCATGTTTAATTCTAGGCAGTTTTCTGGTGAATGCCATGGCAAGATGGCCAAGGAAAAAATCTGAACACAAAGGAAGGAACAGAACATCTTCTACTTGTAATTCCCTCTGCTCCTGGGGCCCATTGCTCAATCATGAATAGCCTTGCCTTATGCTCCCATTTACGTTTATGGCTGGGAACAAAAATCACAAGTCACTGAAATTGGCATGTTACTGTTTGGAATGGCTTTTGCTGACCTCTGGAGTTGATGGTCACCCCTGGAGCTTTGCCGACAAAAGCAGAAGAACGTTATTTCATCCCAAGTGAAGCATCTTTAACTCCTAAATTTTTTCTCACCAGCAAGACTCCCTGCAATAGCTGAAGCTTCCCACATAGGTTCTCCTCTTTGATCCAGCAAGAACTTCCCTATTTTACAGCTCATCACAAGTTCTCCAACTTGTGTGATGATATATTAGCCAAAAATGTGTTTTCCAGAACTCAGTGCCTGGCTACAAAAGGAATTGTAAGGCTTTTGGCAAGCCACTCATCAAGGGAGATCAGGAACTACTGCTCTGTTCTGCATTTCAGAACGCAATTCTTCTCTTACAATTTGTCATTTTTAGGCATCATAACCCATAGCCTTAAACACTTTTGAAAGTTACTGCATAGAACAAAGAGAGGACAGAGTTAATTCCAGCCACAGCTTTGTATACATATGCATCAAATTGAAATTCACAGCAGTGGTGTCATCATTATAAGGAATATTCAGAAGAGAAGGGAGTATGGGAAGTTTAGATGACAGGGAGAAGGGAAAGTTCATGTCCCTTCCTTCCTCCTCCCAATGTGTTTTTCTAGCTATAACATTATTGTCAGAGAGATTAAAATTCTGAAGACACATATCCAAAAATATATTTCAGGTTCTCACCAAGAAATCACATAACAGTGCTGTGTCACCACACAGTGATATTGCATCATATTGGTCATGTTGCAGTGCAGCCCCAGGTTAGCATGAGGCAATGTGACTGCTTTGCATAAGAAGGAATCAGTGTTGGAACACAATGACGCAAATGTCACACCAGAATGATGCAACAAGTTTGCCCAGTAGAGCAAATCCTTAAAACTGGCACCAAAACCAAGGCTGAATTCTTAGTGGACTTTATAATTTCCAGTAGGCTGGAAAAAAAAAATAATGGCATGCTATTTAAATAATGCTAGCGGACATTTTTAAAAATTCCACTGCACAAATAGATCTAGCAAATGGCTGTCAAGCCCTGTCCTGAAGTCAAAGCCCTCCTGCTCTGGAAATCGAAATCTTCCACTGAAAATTCAAAACAGTGCTGTGGAGTCAAGGTCAAGCCAAGACTAACGCAAAGTAAACCTGGAATTCACATTTCACGTGTCCACCTGCTGCCAAGTCTTAGCTCAGAACCAGTTTTGGTCCAAGGAAAGTTTTTATGTCCACTGTCTGTCTGTACCCACTCACCTTTGCTTTCTGGGACTTTGGAGAGGTTGAGCCCAGGCTCTGTCCTACTTTCCCACTCCCAAACTGTACGTTCAGGAGGGAAGTGTGGGCTGGGTGGTATCTGCTCTCCTGTCCTCCCTCACACCTGTGACACAGATGAGCATTAGGTAAGCCACTGTGTCACCTTTGCAGCTTCGTGCAAAAGCCATGAACCTACTTTGGGTATTACAGTCATATGCTCATACCACAAAACTCAAGAACACCTAGAATTATCCCCTTCAACTTGTCCTGTTCCGTGGCTGCCTTTGGATAGCTTTGCCTTTAATCAGTCACGACTTGCTCTCTCTGTTTCTTGCTTTTTCATATTTAGCACTGATATCTACCCAGTAAACAGAGATTAATTCTTACAGATATGGTTCTTTGCTGTTCACAGCAGGTTTCACTCCTTAGGTTTGGCTGCTTCAATTATACAGACTTTTTCTTTTACCTTTCGATGAAGGCCTGGGGTATTTTCTCTTACTCTATACACATGAGCAGATAATAGATGTGTGCATGTGTGTGTTCTATACATTTTTTTCAGTGATTATGATCATTTTCCATAAAGCCCTTTGTATCCCAGCACTCACCATATGGTGTCAACGGCACTTTATTTAGTGCTGGTGTCAGATGCCCTGCATAGCCTTGGTTTTGTGGGATGCACAAGGCCCTAACTGAGGGCTCTAAGTCAGACAAACTGCTGTGACAGCAGTCCTCATGGATGGACATGCAGGCAATGCCACTCACACCTCTGCAGGAAACTTGAATTAAGAGCAAAAAGTGAAGAATAGTTAATGAGGAAGGTGTTGGGACTACAGCTAGACTGGGTTAAGTATTTGAATGAAAACTCTATCCTGGACAGCTCACAGACTCTTTTTCTGTTGAGAAACGTATTCAATTCTGCTTCTGACAGGGTAAACCCAGTTCATCAGATTAGCTGCTACTGTCTGCAGTTGGCTCAGTTTGATCCCAAGTTTTTACTCAGTAGTTAATCCATCGGTCCTTAGTTACGCAGAACTGCTCTCATGTTGATTTGTGCAGCTAAGGACTGAATAAAATTGAAACCTTCAGGATCTAGCCTAGTAATAATAGTGCAGGCTTGAACAGCAGCTTTTAATCTGAAACCTTAAAGCACCTGGACAACTTCTACCTGCCACATGGCAGGGGAAAGACTGTAATCTATTAGCAAGCCTAGTTGTGGGAATAAAACCACAGAAGTCCCATCAGGAAACAGCACTGGTGCTTACCATTTGTGATCCCTAGATGACTCCTGTCCGATGGTTAGCTACGTCAGTACCAATCAGCTCCTAGGCTCTTCCACAGCAAGATATGTAGCAATCAGTTCTCCATCTTCACTCGATGTCTTTTGTGTGCAGAGGGTGAGAAGTTTGTCCCAAAAGGGCAAAAAACTAAATGTTTTGTGGAAACTTGTGTATGTAAGACCTGTCACCATGAAAACTGACAGGATATATAAGAGGAAAATGTATTTGTTGCGTGAGAAGAAAGCAAAAGGTGAAGATATACAACATGCTGTTTAAAGGTATTTTTGTCTCTATTCCAGAAAAAGGAAGAACCTACTACCCAGGTCAGTTATATGAGACTTGTCTTGCAGGAAGTTTAAGAGATTAGAAGAGATAACCAAACATGAGCTTCAACAAAGATCTGGGAAATGGGACAGATACAAAGCTGTACTTGTGTCTAAATGTACTACTGGTAAATAGCAAGATCCACACTGCAATCCCTTGTGAAAGGGTAAAGCATGATTAGTAATGTAGAGTAAGAAAATCCCTGATTAACACCTTGTGCTTCTGGTCTGCTGAAGTGCTCAGTACATTTAACTGGACAGATATAAAAGGGAAGAAAATGAACTTTTGACAGGTATTGTTATGGAAAAAGTCATGGTTGTGGGCTTTGGGAACTTCACTCAACCCCTTAAGATACCACTACCTTATATTAATCAGGACAGAGAAAAGCATCTAAACCTTCATGATTAGGGATGACTACGCACTGATAGGTTTGAGACAGTTATATGCCTACTGCAATCAAGCAAATCCTTAAGGGTTGGTTGTCTTTTACTGTCTCCTGGAGCAACTAATTTGACACCACAGACCAGGTCTGATGAGAAATCAAGATCCATTTGAGCAATCAAGATCCATTCGAGCAGTGAAGGCAAGACGAGACAGGAAATTTTAAGTCCTGTCCAGTAGTTGGCAGTCTGATGGTTCAGCAAATGCCAAGTATTACAACCTTGAACCCCACCTGAACACCAATGGGCTGAGCCTGCAGAGAGCAAATCAGCAGCTGACCACAGCTCCCCAGCCCACCCATAACGTAAGTTGAACATCAGTAGGCAGCAACAGCAGTGAGCAAATCAGCAACAGAGCCAGACCTCCACCGCCACTCACACTTTGATAAAAGCTGGCTAGCAGGCTGTGCTCGGTCCTTCTCACAACGAGCCGAGCAGTCGCTGCAATGGCTCAAGACGGAGTCCAGTACTGTGACTCACAGAAACAATTCATCTTATCCTCTTACAGTAAGAAGGTTCCTAAAAGGATGGCGTCTCTCCTGGAGATGAAAGAAATCTTCCGCAATGCTGATGCAGTGTGCTTTGATGTGGACAGTACAGTCATCAGGGAAGAAGGCATTGATGAGCTTGCAAAGTTCTGTGGAGTTGGAGATGCCGTCGCAGAGATGTATGTATATTTGCTGTTTACTTCACATGAACATTAGTAAAAAATAAGCATGGATAAGGTTAAACCTGTGACAACAGTTTCACAATACAGATTAATTCATCTCTGTCACAGGAGATTATTACCATTTAAAAAAAAAGATGTTAGGAATAGTAAGGGGAATTAATGCATAATGAAGTAACTTTTTTTTTTTTTTTTTTTGAATTGTGAAGCCACTCAACAGGACTATACTGAAATAAATTCTCTAAATTAAATGTCTTTGATATACTCAGATAAGGCCTCATCATAACATTTGACAAAGAACTAGCAGAACCTTATTATGAGACAGAGGAGACTGGACTCTTCATCCAAGTGAAGAGGCTGATGTTTCCATTGAAACTTGTAGCGAAAGTCCTGTTAATTTCAGAGAAGAGCAGCTGGGCTGTGATTTAGGAATACTGGTCCCAGTGGCTCAGATTGCATTCACAGAGTATCAGCTTTCCTTTGCCTCACTGGTTCTTACAAAAGCACCAGTCTGTGGAGCTCTTCTACCACTGGTTGCTACCAACCTTTTCAGTGTACCAATCTTGTCCTTTACAACACAGATAATGTGGTATAACCCAGAAACTATGGGGTCTTAACTTGTTCCTTGGCATTCCTGTTAAAATAACAGCTCTTGGGAGAAGCCTCATCTTGTTAAGTGTCACTGATTTGTTTTGTTTGGATCACAATTCAGGACTCGCAGAGCTATGGGTGGCACTGTGACATTCAAAGCAGCTTTAACAGCACGACTAGGACTCATACGACCCTCCTACGAGCAAGTGCAAAAATTAATATCTGACAATCCACCTCAGCTAACGCCAGGAATCCGGTAAGAAGAATTTCAAATGATCTAATGAAAAAGTATTCCAAAAGCACATAGCATAAATCAACAAAATTCTGTGACATTAGCGAAGCTGAAAGAACGTGAAGCTGATATAGAAAGCTTTCCTACTCCATTTCCATGTTGTTTGTGTACAAAGCTTAGATCAGGAGCTTATAATAGCCTGGATCCATGTTGAGTGGATAAGTGTCTGTATAAAAAGAAACTGTCTTAGGTATTAACTGGCATTTTGGCTGGCAAGCTGACATTCCGGCGTGAGAATTCGATGGGCATGGAAAATAATCTGCTCCACATGTAGAAGTATTTATTTTTTCTTTTGAAGGGAGCCAGGAGGAAGATTATTACTGAATAAAAACTACTGGCTTAGTCTATTCTGTAATTATATTCTCTCTCACACTTCTGCATGCAGTCATCACTGGACTCAGCTTAGGGGATCCACTTTCAGAGCTACACATTCCATACTGACATAAAAAATCATTAGAGGCAAATACATCCATGCATATACACGTATTCCTTCATCTTTGGGTTTAGATATAACATTAACTATTTCAACTGAAAAGGTTTTTCTTTCTATTCAGATTGTTTCAAACAGTTGAAAATAATTTCTTTATTATGAAACATGGCCATAGCTGTAAATCTAAAATATTTTTAGCATATACAGTTTTTAATACAATATTGTACTTGTATTTTCTCCTTGAGATGAAGCACATGCTCAGCTTTTTCTGTAGAAGGCATAGCTAGATGTAACAACAAAGGGGTCATTGTCTCCATGTTTAGAATCACATGACATTCCTTTTAATTCCTTCCCTTTCTTCCTCCTTTTCTGTGTAGCCTGCTTTAAGCTTCCACTTTGCTTTTCAGTGTTCAGCATTTCTTCTGTTACTGTTATCACTTCTACTGCTTAGTGTTGTTGCATGTTGATTTTCCTGCCTCTAGAACCAACTTTTATAAAACTTTCAATTGCCATCAAGTCCCGTTGATACTAACCGGGTCTGAAAATTTCTCACTTTTTAATTCTTTTTCTGTAGCTGGTGCCCTTTTCTATACAGAGTATCAATGTCTTGGGGGAATCAAGTCAGTTAGAAAAATGTTCACACTTTGTGCACTTTCCAGCCCACTTTTATATTTTTGTGCAGTGGCTTTATCTCCACTGCATTCCCTGCTCTTTTTCAGTGTTACAGATTGTTTATCTCACTGGTTTTACACTTAGCCTCAGAAAACAACCTGAACTGGATCTGGGCTCATTTGTTCAGGGGAACTAATGTGAACAATATGAAAGTATAATGGAAATATTTCTATGGAGCACTTGTTTCTGAGCAACTAAATACCTGTTCATATCTAGACATGATGGTTTTGTTCAGCTCATTTCAAGCAAGGTATATGCACAAACTTGTGAAGAAAAGATGGAAAATCTTCAAGCAGCTGAGAAGGATGGAGTTGGAAAGCAGCAGGCAAATAAACTGGAATAACAAAATAGATGGGTGGCCTTGTTTAGGAAAGATCTATTTTGGCTTTCTTGTTATCCCTTCAGCACACTCATTCTTGGTGACTTTCTTTCTTCCCAGGGAGCTGGTGAACAGGCTTCATCAACGCGGGGTACAGGTCTTCTTGGTCTCCGGAGGGTTTCAGAGCATCGTGGAACATGTGGCCTTGCAGCTGAACATTCCAACAGCAAATGTCTTTGCCAACAGGCTGAAGTTTTACTTTAATGGTGAGATTCCCCTAACAGGTCTTTTCTTTGCTAATTAACGCAATTTTTGCGTGTGTGCGTTCAAACTGTCAGATACTAGACTACAGATATTGTCCAACCTACATCACCTCATTACCAATCCTGCTAGCTTCAAGATCAATCCAGCTGTCTCCTAGTAGGGAAATAGCCAAACTTCCTCCCAAAATATGAACTCAGGCCCTTTTCCAGACATATGAAATAGAGCTGTAGTTACTTTTTAATTGCAAACTGTGCCAAAGTTAAAAAGCATTACAGTTGCTGAGAGCAGTTTCATTTTCTCTCTCTTTCAAGTGTAAAGAATTTATTACACTTACCTGCTTTCAGAGGCAAACTTCATTTTCAGTGACTCTGAGGTATGCATGAAGACCAATGGAGACTTTTGCAGAGCTGCTCTGGACTTTACGCTAGTGTAATCGAGCAGAACTGTGTTCAGTGAGCTTGGTTCTTACTCAGTGTTTCATACACTGTTTACGTATCACACTGAATGCTGCTTTTGAACTGTTTTGACCAGAATGACTGGATCAAAGTGACTGGGAATGGATTTGACATGCTACCATACAGGGTTTCTCCTTTTGTCCTAACATTTCAGCTCTTTGAAAACATCCCCACTGAAGACTTCTGTAAAATCCTAGTTTTTATGCTTACCTTCTGATTACTTCTTTGGGATGCTGAAATTGTGAGGCTTATGGGACTGCAAGTAATTAGCTGTTTTCTTGAAGAAAAGACCACAGGCATGCATCTTTCTTCACCTACATGAAAATATGCTGTGTGTCTAATTTGTCCTTCCACTGTTTTCTAGGAGAATATGCAGGATTTGATGAAACACAACCAACAGCTGAATCAGGGGGGAAAGGAAAAGTTATTACTCATCTGAAGGAACAGTTCCATTTCAAGAAAGTAGTTATGATTGGAGATGGAGCTACAGACATGGAAGCCTGTCCCCCAGCTGTAAGTATTAAAAAATTTGAATTCCAAATTTCCTTTGATTAATTTGTGTGTGTGGGAATTATGGTTTAAATTCTTTATAGGACTTCAAGGAAGATCTTCAGCACTTCCCAGAGCCTAAAAGATCTGTGTAGGTAGCTTCCTCTAGAAAGGCTGCATCATGCAATGGCTGATTTCTCTTGATTAGCCAGTTTCAGTAAAGGTTCCACTCTCTGAGCCAGGGTTCTAGCTCAGTCCAGCAGAAATGTATAAAGTCTACCAACCTATCACAAATCAAGCTGATCCATCTGCCTTTCCCATCTATATTGCCACAATAACTGCTTGCTTCTGCACAGCGCTCTGTACAGAGGTCCTACACTACCCAGATCACAGTTCTGGCCAGTATTTAACGTTGCTAAGCATGAAGGTCTGGTGCACATTTACTTGATACCAGCCTATCAAGAAGGTTCATCTCACTTGATACTTCTGAAGATAGCAGCCCTACCAGGGCTATTCAGCCCTATTATTCAGCCCTAGACAGGGTGGAATAATAATAAGAATAGAAAGACAGCTTATATAAACAGTCATTTCACAGAGGAGGGATCTTTCTCATCTCTAGTGCCTTCCTCTACAAAAAAAAAAAGTAACTCAGAGCCGCTGCTTTGCCAATGCTGGGGGCAGATATCCTAGTGCATGGAAATGCACAGCAACAGACTCTAAGGGCTGCTGTTGATGTGAATTAGGACAAGATATCCCTTAGCATTAAATATGTGCACGATCAAAGCAGCTTCGTATTTGCTTTATGCTTTCTATCTGAAGGCAAAAAAAAAAAAACAGCAGTGGAAATTTTAAACACTGTTTTCTAAGACCCAGAAATGATGATTGTTTCTGGTTAATGATTGAAATCTTGGTTAATGTTTACTCTTGGTATCTATCAAATGAGGTAAACAGAGTTAAGATAAAAAGTAGGGATAATTGTGAGATGCTGCTTGCACGTTCAGATGTTAACTCACGCTTGAATAGTAAGTAAGGCTTTATGTTGCATCACAGCTCCATTTGATTTTCAGTAAAATCTCAGATCTGAACAATCCTGAAGTTACAAGGCACTGAGACACACCTTTGCTATTGGAACTAACCTTTTAGTAACCAAAGTGGTGTAAAATTAAATGTTAACAAAGTTCCTGTTAATAAATATGAAAATGAACACGCCAAGTAACATAGGTGAAGAAGCAGGGAGGAACATCACCATTTAAAAATGCAATCTTAAAAGCAAACTTAATTGCTGAGAAGCTCCATTCCTTACACAGAACTGCAATAACTCGTGCCCATTCTTTCTGTTTTGCCAGGACTGCTTCATTGGATTTGGAGGGAATGTAATCAGAAAGCAAGTAAAGGAGAAAGCTAAATGGTACATTACTCACTTTGATGAACTGCTAAAGGAACTGGAAGAACGATAAATTATACAGTAAAATAATATATTTAACAACTATAAGTCAATTATACAATGTAATTAAACATATATTTGTTTGCAAAGTTGTGTTCTGGACTTTTTAATGATTCTGGGTGTTGGGTACCTTCCTTCTCTGATCTGAAACTCGTGTTGCAAATGGCGACATGCTACTCAAATATTTTGTAATGCAATGGTAAGATTTTTTTAAACACCTTTTCCAAGGTGTAAGAGGTGCAGGATGGTAAGTACTTTCCCTTCCAAAGAATCTCAGAAGTAGGTTAAACAGTGAACAGATAGGTAGGAAACATTACTAAATATCTCTGAGTTCATTAAAATATGGCTACAGGAGAACCTGAGGTGTCATCTGTTACTCAACATCATTGTTACTCAACCTGTAGTCTAAGACATGAGATATATGCAAATGCCAGATATATGCAATATTCATCAGCATCCTAGAAGCATATTTTAAGACGAGTAATACAGTGCTTCACATACCTCATTAAAATACAAGCAAACTCTAAAATGTTGATTTTGTCAGATGGTCACAGTTTACTTAAGTGTTTTATTTAACAATCCTTCCCTGCTAACCTATAACTGTACAGAACCTGATTTGCCTGTCTTTACAAAACTTCTGCTGATTAAGAAAACCCTAGGAAACTTATCTGGCCTCTTTCTCTGCCTCAAGTGTGGATCAACCACCCTCAAACTGTTTGTGCCAGAAGTCTAACCTGTTCTAAACAAGTATTTCTCTGAGCTTCAGCTAATGAATCCTAATTTCTTAAGGCTTTGTCTTTCATGGCTGCAATGTTTGATCCAAGAGGGACTTTATCCAGAACTCACTTGATAAATTATGCTTTTTTTTTGTCAGCACATCCCTGACAACTTTTGCAAGTATGTCTTTTTAAGCAGCTCTGCTGACACATCATGGTACTTTTCTTTCCCTGACTTATAAGAATATAATCTGAGATAATGTAAAAAGCTTTACTGATGGCAAAATGAAAGTCACATCTTCCCCTTCCATCCACATAATGCCATCACAGGAGAAAGATGGGTTGATATGACATGATTTGTCCTGGAAAAAAAAAACAAACTCTATGCAGGCTCTTATATTCTGTGTGTCCCCACATTTTATTTATTTCTTGAAACTGAAGATTAGGCTGAGTGAGTGCTTCAATTCCCAGGTTCTTCTCTTCCATCCCACCACACATTTAATAGATAGGAAGATAAACAAGTGATGTGCCTATCTTTCAGAACCTCACACTGTCTCCGCAAGATAATCACTACTGGTTTATGCAACTTGCATGAAGTTTCCTTAATTTAGTAAGATTAAATCAAGGTGAAGTGATCTTGTCCAATTGTTCAAGCATCACCAGCAATTAAAACAAACACTGGTTGCCTATTCTGCTACATCATCAGAAAAGATACGTGGGAAAAGGGTATTCATGGAGTCACAGATAGTGACGAATGGCAACTCTCTGTGATGCCATCTCATGTTTCCGGCAAAAAACAGCGATAATAATAAGTTACAACAGTATTTAAATATTAAAGAAGTAGAATGATTTAAAAAAAAACTATCTAGAAGCAAATTTGTAATGGTTTCTTAGAGAAAGGCAGAGATATAAGCAGCTATACTGAGTATCTGTAGACAGAGCTTAAAAACCTTCACAAAAGACAAGACAGACAACGGTTGGCAGGATGCTCACCAGAACGCTTCTGGGAGTATTAAACATGATCTCTTTTAAATTCTTCCTGAGAAAAATCCCAGCCAGCTCCAAGGGCAGCCCATATACAATCAGGCTTTTGTTTAGGCAGGAGTGCATGGACAGAGCAAGTGTAAACTCTTTCTGCTCTCATTCAGTGTATTCCTCTGCCATTCTACAGTTATGAAGCCAAAGAGAAGTGCTTCTCTTTGCTGAAGTTTTCTACTGAATTAAAAGGCCACTAAAAAAAACCAACAACTAAAATCCAGCTAATCAGCTATAGCTGCAGGCCCTGATCCTATAAACGTTATGACATGCTTCAAGTATATGTAATTCCACTAATGCCACAGTTAGAAGACAGTGCAGGAGGCTTTGTGCCACAGAGATGTTAACATTCACAACAGTATCTTCTGCCAGTGTTGACTGCTATGGAAACACGGCACAGAGCCAACGATTTCACAAGAGCTCTTTAGGTCAGACTGTTTTGAAAAAAAAATAAAAAAATCACACCCCCTCCACTGGGCAAACAGCAAGCCCTCCCTTCTGGTCCAAGAGGTACCCAACGGATTAGTTACTTTAGCGAGTAGCTGAGCTCTTTCAACTGTAAAATAGTGGAAAAAAACAGAGGGGAATAAAGCAGCATGAGGAAACTTTCAATATTACAACCAAAGCACTGGTTTAGTTGAGCATATCCCATCACAGCAGAGCTAAATCTGGAGAGCAGTACATGTTATCGGAGAGAGAACCAATTTGTTTTCACATGTGTCTTCTAACTAAGAGCTATGGGGAAGCATATTGCTTCATATAAAGCTTTTTATTCTAATGTGATTACTCAGTGAGGCAGAGTTGCTTTAAGATACATTTTCAATTTGGACGAGGGGATTTTTTTAAAAGAACAATTTACACTCTTTCTAGAAAGACTACAGGACAACTAAAACTTGAGTTCGTGTCTTCATTACAGTGCTTTGAACTGGAACAGGAATTGGCAATTACCTGAGACCCTTCCAGGCATTGTTTCTTTATTCCCAACCACTGGAAAGCAACTTCAGTTCTGAACTTGATGATTTCTACTCTAAGAAATGCTAATGTTTTGTTAGTCAAAGGAAGGAGGTAAACTCAGCCATGAAATTAAGAGGAAAAGACAACAATGTTTACAACAGGAGAAAACCAACTTCAGGAAGGGCTCAAGCAATGGTAAGAAAAGATCCCCATTACCTATGGACTGTGTTACGGTTTGTGAGCTTATCTCACAGTTATCTGTAACTAAAATAACACAAACTAGTCTCTCTCTGATGATGGACAGAGCACAAGTTTGTAGCTCAGAATGACAGGAGGCACATAAAAAATACATTATAACAATACCTGGGATTTAGATCGTAGGTAGCATATAAAGACTGAAGAGATTTGTGACAGCTGGCGTCACCCTGCAGAACATCCAGTTATTCCTTAGAATTTGTATTCAACCAAAATTTCATGGGCCTTCAAATAACAGTTTTGCCCAGCTGTATTTAATTCCTAGTGCTTCTGACTGAAGGCTGGAAACACGGATTGAAACAGAACCCACAAAATCCTTTAACTCCAAGAATGTTTTTCACCTTTTGTCTGTGATGAGATGGTTGGTTATGAGGGTCAAGTTACCAGGAGAACTCTCTAGGAACAAGAGATATGGCAGGATACCAGGAGAAATAACAAGGACTGGAAGCTGATGTTATCTTTTTTTTCCCCCTTTTGCACCTAAAGAGTAGTCTCAAAAGTCTGGAAAAGGACATCCCAAATGATAGTACTGATCACATAACTGATTTACAAGAAGCAACAGCTAAAATAATGTATGCGGCCCATTAACTAAGCCAAGCTGAGAACTTTAAACTAATACAGTACAAAAGTTTACTCAGTAAAAACCCATAATCAGCTGACAACATACACAGAAGGAAAAGATGAAAACAGACAAGAATCAGATCAAATGCTGACTTTGTTCAAGATGAGGGTAAGAGTGCAGTGTATTTTACATGGGAGAAAAAGAAGAAACCACACCTGAAAAGTAAGCATATTGTGTGGAGGAAAAAAGAAAAATATTTTGGATTTATCACCATAGCACTTAAAACACTTAACAAAATGGGATGTAATGGAGATACTGTAAATTCATTTTGGAGAGGGACAGCTGAAGACTGGGAAGCTGTCCCTGACACCGGGAAGTGAAACTGGAACCAGTGCTGCCTAACCATGCTGAAATATTCTATGCAGTTATTCAAACGGTTCATCGTAAACACTGCAAGATGAGAGAAAACACAGATGGTGCAATACGTATATGGTGCCAGTATTATGTGAAAATTAAAAGGATTTTATTGACTGATGTTTTTCCTGAAAACTCATTGAAATGTACAAACTGGACATTCAGTAACTGAATTGTACATTCTGTATGTCACACAGATTCTTGCAGCCACTTTGAAGAGAGAATGTTATTTTCACTTACAGGATGTTCACATCATCGCAGACACTAAAAGTGTTGATATACTCTAGTCTAAAAGTGAAACCAAAATAGAACTGGACATAATGGTACACTGCTTTTTGCCAATCCTATTGACTCAACATGCGCCAGTTTCACACATTAAGTACCTACTGTACAGTTAGTGAAACACCTGACCAAGCATATGTCTGAAGTCATGATTGCTTATTAAATAAAACCCCTTTTCCTAGACTTCCAAGTTGTTTGTAGACAAAAATGTACTTAACTCAACTTGTTTCCCTGCAAAATGTTCAGACAACAATGTCTTGTCAGTATCTCTTTGAAAACTGTGGTTCACGCTAAAAAAATGGCTGTAAATAATTTCACAAAATTAATTCCAGATGTAGGTATTTAGAGAAATGTGTAGTTAATTTCAACAGGCTTCGCTGTCCTTGCAAAACAGAATGCCCTGTTCTCTGTCCATAATCTATCACGTGGCAGGTAATATTAACCTCAATTAATAACTGCCTATTTATAAATTTGGAGCTACTTACTGATTTCAGTCCTGCTACAACAGCTAGGTGTACTTCAGAGTTACAGAGACATCACAACTGCCTAAGGGTTTCAGAGCTCCTGTCTTCAGAACTCCCCTATGTGTTTTTTCAACCTGCAGTCATTTTATTGCTACACAAAGGCCACAGCAACTGTTGCTCCCTTTTGTTGCTGGTACTGAACACTGGGCATTTTCTATCCAGCAGGACGTATTAAATACTGTATGCCATATTTAACCTCAGGAACTGTCTCGCAGAGGAACCTGTATGTATCTTTGGACTTTCTTACAGTTAACCAACCCTTTAATGACAGTCCTGTATTTCTTTTTTTCCTGTTACAATCCTAAGAGCAAAACGTCATTAGAATCTGAAGAAAAGAGGTCTCTTTTATAAGCTCAATACAGTACTTTTATATTTCTGACTATGATATACAATGTATACCATAAATTAATTAAGACAAATACTTGTCACTTCATCTATGTAGGCACAAGTAAATCAATGACTTTACTGAAGTGGAGAAATCTTCAACGGTATCATGATTCTGGACTCCATTTCCTGAATAAGGGGCACTGAAAAAAATTGAGACAAGGTTTAATTTCACTAAGAGATCATTAACAGTTCTGCACCAGTTTAAACCGATATTATTGTCTTCAAATTACTCCCCTAGCAAGTGCATGTCAAAGTCATCAGTAACCACCAACAATCCTGTAACTGAAGCATAGCTGTTTTGAGAAATGAGTGATTTTTTTTCAATGTAATCTGTCTCCTCCTTTGAAGACAAATATTTCTATTCCGTTTCACCATAATGAAAGTTACCTTATATTTTTCTGGTATGCTTTCTTTGAAATAGATCCTATGAAACTGAAATCTAACATTGTTAGCATACTTTTATGAGTTTTGTTATGAAAGCTATCTTTGATCTCAAAGATCTCCTAGCTTCTATTTCCAAAGTCTAATTTCCCCTTTTAAAGAAATGTATTTAACAAGGCTCCAGTATTTAATGTAATCTGTTGCTCTACAGGGGAGATGTTTGCATGAAAACTGTCGATTAATGTCAGAAAGTTTTAGCAATCATGCAGCGTCTCCAAGTTTGTACAACTGGTTGCAAAACCCACTTCACAGCTTAGTGAAATGTCCCTCCTTTACTTTACGGTAGCAAAACTGACACACAGATGCACTCAAAATACAGATGCTATACTTTTTATCATGACACAACGTACTGAAGAATAAAAATGATGGCATGCAGAAAGGTCTGCCTCCAGCATTCCAATGAGGTTAATATGTTACCTGTGTAATAGACTAGTTCATCCCAGCCAGGTTTATGCCATGCAGCATTCCTTATATCTTCTCTCGTTTGCAGATCTTTGTAGGCTAGTGAAGGAAAACAAGCACAAAGCTTAGAAGTAACTCCTTTTCCTTCTACATATAAATAGCTCCCTTAAATGTATTCTAGGGTGTAATTAGGAGACTGCAAATATGAGGAAGGAAAAAATCAGGTGTTCTCCACAAAAAGGAAAACTCCCAAACCAACGCAAACAGAAGGAACTGGGGAAGAAAGAGAAACATGCTCTGCAAATGCTACACCATGTAAGTACTGCATGGTTGGAGTGCTTTGGGTGGTGGTGGGCAAACAGACATCAAATGGTGTTTGGTGAAACATTCACCTCTGACCATAAGTACTTCTATACAAATTGTCAAAGAGTATTAGAGATGCAGTACCAAAAAAACTAACGTGTGCTGATTTTAAGTTTTTAAGTGTGACCATGGCTATCAATGGCAGCATGAGGAAACCTAAACATGGTGGGGAGAGAGGTCTTAGAAACAGGTAAGGCAAATAATGCAACGGAGTATTGTTCTACGTGGGTGGTGTCAGATTTCTAATGCTGAAATAGAGTGTTCTGAATTGTCAAGATCTGAAGGTAACACTGCATGTTTTCTAAAATAAGTATTAGACAATTAGTTTCTTGAATGTGAAACAATCCTAACTTAAAAGTCACATAAGCATTGGTGGAAACTAACAAACACACAAATAAGCCAAAACACTGTAACGTAGTAATGTAAATCAGTGCTCGACTTTTCCTTCTTTTAGATGTGGTACGTGTGATGCTTGAAACTAAATTGTAAAAATCTGACTTCAGCATGAGTGGGGATGGAGAAGAGAGATGGCAGGACATGGCTTGTCATGTTTATATTACTGAAAGCAAACAAGTAGATAAGAAAAAGCCATGAGAAACTGCTGATGGAAACAGAACAAAGCATGAAATGTTCACTTCTGCTTGTTTCTTTTAAAAGTAAAGTTCCCTACATAAAAATATAGAAAATCAACACAGTTAATGTAAAAGAAAAAACTCAGTAAGACATTCCTTTGCCTTTTGGAAAAACTTTGTCTCCTGGGCAAAGTCAACAGTCTATTAGGGGCTGATTGAGTGAGAATGAAGCATCCAACATAAACAAGTTTACCCCAAAGGTGATGAACCATATACAGCTGTCCAATTTGTGAGAAAAATCCTCCAACTGCTTCATTATTATCCTGTCGGAAACGAATTGCACGAGCCCTATAGAAGACCAAAAGAGCCTTTAAGAACAACAGAACTGAGTAGGAAATAAATGGTAACTGAAAAGAAAGAACATGTGAAAGGAAGCCCAAATTTTAAACATTTGCAGTACCCTTCAGCAATTAAAAATGACAAAAAAAAAAAAAAGCTACATTTTTTTCCAGTACTAATTAAAATATGCCTTGTTAGAATGTGTTAAAATTTGAGGCCTATGGTTTTATTACACTGTGTATTAATCAGTCTTTGTTTTCAAAATTAGATCCATTATAATAACTGCTGAATGGTATAAAGTGGCAGGATATTTTTACAGAAGGTTATTCTAAAACTAAACCCTTGGGTTTCAGTCATACCATCTTTGCCACACTCATTTACCACAGATTTTGTGGTTGTGAAATCCAGCTTTTTTATTCACATAGACGTTTGTTTTGCAGCTCTACTATGCAACATTGCATGATCTATTGTGTGAGTAAGATCAATATCTCTTTTAACTACAAATCTGTTGCATGTTATAAACCACATTGGATACCATTGTAGATATGCCTATCTCATAAAAAGTAAATTACTGGAAAATTACTGTAATTAAAAAAATTATATTGATGACAACATGTCTAAAAGTCCAAGTCCTCACCTTTGTCAAAATAATTGAAAATACTCCACATTATTTAACTATCAACCATAAGAACTGCATGGACTTAGTGAATGTAAACTGGAAGAAACTTACACTGGTGTTAAGTAAGACAAAATCAGAGAGACAAGATCGTAAAAGGAGACTGTCTCAAATGCTTTTATAACCTATATATTAAAATATAAATGTGCTGCTCAACAGGTTTTCAAGAAGCAATTTTTTAAAGATTAGAAAAGCCAAGACTTAGGCCATTTAAACTAAAAATAAGACAACTACTAGTGGTGCTGAAGTTGTGAAACATCAACACAGTGTTAAGGAGTTAATGGCCTCCCTTCACTGAGCAGTGCTTTCTACTAAAAATAAATTATTTCTGCTATATGATATCAAGCTAAAAGGGTTATGTGAAGGAAAGCCAGACCACGGAGCCCACAGAGTTGTTTGCACACAGAATTCCTTTTTCTTTCCTCAAAGGATAAATTGAGGGTCAAAGAACTATTTTACAAGTTGCCTAAGAACAGAAGCAAACCATTAACTGGGTGACTGAAATGTTTTGGTATCATTCTGCCACCTCCACTTCATAACTTTTAAACACACATCTCTCAAGGAGGAAAACAAAAGTGCTATGGCAATACTTACCAGTAATTTCCCCACTCAATCATTGTTCCGGGCTACAAAAACAAAACAGGCTGTTAAAACTGTAGTTTAAAGAAAGCTGCAATATTTAGACAGTTTTCACAACATTTATGTATGGAAAACACTATTTATTAACAAAATCTCTTCCTTGAAGTGATAAGCATATTATAATCATCTGTAATTACTCTGTTTACTTACTATATTACTTCTTAAGTAATTTTCCAGAAGCTTCCCTCAAATTAAAACACAGGATTTTCAGCCCTTCATAGAAGACATTAGTATCTTGTTGGAGCTTGCCTTAATTCTGGACCCCACACTTTGAAAGCAACAATGACTCAGCCATCAGCTTTGATAAAAAACAGATTTTTAAGAAGAGGTCTGTTTTCCATCTACATTGTATAAACATGCTTTGAACATTTTACAACAGCATATAGCTTAAAAAAAAAATAAAAAGAAAAATTGAAACTTACTCTAAGTTGATAGGATCTCAGTTCATAAATATTAGGCCCCTCTCTGGGAACAGGTTCATTCCAGAAACTAAACTCCAACAATAGCTGGTTCTTGCGAGAGAGAAGCATGTTACCTCTTTCTTTGCGAAACTCCGTGAATTCCTTAAAAACAATATGATCATTATCAAGCTGTATATTATGTTTCAACAACAAAAAGCAGTAAACCATACAGCAGTTTAGATTTTTCAATGCTATCTTGGAGTTCTGCACATTGAAATCATTTAAATTGTACTGGCATCTAAACTCCCCTGGCATCTTTGAAAACTTCAACTGGCGTATTTACAGAGCACCTGAGAATCTTGAAGTGTTTCATAAAGTATTCAGGTATTAAGAGTCAGTATTTCTGAATCTGAGAATAAACCCTCTTCTAAAGCTTTTTCTAAGGCTGTACAGACAGTGATGACATAAAGAAGTAAAAGCAGGTATCTAAGTGAGTGCTGTTTGGCTCTGACCATTCTATGTTCTCTTCTATTAACCATTTCTAACAAATCCATGCATTTTACCTTATTTTGACGGAGTTTACTCATGACCTCATTGAGAGCTGGATAGCCTCCTTCATACCTCCACAGATGAACTGAAACAGAAAAAAAGGAAGTTTTTTCATGGATGTTGCATGTAAGCTGCAAAGCTTATGGAATATCACAGTATAAAATGCTCTTCATACAACAAAATTATAAGAAAACAGAAGTCATGTAACTGGTTTAAAAGATTTTCATTAAAGAAAGCACTACACAATTGAACGTTTTAAGAATAATAGGATCATCTGTTTTTTTGAAAGGGGTTCTTTCAGAAAATTCTACAATCTACTCTGAGCATAACAGGAAGATTATTTAAAGAAGTTTTTTGTTGCCATGCTAGTAAAATGTGATGACTTTACATGACTAATTTATATTGAAATTCAATTTAACAGGCTGATTTAATTCCAGAAACATCTTTTATACCAATTTCACCTAAGAACAACAGATTGGTGGACTTCTTATTTCAGCAAGTTACTTGAGGAAAAAGAGCATGAGACACTTTCAGTAGGATGAAAAATGATGGAAATGTTATTTTTGTGGTAAACATTAGATTAAAAAAGCACACCAGAAGATATCTAAACGTGCTAGAATATTTGGTAGGATTTTCCCCACAGAAACAACTTCAGAACAGGTATTTGCATTTGTTAGTCTTTTCAAAGCATTCTTTCTTTAATTAATCACAACATATGGCTTTAATAAATCATTACTAGATTTATTTACAAACACTTACTATAGCAAGGCAACAATATTTCACCTCAAAGAGTCCCAAAAGCTGTTTCCTCTCCTATATATAAGTCCTGGGCCTTTCCCAGAAGAGTGATCTAGAGGCTAACGTAAGGCACTTCACTATGATAGCAGATTCATCCAGTGTGCCTGCTTCTATTGTCTAGTCCCCAGGGCAATTTGATATATCCAGCTGGTATTAAGACTGCCTGGGCACAAGTACTGAACAAGTCAAAACCCCATAATCTGCTTTACTAGACTGCTAGAACTGCTGCAGTAACATTTTCAAGCCAGGCTATAGATGCAATTACAGATACAGTCTGTGTTAATATATTAAAAAACAACAATGAATGAGACTTGGTTAAGACACTCATTTCAATCATCTTCATTCTCCAATTTCCCTTCAACTTTTAAGAATTGTTTCTCAGACATTGTTTGCTTTATCTACTGCTATTTCCTCACATTTGTGCAGTGCCAATATTGCAATATGCTGTAAATGCTGGAAAATTACTGATGAGTACATGAGTATATTCTTCAATACTTCTTCAATAATGGAGTGACATTGATACTAGCACAGCTCTAACCATGGAGCTTCTATGACCTAAGAAGTATCAGCACACCACTTTGTATTTGTGGTTTCCCATTCCTTCAATTTCCCAGAGCCCAGGAAATTTTTCATTTTTTTTTTTTTTCTGCATGAGACTCTTTGCAGTTACCTCTGTTGCAGCTCTTCAGTAATTAGTAGTTCAATATATTTTCTATCTGTGTTAGGTGGTATCTTTATACGAATATGAACAGAAATATTTATACTTTCTTCCAGTAAAGGCTGAGCTTATTGTGAGCTTACAATGCAATCCTTTTTTCAGATGGCGTGAATGATTTGCATTTCATTATCATACAGCAGTTACAGTATGAAAGTCTGAGTAAAGCTTTTATACTGGCCAATACAAGTTCAACTCTGCCTTTGTGAGCCTTTGGCTTAAGCATTCAGGAACACAACCCGTGCCTGCAAAATATTACTGGAACAAATTTTACAAGGATTTCCCCAAACTGTTAATCTACCCCCTGGAAGACAGGAAAGGATTAACAATAGGACAAATTTTAGGAATTAAAGCTTCACTGTCAAACTCAGCAAGACAAAAAGCAAGCACTGTAAATGTTAATGACTACCGTAACTGATGCACACACATCCTCGCTGCATAGGTTTACTAACAACAGAGATGATTTAAAGAGAAGAAACCTGCCAAGCACACGTTTCACTTGTATGGTTTTACGTTCTGTTGTACTTCTATCTCCTACCAGCCTGATCTTGCTCTCCGTACCACGTGTTCCAAGTCCCCACCAGTGCACATGGGTAGTGTTTTTCTTCATGAATCTTTGGCAGCACCTCTTGACTTGAAAACAAGGAATACAGACACTGTGTTGCATTTCCTTCAGGGAGGCTACAGTTGATATGTATAACAAATCACCCCGCGTTTATCATTATGGTACGAAAAATCACAAGCTCTACGTTTCAGAAGAGAAAGCTGAAATACAAGAATCTGCTACACAAGGGGAAAGATAGCTACCACACTACATAAAATTAAGGTAAGTGTTACCATTTCTTAGTCTGTAAGACAAATGCACAGCATGGTAGGATTCTTGGGATGCAATGAATGATGTGATATCACCTAACAGGTTATCCAACACATCAGGAAAATAAACATCAGATGTCTCACTTACAGGAAACGCAGCCTAGCTACATGGGTGGTTTGCTTTGGGGAAATGGTTTCTTTATCAAGAGAGGTAGAACACACAATAATAGGCAAGGACAGTCTTTCTCCTGTACCACGTACAAAATTTTAATTCGGTTGACCTGAATGAATAAAAACAAGTATTTTGTTTGATCAAATGAGAACTGGGTTTCATAGAACACAGACTTATTGCCATCTAGGATTTCAGAAAGTAGGTCTAGTCTGAGGCAACTTATCCCTTAAAGCACTTATCCTTTAAAATACTGTGGAACTGCCTAGCAAAAACATCTAACACAAAATTTGTTTGATTTTTTTCCAGTATCAGTAGTATTTTTTCACATGTTAAAATGTGACCAATATTAGCATAAGGAAATTAGGTTTTACTGATAGCTAACTTGGTTAAGTCAGCTTTCGTCAAACTGAACTTTGATGAACAATTCTGTCGGTCTGGATGAACTTTGCTTTTTAATATTTTTCCCTGAATAATTACTGCTCTTACCCAGTTTGATTCATGGGCAATGTCTCTGCATGGTATCAAATACTAGCAAGCAGGCTTGTCTTATACTGACAGTCAGAATATGAGAGTCTTCCTCTTGGTTCTACCACTGACTTTCTAGCTGAGTTAGAGCGAATCTCATTACCAATTTGTATCTCAATTATTTCTTATTACATAGTGGAAGTAACATGATAGAAAGACTCTCCAAGGATATTTTCAGTCACCATCAGTGCTTCTGATGATGAAGCTTAACGAGATCCTAGAAAGGCAGCTTTAAACAGGAATGTTAACTACAATAGTCCTAAAATATATTTTGTTGTGAATTATATTTAAAAATACAGAATACCTTATAATTCATAGACTTGAACACTGTCTTTTTCACTTTAAAAAACTTCCCTAATTCTTCATAAGGGGTCCTCAACCACAGTGATTCATGAAATACTCTCATAATTGTCTTTGTTACATTATTTCTTTATGAATACATGATTACTAATTCTCATTCCGATTTCATACAGAAAAAAAATGAATTTACTTGCTCATGTTTAATTAAGGAAGGAAGGAAGATCAGAAGTTCTTTCATTGTTTTTTACTACTCCATTCTCAAGTTTTCTCCTTTCCTTGAATACTTCAACTATCTTTGGTTTGGAAAGAATAAATCCAACCCCCACATACTTCATCTGACTGAAGCAGTTTCTTTCTTTGCTATTGTCTCTTTCCTTGAAAATAAAAGCCTCTGCTTTCACTCAACATTTAGGTAGCTCATGAGTGCGGAGAAGTGGTTCCTGGTCTCATGTAATTGGACATGTTTATATTAAGCTTTTAAACAGAAAGATGGCTGAATGCTAATTGTGCTTCTCTGTATATACACTTTTTAAACAAAAAGGTTAAAAATACCTTAAGTTTGGAAGTTATTCTCGTGGATTTGTATATTTGTATAGCAAGGAAAATAGGTTTGGGTTATCGAGCCCCATTTCAAAGCTGAACACAGATATGTTGGACAACCTACTTATGGATGTGCAATGAACCCGTAACAGAGTTGAGGACATAAATTAGGAGTTGTGAACTTCCTCACCCTCCAGCCCAGCTGATGTCTCAGCTAATGCACCAGCCTTAAAAAATCGATTGCTGTAGGGTACCATTGTCCTGAGAATGTTTTATTTAACTGACAACATGATCACTGTCAGTGAGAAAGCCCTGCTGGTTCCAAATATGTGAGGCTCACTACGTTCCCAAATTTAAACATTCAGTTCTTTAAAAAGGCAGCTGTTCTGGCTCCAGTGGAGTCATTGTGTAGGCAGAACAAGACTAATATTTGTCTAATTTCATCCTTAAAATAGTAAATTTAACATGTTGCCATTCATGCATTTTATAAAACTGTAACTTTTTGGAAAACCCGCAATATCACTGCTCTCTTTGGAGGATATCATCCCAATGCAAAGATCCTATCCAAGGATTTGTGCAGCTCTTTAAGAGTAGATCTCAGTAACGTAACTTTGCAGAAAAAAGACACAAATGAACTGAGGGAAAATCAAACCCCACATTTTTAAAATCTCCTCAAAGTTACACTTTAATTGAAAACTGGCATGCAGTTTTACTTACCAGCGCTCTCTCCCTCTCGTTCCTGTATACAGACAATAACCACCCTCAACCAATTCCTACATGGCATTGGAGTTGGGGGCATGCTAGCATATCAGGATCTGCTCACGTGGACCAGCAACGGTAAGACACTTAAGGGAGGGGAGTGAGCTATTCCAACAAACTTCACCTCTGGTTTCACAACAGAGATCACCCTAAGTGGCAGCTCAGGAAAATGACTCCTCCACAGGGGAAGGCAGGGGGTGAGCTGAGTCAAGTACCTTTTGCTAGCTTTCTCCAAAAATAGTATGATCTATTTACCCTGAAAGTAAATGCAGAATTTGTCCACCTCCCCTCTAAAAATAATTATCGTATTTGCCAATTTTCAGAACAGCTTGTGACCAAATCAACAAGACTAAAATGTGAAAACATAACATGCACACTTACCAAAGCTTGTTGTAGGCGTCTAGACATTCTGGTTTTACATTGTGAACTGAAACAACAACATTAGATGAGAAATGCAGGAACGGAACAAAGGAACGGTAATGTTAAATATAGAAATATCACTCACTCTGTAGTTTATACAGACTGCTGGTCTCCCTTTTGGCTAGAAGGTTGGAGTGAGCATCCTTCCTTGGGTCGACTTTGCGAACAAATAGCGATTTTAACCAGCTGTCTTCACGAGGTCTGCTAGCTGAAGATACCAGTCCCCTGCATATTAACAAGGACATTACACTGTCACCGAGCGTGTCTTGAAAATAGCCATAATGCAGGGAAGACAGGCACAATCAAATTTAATACAAACTCATACAAACTCATAACATAGTTACAGCCAGGGCAGTTCCTAAATCTTTCCACTGAGCCACTCACTAGCAAGGTAAAGGCAGTTCTCTCACAAACCATTTTATGTGACTTAGAGCTGAACAGTCAACCATGAACTATCCACTCATCTATTTTGTAAAGCATGGCAGGCAATGGGTGCATGGCTGCTTTAACTGCCTATTTATCTTCTTTTTAATTGTCTTTGCCCAAGAAGGCTGGGTCTGTCCTGATGTACACAGACAGGAGTGAAAAAGAGCAAAAAGTGTGCATAAGGAAAGATTTGCACGGTGTAAATAGGAAAGTGAGTGCCATATGCTCCTATGTTTGCTTAAATATAGCTCTGAAAAGTTAACTAATGCATCTGTTGTACTTAACTGCTCCTCTGTAACGGGTGGAAGGGGACCCCAAGTTAAAATGTTGTATCTTCTTTCTCATAAGCACTTCCTTTAGTTTCTTTCTTTTTTGATACAGGGCTTCTGCTGAAATACTGAACTATTTATCTGCAACACTAAACAAGTGGCACCACAGGTGAAAATTTAAACCTTTTCCTGTTTCGGAAGTCAACTTCTGACCCTGAATTACTGACTAGGAGACACAGATGATTGGTTTCAATCTTCAGATATAAAGCTGCCTTCCAGTACCAAAACTCTTTGACAATTGTTCAAAGACAAAAAATTAGGGAAGAAAATCTCAACTTCTTTTGGGAAAAACTCTATGAACATGCTAGTCTGTATTACACAAAACCAATTCACACTAGCAGTGTTTTTCAACAATCATCCTTTTAGTGATGTCTGAAATGTCCGATGTCCCAATATCTGAAAGTAAGCTAATGAACTGGGATGCCCCGTGGAAGTAGAATGGAGGAAAGGAAAAGAAATAAGAACAATCTCAGCTGAAATGGCCTTCAATATCAAGAAGTAATTGGTAAGTATTTGGTTGTATTCCTTGAAAATGGTGCTTTTTTGACCCCAACAAACACAGAAACGCATTCCGGTGCAGCAAATTAAGCCGTCATTCTGCATACAAGCATTGAAAAGGGCATTTCATGATAGGGCTGCTGCCAAAACAAGGGGTGTGCAGTTGCCCAGGGACAGACATACCTCTGGTCTCTGCTGGGGGAGGAGAGAGGCACAGGCGACTGCACAGTTGTGTGGTTACAGCTACATCAGGTGCCACAGGAACATATGCTGCCCCAGCTGATGTCAAATTGGAGAGGGGGTAAAGCCCACCTAATAAATGCATGTTTTTACAGCTCCTGGACAGCAAATAGGGCTCCAGGAGACAGAAGTCCATGGCAGTCCTGCAGTGCTCATTCTTTTATCCCAGGGAGATCTGTGCACTACCCTATTTTCCTCCCCTAGTTATTAAATGGAGTTAGCAAACGTATTTAGAGAGCTCTTCTGTGAGGATTATTGTTTGCAGCATTTTTTGAAGGAAATGTGTAATCATGTTGCTTTGTTGGCTGCTTTATTAGCAGCCACAGTAAGCTGGAGTTATGGGGATAATACTGACGAGCAAATTCCCTTGGTATTAGGAGAATCTTATTACTTCAGTGTAAAACTGCACCTAAAACTGGAGGTAGTTTCATCTTCTATACAAGGATGAAATGAGTTAATACTTTGTATGAAGTCTTCTACTCAGAAATTGCAAAATTCCTCATCAACAGTGACTAGTAAATCACAACTAGCTATCTAAACACACACTTCACTTACAATTAAGGATAGTAACATCTAAGTTTATTAAAACTGACATCCAGTGTACCCAATCTGAGATGCTAAAGCTGTATTTTTAATCACCAGATCCCTTGAGAAGTGCTGCAGTACTGGTGCCAGTCTAGGCCCTGACAAACCAAGCAGCCCTGATGCGATCACTGCTTCACTCGTTTGGGCCACCTGCACCCCAAACTACCTCTAGAAGAGCGAGGGACTAAATTCATGACTTCAACCTGCCAGCTGTGAGCATCAACCACATATTAGTTCAAAACTAATCCACCATCCAAAAGATCTACTTGTAACTAACTTCTTAGCCTTATGCTCCACAGTATTATAAAACTGTTCCAAGTAAAATGGACATTGGATCCAAATCACCTAAACATCACTAATGAAATTGTGAGGAAATGCATAGAATGAATGCAGACACTATATGGAATTCCAATCACACTTCACTTTTCTTCTTTCAAGTTTTTCAGGGAGCAATACGTATTAAAGAGAGTTTTCATGTGAACTTTTAAGGCACTGCTTGACTTTGCTAGCAAGTGCTTATCGCACGAATGTTATCTATGGTTTCAGATTTCTTGCTACAAAGATCGGGCCGTGAACACAAAAGGAGAACACTGAATAGCTTGCTTATATTATATGAACAGTGCTGGTGAAAATGTTTCCATCCCTCCTAACTTCTGCTTTAGTACACAATATAAACTGGGTAGAGTGGGAGGTAACAGGTCAAGTACTTAGATTTTGGAGTAATCAATGTTTGCCTGGAAGAGAAAGAAAAACAGCTTGTCTATAACTGACAGGTTTTGATTTGTGGTCTAGACAGATGTCAAAGTTTATTTGAAATTTAAAAAAAAAACACATAACCCACGCACATAAAATTTCACAATACACGTTCTCCACAGCTCTCCCCCTTCCTGGTTCAAAAAGCTGTTTGCAGAGCTGATGCATTTAGTCTTGCACAGGGGCTGCTTCTCAGGCTCAGGCCTGAGACAGGAGCTTCCCCTGCCTCAGGAGGAAAAATTAGGTGTAGATCCTTCCCAGCTTGGGTGGCTGTCTCCAAGACTTCAGGACCATGTGTGGCTGTTTCCTATACGCAAGGGACGTGTGTCTGAGCACTGTGTGCCTGCACCCTTGTCACCCCACAGATATGCACATGCCTGACCCTTCACACACCAGACATGTGGGTGGATGTGCAAACACACCCCAAAACCAATGGGTGTCCTTACACCAGGGGGCTGTACGGGTACACATAGCCCAGCTCCTATGAGAAACAAGGAATCTGTGTGCCCCGATACCCACAGGGTACATACGTGTGCCACTGTGCATCATGAAATTAGGGTGACAGTGTTGTGAGCAGCCACACACCCTGACACTTGGGGACATGTGGGTGTTGTGTTATGGGGTCAGCTGTGCACCGTGACACTGCAAGCATGGGGTGGCAGCGCACCGTGACCCCAAGGGCCAGCACCACGCGTGGCTGTGCCCCCCAAAACACATCCTGCAGAAGGGCCACACACCCTGCAGCCTGGTGCAAGAGGGATGTGCAGCAGCTTTACACCCTGAGCAATATTGGGGTGTGGGATACCCGGGCACCCCTAAACCAGCCACCCCAGCGTGTGGGCTGGCTGCGCACCCCACCATGGGGGTGACACTGGGGAGCCGGCTGCCCGCACACCTCGGGGGTGATGTCGGTGAGGTTTGAGCCACGACACAGCCGTGAACCCCCCGCGGGGGCTGCCTCGCTGCCCGTGACCTTGAGGCTCCCCCCCGAGCGGGCCGCACTCCCCGCCCTACGGCCCCTCAGCCGTCGGGGCGAGCGGGGCGCCATTTCCAGTCAGGAGAGGGGCGGGTGCAGGGAGGGAAGGGATTCCGCGGTGTAGGGCGAGCGGGCTGCGCCCTCTCCCCCTTCATCCCCCCATAACCGCCTTCCTCGCCCTTTTCGGGGCTTCCCCTGTCCCCTTTCGGGGCTCACCTGAGGGCCAAGCCGCCGCCGGCCGAGAGGCGAGGCCGGGCGCTGGCTCCCGCCAGGCTCCGCCGCAGCAGCACTCGCGCCGCCATCTTGCTCGGGCCGCCTCAGGGGGGGGTTTTAGGGGGGCTCCGCGGAATTGCAGCTCTAGCGCCGGCCGAAGGGGGGCGCGGGGGTGCTCCGGGCACGCATGCGCTGAAAAGGGGGGTTTTTGGGGACCCCCCTTGGGGTTTTTTGGGGGTCGGGCTCAAGGGACCCCCGCCGGGTACCAAAGGGCAGGGCCGCTGCGGGCTTGCCTCAGTGAGGGGTGAGGCGGTGCTGGTGCAGCTCCCTGCCCCTCCTCAGCCCCCCAAAGAGAAGGCTGCTTCTTTTTCCATTAAAACACAACCATTTGCCTCTTTTCCCATTAAAATACAACCAAAGCATCACTGCTCAGGCACACCATGCTGGTTACATTTGCCCCTTACCTTCCAGGGCTGCTTCCTTGCACACAAATCCCCTCCAAAATACCACTTACCACTGCAAGCTGTCACCACCGAAACCCGTGAGGTGTCTCCTCCACCTCACTCAAGAGCCCCTGTCTTCATCGCTTTCATTCCTGACCTTGCAGAAAGTTTTGGCAAGGTAAAGGATGCACTCAAGAAGTAGGGTAATGTCCCATGAAAACCACTTACTAAGAAAGAATCCAGACAGTTTTTCAATCACATGCAAAAACTAGTTTCTTATTCTCCAAATAATTTTTTTGCCAACATGCAGTTAAAATATTTTCTTCGCACCGTTTCAGCTCCAGTAGTGCTTACTTCAGCTAAACCAGTGGTGTGTGCTAATATCAAGTCTCCAAATAACTTTAAATTAAGAATCAACTCTAAATTAGGCAAATATTTAAAGGATGGTTCTGAAAGCAACTAGCCAATTAACAGAGCAAGTAAGTTAATGAACAAATTCTTACTTTCTACATAGGACATATAAATGAAGTTTACGCAGCTTCTATTTTTATTTTGCAATTTTTTTTTATCAGCACACCATGAATGTTGGATGGACTAGAACATGCCACGTGCTTTAACATCAGTTAAGTACAAGTGTGGTGCATCTTTAAAGACCAATTTGGGTTAAACTTGTCATCAATCTTTTAATAAAGAAGATTTCAGACTAGGTACATTTAATCATATTTTGATCTGAAAATGTTATGCTCCTGAGCCAGCAAGAATTTAACTGCACACCACAAAGCTGATAATCTTGTGTGATGCATCAGTTTTACATAAAATTACATTTACACAGCTACTCAAGAAAAATCACTGGAGATACAGGGAAAGATTTACTTCCACAATCAGCTGCAACTTGTTAACCAAACAGAAAACTTTACTATAAACTCTCTATAGGTACAGGTTTTTACAGCTTTCCTATCTCAAGTAGAGGTCAAAATTCCTTTACTGCCTCCTGTTATGCAATTGACTTGTATCTTCTACTACCCAGAGCCATGTTCTATCCTGCATCTGATTTCCTTCAGTCTGTGCTAGGGATGAAGTTTCACATTGTATATTCACTTGAGCAAGAATCAGAGCACAGGTTTCCTTCCACTGAGACAAGGGCCGCAGTTAGCCAGCTACAATTACTAATTTACATAAGCTTTAGCCACTTCAACAAACAGATCAAGAATAACCTACAGCCAATATTAATAAACATTTCCTCAAACTGAGGGACCACATTTTTCGTTCATTTTCATAGACAAGTTTGAATCAAGGTGTCTTGGCATCCCACCTTATTGATCCAAGATACAAGGTGGTACTTGAGGACTGTCAGTCTACCATCTGAAGAATAGCTGTTCTGAAGTGCTGAAGTAAATTTCAGTTTCTTATTCCTCCCAACCCAAATCACTCGCTGAATTCAGACTTCGTTAGCAGCTTGGGAGCAGCTGAAATAGACTTATGCAGGTAGAAGAAACTGAAAACTTGAAATTAAAGGGCAAATGATTTATTCTATTAATGAAATAGAACAGCTGATAGCTTACTAGCATAGGTTACCTGAGTTTGTAAAAAAAAAAAGTGTAAGTCAAAGGAGCTTAGCTCAGAAATACCTTGTTTAGCTTCTAATCTTAAGAAGTGTTTTGATGCAGACACCCCTTTACAGCAACAGAGGGCTGCTGTAACTGCCGTGCACTTAGCTCTGTGTTCTGGAAGACAGGACACAAGATCCACAGAAGTTTCCTTAGCAGAATAAAGTGATCTTTAATCTTTAACCTCTATGGGCTTTTAGTTTCATATTAAAGTATTCAGCAAATCAGTATCAGTAACTCTCCCAAAGTTCATTTTTAAAATTATCTTTTCCAATAAGATTAAATCAAAACACCTTTACCTCTTTTGGCTTTGTCATCCCATCAGCTTCTACCTCATGCTGGCATTCCATAGAGGTCCATCTCTCCCAAAACTACATACTCTTTGGACAGGTTACAAAACCAACTCTACTAAGCTCCCTGAAGTTAATATTCTCACTTGACCAGCATTATAATGGCACATGGTTGGATTTTTGTTAGAAGATAACACAGTGTGGTATGAACAAGAGTAAATAAGGACACATGCAGGTAGCTGTTTTAAGTTTCTATACTTCCTTTCAAACACTTTAATAGAATTAGTTTAAGTAAGCCTACAAGCCACAAAAGATTGCCTGAAAGACAGAACAATCAAGTAATATAATGACCCTCCCACCAAACTTAAACAATTATTTTGTCTCAGTACAAAAGGGTCATTCCAAGTGAACAGCTGGCTTTCTGAAACTGCCAAGACTTTGGGCAAAACTACATGCAACAAGAAGTATAACAATTCACATTTTCCATATTTTCATTTGAGAGGCACCTCAAATTTTTAATCTGTAACATATGTTACTAGAAGCAACTATGTTTACTATTTATTTTGACTACAAATTTCACTGAAACAATTAACATAAAGCAACAGGGCCCCAAACATCCCTGACAGAGATGAGCTGAAAAGACCCATTTAAATATTCTCTCCGCTATTTGTCTGATGAACAAACTTTAAGTTCCTGGAGTTTTTCACTTAAATAGTTTGTATCTGCCTCTGTCAGATTTTCTGAATCTGACAGGTTTTCAAGGAATCTCGTTCCTGCACAGGGCTTTCCTGTTATCGGATCTATGACATTTCCAACCTTGAAAACAATTTCAGCCAGTTCATGTTTCACATGTTTGCTCCTCCGCTCAGGCAAAGCTTTTAGAAGAACAATGTCTCCAACAACACACTGTTGCAATGGGTCATGGGCAAAATAGGTTTTCCGCTTGTTGAAGAACTGTGGAAGGAAAAAAGTCTCGGCATTAGGTTTCAAGACAGAGCAATTGATAAATTTATTCAATACAAGATGAAATAGATTTCACTAAGAAGCAAAGTCTTGTGAAATTTTTCTCAATATTGAGTTCAGAATGCATTCAGAAATGCAACTGTGCACACTATTTCCCAAAGGTGGCTCAGTATAACCTTCCCATACTCCCTGGTTAGGATACGATCGCCCACTGAACTTCGGGAAAAGGAGATAGGGAAAAAGCCAACTACAAAAGAGTGGTCATAGCCAGCATATGAATATAAATATAGTAAATTCTTCACATAACTAGGTTCCTTGTCTTAAGATCACCACTTTCCACCAGCCTCTCTCTAGTTCTGTGAGCTTTTCTTGTCTTTAAGATACTCAACAATTGCTGCAACAAGACAGCTGCCTCACTTCTTCCAAGCTCAATAACTTTCCTGTTCAGTCTGTACTTCAAGACCTGATGTTAATTCTTATCTACCCTAGTACTTCTAAAAAATAATCAGCCATGGAATTGAATTAAGTTCTTACTCAATTCACTTTTCCCATATAAAAATTCAATATATATTTTGCAGAATTCAGAAGCTTGAGAAGTCAACATATTCTTCTACAGGATAAGAATGCTGGACTGCAATATTGGACTCAAGACCCATTGCCTAATTCAAATTTTACCTTCTGGTCACCAAATACAACACCTACATATACCACAGGTTTCCCCATATAAATAAATTCTAATTTTAACCTCCCTATTTGAAATGCATTGACACAAAGAAAAGCTCTTACAGCACATCATATACAAATATTAAATATGCTTATGATTATATATACAAAAAATGACTACAGGATCTATTGGAAAAGTGACTAATATCAAGTTTAAAAACAAAGCATATTCCAAATCAACAGTAAAAAAATAAATTTAAGTGTGAACCAGGAAAACCTGCCTTCCGAACACAGATAAAGTACTTCAAGAAAGCATTTAGCAGATGAGCTGAATGGGAAATAACCTGACAGAACACACTGCTCTCTGCTTGTCACCCTTTGTAGTCAACTTCATAGACAAATCATTATGCAAGTCCCTTAAAGAGATTAAAAGCTCCAGGAGTCATATTAACAAAACATTCTTCTATACAGTACAATAATCACAGGGCAAGACAAGTTGTTAACCAGCTTTTACCTTTAGTAAGTAAGGATCTAGCACGAGCCTTGTCACTCTCACTTTGGCAGTCTTCTGCATTTTGGTTCCTATGACTTTCCCTACTATCCATTTTGCATGGACAGCTCCACGTGGTACAGACATTGTTTGGTTACGGTCATCCAGTGCCTGGCAACAAGCAAGCAAACATGTTATTTTAACAAGAAAAAAAAAAAACTAGTTCCAAAGCAACAGCAAATTCCTTTGAATCATGCTGACTGCTACATACTTGAGAAAGAAATGCGTAGCCATGGAAATTATGAACTTAACTCATACTTCAGCAGCTGTTTTTGCTGGAAGAGTTCATGAGGTTGGTGTATACCTAGAGTTAACCCAAGCAGAAAGCAGTCTGTAACTGCTGCTCAGAAAGTCATTTGCTTGTGCATACCTCATGACTTTTTGTTAACTAAACTTATAGTAATAAAGTTCTTCAAATTCCATGAGATAGCCAAAAGCTGCCTCACCTACAACAACCATAATCATTTTGAGTGAGTTCATTCCTGTAAAGAACTGTACTCCACTACTTTATTAGCTTCATTTCAATAAGGATGGCTTTCTGCACCACCCTTACAAGAATTACAAGCAAGTTAATGGAGGACATTAAAAGGTTTGAACCAGTACTAGAACTGCTGGATACTAATTACCTGTTTCTCTCTCAGCTGGCTATGCATTGCTAACCACTACTGACACCTGCTGAATTCTCAAGCTCTCCTTTTTGCACCATTACACACCAGACTCACTTAAACACCCCTGACCACCAAAAGCAGCACTTTATCCCCCCCATAGGGCCCATACAGAGCACAGAACACCTCATGCAGTCAAGTCTGAGGGGGCTTTTACCATCTTCGACTAAGCTGTGTGACCCTCAGGCCCCCTCAGGCCCCCTCAGGCCCCCTCAGGCCCCCTCAGGCCCCCTCAGGCCCCCTCAGGCCCCCTCAGGCCCCCTCAGGCCCCCTCAGGCCCCCTCAGGCCCCCTCAGGCCCCCTCAGGCCCCCTCAGGCCCCCTCAGGCCCCCTCAGGCCCCCTCAGGCCCCCTCAGGCCCCCTCAGGCCCCCTCAGGCCCCCTCAGGCCCCCTCAGGCCCCCTCAGGCCCCCTCAGGCCCCCTCAGGCCCCCTCAGGCCCCCTCAGGCCCCCTCAGGCCCCCTCAGGCGCTGCCGCCACCACCTCCGCCTCACCGGCCTTAAGGGAAGGGATGCGGAAGGGGCGGGGCCGCGGCCGGAAGAGCCGCGCGGCAGGGGGCGGGGCCGGTGGCAGGGGTGGGCGTGGCGTGGCGGGGAGGATTTAAAGGCGCAGGCCGCGGGTAGCAGTAGGGTGGTGGAGGTGGGGCCTGAGAGGTGGGGAGCTTCGTGCTGGGGGTGTGAGGGTGGGGCCGCCATTTTGTGCCCCTTGCTGCTGGGCAGAGCCCCGTGTGGGTATGCGAGCGGCTGGCATCATGCTCTACCCTCACAGGAATTAAGTGCTGCTGGCTCTTGTGTTTGTGTAATTGACCCGAATGTTGTGGGTTTTCTGCGTAAACCTCAAAGAAGTGGGATACCTGCATTGAGCACTGGCTTCTTGTTCTCGATTGTCCCTATTTTGGGAGAAATTCAGTTTAAATCCGTGAAATCAGCGTCTGAAAAAAAACAAACACCTTACAAATAGAGCAGTGTAAAATCCCTTGGCCATGCCCTATTGCTTCAGGTAGTTTCCTCCTGTCAGCCTCAGTGCCAGGCAGAGGCTATCTCATTTTAAAAACTACTTTTTTTGTTAGTTTCACCCCTTTAACGCTGGCAAGCAATCTGATGCCCACCTTTCCAGGCTTGTTCTGTTCAGGCTTTATTGTCCCACACAGGAAGGGGCAGGCAGGGAATGACACCTACCTGCTAGGACAACGCTGCAGCTTCCCTCCTTAAGGTGGCTGGGCATGGGCAGCCCAGGCTGTTCGTACAGCCGCAGACACTGTTGAAATAATTCGATCAAACACTGTTAAAGAAGTCTGCAAGTTCGCTATCAGTCCTTACAGATACCCAAGATAAGATTCAGTAAATTCTCCTAATTTACTTTGCTGCCTGAATTGCAGTGGAGAGAAGTTGGGAGGAGTCTTGCTGGCACAGGCAGGAAATGGTTAAGAGCCCTTCATATCACCTGGGAAAGCGATTCTTTGATTTTTCAGAGGGCGCTAACATGCTGCAGTTCATGGGGAACAAAGGGAAGGAGATCAACTATAAAAGTTGTTCTTGGATTTTATTTTCCGTGGCAGAACGTGCGAGGGCTGGACATTGATGTCTGCTGAAAAATAAGGGATTTTGGATTAAAAAGATTTTGTTTTCTTCTTATCTACGTTCAGAAAATGATCTGTGAAGTAACTCTGATTTCAACCGGTGACTTTAGATAACTTCTTTTTGATTGAGAGGTAAGAACAACATTTGTATCACTGACCCATTTTAAAACAGGGTGAATTCTTTGCTTAAATTGTTTCATAGGTAGGACAAGGAACACACTCAGGAGTGAGTCAACAGCTGTAAAAAGCCCACAGCGCTTTTCCTTTACTGTCTGTGCTCAGTTTGCTTGCATTAATTCCTGAGCTTAAGTGTAGAAATTCAGGAACTGGGAGAAACCTAATGAGCCGGGGGAATTTACAGCTAAGAGTTGCAGTAAATGTTTTGGCAATGACAAGAGACTTTCAGCGTGTAGTAGTATCCGTGGTAATGTGCTTTTGCACTTGATGCATCAAGCATCTTCTGGTGGTGTCTCTTAAAGTGCTTCCTGAACCTTGCTTCTTTAAACCCCACTGCACTCCCCGGGGTTTTACGTTTCAGGCTTGTAAGGACTTTGCGAGCAAAGGCACGTGTGCTGCCCCTGGGCAATGTGCTGGACCTTAACCTGGGAGGAAAGACTGCTTTTTAAAGCAGGGTCTAACAGTTTCCATTTATTCTTAACCTGTACATAGATGAGAGGTCTCACCTTAAAAGTGATGCTGACTTTTTGTGTTTGTGTCAGTGAAAACAGATGTTTGACTGTCCAAAGCGTGATCGGATAGTAACACCTCAGGCACAGTCACTGGGAGCAAGCCCTGTGTGAAGGGAAATCTTTATGTCCTGTGGAGAGCACTGTGAACCGTCCATTTACCTTGGAAATGCCAAACTGAAAGTGAATAGTACTCTCACTCTTGGCAAGGTTAATTACAGCTTGCTCATTGAGGTATTGCTCAGCGTCTGTCTCTGTAACGTACTGAATTCTGGAATTTATTGAGCTTTTGGAGGGGTGGTGGTTTCATTTGCTTTGTACGTTTTGGTGAATGCTGGAAGTGGTATCTATTGGGTGGGTTATTTCCCGTTTTGACAAATTGTGTAGTGTAGTTGTTGAGCACGACAGCCCATCTAGTGTAGTGATAGAGATAAGCATCAGTCATTGCAAGAGTCGCCTTGCCAGTTATTCTTGCTATTGCTTGTTGTTCCCAGCTTCCTTCCCCCACGTTTTGCTCAGGTGCTGGTTTCTTATGGTCAAGAATGGGGAAGATTATAACCCAGTTAGAGCTGGTGGATGTCAGTTCTTTCATCTTGAACACGTTAAAAGGCAGCATCTGGACCGTTTAGATCCTGCCAATTATATTCCTCATCACTGTTCCTGGTCCCCTCATCAAGCAAAGTTTTTTATCATCTTTCTGTTAGTTTTCATAAGGTGCAAGAAAAGCTGTGGACATTCACAGTTTCTGAACTATGTGTTCCCACATTCTGGCTGGGCTGGAAAGTTATCACCCTGCCCTCTTTTGGATTAAAATGGTATTTGGTAAGGTTATGACATGCTCTAATCTATTCCATTTTGCTGCTTCTGACTCCTGAGCTTTGATGCCTCTGGCAACTGCAGAAATAAATCACTGGAGCTCGCTGACAGAAATTGCCTTGAAACAAGCTGCACATGATTCACAGCTAAACGTTGTTATTAGCAAGTATCTAGAGAGTGTATCTCTTCTGCATTTAAACAAAAGATTGCAAACCCAGATTGCCTTATTTGGCAAGATTTATATGAAAAAGTTTTTTCCAAAAACTTCACTGTTAAGTGCTTTTGCTTATGTTGTCAGTATCTGATGTTCTTTTAACCTATCTGGTGTGAAAACCTTTCCTATTTCTTTACCAGTACTATTGATTAAAATGCCGTTTACATTTCTTGGGAAAATTTGATATTCAAAAATGTCTTTTCACTGTGAGTCAGAATGTACTTTTCCATGGAATAAAAATTCTGGAAAGGGAAAAAAATGCTATTGGAAATGTTGAACAAATTATATTGTCATTTCAACCAGGTTATATAAGAAAAAAAGAAATAACTTCAAAGTCAGAATGAAGGGCTCTGGTGTTTTTGTCATATTTTGAGAAAATTAGTACATTCTTCTGAAATAGTTCTATTTTATCTGTTCAGCATTTTCCATATGAAACTCTTTGAGAATGTTCTGTACTGGCCCAAACTCCAAGTTCCTATTTAACTGAATTGGCTGATTCAAATTACACGTTAAAAATGAATTATGAAGTTTTTTCTCTTTTTGTCTGCAGCCACTGATGTTTCTTCTAGAGCTAATTTAAGAAGGGTTTGTGCCCAGTACTCCATAGTGGTTCGTAGTTCTAGTGCTCTAACTGCTATATCCCATGGTAAAAATATTTACAGTAATTCTCTGGTTTTGAAGAAAAATGAGCAAGGGAGAGCTTTGGAATGTAACAGGTTAAAACATAACTTTGCTGTTAGCTCTGCTGCAGCTTGCAGATTAGGGATCAAAAAATTACTGGTGTAATTACTGCTGGTTTGGATGCCTTCACTTGGTGCTCTCCCTGTCGATATTACTGTGGTCGTATTACACCATACTACTATGGTGATTTTGTGGTTTTTAAGCATTCCTTTCCCTTTAATTGAAAACACCTTTGTATGCTAAACAGGACCTGTGTTCTGCTCAGCACTGTGCACTGAGATGTTGCCTAAATTAGAGGAAATGCACTCAGTGGTGAGATCTGCTTTGCACTCCTCTAAATAAAAGTATTCCCCCAGGATAAGGGGGATACCCCGAGGGTGAAGGGATTTGGTTTTTCTTTGGATATGCCTCCCATGTGTTAAGATCCCTGACACTCACCAGTTTACCCTAATTCTTTGCAGTTTGAGCTGTCCTCTTCTAGCACTGTTGGCAGGCACCAGCAGGAGGACTAATCAGGAAAAGTGCTTTGGGGATGTGTCTTGAGGTGGGGGCACATACTGTCATGCTGTTGCAGGCAGAAGTTTATCTAACTTGTTCAGAAAGACAGAACTTCCATACTTTTCCAGCATTATAGTATTCTGGTTAGTGATTTTTTTCTCAGTGTGTGACTTGCTGCAATTTAATTAAGCCCATTATTCCTTTTCCTAACCACTGTGGTCATGTACAGCAGGCATTATCATATCTCAATACACTTGTCCCTTCTCTGTACTAACCAGTACTTTCGTTTTACTACAGATTATTTTCTAGCCCTTGGTGCTCTGCTTTGGATTCTCTCCAGTCATCCCATCATCAATCTTGAAGTGTGTTGCCTCAAACTGGACACAAGACTTCAGCAGAAGCTTTATCAGCCCCAACTGGAGGGAGAGAACACCTCAGCTGGTCTCAGTGGTGTTGGAAAGATGAATTTTCTCCTGAGCTTCTTTTCCCCACTCTGAGTTGCCACAAGTACTTGTTCAAGTCTGGCTGATGTCCATGTGATTTGGCACCTGATTTATCTGTTCTCTGCCTCAGCTTCCTTACAAGTCAAAAAGAAAAACTTCTGTATATATTTTACCTCCTATTTAGCCATCTGAAATTCTTGGATGAGGGGCACAAGTAAAGTAAGTGGAAAATGACCAATGTATTTGTAAGCCGATTAAAAGCTTAGCAGAAGAGAAGAAAGAGACAAGATATTTTATAAAATACTGGAAGGTACAGACAAATACTTTTCAGTTTGAACTAGAACTTTATTTTGGAATTGCTTAGGAAGAGGTTGGAAGTCTGCCACCCTGTAATAGTCTTACATTGTAGGAAACCAATAATACCTCTGCCTCTTCTTGACCTATATAGTTCACAGATTCTAACTGGGTTGTGCAAGACTGAGCTGTTAATTTTATAAAGTAAATACAAGAAGAAAAAATTACAGGCTGATTTGTGCTGCAGAGTGTGGATTCACACTACCATTTAACCTCAACTTCCAACGTTTGGCTTGGCTGATATAAACAAAATCCTCATGACAACGGAAATAACACGTGTCTTTTTTTTTTTTTTTTTTTTTTTTGATGGCATGCAGTCAAGTGCATTCAGAATATAAAATTTGTGAAGAAATTTTCTGTAGGCTTCTGCAAAACTGTATTAATTTCACCTCAGAAGAAGAAGCACTGGAAGAAAATGATGCTCTAAGTAGCTTTCATCATTGTGTGTTTATATGTCTAAAAGAAATGGGCAGATTCAGCTTCATTTCACTGGATATATTTCTGGCATTTGTATAATTTCAGGGAGCTAAGATTTTACGATGTCAAGAAACTTGATAGGATGGTTTCTCAAGGAGACAACTGATGGAAAAGTATTGAGTTGGGTTTGATATAGCAAGTTTTTGTGTGATGTGGCTCTTTTACACGCAGTGCTTCCGCTGATGCATTTAGAGTACTGACACAGCAGTACATACAGCAGAGACCTTGAGGAAGAGAATTTTGTTTGGATGTATAAAAGTGATGAGGAATGTCTAATTTGCTGACATTTGTCATGTTCTACTTTTGGTGAAACTGAATATTCATCCATTGCAGAGTTTCACTGCAAGAGAGCACTGAATTGCCTGGACACAGGTGATTGTATGGAGCATGAGGGCTGGACTGGAGGTTCCCTAGATGTCCTCAGCTGTAGTGAGAAGCAGTCCCCTAGATCTTGCAGTGTAAGGTCTGAATGAGGTTGTTTCTAGTACTGTAGGAAGGTAATATTTTCCCAGGTCTCAGGGAAAGACAAGAACAATATTTTAGAGCAATTTTTAGGGAGTAAATCCCCAGGTCAAACTAAATTTTTTTTTGTTTTGACATAATTATGGCTTTGAGCATCTTCTTGGACACAAACATCCAGAGACTGCTTGTATTTAAGGCTGACTTTATTCTGCAAGTTTGAACTCATCCTACTTTGAAATATAGCCAAGAAAATTACTGAATTTCTAGCCCTAAACGCAGCTATGTTTGATTTCAGGTGTGGCTGTCCTCATAAACTGAAAAATATGTCTATCCGAGGCCTGAAGAAGAAACAACCAAAGACATTTAAAGTCAAAATTATAACAGTGGATGCTGAAATGGAATTCAGCTGTGAGGTAAGAGCTCTCAGAAAAATGCTGGAAAGTTGGAGATTACCCTTTATATTAGCAAGATGTACCCTTGAAAATTCTCTGAAAAGCCATAGCTATCATTTAAAAGCCACATTTTTTGAATGTGACAAGGTTCTTTAAGACGCAGGCCTGGAGAAACAAGTCTGTTCAGAGCTGGTCCTAAGATGTTGCTTATACACTAACGTACAAAATGGTGCTCCACGTTTGTTGATCTGGGAAATTCTCTTCAAATGTGATTCGCCACCTGTAAACTCCAGTTTCTTTCTTTAGCTGTAATGGCTGGCTTACATCTTATCTGGGTACGAGAGAAAAATGATCAAATGTAAAAGTTAGCTTTTCTTCTATTAATTATGGCTCTCTAGTAAATTGGATAGACTGCAGAAAAATGTGGAAGAATACATATATAGCAAGCGATCGATGGATAAATGAATTGGGCTGCACTGTTGAGGAGACAGAACTGTGCCTGATTAATTCCTAATCATCCAACAAAAGCAAAAAAAAAAAAAAAAAAGCGCAATTACTTTGAGAAGGCAAGCTAGAAAACTAAGGTCCACTAGGATAGCAATTTTAATGAGAGAGATGACTGTTGTGGGGCATTTAATATTTCATTTACTTGATCCCTCAGAGACAATATACTAGTCAAAAGCACTGGACTTCTGTAACTTACAGATCTAAAGTAATTGCAAGCAGGGTTGTGAAAATAGAATTTGGAAAATTTGGTTCAGAGCTCAGAATCCTGTTAGCAAATCCAGCTTGATATATTCTTTCCTTTGCTATCACTCTCTCTCCCCCAGTACTGCTTTTTTTCTGGGTGGATATCCTGCTTTCCATCCAAATAATGCCCCGAAGTGTTTTATTTTATTTTTTTTATTTTTTTTTAATTTTTTTTTTTTTTGCCATTGAGTTTAGTGGCTGACCCTGCAATGAGACAAAATCATCTTTTAATATGTAGCCAAACAGAAGAAACAGATGTGCAGCCTCTTCAGTGAAAAATGAGACATCATGTGTGTGTGAATTTTGGGACCTTTAATCAAAGTTTCTGTTCTCTATGGAGCTAGACTAGTAAATTAGATTAGATTACTTTTTTTTTTTTACTGTATAAAAAAAAGATCCCGACTATACTGCGCACTAAATCCTACTCCAAGAAGACAGACTCCTGCTCATTTAAATCAGAGTAGCATAAAGGCTTGGCTTGTTGCCACTGAAATAGCTGAGGTATGTGAAAGATGGATTTGCTTTGATTGTTTGGCATTTCTACTCTGTGCCTTGACACTCCTTTGATTTCCCCCTGGCCTTCTCTCAAGACTCTTTAATTTGTGTAAACTGTTGAATAAGATTTTTACAAATATTAATAAAGCTTTGCTGGGTCCTAGGAGATCAGTAGTACAGTCCTCATTCCCTCTGCTCATAAAGTGCTTGATGCTGTGATTAAATGCCTGCAGCTTTGAATCTTTGGAGGAAAGGAAGAGGAAGTAGAACATTACAGCTCATGTACCTTTGCTGTAGGCAGCAGTAGGCATGTTTCTTTGTCAAGCTAAAGGTGAAATAATAGTTTGTAGGGGAAAGGCAAATGGTAACCTGGTTTGCTCGCCAAAAATGCGGCAAGTTCAGTCAGGATAAATATGTTTTGTATTATTTTCTTTTTCTTTTCTAGATGAAGTGGAAGGGAAAGGACTTGTTTGACTTGGTGTGCCGAGCACTTGGTTTAAGGGAGACCTGGTTCTTTGGTTTGCAGTATACAATGAAGGGAATGTGCACCTGGTTAAAGATGGACAAAAAGGTACAGAAAACAAAAATAGTAACCTGCAATCTTCAGCTCCTAAATGACTTACTTTTTCTTTAAGCTCAGGAGCTAAAGGAACGTGTTAAATGACAACCCATAATTCTAGATTATATCATTTTTTTTAGAATTGAATTTCATTGTGTTATGCAATCTTCTTGTTTAAGGTTTTGTCTGAAGTGTTACCACTATATGCACTTCTTCATAATATATAATATATGCACATATTCATATAATCACCACTATATGCATTTATTGTTAATACATTAAAGCTCAGCATTGCCCTTCCTTCTAGAACATGGAAATGCTGCCTTAACTGGATTATTAGCTGCCTTCTGATTTTCCTCTGGAATAATAGTTTGAGACATTTCTGTACCATTTTTACTGCTGATTTTGGTTTTATCTTTAAGCAGGTTTTAGATCAAGAAATCCCCAAAGAAGATCCCATTAGCTTTCATTTTTTGGCTAAATTCTACCCCGAGAAGGTAGAAGAGGAACTGTTACAGGAAATTACCCAGCATTTATTCTTCCTTCAGGTCAGGAACATTTCTTAAACCATTAATTCCTTCTGTGTTCACCCCAGTCCTTTTATATGTCTTTGATCTTGTTGGCTGTTGTTAGTCTCAGAATGGCTCTGCTGGCTTCAGCCATATCATTGTCTATGTAAATATCTAATTTTTATAAAATACAAACATCTCTCCTGGCTACTGTGGTTTTGTATGATGATAAGTTGAATGTTTGCCTTCTGCAGGCTTTTGTTCTCATGATGACTTCTCGTACTTCTTGTGCTAGGAATGGGAGTTACATTGCTGGGACCTGTAGTTTCATGTAAAATGATTTTTACACCTAGCAGCTCCAGTGGTAATTTTGCACCTGGATATTCCAGACTTGCTTTACTCCTTGTAGTCAGTGGCCTAAAGAAAACAAAAACACAACAAAAAACATGCAAGGGTGGCGCTGCTTGAAGAACTTTATAGTTGAAGCTAATGGTAGAAGGAAGGCTGCAAAACCAAACATTTTGGAGATGTGAATTCTATACCCAGGGATTGATACTCTTTGAGGTGGGGCAAGGAAAAGTGCATCAGTTACAAATTAGTGACCCTTTAAAGTGTGTGTAGACCTTAGAAAGCTTCCCACTTTTACTGAGGTTTAGAGTGTGAATCGGGGAGAAGAGGTAGCAGTGTTGGTCATATTCAATTTTTAATTTTGGGAAGAAACTCCATATGGGTTGGAACTTTTTGAGCCAAGTCTGCCTGTTCCCTTGTTGTATTTCTGATTGAGCAGCTTCTCCATAGCCACTCTCAGAGGTGCTTTCATAACTGGTCCTGATATTTTCACACTCAGAGGACAAGTAATCTCAGATTTATTTGTTCGTTTATTTCCACTGCCATGCAGACACCAGGGCTCTTTTCCCCAGCATAATTAGGGCATCCTGACCAGATTCTGCATTTATCTGTTACAAGTATTCTGTTTTCTGAACTCTGTGAAGGTTCTTCTTATGTTAGATTTTAAGCCATCCATATACCACTTAAGGATAACCACAGTGCACATTTTACCATGCTTCCTGCCCTTTTGGAGCACTGCCTAAAGTTGTTGGTCTGGGAATTAGTTTCTTAAGGTTCCTGCCCTAACTGTTCAGGGGTGAGAAGTATAGAGTGAAGTCCCCGTTTTTATCAGCTTCAAGAGTCATCTTGAGGACTGTGTCACCTGGTCTGCTCTGGCTGCAGCTAAACTGAAGAGTCTCAAAAGCTCCTTGTCATCTTCTCTTAGAGCTGCTGGTGCTCTTGAGTAACCATTCCTTAACCTGGTTCTTTCAAAACGAGAAGGATTAGAAGAGACCTGTTATTAGGTGTATGAACTGTGCGAGGGAGTGACTACACAGCAATTATGGTGGCAGTCGTGAAGGTGAAGAAGAGGAAAGGAATGGTGATAAGCACTTGGGGACAGTAAATTTTTTTCACTGATACCAACTGCAGATGGAACAAGACTCATGACTGCAATCTACCCCTAAAACTAAAACTCCCAAGCTTCTAAAAATAGTCCAGGTGGTTACTGGAAGATCTTGTTGTGTAAGACTGTAGAAGGCATAATCACTAGAAAACAAGAACTACCTAACCTGTCCTTTTTAGATCTTATTTTTGGATTGTAGGGGAAAAGATCACAATTTGATATCCATACTGAAATACACAGGTTTGCTTATCTAACAAGTTTCAACAGGACTAAAGCAGCATAGAGACAGCTGCAGCAATAGGCTATAGCTGTAACAGTAGCTATATGAGCATTGAGTTTTTGGGATGGTCACTTGGTGGTCAGCTGTATTTTCCAACATCTTTGCCATCCATCTTCTCTCCTGAGTAGCTGTGGAATCTTCTGAATGTTACAGGCTCCACTATGTTGCTTTATTCGGTAGCTTTCAGTAGGATGTGTCTGTGCAAGTAGGTTGGCTTATGGAATAAAATCAGTCTGCATCTGTAAATAAACACAGTAAATACACAGGTTCCCTGAGGAGGATGTGCTAATGAAGGAATGGGAAAATGCTGTTATTCCAAAGGTTAACAAGCTAACTATAGTTTTACCAGAACCCTTAACCGTTTGGAAATTTGCTTCTTAAGCTAAGTTTGGAAAGGAGTGAGGGGGGCAGAACTCTTCCTACTCTTTTAATCCTGATTTCTTTTCACGTTTTCTCCTTGAACCTGCCTTGACTAGCAGATATGCAATTAGCAAATTCTTCTCATTCCAAAGTAGAAAAACAAGACAGAAACAAATTTGGACTTGCAAAGTTTCCTGGCTATAAGAACTTAAGATCACACCTGGATGCCAATAGGAAAAACATGTACAGACATCTGGATGCTTACAGATTTCAGTTCTACTCACTATTCAGACTTAGATGTTAATGTGGCATAATGTCTTTTTGCTAAATGTGTGAATAAACATCAATGACTAAAGCTACATTTTCTGTTTAACGATTAGATAACTTACTCCTTTTACAAGGATGTTTTGTTATACTACTTTATAGAAATGATAAAAAAAAAAAAACACACAGACACTTATAGGAGATTTATCTTACGTTGTTCTCAATTCTGAAATGTATTATTTGCACCAAGGAGTATGAAAGCCAGAGCTTTCCAATTTGGAAGAAAAGTCTTTTCATTCTTTCCATTTTAACAGCTTAGAAAGAATTTTCCCTGTACTATAACTCAGGTTATATATTGTGCTCACCCGAGACTAAATTCGAAAGAAAAACTTTCTTGATGGTTCATTTCAGTTCACAGCACCTACAGTTCTAAGTGTCTTTGTAAAGGCAGCTCAAGCATTATCTCAAGTAATTTTTCTTTTTGGAAATGCTTAAGACTGTGAATTATGTAAAATTTTCTTATCTTGTGCTTGTTAGTAGGCTAAATACATTACACCTGAGAGGAAGATTTGGGAAGATTAATTTATTCTTCCCCCTTCAGGTTTCCAGGTAAAAGTTGCCCAACATATTTAAAATCGAGCAACGTCTTACAAGCTATTACACCTCTGATCATGCTAGCACCATGGAGTACTAAAATGAAAAGAATGCTAAAAGACTCTTTACCATTTCTACTATGCTTTTATTTTTAAGCCACTATGTTATTGTTGTACTTAGACCATTGTAACTGAATAAATCTAATGCTCTATTAGGCAGTTTCTCTTTGTGAGGTGCCCTTCATTCTTCTGGAAAGCTTTTAAAGATTCTATTACTGGTTTTAGTATAATATCTCTGTCCTTGACAACGTTCAAAAGGCAGCTGGACAGATCCCTGAGCAATCTGGTCTAGTTGGACTTGCTTTGAGTAGGTGACCTCCAGAGGTTTGTCCTGACCTAAAATTCGGATATGTTACATGTTGTAAAGCTAATGTTTTTTCTAGCTAAACATCTTTCTTGTTGTGGTTGTGTAGCTCTTTAGTGCTATTTTAGATGGCAGGTCAAATGATTGTTTGGTGTAGCACATTTAGTATGACTGAATACAAAGAAGTTATGATGATTTGCAATAGCAAAGGAGCACACCTGCTCTTATTCAATGCTGAAGGTAAAAATGGTACAGCTTCATTCAGGGAAATGAGGCGGTAATAAAAGGGAGTGTGAGAAAGGTCCTTAATTCTGTTTGTATGAAGGAAGAATAATAAAAAGCCCAATGAACCAATATTAACAATTTTCCACAGGTTTATGGAAGAGGCCTTTTTCTGTCATTCCAAGCTGAATAATGTGATTGAAAATACAACAGTTGATTATGTTTTCATTGAATTGTCTTTCTGAAATTAAAGTACTTCATCAGCTCTCATGCTTATTTCTAGGACTATAATTTACAGGCAGGTTTTAGCTTTTTGGCATCCTATAGAAGCCACGAAATAAAGGTCATTTTGTACTGCTAGACTGAAGTAAAGATACCTTCCCTATGAGGCCTCTAATCTCTGCAAGGGGCATTAGCAGAAAAATTTTAGGAAAGTGCTTGCAGTAGTTCCGTAGTTTTTTGATAGCGTCTGATAAAATGCACTTACTAATTTATTCATGGTGCTGTACAAACTTTAGGGAGAACTAACTGTATCATAAGCAGGAAGTAAAAATAAAAAAAAATCTAAAAGGAATGAAGTGCAGATAATAAATGTGTTCTGTAGCAGATTCTTTTACAGGACTCCCTATATAAATGTGGGGAGATAGCTGTCTGGCACTTCTATGAACTTAAAATTAAAACACTTTAACCTCCAAAAGTTATTTTCATTAAATGTAATGTTATGGTTTCTTGTGTTTCTGAATGCCTCTTTGTTGCTGCTGTTAACTTGTGATGGTTGGTGCCAAGTTATAGTCCAGGCATGTCTAATTTAATTTCAGGCCTGACATAAGTCTTGAGTATGAGCTTCTTCAACTTGTTCCCTTTTTCTTCTGATTTAGGTTAAGAAACAGATACTGGATGAAGAAATCTATTGCTCTCCAGAGGCAACAGTTTTACTGGCTTCTTATGCTGTTCAGGCCAAGGTCTGTGCATAGCAGTGCTCTTATTTATTTTTAACAAACACATATACAGGGTGGTATGTAAAACACAAGTGTTAAACTTTGCTATTAAAATAGGTCATGCTGGGAAGCACAGGTGCAGCTGGAAAAATAAGCATTAGATGCCATTACAAGGATTTGAGGAAGAAATTAGTTTGCTGTTTTATACTATGCTTTCACAGTTTAGAGGATTTCTTTTGATGTAGCATTTTAATGTATTTTTTTCTCCGAATTGGAATTATTTCCTGCTATTAAAGTGTCCATGGATACAGAGGTGCTGATACCATGAGCTTACAATGGTGTGATATTCTTTAGCAGCTTTCACAACATAGTTACCTTCATGCCACCAAGAGCCCAGCTCATAAAATGGCAGGAGGGGAACACAAATTAGCAGAGCTGGCCCTCTGCAGCAGCCCAGCCTACATACAGTAGGAGGAAGTGAGCTTACACTCCACAACATATTCCGTAGTTCAGAGAAGGGTGTGAAGTCACAGCAGATCCCTTTACATCTTCAGTTACCAAGAGGTGCAGCCTAGGGCTGAAGCGTAAGGTTACAGGCCACATTAGGGGGTGCACTGGAACCACATGTATAGCACAAAGTCTGGAACTGACTTCCACAGATGGTTCAGATGAGGGGAGCCTGTTTTATTACCCTTACACTGTATATGGGAGAACCAAAACAACATCTGTCTCGAGCAGTTGCATCAAACTGCAGCCAGAAAGTTCTTCAGCTTTCTGCATCTAACAAGCTGAAATCTCTTTTTTCCTTCCTTGGGACAGTATGGTGACTACGACCCAAACTTTCATGAGCCAGGCTTTCTAGCCCATGATGAACTTTTACCCAAACGGGTAAGTTTTTATTCTGTATAAAACCAAACTTTTGAATCTGTGCTTTGATGAAGAGCTGGTACTGCTTTGGGACTAACCAGAGCATTAGATACTGATTGTGTTAGCCTTGAACTTGCTGAAATGACCAAGCTGTGAACTGCATGGTTGCATTCACATTGCCTGGGAGAGGAAGCACACGTATTTGTATCTTCAAAGGGAAACAGACTTCTTCCTTTCTCTCTAGGTCCTCAGGCAGTATCAGTTGACAGCAGAGATGTGGGAAGAAAAGATTACGGCTTGGTATGCTGAGCACAGGGGTATTGCTAGGTATGAAATAATTTCATTCTTTGGAAATCCTGTACGTTTCAGTAACTAGTTATTTGCTGTCTTTATTGAAATTTGGATTTTGTAAGTGAGCAAAGAGATCCTGGGTTCCAAGCTACGCTGCTAGGTTTGTTTATTACTAAGGGATAAAACATCCATTCACCCAGGGTAAAAAGTATCTTGTGTAGGGCACTGAGTGCTTGTAAACTGGACTTGGTTTGAAGTAAACAGGGAAGGTGAAGGCTCTTTCTGGGCTTCACAACCTAACATGTTTAAAATCTGATATTTTATACCTTGTTAAAAGCACGGTTCAAAAAGGTGTCCGCATACTTAGTAAGGTACCAAAGTGGTATAGACATTGCATCGCAGTTCCAGGACCAAATTTTGGTGTGGTTCCATGTGGGTGTTCAGCTACTTCTAACACATTCAGCATGCCTGGAAGTTCAATTAAATGTGAGGTAGGAGCTGCTGGCACCCAGAGGCAGCCATTCCTAATACTTCAGTTCAATTTTTCTTTGGCTGTTCTAAATGCTTCTTAGCACTATCTTTCCTGAATATTTTCCTCAAGACTCGATGCCTCAGTTTGGAGGGAAGACAACGATGGGTGGAGAGACTTACTTTTCTTTGGACTATGCCCAAAGCACTCATTCTCAACGAACTCTCTTCCTGAAGGGAATATCCTCATGTTATGGAAAATAGTGGTAGAGTAGATCTCCAAGAGGTGATAATGGAGTGGCAAAACTAACATACAAGGATAAGACTGGACTTGAATTTTAATAAAGATTGCACTATACCTGACTCAAATAAAAACGGATACAGCTTTGTCTTCTGTAGAGATTTTTTTTTTATCATCCTTTTTCTGTTAAGGGTAAGACAGTAAAATTAATGAAAGCACAAAGGACCAGAATGCGCATTCTTTTTGAACTGGGAAATACACTGTCAGGACAGAAAGATTGTATAGGAGTCACCTGCTGTAATCGGTCTTATTCTCTAGGGATGAAGCTGAGATGAACTACCTGAAAATTGCCCAAGACTTGGAAATGTATGGTGTCAATTATTTTCCCATTGCTGTAAGTACTTTATTTTAGCAATTTGCTATTGCTGTATTTGATGGTAGTGTCGTTTTAAAAATCGTGTAGGGGGCTTGGAGCTGGGACTCCTGGGTTCTGCTTTTCTCTGCTGTGGGTGGGCTCTGTAGTGATTGTCCTGACTTGGTTTACTTACCTGTTAATTGAGTAGGTGAATACAACAGTAAACATTAATGTTCTATTGTTTGACAAAGGTCTTGGGTATGTAATAGGAAGAAGGATAAATAAACTAGAAATTTGAGCTGCTTTATTCAGCTGGGTGTGCTAGCAACGGTCCTAATCTGTTTTGTAGGAACAGCCTTTTCTTAAAAATTCAAATATCCGTTTATTAGAGTAATTGTGGTTCTTGTCTGTAATTGTTCTATGTTACTATAAATAGGACTTACTGATATCTGTGTTGGTTTTTTTTTTTTTTTTTTTTGTTTTTTTTTTTTTTTAGCAAAATAAAAACCATACAGATCTCCTACTTGGAGTTGATGCCAAAGGTATTCATATCTACAGCATTAATAACAGGTTCTCTCCAAATAAGTCATTTGAGTGGAGTGCTATCAGAAACATTTCCTATAGTGAGAAGGAGGTATGATGGCTCTGATATATTATTCTTTTTATATGGGCAAGGGTGTGGACTGGGATTCTTGGAACAGGCTGAAAGCGGTCTCTGTTTAAATAATTTGGGGGAGGGGGAATAAACCTACGGAGCTCTGTTACAGTTTTAGTTCCTAACAAACTTGCCTTTCCGATGTGCTACATAATCTTGGTTCCCCTAGGAGCCAAGGGCTGCTCTAAGCTCTCTAAAATTGTGGAGCCCACTATTCTGTTTCCTTCCCTGCTGCTTGTCGTTTGCAAAACAAGAGTGTTGGTCTCTGTAAAAGATAGATATTACGAATGCCATCACGGCTGACTTTAGTTATCTCAGCAGGAATTAGATGATCTGTAAAGACTTAATGCTAGTTTTGCATGCAGAAGTTGTCCCAATAGATGAGGTTTGAAGCACACTGGCAAGCGGAGACATGCAGGGAGATATACGTGTTTTTCTGCCTCAATTCTACTAGTTTATCAGTGAATGATTTCAGTCTTCAGCACAGCCCTACCATTACAATTTCACTGTGATTTCAGAGTCCATCTTATACCTGAATACAGTACACTGGGGAGCAGGTGAAATTTGGAGTTATTTCAAGTCATGTGGCTACGTGGAAGGCTAAAATCAGAAAAACAAAACCAGAAAAATCACATTGGTACCAGCATACTTGGAATTTGTCAGCCAAAGGACAACGTGGCTTATTCCTTTCTTTCTCTGGACCATTTGAAAAACACTGAGGATGAGATTTGCTGTCCAGGCTTAGCTGTAAATACATTAAATCAATCAGGGCAGCATACAGGAAAGTTCTACCTCCAAAGAGTTTTGTTTTCTTATCGTTAAACTTCCCCTCTGGTCCATGAATAAGCTGCTTTAGCTCCCTATTGTTGGGAAATTGGGCAGCCCTGTATGAAAGCTCTGGTATATTTGGTGTCACGTTCACAGTTCAGCTCCTCACAAGGCAATGCATTAAAGCAGCTGTTACCTACAGGGTGAAACAGGCTGTAGGATGTTAAGATCTTGATGACTCAGATGGCCTGAAATTATACATTGCATTACGAATGAATTATAGGAATCGAGTGCTAACCCATGAGTCACAGAGAGCAGGATCTTAAAGAATGGAGCTGTTTTTTTGTTATGCAGCCAAACTGAGCTCAGCATATGAAGTAAAACAGTGTGTACTGACCTGGCAGCATGAAAGCCTTTCATGTCCTCTGGAAACAGCTTGGGAGATAGGACTGGAAATGTGAGAAAGCAGGAGCTTCGGTACTGTTATCTCGTGGTCTGAAGAAAAAATCCTTCAGGCCTTTGTAATACATTTTGTTTACATCTGCAATGATTGGGATTCAGAGAGGTGTTTGACATCTCCCTGACGTTACTAATCTCCAGAAGTAGTCGTATTCTTAATGTATTCTGTTTTCCTGATAACCAGGGCTTGCTTCAGCGTTCTCAGGGTAGTTTGCAATGCACAGGTGGTATTGTTATGAAAAACACCATCCAAACTGGCACCAGGTGTGGGGCTGTGAGAGGCTTTATCTTCTAAAATGCCCTGCTGTTTTAGATGAGCAGATGAGGAACCTGTGTAACAGAGAACAGCCCTGGTTCTGATTCTTGTGAGCAAAACACTTCTGCATCGCTCTCCCTGTATTTGTGGCATAAATCACTGCCTCCCTGGAGAGAAGTGGAGATGGACTAAAGTTTGCATTAATATTAAATAGTTTCAGCTTTGTTTTTCTTCCTTTTCACTGCTTCCTCTATTTTTATCTTCTGTCTGAACAGTTAACTATTAAACCTCTTGACAAAAAAGCAGAAGTCTTCAAGTTTTTTTCCTCTCAGCTAAAAGTAAACAAATTGGTAAGTGTCCTGTTTTCCTCCTTTAAAACCGGGCCTGGCAGTACTGAGTGATACCTGAGTGAGAAATGTTTGTCTGAGAAACCGATGTAGAGGCCAGGGAGCATTGAGTTTCAGCACGTGTTTTCCATAGGATTCTTCTGTCTGGGAAGTCAGGGTACATATGTTTGTCCTCTCCCTGTTGGGAGGGGAGATGGTGGGTGAAAAGTGAGATGTGAAAGAAGGCCCAAATCACAAAGGGAAATCCAGTTACTGGAAGGGGAGGGTGTAGCATATGGAAAAGTGCAAAGCCCGCTGCAGCGTCTGCTTATCTGGCTGCTGTGCATTCTTAATCGGCTGTTGCCTCCCCTTTTCTGGGAGAAGCAACAAGGGAGGGACCTAATCAACTTGTTAATTCTATTATCACTAACTGCTTCCTAGCACAGCTGCAGGGGCTGGATCACTTCTCATTGACCTTGTGGATGAGGGGCCACCACAGCTGACCATTCCCACATAGCTGCCTCCTGTGTACTCCTGTCCTAGACCTGTTCTAGGCCTAGACCTGGCCTAGTCCTGCCTGTTCTTTTTCAGGCAATTGAAACCAGACAGGGATGAAGGATGGAAGGAGAACCCCCTCATCCTGTTATGTTTTCTAAACTGTTACATACCTGAGGATGAGCCTGCTCTGGTGTCACTTTTCTTGGAAGGAAAGCAACTGCCAGCACTTGTGCTGAAGTCAGAAGTGTTAGCTTCTGTCCTGTGAGACTGGTGTGGGGCTCTTTCTGCCCCTCTGGATGGGGTGCAGCTATGTCACAATCTCATTTGCTTTGCTTTTCCTGTTCAGATTTTGCAGTTGTGCATTGGAAACCACGACCTGTTTATGAGGAGAAGAAAAGTGGACTCAATAGAAATCCAGCAAATGAAAGCACAAGCTAGGGAAGAAAAGGCTAGAAAAAAGGTAGATTATTTTTGCTCCTCTGTTGCTGAAAACACTGATTATTATTCCAGCTGGTGCCCTCGCTGTCCATGCACTGCATCAATATGTGTGTGGGAGGTGAGAAAGTGCAGCAGGATTGAGTGTGGGAACAGCTCTAGTGTGTATGCGGCTTCTGAGGATGTAAGTGATGTTTGTGAAACTGAAGGGCTGATCACAAAGATTTGGGGTACGTAACAGATCGATGCAAGTGTTCTTCCAGCAGCCTGAAATAACCAGTGTTGCCAGTTAGTGGAGTTCAGTGCTGCTAAAGTGCAAGTAGCTTCAGCATTGCATCTCTGCTAAATGTCAACTCACCAGCTAGAGAGCAGTCCGTTCGTCAGTAGATTCATTTGCTGTGCTGCCTCGGGCCCAGATGAGATCCTGCTGCAAACCCACAAATGTGGTATTTCTCATTCTCTTTCCAGATGGAGAATCAAAGGCTGGCCAGGGAGAAGCAGCTCCGAGAAGAAGCTGAGCGAGCCAAAGAAGAGCTGGAAAGGCGTCTCTTCCAGCTGGAAGATGAAGCCAGGCAGGCCAATGAGGCCCTGGTGAGTAGCACGTAAGCTGAATATTCTTGCACTTGAAGGGGTTTCTTGGTTTGGAAGCTTTTTTTCTTTTTCTCTTACGGCTTCTGTGAGGCGCTATAAGTTATGGCTTATGCAAGGCTGGACAGTTTCTGGTCAGTGGTGGAGAAAGCATGCTGGAATTTGCTGTGAGCCGTTCTCCCTGTGTTCACAGCACTTTCTTCAAGCAAAGAGGAGACAAAGTAACCTTGTGAGCTGAAATTGGGAGAAAGAAGGCTTAGTGCATGTTGCATGTGGCATTGGCAACTGAAGGGGGCAACTTGTGACAGTTTTTGGTTGATATCTTTGCCCAACTCTGAACAAATGTCTCCTTGTATAAAAGTGAGAGGCAGGAAGGAAGTTGGGCAATTCTGGAGCAGAGGAGGAACACCAGACTACAATTGTTTACTTTTTATTTTAGGGATTACTATATTTATCCCTTGATCTGTTCAGGAAAGATATCTTCTTCCTGACTGACTGCAAGGGTGAAATTGTAGATGCTAGACAGGGTAACTACAAAAAGTTTTTCTCTTAGCTCCGATCCCAGGAAGCGGCAGAGCTGCTGGCAGAGAAAGCTCAGATTGCGGAAGAAGAAGCAAAACTGCTGGCCCAGAATGCTGCAGAAGCAGAGCAAGAGCGACAGAGGCTGGAGATAACAGCTCTGAAAACCAAGGAGGAGAAACGCCTGATGGAGCAAAAGATGAGGGAAGCAGAGCTGATAGCAGTGAAGCTGGTGAAGGAGTCTGACCGGAGGTTAGATTTGCTTGAGTGGGGCTGTGTAGCCCCTACTGGATTGCCTGGGCAGAGAGAATGCTTATTTTCTCAGAGCAGGAGGGTGGGGGGTAGAAGGGGAAGGAGAGCAGTAGGGATGGATTTTTCCCAAAGCAACAATTCAGAGTGAAAATACCTTTGCATGTCTTATTTTTCTACCTGCTACCAGTGGTTGCGATGCGGGTCAAAAAGTTTACGAGGGATCCTGATGGAAGGCTGTAGAGATGTTTAGTATTAAAAATCCAGAATGCAGAAACATCTTCTATATAGCATTAACAAAAGAGCACTGGTTACCTAGCTACCTAAATTTAACAACCTGTGTACCCTATAGGCTATGAGACTTTTCCTCATTACTAAGTGATGGTGTCTCATATCCCTTCTAGATCTTTGAAAAGTATAACCCAGGTAAACTCACGTGGAGTATAAACCACGTTGTAAGAGTTTGCATGTTCCATAGCACTGTGCTGCCTGAGGATGCAGAGCAGACTAGTGCTGATAGAGGTTGTTCAGGGCTTTCTGCTTGTTTTAGGATGCTGCCAAAAAGCTTGCCAAAATAAAGAGCAGTTATGTTGCACCCCTCCTCGTCTCAAGGAGGATCTCTGACAACCTGAAGAATCTGTATCAATAGGTCATTTTTGAACCCGTGGAAACTAGGAGTAGAAAAAACACTTTGATTCAGTCAGTTCCTGCAGGATTGCCCTTCAAAGCCTGTGTCGTGCTGTGCCTGGTTCTCCATGTGACAATCCTACTGCAAATGTCTTTGGGTAGAGGAATCACTCAGAGTAATGGATCTTATTCTCCAGAAACCAGTGAGATGCGTAACTTTGAAATCTCTGTGTTGCTCTGTGCTGGAAATCTTCAGCCATTTGCTGTGATATTTGTCTTGCAGAGCCAAGGAAGCAGAGCATCTGAAACAAGATCTGCATGAAGCCAGGGAGGCTGAACGGAAAGCCAAGCAGAAGCTATTAGACATAACCAGGCTTAATTATCCTGTAAGTTTCTGTTCTGCTGGGCACTGCTTCGTCTTGGGAGATAATCATATGTTAATTTTATGTTTGTAGCCTCATCAGGCTAGGTCGTGGCATGTCTACATCTAGCTGCAAGACAAACACCTATAGGACTAGCTGGTGACTGAACACAGTGTAGCTGGAATTGAAGTTGTATTTGTTAAGGGCATTGAGTCAGGAAGATAAAGGTGAGACAAATATTACAAAACAAAAATACAACAACAAAAAAACTCTAACCAAACAAAAGCCAAAACAGGACTCATGTTAGGATTTGGGAAGCCTAGATGGTTTTGCCTGCATTCATGCCTGATACTGACTTTGTGCCATCTCAGACAATACTTTGTGGAGGTGGTTGTACTGAACCTGGCATGTGAATTCCTTGTGAGTATCTTCAGGCAAAGCAGGTGAAGCTGTCACTAGCAAGAAGTTGTTGCTAAGGCAGTGTGCCACAGTCTCTTCTGCTTCAGTCTTGCTGAGAATGGATTTCCATTCTCTGCTGCAATGAATAAGATAGCTAAGGTACTTTTCTGCACTTGGATTTGTGGCTTGTGGACTTTGGGCACTCGTCTGGGGCCACTCAAATAGCGGGGAAGGTCTTCAAGAGCATCTGTTTCTCATAATCCATGGGTAGCTTGTGAAATGGCTCAGCAGGGCACTCTTGAAGAAGATGGTGAGTTAAAACCAAAATCAAACAATCAAATCTTACTGACAGTGCTTGTGTTGCCTCTTTCAGCACATGGTCAAGTACCCGCAATATTTGCCAACGGACACTAGAGATGCCAACTTTGACAAAGGGTCCATCAAGCTGGATTTGAAGGATGTTGACCTGAAGAGACTCTCCTTTGAGATAGAGCGAGAGAGGTATCAATATGCTTATGGTGTAAATAAATGAGATTAATCGTGGGAAGTACAGAAAGCAAAAATTCTCAGCGCTACATCCTTAACAACTGGGGATGGTCTTCTCCTTGTATGTATGAATGGAGGCCTTTTACTGAGCTGGTGCAGGTTACATCTTTGTAAAACTAGCTGTTTTGCAAAGAGGAAAAGTTTTGTGGTGCCATCAATCCATGACTGATCCAGAACCCTCCTGTCTTGGAGACCAGTAGGCCAGGCGTGAACTTTGCTGGAGTAATGTTAGAGGACAGAAGTTTCCCTCTAGTGTTAAAGCGTGGTATTGCTTCCATACAAAGGGGCTTTTCCTCTTGGTATGGAGGTTGATTCTTGGTAAAAAGTTAGTGAATGCTGAAGAGTGGAAGTGAACCACCTCACTGGAGCAAGGGAGTCAGGCAGACATGTGCCAGACTTCATTTTGCCAATACAAGAAAAAAAAAAAAAAGGCAAAATGAAGCAAAGAACTGCCTCTCCTCTCCTTATGCACTTGCTTCCCTCAACCCCTACTTGTGAGTTATGTTATGGTAGTAAGCTTTTTGTCTCTAATGTGTGGGCTACAGGCTAGATTACTTAGAAAAGAGCAAGAAATTTGAAGATCGACTGAAAGAACTCAAGTCTGAAATTCATGCTTTGAAGCTAGAAGAAAAACAGTCTGGGCTTTACTCTCATTGGACTGAAGTCCTGGGATCCTTGGATCGCTCCTTAGGAAATGTAAGTATCCTAAATACCTGCCACTTTTTCTGGCACAATGATAATAATATATATATGTATGCCAAAGGTAATTGCTGTATTTCGATTCAATGTACATTCTGTAGGACCTTTGATACTAAAATATTTTAAGTGTTAACAGAGAAGAGGACTAGTCATGACAATAAATAAATAAAAATTCCCTGGCAGGATACCAGTAACATAAACAAAAAATAATAATTTGTTTTGCAGGTTATGAAATCACAGTAAGGTTTACTGTCATGGAACAAACTAAATTCTTGTAACTTAATGTGTTTAAATGTGGTTTCTCATAGTTTGCATCACATTCTCATTCACGTGCTTTGTGGTTGCTATTAATCTCTTGTAAAAGTCTTGGCTTTTTTTTTTTTTTTCTTCCCCTTCAGGCAGTGGGGAACTAAACTCAGATCTTGGTCATAAGTTTCTTGTTACTTACATAAACGCTCTTCCTGAACCAGGGGAAGAATAGAGCTGTCTTTGCTTTTCCAGATTGCTCCACATATAATAAAAAATGGCCCTAAGTAAACTGTTTGAGAGAGAAGGGAGGCTTGGAAAAAATGAGGGAAGATGGCCTGTGTGCTCTGGCTGGCTATGCATTTGATGTTTTCTGGCTTAATGAATGTTGATGGGGAGAGGGCATTAATTTTCCATGTGTTCTTTTCTTTTAAAGACCCCGTCATGGATGAAAACCTTCGAAACTGGAGATTCGTTGGATATAAATCTTCAAAGACCTTTCCCTGCTTACTCATTAAATACTACAAGCAGCTGGCCTTGTACCAACAAAATTCAGCATGCAGTGCCAGTGGAAAAGTCATCTTTTCAAACAAATTCCTTGGTTGCCAATAGTGTAGGCACAGGATCCAGAAAACAGATTATAAAGGTAATCAGATTTATAAGTAAATTCCCAAATATTGACTAGAGGCTTTAGAATTCAAAGAAGTAAAGAATGGCTGGCTTTAGGGAATGGTTTTATCCAGCTCTGTCACAGCCTCTGAAATGACAGGCCACAAAGCACGGCTGTTCCACAGGTTTGGAGGCCCTGCACTGGAGCAGCATTCAGGGCTGTTGAGGCCACTTGATTTTTCTCACTTATGATCTAAGCCTTGATAAATGAAAATGATGCCCATATGCAGTAGGAGGATTTGTTAAATTTTATTTGTATCAGCCAGGCTTGGAAATGAGAATGTGCTCTGAGAGAACTTAAAACAGACTGTGCCAATCTTTCTGGTTTTAAGGGATGGGGATAAAGATATCGAAAAAGGCCTAGATTTCTACATCTCAGTTCTTCCGTCATTTCTCTCAAAGAATCCTAAAATAATAATGAACTGGGTCTTATAAAACAAAACAATTTTTTAAACTTTACTGGAATGGAGAACGTAGTATGTGTTCAAGAAGAACTGTAAGATCGTGCACTCCTGTACATATGGAAGGAAATCAGCTTTCTTCAGGCAACGCTAATTGTGCAAGATACTACAAATAAAGTAAGCCTGATGTATTTGCTGTTTTCTATGAACAGAACTGGCGATTTTCAGGATCAGTCAGAGTGTCTAGCATGCAACTTCCAAGGTCAGAACCTAGAGGGTTGTAGACTTAGAACTAAAAGGAAAACAGTTTAGTGTAGCAGCAATTGAGGAAGCAGCTCTTTCTATTGCAAATAAGAGAAACAAATATTTTAGGACTAACGTAATGTAGACTGTTGTGAGGCAAATGGGCTTGTTTCAAGAGGGAAGAAAAACCATTTGCAGGGCATCTTGCAAAAGGCTCTAGTTCGACAAAAAGGAAGAATTAGACCAAAACAAAGTAGGCTTTGCTTTCTGTAGGAATTCAAAGTAGAACTAATTTTTCTTATTTAATTTGCATCTAGGTTCAGCAGCATGACTCGGATGTGATCTACATTTGAAGAGTCTCATTTCCTTACCAGACAGGTAGAACCTGATTGCTGTCTGTTTGGCTGCTGCAAAATGCACCTATGGGAGGACATTCGTGCAGCTCTGTCTCCTGACAGCCATCGGCATAAAGACGTGGTTCTCTCGTTATTGGTGCCATTCGGTTTCCAGGCAGACAACATAAGCTGGGAGCATTAAAACTGCCGGTGTAAAATGGCTGGTGTCTTTGGGTCCAACGGTAAACATACAAACCCAAAGGAGCATTGTTTACTTTTTATGCACTTTTGAAAAAACACTTTACACTTCATTGAACCTTCCCCCTGGGTATTTTTACACACTGACTTACCAGCTTGGTACTCTGTGTGTGTAGAAAGGATGCCAGGCAGCAAGTGTCTGGGAGATGTTTGGGATGAGGAAAAAATAAATAAATTGTATGTGACCTTAGTGTTTACCTCCACAATAGACTAATTCTGTTTTTGGTCCTGTCCATAGGGCATGACTCTCACAGAGCTGTTCAACGTTTTAGTGTTTGCCTGCCAAATATTTTCCTTTTCCTCCCAAAATGTTTCTCTGTTCACTTAATTGATTTGCATTTCTCTGTGAGAAATCTCAGCTTGTAATTCCAGATGTAGAATTGGACATCTTCAAATACCTCTCGTTCCTGGGGGAATCCTTTGTTTGGAATGCAAAGCTTGTGTTCTCTCTACAGTTTCTGACTAGATCAAGCACTTTCTGTTGCTTGCCGCTCCAGCAAACTTTGCATACATTAACTTGTTTCCCAATTCTCTGTAACACAGCTTCCAAATTAGACAAAGACAAAAGATGTTATTGGTGTCTGCTAAAGTTGGACTTGCTTTTGATGGAGAGGTGCGTGCAGCAAAATGTCTGCCTCATTAGTAAAATCTACTTGCATTTTCTAGTTTTGTGTGTGTTTAAGTGCCTGTTTGACCAATAAATCTTCAGTCTGAGGATTTCTGGGGAAGCGGAGACAATACGCAGCTGTAGCTAAAGTAATAGCACAGTTGAGCATGTGAAATGTGATGTAAAAAATGGATGTTAATGTTGTTAAATATCTAGTTCTAAAAGCTTAGAATAAAAAATACATTCAATAAAAAGCTTGAATTTTCACTTGCTAGTAACAGCTTTGAACCGAATGGTGTGTCAATATTGCAACAACATTAACAAGGCAAGTTCCAAGAACAAACATGCAAATCCCCTCTGTATCCATCTACAACAGACTGAGAGCACAGTGGGAGATAGCATCTGTAGCCAGCTCCGTTCTCAGATTTTTAACAGTCCTGACAGTTACACTGCAAGATACACAGAACAGCTATCTGCAGTGGTGTCCTGGTGTCTTTTTTTTCCCGGCTGTAAGAGTGGCTGCTGCTGCTGTCTGGCAGGGAAAGGGAGGGCTGTTAATTCTCTTTATGGCTCTCCTATGATGTTTGCAGGCTGTTGGCTATTACATGTATAGTTTCTGATTGGTCTGGGGAGGAGCGTTCCTTGTGAGATGGAGAAGACATAAGGGGGATAGGCAGATGCTTTGGGGGCCCTAAGGTTGAGCTGGTGGCACTGGCCAGAACTGGGCAGTGGTGGTATAGGAAGTAGTCTTAGGGGAAAACAGTGAAAAGCAACTCAGAACTTGGCATTCTCAGATTTTTCCAGGGGGAGAGGAGTGGGATAAGGAAAGCTAGCATCTCCCTGGTTTTGTATTCCTGTTTCTTCTTGGTATTGCCGCAAATGATGAAGTTTATACCCTCATTCTGCCATGTGTGCTGAGGCTTCCTTTCACTGTTGTATCTAAGCTGCATCATTGGACATGGCAGGAGTGAAATGCTCCACATACATGATTTATTCATTTCTTTGGACTCGATTGGTGAAATCCTGTATTGTCACACTGAAAAGGAGGACATGACCATGTTGCTGCCAGATTAAAAATGAAGCCTATCTCCACGAGTTGTTCTCAGTCTGCTGGCTCACAGGTATTCTTGCTGCGCATTGCTAGTCTGCAGCACCATGTTCTTGTGTACTTGTACAGGTGTTGTTTGAAAGGTGATAAAAAAAGCAAGAAATGCTTGCAGAACAACAGGTGAAATCAGAGGTACTGTGTTGCTGGGAAGGCACTCCAAAGAGAAGTGCACAAGGGCATTAATTTGCTTAAAACCTAAATAGATACTTGAGACAATTGTACTTCTGTGTTGGCGCTTCTGATGCTAATCAGTCATTGCATGATTCCTCATCCTGAAGAGTGATGTATTTATCTGAGGATGCTGTCAGCATCTTTGAACATTTGAGGCTGGAGATGGTGACTATGCTGAAAGCCTGTGGACCTGCAGGCAGCCGTCAGCAGATGGTGCTGCAATGCTGCTCTGCCTCACTGTTCAGATGTGCTTTACAATAGCTCAGAAAGACCTGGCTATGGGATGGGAAAAGGATTGTCAGTCTCTGCCAATTCCCACGCCAGCCTGAGCTTGCTCGTATTCCCTTCCTGGAGTTTAACCTGCCATAATTCTCGATGGCAATTCAAAATGTGTAAGTGCTATAGTCTGAGAAGTGATTATTGCACAAACGACTTAGTCCCGTGGGTATGAGCTAGCTCGCAGTATTACAGAAAAATCCTGTAATAGTCCTGACACATCATTGTCACGATCAGGCTGTGAAAATCGCCTTCTGAGAGGATTGCACCCCTGACTGCCGGAAGCATGTGGGATGCCACAGGTCCTGTACTATTTGATACTTCCATTAATGCTATGTGAAACAAGCACAGGCTTGATAAATTTGTACAACATGGAAATGTATGCTCCAAAGAGGGTGAGAGGCCCGAGAAGTCTACAGCTACATAAAGGGCTACTGCGAGGAGGAAAGAACAAAATCCTCCTCTGTTTCCATGCTGGATAAGACACAATGTTCTGGTCCCAAGCTACAACAACAAAAATAGAAGAAGAAAATACTGTAACAGTGAGGAAGTGCTAGTAGATCACCTGGCGAGCAAGGAAATCTGTTCCTGGAGCGACACCGTGAGTTTTAGTCCTTGGTGTGGATGTGAATGACTTTCCACAGCTCTCTTTTCTGTTTCTCTGAAATACCACTCGCTCTAACCCTGAGGGCCTCTCCCTGCCCTCATGAAAAGCTTAGATGGGAAACCACATATTCTTACTCATCTGAGTGCTCCTGATCTGAGCTGTGGGAGTGAGCAAATGCTGCTTAGTCCTCACTAGAGTTTACCCAATGGGCCCAGTGCCAGTGAACTGGAGTTGCATCCATTCCTTCATGCCTGATCTGCTGTGGTCCCCAGACCCAGTGCCACTTCTGTGCATCCCCTCATCCCACTGCCTGAGCCCACTGAGGCATCTCAGCATCCTCTGAGACACCATACCCTCTACAGGAACCTGTCTTAAAGATCAGCCAGTCTGTATCCATCTAGCCTTGACCCAGCCTGACACTGGGAGGTGGGTGCTGCAGTGAGTGTGGCTGGCTCCTGACTCATCTGCCCTTGACCTTTTCCTCCCTGTGCTGCTGTTTTAAGGAGCCCAGTCATCAGAGGCATGATGAGTTCACATCCTGCCTTCACTGACTGCTGTTGCAGAATTACTCTCATGCAGGCTTCTTCCTCTTCTTCCTCCACCAGCAGCCTGTCATCCCTGCATCTCGTTTCGGCAGCTGAGGCTGTACTTCTGGCTGGCCATGTGCACTCGGAGCCTGCAGGATCTATGTTTCCTGGGACCGAGATTTTTATTCTCTGTTGCTGGAGGCAGCTGCCAGCTTCTTGTGTCCTTCCCTGAACGTCCCTGGTGCTCATGTTTAAACCTCAGGAGTGTGTGTGTGTGTGTGTGTGGGGGGGGGGTATTAGGCTGGCCTCCCTAATTTGACTGCCACATGTGCTCCCAGCCTGCTCCTCTGGGTGATGAGGGGTATGCTGGGGATAAAATCCTATCATGGGAACAGCTGTAATGAGTCCTTTGTGGAAAAAATCACGGATTTTTCTGGGGACCCAGACACCTTAAGTCTAGGCTCTTTGGCCAGTCTCACATTGTGGTGTTGTCTCATGAGGATGCTTGGTGATCTCAGACCATAAAATCCATGAAAGAGGGGCCTTGGAGACCAAAGGTCTGCTCTACAGATGCTCCTGCAAGAGCCCTGGGCACACATAAAATGAAGTAACCCTGCTCTGGCAGAACCAATGCTCTCACCTCCTCACGCAGAAATCCTTCCCTCTCATCTCAGACTCATGATGTGGAAGTGAGCCTGAGCCAGCTCTTGCAGAAGACTTTTTCCCTCTCCATCTCTCTGAGGGCTGGGCAGCATGGGCAGCATGGCCGTGGGACTGGGCTGGTAGCAACAGAGCAGCTCTCCTTCAACTGGGGGCACTCAGCATTGAAAGAGAAGTCTCTTTCAGGATGGGATAGCTTTCCCCATCACCATCTGCGTGTCTGCTATCCCTGACCAGGCACATGGACCAAAGCAGCACAGGAAAGCCTGCTCTGACGACTCTGCAGTGTAATCAATTTCTCATGGCACTGATTTTCACACAGCTTTATGGGTACAAGATGGGCCCAGGTGCAAGACTGAGCTCTATGCTGCTATTTCTGGGTTTTGGCACGCCTTTGGCCTTTCCATTTTCCTGCAGCGCCATTTCAGGGGTAGGAGGGTCAGCATTATGAAGGGCTTTGGGCACACAGGGGAGCCGAGCCCTGGGGCTGCGCTGAGACGTCTAGACTGGGGCAAAGAGCAGTTTTCACACCACAGAGCACTTTGAATCAGGAGCGACACCTCTCCTGGGAGCAGAGGGCCCTAATCATGCTGTAACGGTAGAGTTACACCCAGCAGGGCTCTGGCATGAGGCCTGCAGGAAGGAGCCGTCCCTGAAGGGTACTAAAGGCCTAATGCTTGCCATTACTCCAAGCTTGGTCCTAAAAGCAAAGGCGGGATGTGACAGCTTGTTATCTGCTAGGCCATAAATGTCTGTGCTCTCCCTGGGGAGCTCAGAGAAGGAAAAAGCCATCCCCTTCAGCTGCAAAGAGCCAGCCCGATGGGATAGCTTCGTGGCTGGGCCTTGGGACTGGGGGAATGCCATGGGTGCTGGTGCTCACAGGGCAGAGGGATTGAAGTGAGAGGTTTGGAGGGGCTGTTAAGAAACCCTGACTCCAGTGTGATTCCGTCCCGCTTCTTGGGGTTGGGAGGAACAAGGGGAAAAGGTTACAAGCTGATCCCTGAGACAGCATTGTGTCAGTAAGTTCAAAAGGGAGATTCCAGAAAAAAAAAAAGAAAAAAAAAAAAAGAAGAAAAAAAAAGAGGAACTCAATAGAAAAAGCCTAATTTAAAAAAAAAGTGTTGTAAGAATCTTTTGACTCAGCAGAGAGGCAGTTCAGGAAGCTTGAGGGACTCTCAAGAGATGATCGGAACCAGGTATGCAGAGGAAAAGAGAGGAATAGAAACCTCTGGTCTCTGAGGAAATCTGGTGTGCTCAGGTCCTGCTGTGATGATGACCATGATCCTGGGGACTGTGGCAGCAAGGACAATGAGTTGGGCAAGGTAAACACAGGGAAAATGAAGAGTAAAAGGCTGCGGCTGCAAAACCAAAGTTAGTCCTGGGCAGCAGAAGCAACAAGCAGCCAGTGCAGGAGATGGGAGTGTTTGCACTGCCTCAGTGCTGCTGCTTCAGGGCAGAGAAAAATGAGATGTTAGAGATGGGAGCGTCCAAAAAGGATACTCGAGAGGAAATTTGTACGAAGAGCTATTTTTCAGTGGTTCTATAATGAGTGGTTGAGCTGAGCAGGCCAGAGGAGTTTCAGAGTGAAGTAGTTAATCGTATATCAAAACCCCACAACCACTGAAACCACCTCCAGTCCTGGAGGGGAACAAGTGAATCTAGTGATCGTCCTGGCAATAGCAGAGCAGGCAGCTGCCTCCCGTGTGGGCCGACTGCCTTTATACATCCTCGTAGAACATCTGATTCCAAGGCAGCATTGCAATTAGCGACACCTTTTAAAAGAGGGCTCCAAAATGCTGCTGTGAACAGGCCCTAAAGACACAGCCACCCAAATTCAGAAGGAAAACCATACCCCTAGTCTGGCAGGTGTTGGTTGGATGGCAGGACTGAAGTCTCTCTGAATGCTGGTGATTTTTATCTGTCCTGCCTGACCTGGAGACCTGCATGAGAAACACACTGCTTCCAGGTGGGAATCTCATTTCCAACCTGTTTGTATTCACAGCCAGCTTCCAGCCCTGTATCCTCATACCAGCAATGTCCGCTTGCTAAAATAGCTCTTTTCCACCCTGGTGCTGGCCTCTGTGATGTATCCCCACAGATCAGTCATAGCCCTTTGTTTTCCTAACCCCCACCCTGTGCTCTTGGCGTTTGACTCCTCTCTTGTTGTATAATACCAGGGGTTGGTCACAGCCTTGTGATTTGTGGCATGGGTCTTTCCCTGCCCCAGACACATCCAGCGGACGGCCTCCTGTGCTGGGATGGCTCTTCTTGCAATCCCTAGTCCCCAGCAGCATGCTTGCCCAGTCTGCAGCACTGAATCAAACCCTTCTCCATTACTCCAGTCCTCAAGGTCATTATAATCTTTCTCTGTGATATCCTGGCCTCTTCTGGATTGATGATAGCATCTCATTCTGCCTCATCAGCAAATTTCCTTTGCCTTCTCCTGCTTTTTGTGCCAAGATCATTAATGCAAATGTTAAGCAGAATCATTTTTTTGAGGCAGAAACTCAAGGAACTGCACTGGTAGCCCCCCCTCAGTCTAACACTTCCCCTTCCAGCTGAAGCTACGACCGTGCCCCTTTCAGGCGGCTCCTCACCCGCTTCACATTACATATGCCAGTCACATCTTCCCCTCCTTAGCTAATAATTTACTGTGTGGCACCATTTCAAATGTCTCGCTGAAGCCCAGACAAGTGAGATCTACTGCATTTCCTTCGTCGCAAATATCTGTGAACTTATAAGAGGAAGCTATGAGGTTAGTGTTGGTCTGCGTCAGGACCAATACTGAGTGATGTACTGTCGATGTGTTGCACCTTGTGTAGTGCCTGAGGAGCTGCAGGAGAGGGGTTCAATGGAAGGCAAATGCTTGCAAAATACAAGATTATTCACATTAATCAGGGTTGGGGAAGACTAGGGTTTAACCAAGTTAGTTGACTGAGCAACATGCTAGCTGGTCACTGTTTTCAAATGCACTCAGGAGTCATTTGAAATACAGATTTCTGTATCTGTGGTCAAAAGAACTACAGCTACTTGGGGAAGAAGATGGCCTGTGGTATTTATTTATTTATTTTTTTTTCTGAGTTTATGGCCAGATTTTAAAGATATTTGCATCCTGAGTATCTGGCCCATGTGACTTGGATGTCTTTGTTCTATTCCTCTTCCGTGACGTTCAGGTCCCCTAAATGCCATTGTCTTCAGAAAGTGAGACTTAACATCTTAATTTCTAGAGTTCATCTAAGGTGCTGCGAGTCCAAGGATTAAGCAAGATATTGAAGTGTATGAAGGATGGGACAGAAACTAATTCTCCAAAAGCCTTAATGTTGTTGTAGAAAGCAGCAGGATGATCTCCACGTGCCAAATTCAGCTCTGATCATTTTGACTCAGAGAAGGGGAGAGCCAACACAGAAGACGATGAGCCAGGTGATGAGTGGCTTGGAGATAGAAGATTGAAAAGAATGGGGCAAACAGATGAAGGGAGCTTAAAAAGAAACATTGAACATTGATTATTTACCCTTTCATGCAGGAGAAGAAAGGGATGTGGTTAAAACCATTTAAAGTGAGAAAAGGTATACTAGAAAGAAATATTTTGACACAAGGCATAATAAACATGAAACTGGCAGAAGGTCTCATAAAGGGCAAACAGTGGAGAACAAAGACGGAAGCAAGTGCATGGCTATGAGATAACCCCAGCTATGGAAGTTTAGATAATTTTTTATTTTTAGCCTGTTTTAATAGAAATGGGGCTTATGCAATCTGCTGTCTGGGTGCAGGAGGTAACAATACTTGGCGTCTGCAAACTCAAAACTGAAATCGCTTTTTGCAGTCAGACAACTTTTTTTTTTTTTTTTTTTTTTTTTTTTTTAAGTCCTAATGAAGCATTCATGTGGGCAGGCGCAGATATCTGCAGAGGCAGTGTCTGAGCCCTGTTGGCTCATCTCAATTGTGCAGAAGAGCTTTAGGTTTGTACCCATGGCAGACCAGAGTCCACCAGCTCTTGCAAAGCCAAAGCTGGCCCTGATGAGAACCAGCACCAGGGCTTTCCTCTGCCCGAGTGCAGAGGTGGAGGCAGGACTCCAGGTGCAAGCTGTGAGCTGCAGGACACAAAAAGCAGGCTGTGGGGCTGGGGAGGGGGTAAGCACTGTGTGAGGGCACAGGGGGAAGCTGTGGGTGCTGCCTGGAGGCAGTGGGGCAGAGAAAAGCTTCACACTGTGGCAAGAAGGTGCTTGTGGGCTGGCGAGTGAGCTTCTGGACTGTGTTTTGCTGTGCCCAAACCCTGCTATTTACAGAGGGATGTATTTATACTTAGTGAAGTAAAGTTCTTTCTTATGTAAATGCTTGCTCCTTGCATGTAGCATTTATTTATTTTTAAAGTGTATTTATTTTGCCTAAGGCACAAGGGATACCTGAGCCTCCCAAGTCTTATTTTGGGGAAAATATGGGGAAAGGGATGCAAGAAGCTGAGGCTGCAGCCCCGCTGGGGTGAGGTCTGTTCCCTGGGGTGGTCTCCAGGCCTCCTGGCTGGAGAGCTGAGGGTAAGCCCTGGGGTTTGGTGGGGCTGTGCTGGGTGGGTGGTGTGAGACCCACCTGCCTGCAGGGTGATGTTACCCTCCTTTTGTTGGGCCGTGCTCATCCTCTTGTGTTTTTCTCTAATGCATGCACACAGCTGTGCTGCAGCCTCCTGCCTGGGGAGAGGTTTTTTGCTCCTTTTGTTTTCTCTCTCTTCTAGCTATTGTAGAAGTCACTCAAATGGTGGGAGAACAGACATAACTTTGATCTAGGACAGTAGAAAAATCCTTGTTGTGGGTCTTTGTTCAGGCTGTGCCCTGGGATCCTCTGAGAGCGAAGGAGCATTCAGGGCTTTGCATCAAAAAGTTATCAGTGGGGATTGGTTTGGGAATTTAGCTTTGCTGAATTACCCCCATGAAACCATAAATGCAAGAGTCAGCGATACCTCGCTGCAGAGAGAGACTGTTTGGCTGATCTGTATTTTCCTTGTGCTTTCCAGCCACGGGACCTCTTTGCATAATTTTTATCAATGACAAGTGTCGCTTCCCAGACGGATGTTGCATAATGCCACGCGGTATTCTCTTTGCACTTGCATGGTATCGTGGTGTTGGCAGTTCCTTCCACATTTTTCTGCCTGTGGTTTCCTTGCTCTACAGATTTCCCTCTGTCTCATGCTGGAACACGGTGGAGGCGGAGGGGCTGCTCTTCTCCACTTGTTGCTATGGTTCTGGCAGCCTTTCCTGAAAGAGGTGCAAAGGGCATCCCTCTGCCCTGCCTCATGGTTGGAGATGCAGCCTGCTTCTGCCTGCTAGCAGGCATTTGTCCTCTGGGGAAGCTATGCAGAGCTGGGGAGGGCTTCCTAAAGCTGGCTGTGGGCTAAGGTCCTTGTCTCCTCTTCCAGTGGAGAGCTTGGGGACCAGAAGTCATGCGATCCTCTTTAAAATGGCCAAGACATTCCTCATCCTCTATTTCAGTTTAAACAAATCCCGTGACACTGTCCACCTTCCCAGTCTAACCAGGGCACCTTCTTGCTGCTCTCTTCTCTTCTTACCACTTTCTGAAATGTGTGGCCCTAAGAGGTGAGCTGCTCCCAGCTGCGGCCACCCCAGTGCTGAGTGAATTTGGAGATGAGCTCTGGCTGAGCCCTGTCCCTGCTGTGCTGAGGAAGCAGCCAGGGGCAGCTCTCTGCATGTCCCCATGCCTCCTCTTGTCCCTCCACCTTGCCAGCTGCCTGCCATCCGTAATGACAGTCCCTCTGCTCTTAGCTGCATTCACAGCCCCTGTGGAGATGTTTTTAGATACTAATTCCCTCGTTTTCTTAGGAGATGCATGCAGGGCTGTGCCGGAAACATCTGATAATGGAAGACTAGTGTTATGTTGGCTCATCACTGGCTTTCTGCTACCTCTCCCGCTCCATGTGAGTTTGTTAATTGCCAGTGGTTCAGGAGGGGAAGTGCTGGAGCCTATTGGTTTAACAACACCTGCCTTCTCTACCTCTTCCTTACCCATTTGTTCTTTTTTCTATTCTCAACTGCATGCCTAACCTCTGCCACTAAATTCTAATTGTGTTGAGTACCTGGCCACAACCTCTTCTTTTGTTAACATGAAGATGAGCCAAAAAGACACTGCAATTTTGGCTAAGTGCTCACCTTCCTAACAAATAGTTTTTTTTTTTTTTTTTTCCTTTTTGTTCTTCAAATTGTTGTTCATAAAGCTGGGTCTTCTGGGCTGCTGCGTTCCTTGCAGGAATTCTGAAAGCTTCACTGACAAGAAGGCAAATTGTTTTCTTTCCTCACCCTGGCTTTTGAATTTCTCCTCTTTCTTTCCAAGATTAGAAAGTGGTCTGATTACAGATGACTTCTACCGCAGGAGAATTAAAACCAGAAGTAATTTCTTCACTCTCCCCTTAAATCAGTTCCTTATATTCAATTCCTTAAACATGCTTGAACACAAACTATCTATTTTTGCTGAGCTGCAATTTTGTGCAATTCATTGAAATATCCTCAATTCCAGTTAGAATAGGAACTACTACATCACTGTCCAGTAAGAAGTTCCATCCGGCCGTTGTCTAAATGGAGAACTGAAAGCCCGACCAATCATTTCTGCAGTAAGGAGGAAACATTTTCACCATTTCCATCAAAAATAATCTTTGCTATTGTGAGATCTCTCTCTTGTTTCTAACAGATGACTGGGTTTAGCAGTAACCATACAAAAGCCTATGCACAGAGGTGATTGTGCTTCTACTTTTTGTTGTGCTTGTCTTGGTTTCCCTGGATTTCTGTGCTGTGGGATGTTCCTTTACCACCATCCTTACTGTTGCTACTCCTGCTTGTCCCTTGCCAAGCAGTAAGCTTGGTGTGGTGAAAGGCCAGGCCTGCATGGGGCTTGCATGCAACGTGGTGATCTTTGGCATGTAACATGGTGATATTACTAAAAGAAACAATTGTGGTCTCTTCTCTTCTTCTGATACCTCCTGTTCAACCAGTGCTGGCCCTGAGGGATGTGTCCTTTGTGCAGGGAAAGGCTCTGTGAGGAGCAAGGGGCGGGTGGTGGAGGCTGAGGGTTGTGTGGCGGCCTGCTGGGGAATGCATGGAGCACTGTGGGCACGGCTGGAAAAAAAGAGGAGGGCAGGGAAAAAAAGGAGGAAATTGCAAGTTTTGCAGTTCCTTCTGGGTGTCCAGCCACCGAGGCATTGGGAATTACTCTTGGAGATTGCAGATGTTGCCACTTTTCAGTCATGTTGCAATGGCCTTGAGGTTTCATCTGCGAGGCTGTGATGAGCTGGCATCAATGGGTGCAGGCAGAGCTTCTCCCTCCAGCTCCTGCTCTGTGTCTCCTCCCTGAGGCCCGTGTATTTGCTTTTTTGGGGCTAGACTGGTACAGGGAGGTTGAACTGGGATGAAATTGTCCATTTTGTGAAAATGTGGGCTAGCAGGAACTGCAATACCTTGATCTCAAGAGGCTGCAGACCACAGCCCAAACTGAAATCCGTGGGTGCAGAGGTGCATGTCCCCTGTTTGTCCCAGGCACAGGGAGGGTGACAGACCAGGCTGCGGCCTGAGAACGCTACTGTGGTCCTGGAGCGGTGTGACAGAGCCTGGGCTCTACAGGCCGCCTGGTTCTCCATGTCTCTGCAAGCTTCCAGCATGAGAATGCAGTTTGTGACAGGAAAAGGGACAAATGTGAGACTCCCCATGACTTCCAGGTCAACCCAACCTCGTCTCTATGTTATCTTTCCTTTCCAACCTCGTGTCTATGTTATCTTTCCTTTCCTAGATGTCTGACAAAGAGCCTCTGTTATCAGAGGTGAATGCACGTGCGATGCGCCATTTTGGAGCTAGCTCTGTAGCCCCGCTGTGACCTGTGGAGCAGGTTGAAAAGTGCTGCTTGTGGCAAAACCGTGGATAAGTTTGGATTTTCCACCTGGCAGTAGTGGTGGTGGCTGGATTTATGTGACATGGCATCTGGGCTGGGTTCAGTGACCTTCAGCAGAGCAGCTCTGCTGCCCCTGGGCACAGTAGTTATCCTGGGGCTGTGAAAAAGCAAATCCCTGCCTGGAGTATGCCGGCTGCCTGCCTGGGATTCCCATCAGAGCTCCAGATGTGGAGCCCCATGTACCAGCCTGGCTCTCATCATGGGGCTTCAGTTCGTCCCCAATGAGCACCAAAATGCAATCCGAAAGCAGTGGTCCTGTGGCTGGCGCTTCCCCTTTTGCAGCTTCCTCGCCTTCTCCAGCTCAGCAAAAATCGGGTATCCTTACATAATTTCCTTGGTATGATGCACTCATCTTTTTTCCTTGAAACCATGTACCCGCCCAGTCGCCAGAGGATAAAAGACGGCAGCGGCAGCAGGGACCAAGCATCCTGCAGAGGAGAGCCCTGCAGCCACCCCAGCTCCAGCCCTGCTTGCCATCTGCTTGGTCCCTGCAGCACCATGAAGGTCTCCGCAGCTGTCCTGGCCGCTCTCCTCCTCCTGGCCCTCTGCTCCCCAGCTGTGGCCCATCTTGGTAAGTCTGGGTGTCACTGTGTCCCCCTGGGGCTGGGAGCCCCATCCCCATAAGGCAGCTTCTGGGGCAGACGGAGAGCCCAGTCCTCCTTCCCATGGATGGGACCCTCGTGGTGGGGTGCAGGTGGTTGCCACCAGTGCTGGGGCTCAGCCTGAGGGATGGCATCTCCAGGGGTCTGTCCTTGGGGGATGCAACACGAGGGGGGGACGGGTGATGGCAAGTCCTTGGGTGGAGCACTGGCTGTAGTGCAGGTTTTAATGAGCTCTGTTTTTCTGCCCCCACAGATGGCGTCCCCACCACCTGCTGCTTCAGCTACCAGCAGCGCCCCGTCCCGCGTAACCTCATCGCCTCTGCCTACATCACCAGCAGCAACTGCAGCCAGCCCGGGGTGATGTGAGTACCCTTCATTCCTGGGGTTTGGGGTGCAATGGCCAGGGCAGAGCCCTGTGCATCGCCGGGAGGGGGACAGGGGATGGGAACGTGGCTGGGGACATGTGGGGTGCTGCTGGCAGGACCCAGCTCCGGCCCCCTGCTGCCCCCTCCCAGCATCCTGACGCTGGTTTTCTCCCTGCAGCCTGGTCACCAAGAAGGGGAGGGAGATATGCGCGGACCCCCAGGCTGCCTGGGTGAAGGCACACCTGAAGCACTTTGTGAAGAAAAACTGACCCTTCCCTGCTGCTGCTGCCCCCCGGTGGGCTTAGTCCCCCGCACCAACATGCAACGGAGTACTTGAACTGCATCTTTCTTCAATGGAAAATTTATTCTATTTAACTTATTTAAGTTAAATTAATTGAATTAAATGTATATTTTTTTTTGCTATAAAAAGGGAAAATACAAAAATAATTTAAAATGTGTCACCATGCCTTTCAAGAAGGAGCCTGTATTTCTGATGTCTAATTAAAGTGTTTAGATTATAAAACCCCTTTGTTTGTCTCTGAACTCCCTGCCATGGCGCTTCGCCCTCCCCTGGTTGGGCTCAGCTCCTGCAGAGCAACCCCTGACCTCAGCACATCCCCACCGGGTGCTGTTGGAACTTTGTCTTGGGGTCCTGACACCAGCTCCTCGATGGGAAACAGCCCCTGCAGTACAGACAGGAGGGTCGGGACCATTGCGGCTGCTCTGTCCTGCAGTGCTCAGGCACATCAGCAAACCCACCTGTGATGTTTCACCTTTTATTAGGGACATCCTCCAGGGTTGTTGGTCAGTGGATGGGAGGTGACCGAGGGGCTTTCTGTGGGCTGGGAGGACAGCTGGGTGCCGGGGTGACCTTGTAGCATCCCAGCCTCGTGTTCCAGACCTGAACTCCCAGAAGCCGGAGTGCTGCACGTGGGTCCCTGCGCCGGGGCTGTGGGGTCTGGGTTGGTTGCTCCAGGTGACACCAAGGGGGCTGCAAAGGGCAGGGAGATGAGCACAAGCTCCATCCATCACACCCTTGTGCCCATCTCCTGGTCCCGTGGCTGGGATTTCTCTCCAGGGCAGGTGACCATGGTGGCCACATGTCTATGGGGATGTCCCTCAGCTGCAGCTCTCACCGGTGCACGTGTCGGCGCAGTCGCTGCACTCCCAGGAGCTGATGTCCTCCCCGACGTCGGAGCAGAGCTGATGGGTCCCGCAGGAGCCACAGGAGCTGCAGAGCAGCAACCTCCAGGGCCTGGGGGACCGATGGGCCCGATGTCCCATGGTCACCAAGGGTCTCAAGGCTGTGGGGTGCCAGCCCTGGTGGGGTCCATCCCGCTTCCACCCCAGCAGATGGGGCTGAGCTGCCAGCATGCACCGTGTGCTGTGCTGAGCTCAGCACCCTGGGGAACCTCCGTCCCAGTCTGAAGGAGGAGACAAAACCGTTATCTCCTTGCTGTGGGGACAGGGCCTCCGCCACTCACCCCGTGTCCTCTGATTGCTCCCGTCCCACTGGGCACAGGCACTGGCTGGCGTCGCAGGAGCTGTGCCGCTGGTAATGCTCCTCGAAAGCCCCGTCCTCCTCCCAGGCAGCGTCCCTGCGGGAGCCGGGGACACCTCAGTCCCGGGAGGATGAGGGGGACCCTGGAGAGGCAGGAGGGGACTGGCTTGGGGCTCATTGTGGAGCCAGACAGAGGCAGGGAGAGGGATGCTGACCTGTCGGGGATTTTGATGCCCAGGCGAAACATCTCCTCCTGGAAGGTGTGCACGTCCTGGCAGAGCGGGCAGCGGAAATGGTGCAGGGCCGAGCTCAGCGCCTGGCCCTGGAGCAGGGGTGGCATCAGCAGGGTGGGAGGGTCCCACGTACCCCCCCCACAGGTTTGGGTGATGCTGGGGGGCGATGCCACCCACCTGGATGCAGCGGCGGTGGAACCAGGCGCTGGTGCAGACGGGACAAACCAGGGTGTTGTAGCAGGGCCGCCTCGCCACCGCCTCCAGGCAGATGACACACAGGCTGTGGCCCCGCTGCGGCGCTCGCAGCCGCTGTGCTGGCCGGTGCTGCCAGCAAAAGGACCTGGGGGACAGGGCTGGCAGCTCAGCTCCCTGCTCCGTCCCTCCTCCAGCCCCAGAGGGTGCCCGCACTCACTTGAACTCCCCGAAAAACTGAGAGACGCAGCCCCGCTCGATGCCGCAGGGGAAGTGGAAGTTTCGGGGACATCTCCGGACCTGGCAGGTGACCGAGGCGCCCCGCTGCCAGCAGATGCAGCACGTCTGGGGACAGCAGGAGGGTGGCTGCCATCAGCGTGGGGCTCCCGGGGTGCTCAGGAAGCCCGTGCCCCACAGAGCCCGGTGACATTTCGGTGGGCCACCTGGCTGGGGACACCGCACCACTGATAAAACCTTAACCCCATAACCCGTAACCCCTTTGAGCGTTCTCAAAATGCTCAGGTTTTGAGGGAAAGAGACTTTTTTTGGACAAACAAGGCTGTGGTGATCTGTTTGCAGCCGGCTGCTGGAGCATCCCAACACAGGGGCACAGGGACCAAGGTGGGGACACGTCCCCCCCGCCTCACCTTCTGTGCCACCCGCTGCAGCTCCCGGTGGATGTCGGGGAAGAGGAAGCCGAAGAAACCCTCTCCGTCAGCCCCTCGCTGGCTCAGCCCGCTGGCGTGGTACTGCAAGAGGGAGCCGGGGGTGTGTGCGGGGTGGGCAGCTGCTGGCATGGGGTCGGGGGCCGGGGGCTGAACCCCCCTGGGGGCTCACCAGGCAGTTCTCGTGGATGCAGAGCCCGTCCTGCTGGCACGTCTGCCCAAACACCTCGGGGTCACCGTCTGCCCGCTGGCACAGCCTGCACACTGCCATGGGGACGGTGGCATCGTCACCCCCAGCGTCATGCCGGGGGGGCCCAGAGGGGTGACAGCAGCATATGGGGGAGGGCTGGGGGAGGGGCAAACCCCTTACGGGGATGCTCTGCGCTCACCTTCCTCCTCAGGAACATGCCGCTTCTTTTTTGGGGGGGATGGCACCTGAGGGGACCCTGCCAGCACCCTGAGTGGGGCTGTGGGACTGAGGGGGCCGGCTGGGGGGGGTTGTGGCACCCTGTGGCGCCGGGGTCTCAGCTCCATCACCGCATGGGGCCGTGGGGAAGTCGGTGGGGTCAGGAACCGTCCCCTTCCTTGTCCCCACAGTTTTGGGGACAAGAAGGGGAGCCGAGCTGGTGGCAGCGCCCTGCACTGGGGGGCAGGGGGGGGTGATGGGTGTGTGACACGGCCCCACGCATTGTGATGGAGCACTGAGGAACCCCAGGGGAGGTGACGTGGTGGTGATGTCAGGATGAACACAGCCACAACACAGGGGGCTGAGCGTTCTGGGGGGGCCCTGAGGGACAGGGACCCCATGTCGGGATGCCAGCATCACCCCACAGGGCCCGGCTCCCATCCAGGGGGTATAGCAGGGAGATGAGAGCCAAACAAAGGGTTTTGCAGGCCAAGCACTTTATTTAGGCAGCAGAGCCCCCGACTCTTGACAAGCATTTTGATGTCTTCTCCGTTGTCTTTGTAATTTGACTTTGTTAGCAGTGACTGGGACAGCAGCAGCAGGGAAGGGTCAGTTTTTCTTCTCAAAGTGCTTCAGGTGTGCCTTCACCCAGGCGGCCTGGGGGTCCGTGCATATCTCCCTCCCATTCTTGGTGACCAGGCTGCAGGGAGAAAACCAGTGTTAGGATGCTGGGAGGGGGCAGCAGGGGGCCGGAGCTGGGTCCTGCCAGCAGCACCCCGCATGTCCCCAGCCATGTTCCCATCCCCTGTCCCCCTCCTGACGATGCACAGGGCTCTGCCCTGGCCATTGCACCCCAAACCTCAGGAATGGAGGGTACTCACATCACCCCAGGCTGGCTGCAGTTGTTGCTGGTGATGTAGGCAGAGGTGATAAACCTACGTGGGATGGGGCGCTGCTGGTAGCTGAAGCAGCAGGTGGCGAGGACGCCGTCTGTGGGGGCAGAGAAACAGAGTTCAGTGAGACCCCACACTACAACCAGTGCTATACCCAGGGATTTGCCATCACCCGTCCCCACCTTGTGTCTCATCCCCCAAGGACAGACCCCTGGAGATGCCATCCCTGAGGCTGAGCCCCAGCACTGGTGGCAACCACCCGCACCCCACCACAAGGGTCCCATCCATGGGAAGGAGGACTGGGCTCTCCGTCTGCCCCAGAAGCTGCCTTATGGGGATGGGGCTCCCAGCCCCAGGGGGACACAGTGACACCCAGACTTACCATGATGGGCCACAGCCGGGGAGCAGAGGGCCAGGAGGAGGAGAGCGGCCAGGACAGCTGCGGAGACCTTCATGGTGCTGAGGGGGCCGAGCGGATGGCAAGCAGGGCTGGAGGTGGCTGCGGGGCTCTCCTCTGCACAATGCTCAGCCCCTGCTTCTGCCTTTTATCCTATGGCCACTGTGCAAGCGCAGAAAAGGATGCATACATTGTTCCTAGGAAATTATGTCAGGACACCCAATTTTTGCTGAGAAAGCCTGATTTTTGGAGAAGAAATGCTGATTTTTGGAGAAAGCGAGGAAGCTGCAAAAGGGGAAGCGCCAGCCACAGGAGCACTGCTTTCGGATTCCATTTTGATGCTCGCTGGGGACGAACTGGGGCCCAAAGCCCTGTGGTGAAAGCCAGGCTGGGACACGGGGCTCTACGGATGGAGCCCCGATGGGAATCGGGTGGATCAAGGCTGCTCCATCCTCCCTGTGCTCAACCAGCTCTAAAGCATCCGTGGTTTCCAGAACTTGGAGCGTAAGGACTTTGGTGACGGAGTGCCCAGCACCCCACGGTCCCATTTCCTTCATCCTGGCAGCAGGCTGCTGAGCACCCGATGTCCCCGTTACCACCTTGGGGTGGTGGAGGGGCTCTGGTGGGAAGGGAAGGATTGTCCCCGCCTGGTGCTGGCGACTGCCAGGCTCCAGAAGGAGTGGGGCCACCCCGGGGTGCCCATCTGCAAGGGCCCAGCTGGGGCTAAGGGACGGTGCCAAGCCCCCAGGCTTTGTCCTTCTGCAGCCACCAGTGTTTAACTCCCGGCTCCCTCCTGAGGAAAGCAACAACCTCCCCCCCCCAGGTCCTCAAAATCCAACTTTTCTCCTCTGTCTGCCTAAATTCACATCCCATGCGGCATCCTCAGCGTCCTTAAACCCATAATGGGGTAGGGACAGCTCAATGTGGGGGGGGCTACGGGGCCAGCCTTCACCCCCTTGGTTTCTCTGCCCCACCGACACCTTCTGGGCAGTTCCCGGTCCCCGTGGGGATGCCAACCCCTCCCCAAACCCCTCTTTCCTCCAGCAGGATTTAAGTCTCACTCCAGTTCAGGACAGGGCTCTTTATTAAAGCCACCAAGGGCTGTACACGGCTGTGGAGAGGAACAGAGGGGGGACGAAGGCAGCAGGGGCTGGGGCCGGCCCCATGGGTTAACGAGGCACAACAGGCAGGTAGCGGCGAGGCACAAATAAATAGGGTGCGTGGCGGTTGTGGCTTCACGCCGAGGCGTTGCTCAGATTCTGTCCCTTCAGGTACTGCTGGAACCAGGGCTCCATGGGGTCCACACAGACCTTTGTCCCCTTCAGCAGCTCCACTCTGGGGGCAGAAGGGTGGTGTTAGATGGGGTGACCCCCTCTTTGACCCCATCACCCCCCTCTCCCCCAAAATGCTGACTTTGGGCATCTTAAATTTCTTATCAACCCCGGCTTCCTTCCCATTTTTATTGGTGAAACAGGGGGTTGGGGTTGCAGGGACATTTGGAAGAAAGAGGGAAGGGGGGGGCACATCTCACACAGCATCCGGGGTGGGGTGGGTGTGTGACTCATTTTGAGGTGTCCCTGATGGCAGGTGAAGCCTCAGGGAGGGTGGGCGAGTGAGGGCGAGGAGCGTGGTGGGGAGGAAGGCTGGGGGAGGAAGATTGGGGGAGGAAGGCCGGGGGACCCGGGCACTCACCTCACGGCTCTGCGGGAGCAGTTTGGGAGCGTCTTCTCGTAGCTCCGGATGAGCGAGACAGGGATTTTCTTCTTGACGAACATATCCTTGTAGCAGCATTTGGAGTGGGGGCTGCGGACTGAGAGCAGACAGGGCTTGGTGCTGTCCCCAGGGGTGTCGCTGCTCCCCAAGCACCTTCCTGCTCCCCCTGCTCCAAGAGTCCCCGGAGTGTCCCCAGCTCCGTGGGTTTGCCCCAGTGATGGACCCCCCTGGTTCTGCCCATCAGGAAATCCCCAGGAACGAGCCCCTACCTCTGGGGCATGCCCAGACCCCTCGGCACCTGCTGAAGCTGTGCCTGAGCCTATTTTGGCTCCATTTAACAGGAACGGGACACCTCCAGCACCCCAGCTCCCCAACAGGAACATCGCCAAAGCTGCGCCTCTGACCCCAAACAGCTCCGTGTCGGTACTTACAGGATAAGCCCCAGCTTTCAGTCCAGACAGCAGCGAGCAGCAGGGCGACCAGGGTCAGGGAGAAGAGCTTCATATCCAACCTGGCTTTATCAGCTTCAGCGACCCGTAGCTCTTGCTTGTTTCGGGGCTACGGTGAGCTACCTGCCTCTCCTGCCTGCGCCTCGGCGTTATAAAGCCCCCGGGCAGCATTTCCATGACACCCCCGGACTCTCCCCAGTGGAAGAACTGCTCATCGGTGTTCATAAAGGGCAAGTGGTGAATGGAAATTCCTCCCTCTGGCCGGTGCTGCTCCAGCCCCTGCTCACACCCAACCTACAGCCCAGGACGGCTGGAAATTCTGGTGAGGAGCCACAGCTCTGCGCCACCGGTGATGCGCTGGGGACAGCGATCTATTTTGGGTTCGGCTGCTGCCACTGTGACAAACCACACAGGATGATGCTTGCACTCAGCAAAGCCCTGGGAGAGCTTCTTTTCAAAAACCATCCTGGCTGCGATGCTGCTCTTGCTGTTCTTCACGGGGGCGTGTGGCTCCCACCAGCCCACCCAAAACCCCGTGGCTGAGTGTTGGCTGCCCACGGCGGGGGCCGTGCCACCCGTGGTGCCGCCCGTGGTGGTGACTGTGCCCATCGCATCTCCTCGTGACAGCCCTGGAGTGGGGGCTGGCACCGAGGCCAGATCCTGCACCCCGAGGGGCAGCTCTGGTTGAATTTTGGCCGGGGTCTCCACGGGGACAGCTGGTGGATGAGCACGGGAAGCCCCCTCCTTGCAGGTTGGCACCGACCCGGTGCTGTGCCCACCTCTCACCCCTCTTACTGGTGGCTTCCCCAAAGCCCACATGGATACTTCTTGACCCCGTGCACCCCCTGAATCCCTCTTCCCCCTTCTCCCACCCCCAGGACACATCAGAAATGGCCAGGACTTCATCTCTTCCCAGCGCTTTAGCGAGTCCAGCGCTCACAGATGTTCTTTTGCACCCAGAGAAAGCCAAGAGGCGGACCTTGCCTGCTCCCCAGACACTTCACAGCCAGATGTTTGTGTGTACAAAGTTCCCTTTAATTCCATCACCGCGCCGTACAAAAAAAAAAGGGTGAAGCTATTCCCTCTTAACCCCTATGCTGCAGGAAGCCTGGTGAGCGCTGTGCCACCGACCCGCCGGTGCTGCCACCCGCAAAGCAGTTGTCCCCTGCCTGAGACCCCGTCCTGCCTTGGTCCCAGGGTGGGGGACAGTGAAAGATACAGGAGGTACGGAGCTGCCTGCGTGCAGAGCTCCAGGGTTTGGGCATCCCAGTGGGATGCTGGATCCGGGGATGGAAAAAAAAAACAAAGAGGTGAGTGCTGGTCAGCCTGGAGCTGGGCATGGGGCCGCAATGGGAAGGACAGCCTCAATGTGCCACATTGCCCCTCGTGTCCCCATGGCCACCTCTGCCACGGGGTCACCCTGGAGGGCCCCGCGGGGTTCCCACAGCCGCGCTAGCTGGGGATGGAGAAGGAGCTGACTGGGAAGCTCTGCTGGTACCTCTTCACCCAGGCCCTGCCCGCCTGGGCGCAGATCTCCTTGCCGCTCTTCACCTTGAAGCTGTGCAGAGAGAAGCAAGGGGCTTAGCGGGGATGCACTACAGGGCTGCAGAGCTCAGTTTTGGGGGAGCTCGGAGATGCCTCATGCCCCATCCCACCCCTGGGCAGCGGAGGAGCAGGTCTGGCCACCAAAAAGAAAGAAGCAGCAATGCCTGCGTCCCTCGGTGCCGCCCGAGGGGCAGGGGGTACTCACATCACCGCCTGGTGTGGGCACTCAGGGCTGGTGGCGTAGCAGGAGACGACGTTGTCCCTCTTGATTCGTCTCGTCTGGAAGTTGAAGCAGCACTTGTCGGGCACGGCCGGGGCTCCTGGGGGGGACAGCGAGAGCTCAGCTCAGCCTGGAGGTCCCCAGCTCCAGTTTGCATGAAGCAAACCCACCCCCATGCACCCCCTCCCTCTTTTCTGGGTTCCCCCCGTCCCCAGTCCCCCAGGTGGCCGTGCTCACTCTGGGCCAGGCTCTGGTAGCAAAGCATGATGAGGAGGAGGAGGACGCAGAAGGCCCCGGCTGCCTTGGCCATGCTGGGCTGCAGGAGGGCTGCGGGCTGCTCCGTGCTCCCTCCTGCTTGGGACGGGGCTGCTTTTATGGGGCTGCTTCCAGTGGGGCCAGCAGTTGCGTAGACAGGGGGAGGACCTGGTTCCTGGCCATGTCCCAAAGCACAGAGGGTGGGCGATTTCCTTCCTCTCCCAAGGAGGAAAAACTGCTCCCAGAACCCAATGGGGTTGGGATTTTCCAAACTCCTGCCTCTGGCATTGGGGCTAATGGATGGGTTGCTCCCCGAGTTTGGCTCCACACCCCAATTCCCAGGTGGGTTGCAGGGCACATAGGGCAGGACGGCGTCTAGGAGCCCAGCAGGGTGCTGGCAGCTGGACCCGCTCCCCGTGGACACCACATCTGGGAGCAGCAGCCCCGTGTCCATGGGAGCAGAGCAGATGTCTGTGTCCCATCGCCGTGCATCCCAGCATGGGGGCCGATGGCCAACCCCGGTGCCAGAATCCCAGAAAGCCATAGGGAAACAGCCTCTGTCCAGCTGCAGAAGGAATATACGTGGCTCCTGCTGTTGTTTTTTTTTTTTGGGAGAGGGGATGGGCTGTGACATTCTTGGCTGTGACAAGCTGGGAAACAGCAGAGGCCAGACTGGGACCTCCCCAGGGGGTTTTGCCTGCCCCAGCTGTCCGAACCTCCCCCCTCCCAGCCTAGACAAATCCCAGAGCTCCTCTTCCAGCTGCTGACAGCTGGTGGGCGGTGGGCTGCAACCCACCTCCGCACATCCCCGTGGCTTGGGACACCTGCGAGGGGCTGAAGGCTTTGGGGGGGGGTCCAGGCTGCCCCCATCCCCAGGGGAACTGGGCCCCTCCATGACAGGACCACACCACCCTCCTGCCTCCCTCCGCTGGCTCTTCTCCAGAGCTGTTTCCCAAAGGACCAGCCTCGAGTTTTTGGCTCCCAGGCTCCCTTGATGGGGCACACGCATTTGGGGTGTGGCAAGGGGGCTGTGAGGTGCCCTGGTGTGCAAATAAGGGGGAGTTTCATGTCTCCGTGCCTGCCAGCAGCCCCTTCCCAGCACCAGTTTAATTTCTTCCAGCTTGAGCTGACTCCCCAGGAATGGAGGAAAAGGGACACCTGGCTCCACTTTCCCTTCCCAGATCCGTCCTTTCCCCTCTCTTAGCCCCATGCCCTGAGGTCTCCTGGCCCTGCTACCCTACAAGGATGGGCTGAAACCCCGCTGAGCCTGGCTCCTTCCCCGGTGAGAGCACGGTGTGGCTCTGAAATGACGACCTGCTCTCGGCAGCGTGGCTCGTGCTGGATGTGGCCACGGGAAGTCCGGGCTGGATCCTCGCAAGCACCAGCTGCTTCCACACAGGGAATGTTCAGCCCCCAAATTACGGTGTTTTCCCGGCAATGAGAACGAGAAACAGAAATGCAAGGAAAACAATGAGGTTTTGTTGTAATGGGAAAAAACCCTTTTCAGGACTCCCATGCATCGGGCCGGGGAAGTCCAAGGATGATACTCCCAGCACCTGAGGCCGCCTCCGCCCCGAGCCCCGAGAGGTGATTTTAGAGCCAGGTGAATTTTCAGCCCCCATTGGGCTCTGAGGATGGGAACACCCCACGCACTAGGTGACTCCATGCAATTAATCCCCAGGAATGTCACCATTTCTCATCTGTCTGTGTTTTATCCGGCCTTCCCGGTGCCTCCGGGGTCGCTTGGCCTCGGGATGGAGGCAGACCTCCAGCCTCCGCCACGTGGAGGAGGGATGTGGGCACCGCGGAGCGGGTCCAGCATCCTCTCCTTCCCTCCTGCGTGGGGCTTTTGTCCCTCTCCTTCACTGGGAGATCCTATGGGACGCAGAGGAAGGTGGATTTGGGGACTGGCAGAGGGGTTTGGGTGCTCTGATGGTGCCGAGCTCCCGCTGCTATCCCCCTGCCGGATCACAGGACAATGCCTCAGCCCCACATCCTTTAGAGACGCAGAGCAGTGACAGCTGCTTTTTCAGCTGCATTTACACGGGTGTTATTGATGCTGCAGCGCGCTCCTCGTCCCAGCTGATCGATAAACCCAGGGGACAAAGATCTAAGCACAGCACCTGCGGGACGGGACGCTGCTGCTGCCGGGGCAGCCAAAATAATGAGTGTAATCAAAGCAGCTTCACCTGGTCAGGGCTGCTTTCTGTACAGCTGGAAGGATTTGTTTGGTTTACTCCTCTCCCTTTTACCTCTCTTGTCGTGGTTGGAACAGATCAGCGTTTCCATTACCTTGCCGGGGCTGATGGCGAGATAAGCACTTAATGCACACCCCACTCGTGAGATTTCCTTTCTAAAGGCTGACAGTGTCCCTGCTGTCCCTGGCCACCCTCGGGACTTCCCCAGCCACTGGGGAAGATGGTTTCTGCTGAGCTTGGCATGAGACCCATCCACCTTCCCCTGGTGGCTTTTAGTCACCCCTCACCAAAACCTACACCCCAGCGGAGAGCGCGGCTGGAAACCTGGAGAGGTGCCATCCTCTCCCCCAAAAAGTGGTGGAGGGTTTTTCGGTCTGAGGCTGGAAAACCCCACGGAGGCTCACTTCAAAACCTGGAGCCGGGCACCGGGAGCTGCCCCGGGGCTGCAGGGATGGGCTCATCCCCTGCTCCCAAATGCTGCTGGGAGGTGGAAGCGTAAAGACATGGGATGGAGCAGATGGCTTCATCCTTGTTGGGTAGAGAATTCATTCACTGAGTCATGGCCAAGTCCTCACTTCACAAGCATCCATCAGGGGCGAAAGCACCTCCCAGCTGAGGAAACTGAAAACTGAGCAAAGCCAAGGGAGCTGGGATGAATTCCTGTAAATCCGTGGTGTTCTGAGCACACGTCTTCATTTTGGGATCAACGGCTGGTGTCTGGATGAGGACATTCCCCCTTCCCAGTGCTGGACTGGGGGTGTGGGTCCTCCTCATCCCATGGTGGGGAAAACAGCCCCAAAGGGAGAGGTTTTCCACTCAAAGCAACAGCTGGATGGCCTTGGGGGCCACAGTGAGTTGCAGGCTTGGGGACCCCAAAGATGTTCCCAAAGCCCCTAAAATAAAGGCAAAAACCTTTTGTCTAGGATGATGGCTTCTCTCTGGACAGCTTGGGAAAGGGTCTTTGCTGCTTCCCCCCTTGGGATGCTCTTCCCCCAGAGCACTCCTCCCCGAACTGTCCCTGGCTGAAGCCCCCGCTCGCCCTGGGCACCCCCACGGGTGTGTGACTCATTTCCGTGTCCTTTGGTCCCCAACATCCTGACTGTCACCGAGCAGCCCTGGCTGAAAAGCTGATTTCACACCAAACTCCTCTGCTGGAGATAACGATCAGGGCTGGGCTGCCTGAGCTGGGTGTTAGCTTCCCCCTCCCTAACCTTGGCCTTTCAAAAACCAAGAGCTGAAAACTCAGAGAAAACCCAAGGCACTCCCTGCCTCTGCCTGCACCCTGACTTCTGAGCCTGCAGGCTGCACACGCCTCATTTCCCAGCAACCTGAAAGGCAAGAAGCAGCATTCGTTGGTGGGAAAAAAATAATAACAGAGAAACCCCAAAAGATAAAGTAAGATGCTCATGAAATGCTCCGCACTGGGAGCTGGGGTAAAAAAAAAAAAAGAGTCAACAGCCTGGGGTCTTGTTGGGATCTCCGTGTGCCTCCAGTATTGCTTCTGGGTGAAGACTGCTGGTGCCGTTTAAAGACCTCGATGGTTTTTTTTTTTGCTTTGGGTGGATTTTCTCCAGGCACAAGAGCCCAGGCTGGGCAGCACTGGAGGGATGCAGGGAGGTGGTGGTGGGGAGCAGAGAACGGCATCGACGGGGAGCTTGGCTGGGTTGTATCCTCGGTGTCCTCCCGCGTTCCCTGGGAGCTTTCCCATAAATGCTTCTGCAAGTATTTTGGGGAAAGGTGATGGGAAAAACCTTCCACCTCTCTGCTCCTTTGGCTAGGCACGTCGTGCATTGAAAAATCAAAGCCAAGGATTGGTGTGCTAATTTTCTGAATTATTTTCCAGTTTGCTGCTGCCCGTGCAAGGCCGGGGAGAAGCGTGCCTTGCCTTGCTCTCGGCTGGAAATCTCCCCGAGCCTTGGTTGCTGTTTTCCCTCGGTCTGGCAGAAGATGTCAGTGCTGCCCAAGGAACAGCTCGCTCCGTGCCCACTCCTCCTGCCCAACACCTGCCTCGGGCCCTGCTGGGGACCCTTTGTTTTTTTTGGGGGTATGGAGTAGGTGGGATGCTCCAGCCGGCCCCACAACCTCATGGCCCTGTCCTCTGGGGACCCCAAGGGGCTCCCAGCCCCATGGGAACCATCTGGGAGTTTCTTGGGATGGAGGAGGTGGAAGGGATCCATCCCCCATCCCCTTGGGTCCCACCAGCACTGGATCAGCCCTGCTGGGGATGCTCAGCATGGGGGAAAGCTGCTCCGTCCTGGGGAAAGAGATATGGAAGAGGGTACAGGGGGAAAAAGAAGCAGGGAATCCGAAATGAATGCACATGTGGAAAGGGGGAGAAAATGCTCAAAAGAGTGTTGACAAGTCTGGAGGCTTCTGGGACCTCGGGTGACCAGAAAAATAACACATCAAAGACCCCGCGTATGCCTGAAGACAGATAAAAACTCGAAGCCAAAATGTTCCATGAATATTTAACTGCCATCAATATTTAATTAGGAGATAGAGAGATTAGGAGCAGGGACACCCACCCCCTGCGTGCGCGCCAGCGCTGCTGGGCTCGGGGCAGAAGTTGGGGTGCAGACACCCCGAGGGAAGGGGAGGGAAGTCCCAAAGGGAGAGAAGAGGCTCAGGCACAGCCTTTCCCGCAGCCCGGCTGGGATGCAGCGGGGTGAAGGATGCTGCCAGGGGACACAACTGGTCCTGGTCCCCCCCGTGCAGGTGCCAGCTGTGCTGGTGACAGCACCGGGCTGTCTGCGGAGCTGCCCTGGTTTGATAACAGCCCCTGGTGGCATGGAGATGGGTGCTGAGGACCCCAGGGGGATGCAGGGTGTTTCCCTCCTCAGTCTTCATCCCTTTGAAGTCTCCTGCATGCTGTTACAGCAGGCCAGAGGAGCGAGGAGATGAACTGCCCCAGAGCTCACGGGAAAGGGTGAAGGCTGGGGAGGGCATCCCCCATTGCTGTCATCCCCTCTGCCTGCCTGGGGGGGAAAAGGGAGGGTGCACTGGGTTCTCCATCCTGCCCTGGTGCCAGTGACAAGCTGTGGTGGGGCAATGACCCCCCTCCCTGCCCCTCTTTTCCTTTGTGGGACATTAAACCAGGGCCACAGCAGTCCCCAAAACAGGGTCAGGGAAGGGGGCACTTATGGGGTGCGTCTCTGCTGCACCCCACAGGCTTCACTTGGGGCTGCAGCGAGAGCTGGGGTCCCAGCGCAGCTCAACCCTGGGCTTTGGGGACCCCATCAGTGCTCTGGGCTTGGTTCCCTCTTGGGGACCTCCTCAGCCCCTTCCTCACCCAGTGGCTCCACATGCAAACCATGAGGGGGTCCAGACCCGACACCTTTGGGGATGAGGGTTTGGGGCTGGGACCAGACCAGGGACACACCACACTGCCCCATCCCTTCCTTCTGTCCCGCTGCTGGTCCCCATGCGCCATCCTGCTGGGTGCTAGTTGCACCCCTAGAGCTTTAACCTGGGCTTTGTGTCCACCGTGGCCCTCCAGCATCTCTTAAATACTGCTAAGCAAGGGGTTACTCCCCCTTTTCTGGATGCCACCACCTGAACAAACTCACCCACCGGGCACGACGAAGGCTCCTGCTCCTTGCTCCTCATCCTTTCCCCTCCGACCCCGCAGCGAGCAACCAGCACCGTGCACCCGCCCCACCGCACGCCCTGCCGCCACCCGCCGCGGCACCCCGGGGAGGACGGATGGCTGCCGAAGCGCTGGGCTATAAAATTGCTTCTCGTGCCGCCCGTCGGCCGGGGGAAGCTGCCAGCAGCTCTCCTCGCCTCCTCGGGACCTGCCGGGCCGGCGATGCGGCGGTGACGGCTGCTGCTCCCCCGTATCTGGGCCATTCACCACTCGAGACTTTTAGCGCCCCGAGCAACGGCATGTACTGCTGATGAGTTCTTTCTGCTCCAGTAATTACAGTGAGGAATTTGTCGGAACGAGCTTTCTAAAACCTTCTTGTCTTGTTCTGATTTTACCTGGAGTGTAAAAAGTCATTAGTATGGTAAAACGGAGGCTGTGCTCAGCCAGCAAGCCATCCAGATAACGCGGTTTACATCCACTACACTCTCAATATGCAAAATAATAATAATAATAATATATAGAGAAAAAAAAATAAAATAGCTGGCTTTATATTTTACCCAGACGGAGTTTTCCGCGATTGAAATTAGCAGGATGGGAAGGAAAGAGGAGAAGGAGGCAGGGCTGGGGGTGTGCGGGGTGTGCTGCCCTGGCTGGCCACACGCCGTGATTTTGGGGCAGTTTGGGTTTCATTTGCCTCGTTCCCTCCAGGAGCCTCCTGGTGCATGTGGGACAATCGGAGCAGCTCCTGCAGCCCCAAACCCCTGCCTGGCCCACACGGTCCCCGTGGAAAATTCATGGCACTGAGCCTAATGTGACCAGACCCCAAAATGTATCTTCTACGCCCCTACAACCACTGAAACCTCACCCGGGTGATGTGAGAACCACTGATCATCAACCCCAGCCCATGGGTAACAGGGAGCAGGGAGCAAAAACCCCTCCTGGCCCCACCACAGCCCCAAAACCTCCTCGTGCGTGGCTCCCGATCCTCCCAGCCCGTTTTGGCTCCCCTGCCAGTGTATGGGATTTCAGCAGATGTCAGGGAGCGTCTGGGGCTGAGCGCCTGGGGAGCTCAGGCTTGAAATGAGCCAGGAAAAAATAAATAAACAAATAAAAAACCATCTCTGTAGGGAAAAAAAAAAAAGGAGCTGAGGTCAGGCGGAGTTGCGAGGCGTGCGCCTGCAGCCGGCCCGCTACTTTCAGCCGGCAGCTGCTGAAAAAATTAAAAAATAAAAAAAATCCAGCCAAAAAAAATAATAACAAAAATGTAACACGATAGAAAAAGTGGTGAAGGGGATTGGACCGAGCGTGGTTTTTAGTGGGAAGAGGTGGGTTTGTGAGCCAGAGCTGCTCTGGGAGAGGAGGGACCTGTGATCTCCCCAGATCCCTCCTCTGTCTCCAGGCAGAAGATGCCACCCGGCTGGGTCCTACATCTGTCCCCATTGCTGTGTCACCTCTGCTTGGCTGGGAAACCCATGGGAGCCCCCACCCCTGTGGTCCCTGGGGTTTTGGCTGCTAGGAGTGTTGGGAAAAAAGCGATGCTTCTGTCTTGGGCTCTAATCAAAGCGTTTGGGTTTGGATTTAATTAAATGATAAGGTTTTGGGGGCTGAAAGGAAACCCTGTGGTGGGAGCCGCTTGGATTTCAGGGTATTTCCAGCCTCCCCGAAGGCTGCTTCAAAGAGAAAAGTGATTGAGAGGCAGAGCATCCATCTGCCCATGCAAAACCCAAAGCATTCCGATTTCCTCAGCTTTTATTTTCTTTAATCAACTACTTGACAGAACTCAGACAAGTTTGTGATTATTTTTTTGGCGTCTCCAGATCCATCTTGTGGGCCCAGAAAACCTGGGGAAGGGGAGAAGGTCGGACACCAGCATTATTTACCGGGGACACTGTGGTTCCCCTGCCAGTGTGTCTGGCTGGTATTTTGGTGCTCAGATGGGTATCTGGGAAATGATGCTTATAAACCAGGAAACAGACTTATCCTCTTGCATGATGAAGCCCAGCTTTTGCTTTTCCCCTTCCCTTTTCTCCCGCGAGCTGTTATAGGGTGGGCAGACCCCAAATTGACAGGTGGATAAAACCAGGAGCTCTCTGCGCCGGGAGCACGTGCGGCGTAAAAGCCTTAACTGGCAATTCCCAGAAAGAGCAATGAAATAATTCAATGTGATTTGTGTGAGGCCGGTACGGTGGAGCCAGGCTGGCACCAGGGCTCTCCACAGAGGGGGGGATTTGGGTTTTGGGGTGCTGCCAGACCCGGCTTCAGCTTCGGTGCTGGGGAACGGCAGCGCTCATCCGGCTGCTGGCTTGATTTAGGTGAAAAAAATGTGGGTTTGGGGTTGGTGGGGGAGACAAGACACCAGCCCAAGGTTGAGCTCCAGAGGGTTCAGCCAAAAAAAATTAAAAAAATCAGAAAAAAAATAACCCTGTGTGGATGGCTCGGCGCTCCCAGGGGGGGATGTGCTTTGGGCTCCACCTCTCCCCCCAAAATCTCCCCCAGCCGGGGGGCGAATGCCGACGAGCTCCGTGGCTCCTTTCTGCAGAGCCTGCGAAGAAATGCAGCGTCATAACAGCGGCGACCGCAGCGCTGGGGAGGTGTGAAGAGCCCGTAAAGGAAGGAGCACCTGCCTGGCAGGAAGCGGTTTGCAGAAGAAAGCACAGCACGGCGACGTGGGGGTGGCTTGAAGCCCCGCTGACAGCGTTTTTCCTCTCCCCGCCGTCTCCGGGTGGCTGTAGGGAATTTCAGGTGGTTTTACGGGGCTGCAATGGGATTTCTTTTCCCCCCTCTGACTCCCACCGAGACCCTTCTGCACCCTCTGGGCAGCGGTAGGGCTCTGGGAGCAGGAGCAGGGAGCTGAATTGGCTGGAGGTTGCTCCCAGCTAGACACCGAGACACTTTGCATTCTCGCATTGTTTCCAGTAATAAAGTTGGGTTATTACAAAAATCTATTACCATCAAAAGACGCCGATAAACCTCCAATCCTTCTGCAGCGAGGTTTTAATATTCCTCCTGGAGAGCTTTCCGCTCTCCGTGGCACCGGGTCCTTATCTTCCATCAGCCCACCTGAGCGGGCTGCGCCGCTATCAGATCCTATTTGGCATTTGGTGGGGTTGGTTTTTCATTTTAATCCCCTGGTGATTTCTTTTTTAGCATTCCCCACTTGCCAGCTCCTGCTGGTCACTGGGGCACGAGGGCCCGTGGGGCTGTGTGCATTGGGAAACCAAACCCACAACCCGAACCCCATTAATTACGGAGATTTTATTAATAGAGAAATAATCCATTGGCAAAGTGCCGGGCTCCAGCCTTGGACTGTGAGGACTGCTGCAAAGAGCAATGGTTTTTGGGGGGACACTGCACCTTGAACAGGGCTGGAAACAGAGTGATGGGAAATGGGATTTACCACCAGTTTCTGGCAGTTTTAAAAAAGGGAGAAGAGGAATTTGCTTTGGGGTCGTTGGAGACTGCTGCTGGTCCCCCCTCCTCAAATTCCCAGCAGGTTGAAGGGAGGTAGAGAGCGGCTCAGCTTGGTGCCTGCAGGCACTGCAAAAGCTGAATTATGTGGCTATGGCATGGATCATCAGGACAAGCCAATTTCCCACTTCCAGGCACACAGTTTTGCATTTGGAGGGGGGAGGAATCCTCTCCTCACAGCAAAATCCAGACAAATTGCCCCAGCTGCACTGCTGGTGCCAAGTGCCCGTCCTTCAGCAGGGAAACCTTGGTCCCCTCCATGAAACAGGAAAATATTCATCCTGGGGAAAAAAAAATAATCATTTGTTGTTATATACTGGGGCTTGTGGGGAGTTTGTTCCCTTCTCCATGAGGCTGTCTGTCCCTCTGACACAGGGAAGCACTTGTGGACACGATGGGCTCCCAGCCAGAGGCAGGAGAAAGGTAAGTGCAGGGCACCAGGGCAGGGTTTCTCAGCCTTTTCCATTTCCAAGCCTTCATTTTCCAGCACAGGGGAAAAAAAAACCCTTGTCAATATATTTATGAGACCTATGAAACCTGCGGGCCGCAGGGTCAGGATGGGCACGCAGCGCCGCGTTAATGCGTTGCTGTTCCTCCTCTTAATGCTCTCCGTGCCCGTGCCTCCCCATGGGCATCCCAAAGCCAGCCCGCAGCGAGGAGAGGGCTCGGGGCTGCCGGGAAGCACCGAGCTGCTCTTACTGCCCGCACCAAAGCATCGGCAAGTGCTGAAGTGGCAGAAGATGCTGAAGGAGCAGACGCTGCTGAAATTCAAGCTGCCCAGAACATCGCCCGTTGCACGCAGGGGAAGCTGAACCCCGGGTCTCCCTGCTATGGGATCAGCTAGGGTCAGCCTGCGGGGTGATGTCCCTGCCAGAATGTGCCCCCCACCCAGCTGGCCCCAAAATTTCTCTTGGGGAGATGCTCCAAGGTTTTCCCTTGGCTTGCCCAGGGCCTTTTTCCTGGATAACAGCACCCTAAATACTGCTGGTCTCCAAAGTGAGCTTGGAGCAGAGCATCTCCGTGTACAGAATGGTGGAGATAAGGGGTAAGGACATAAAGGAACAAGGAAAAAGGAAATAAGGAAATAAGAAAATAAGAAATAGGGAAATAAGAAAATAAATACGTAAGGAATAAGGAATAAAACATTAAAAGTAAGGAATAAGGAAGGAATAAGGAGTAAGGAAGGAATAAGGAATAAGGCATTGGCATATGGCATAAGGAATAGGGGATAAAGGATAAGGAATAGGGAATAAGGCACATGGCATAAGGAATAAGGAATAAGGAAAAGGGAATAAGGAAGAAGGGATAAGGGATAAGAGATAGGGAATAAGGGATAAGGAAAAGGGAATAGGGAAGAAGGGATAAGAGATAGGGAATAAGGGAAAAGAGATAGGGAATAAGGGAAAAGGGAAAAGGGAAAAAGGAAAAGGAATAAGGGATAAGGGATAAGGGATAAGTTAGACCCCATTCCCAGCCCCACAGACAGGCACTGTCCTGCTGCTGGACAGCCTGAGCCCAGCGAATCCTCCCTGCAGGGAGCCTCGGGGTGCTGCAGGCGCAGCGCAGGGTGCTGGGGGCTGCCGGAGCCTCTGCTCGCTTCCAGCCCAGGTAAATGGGAGGCCGGGATGGAGGCTTAAGTGAAAAATTGCCTGTGTTTTAGTGGCATTAAAAATAGCCGGCTGGCTCCTGGGATGGCACTAACGCTCTGCCAGGTCTGGCTTGCGGCCGCGCTGATAACTGCGGCGCCGGAGAGTTCTCCGGAGGGCTCAGCGCCGGCAGACGGGGAGCCAGAGAGCCCCCGGGGCTGCCGCGGTGGGAGACAGTGGTGGTGGGGGGCCTGGGCCAGCGTCAGACCCCGTCGGACCCAGGGATGCATCCCCATCAGGGGCTGCCGCTAATTACTGCTAATTGCAGGGCCCTGCAGACGCACTGGGGCAGCTGTTTGGTACCTCTAGGAGCTGTCTCCGGTGCTTTCGGAATATCAGATGGCCAATAAAAGCTTTGCAGAGTGCTGGAGGCAGCTTCTCGGCTCGATGCTGTGTTTTTATGCCCCGATTCGGGTGCTGGGTCCAGCTTGGGGCTGTGAGTGCTTCGGTGCCACCACCCCGCACAGCCAGCAGCGAGTCCTGGGCATGGCAAAGGCTTCACGGGCGGCGGGGCTGGAAATCTTCCTGCCCCTCGATTAGTGGGAGAGACAGCTCAGGGCTCGTGTCTTGCACTAGTTTTGGGTTTTCCTTTCAAAAAAACAAGAAAAAAGATAAATAAAAATAAATAAAAATAAAGCAACGCTGTGAGCCGCCTAAGGGGGAACCCCTGCCTTGCTCCTGCCTCCTTTTTGGGGAGAAAGATGCTCAAAGGGGTGAGAAAAGAAACCCCCTCAGCCCTGTTTTTTTCACCCTCCTGATCGTCAGCTGGTGCACAAATTAAGTTTTGAAGCTTCTCCCTCTGGTGGCCAGGGGCTGCTCCCAGTTAGGTGAGCACTGGTCCCAGTTTGGGGGGCTGCAGCCCCCGAGGAGGATGGAGACACAGCCCCGGCATCTCAGAGGCGAGTCAGTAAGATGGGGTAGTGCAAGGGGGAGCCATAGGAATTAATTAGGATGGTAATTAATTAAGATCACTGATGGGTGGGGCTGGGCAGGTGCTTTCCCTGCAGAATAACCCTGCTGGGGGGGATTTCTGCCCCCAGCCCCCGGCCCAGCCCTGGGGCTGCCCCTGCCCCGTGTCCCCCCACCTTGGGAAGGGCTCTGGGGACCCTCCTGGTGGTGCTCAGCACCTGCACCGAGCTGACCCAGGGCCTCTTGACAGCTTCTGGAGGGGGAACATAAATCTTTCAAGGCTGCAAATGTCTTTTTCTTTTCTTTTTTTTTTTTTTTTGCTTTCCATTCTGGGTGAGGAAAATGGATTTTTTTTTGCAACTCCCTTCAATGTCACTGGTAGCGGGAGACGCTGTTGGTACACCACAGACCCCCTCGCTGCCCAGCCGAGCGGAAACTTGCTGCCTTCCCCTGCGTGGCCTTTGGATGCTTTTTCTTTTCTTCGCTGCCTCGTTTGTTTGGGAACATTTGCAGCACCTCCACTGCAGGGCTCCCCTGAGCGGGGGGGAAAATCCAAGGGTCACAGGCAGCTCCAAAAGGGGACAGATCATAGAATCATAGAATCATAGAATATCCTGAGTTGGAAGGGACCCTTAAGGATCATCAAGTCCAACTCTTGACACCGCACAGGTCTACCCAAAAGTTCAGACCATGTGACTAAGTGCACAGTCCAATCTCTTCTTAAATTCAGCCAGGCTCGGTGCAGTGACCACTTCCCTGGGGAGCCTGTTCCAGTGTGCAACCACCCTCTCTGTGAAGAACCCCCTCCTGACGTCCAGCCTAAATTTCCCCTGCCTCAGCTTAACCCCGTTCCCGCGGGTCCTGTCACTAGTGTTAATGGAGAAAAGGTCTCCTGCCTCTCGACACCCCCTTACAAGGAAGTTGTAGACTGTGATGAGGTCTCCCCTCAGTCTCCTCTTCTCCAGGCTGAACAGGCCCAGTGACCTCAGCCGTTCCTCGTACGTCTTCCCCTCCAGGCCTTTCACCATCTTCGTAGCCCTCCTCTGGACACTTTCCAACAGTTTCATGTCCTTTTTATACTGTGGTGCCCAGAACTGCACACAGTACTCGAGGTGAGGCCGCACCAGCGCAGAGTAGAGCGGGACAATCACCTCCCTTGACCTACTAGCGATGCCGTGCTTGATGCACCCCAGGACACGGTTGGCCCTCCTGGCTGCCAGGGCACACTGCTGGCTCATATTCAACTTGCTGTCTACCATGACCCCCAGATCCCTCTCTTCTAGGCTGCTCTCCAGCGTCTCATCGCCCAGTCTGTACATGCAGCCAGGGTTTCCCCGTCCCAGGTGCAGGACCCTGGTGGCTGCATTGTTCTTTTTGGGTTGTTCTCTGCATGCTCTGATGCTGTGAAGTCGGTGATTTCACACTGGGTGATGCCTGGGTGATGTGGAGAGGGAATTGTGCAGCTTTGGTGCCACGCTGTCCCCTGGGCCAGCTCTGGGCTCCCGTGCTGCAGCCCATAACAGCCACCAAGCACAGCTCCTCTGCTCCGAGATGTGCATTAAAAAGATGCTGTGAAGTTAAAATTAAATCATCTGCTGCCGGGCTCGCAGACCGGGGCTGAAACCCGGGGAGGCACCAGGGAAAGGGCAGAGGAAAGCTGGCAAAGGGGGTGCACCCGTGCTGATTTGGGCATCCCCCGCAGACAGTGAGCAGGGCTGAGGCAAAGAGAGGTGACAAAGGCCACCCTGCCTGCCGGTGGCAGGGTCTCAGCCTCTTCTCCTGCCTCTCGCAGAGCCCTCAGGGCTGTTGGAGCCTGCAAAGCGTGGGCACGGGGCGCTGGAGCAGGCGGGGAGCAGGCAGCGGGCAGCAGCTCGCAGTGGAGCTGAGTGCAGGGAGCCTGCGGTCTTCAGCTGAGTTATGGGAACGCATAAAGGGAGATGTTATTTGAAAGCTCTGGATCACCGTGCATATTTTTTATTCCTTTTTTCCTTTTGGCCTGTGGCTCAAAGCTGCAGTGAAATGTGGATATGGATCTGGCAGCCGCCAGCACATGAGACGTGGTGGTGCTGGGTGCATTGCTCAGATGGCCTCTGGGAGGGTGGGGGAGCCTCTCCCTCCGTGCCCAGCTCCAAGAAGGGATGTGATTGCCCATCAGACCTCAGCTTGGTCCAAAAAGGCTGTGCTGGGACCCCCCCTGGATGGATTCCCCCCAAAAAAGTTGTTGGGGCCCTTTCTGCTGTGGACCAGCCCCACGTCCAGCCCTGTTTGTGGGATGGATGCAAAGGGTGCATCAGGCACAGCACTGAAGACATCGGGGGCTTAATTGAGACGTGAACACCTTTTAGCCAAATACTGAATCATCTTTGGCCAGATACTGTCAAGGTCACAAGTGCTCCGCTCAGAAATCGCTGAGCTCTGAAAGAAACCCTTGCCAGAGGTCTGAACCGCCGGCTTTTTCCATGAAACCTTTAGCCTTTCCCTCCTGGCCCCTAAGAGACAGCCCGTAACAGGTCCCAGGGGAAAACAGCCCCTTTCTCCTGATTGTTGCCCATCTTTTCTTCCACACCCCAGCTTTCTGGGGGGCTTTCTTTGCTTTTCAACACCTCCTGCATGCTGAGCAGTGAAGGATGCTCTGCTGAGCCCGGCGCTGTCACCGTGCCGGACCCCAGCGCTGTGCGGGCAGCTCCAGCTCCTTTTTCCCAACACCCCCAGCCCCAAACCTGGCTGGGCAGGAGGGTGGATAAAACCCCAACCTTTCACACACCCCCCAGTCCAAAATCACAGCCTCCCCTGAGCCCAGCGGGGCTGCCGAAGGGGTTAATCCACTTTGTGCACAACCAGATGGGAAAATGGTTCCCTCTAATGCTGCTAAATAGGCTCCTGAAAAATGCATGGCCCTAAGTGGTCTTGTAGGGCTTTCCCCCCCCCCGGGGAGGGTTGGGACAAGCTGCAGAAGCAGAGCTGGGGAGGGGAACAGCCCAAATCCCTAAGGGGGGGGCTGCTAATGGCACCAAGCAAAGGGTTTTGTGGGGTTGGGCTCCAGATGGGACCAGGTGCCCCCGGGACAGCAGCGTGGCCATTAGCGGGGTGGCCATGGATGAATTAGCAGCTGCTGTGTCCTGATCCCACTGGACACACGAGCTGGGCAGGCACTGGGGGAGGGTTGGGGGGGTTTTGAGGGGGAGAACAGGGCTGCAGTGCCCCCCTGGGGCTGTGTTGGATGCCTCATTGCTCGCAATTAGCAGCTCCAGCATCCCCACTTATTGGGGTCCCCGGGAACAAACACCTCTGCGGTCACTGAAAACCCTTTGCAGGGGACGGGGTGGTGTCGGGGGGGAGATCCCACGAGGCTGAGGGTGCTGAGCTGCTCTCAGGCCTTCTCCCAGCTCTTCCCAGTCCCCGCTGAGCACAGTTGTGACAGGTCCAGTGAAGGGGAAAGGGAAGCCCTGCTCGCCGCCGGGGCCTCTCGCTGCTCAGCTGGCGACCGCCCCGTCCCCAAACCTGTCCCCGTCCCCACGGGGCCAGGCAGGTGGCAGAGGGGGACACCGAGCCGTGGGTCTTTTTTCTCTTCATCCCCACCAAGCATCCTTTTTCTTGCAGTTCCTCGCTGGACCCATCCTAACGATGGCCAAAATCCCCTGGGGGGCACGTGGAGAAGCAGGGCTGGGGTCGCTGTGACATGGGGGGGTGTGGGTTTGGGGGACACGGGGTGGCACCCCCTGGGTGGGACGGCCAGGAGCGAGTGCTCAGTGCTTTGGGGACGGGTGGGAGCTGACAGAGCCCTGAGCTCATCCCCACAGCACCGCCAAGGGCAGCCCTAAATCCTCCCCCACCCCATACAGCCCTTATCTGATTAGGGACCGGGGGAGCCTCCGGAAAATTGACCTGCCTGAGCCAGCGAGGGGGGACTGGGGAAGCAGAGCAAATGGGCTCCTCTCCTCCTCTTAAGTGCTTTTCGCTGTCTGTCTTTCCTGCTTGGCCAGAGAGGCAGGGAAAGGGGGGGGAGAGGGAGGGCAACGCGGGTTGTGATGGGTTGGTGTCCCCCCGCGGGAGCGTGGGGACAGGTGATGGGGACAGTGCCCCGTCCTGGGGACACGCTGCCATGCATGTCCCAAATAGGATCACGTCCCCTGACAATATAGGGGGAAGGAGCTGGAAAAGAAGGGATCCTGCACTGGTTTCCTATATATATATGTATATGGTGATGGGGTCTGGGTAGGCAGAGGCAGGGATTCCCTGACAGCAGGTCCCTTTCTGGGCTGGGGTCGCTCACACCCGCCCCAAATCCCCACTGATTGCAGCTTCTGCTCACCTCTTGGCCATCGAAGCCTTGTTATTTGATTTAGGGGATGCAAATCCCCTTTCCCTCTCCGAGGTGACAACAAAATGACACCAAACACGGGCTGGTCCCCACCTGGGGCTGTCCCTGGTATCCAGCACCACCCCGCGCCGTGCCTCCCCCCACAGCCCAGCGCTGATTTCGGTCGAATCTCTGCCAGGGTTTGTCTTTGGGGGAAAAAAAGAAATAAAAGAAAACAAAGAACAGGGAAAGAAAAGAAAATCTATTGCTGGCCTTGCCGGCTGCCAAGATAACCGCCCCCTCCTCTGTAGCTGCTGTAATTAGGTGCGTGAATCCCCAGCACGGGGAAACGCGGCGCTCGTGGGTTTTCTGCGTGGATGTGGGGCTGCCTCCATCCATACGGGGCACTGCACCGTGTGCTCATGCCAGAATTACCCCATGGGGTGAAAATTTGGGGAAGGAAAGGGGAATAAACGAGCGGTGGTCTGTTGAAACCTTCCCTTTCAAAGCAGCCACTCCGCGGGGTTTTCCACCCATGGGGCCGCTTCATTCCCCCATGCGGAGCCCCAACAACTTTGGTAATGCTGACTTGTTATGGCAGATGAAATATTAAAGGGCTATGATATAGCCCGAAATTAATATTTCAGCAGAATGTAAAAGGAGAGGCAAAGACGAATCCAAACAGTAAAGCTGAAATGAAATGTTTTTATCTCGCAAGACCAAAATGGCTTGGCACTCCGGCTTTGATTCGCCCTTCCCTTACTTTTATATGCTATTAAAACATTTATTGGAATAGTATAAATAGTGCTTCTGATACCCTGTGTGCCATTACGCTGTTTGGGGTACAGCCTAAACAATTTGTGGGCCATGGGGCGAGCTCTGGGCTCAGCAGCCCTCGTGGCAAAATGGGGTGGAAGCAAAGCTTTGGGGACGGCCACCAGCACTGCCTTGTCCCCCGGCATCCCGCTGTAGCTCTTCTCCCTGTTATCCCATGTTCTGGGACTGGTTATATATGGTTTTAGGGTTTCTGCCTCCTGTTGCCCTCCCTCTCCCTCTCAACCCTATGTCCTGTAAGAGAATGAACCCATCTGTGCCCATTTCCTGCTTTTCCCACCCATTTTGCTCTGCGAGCATCACCCCAGTGACACGGCGAGCTGTGGGGTGGCCATGGGGAGCGGTGCCAGGGACGGTCCCCAAGCTGATCCCATTGCTGGTGATCCCAGCAGGCTCCTTTCCCACTCTCCACCACTTCATGGCCAAAACCTGCAGGATCTTTGTGCCCTCTGCTTAATTTGTATGGGATCAGCCAAGGCTCGCCCCGACCCGGGGAAGAGGAGTGGGACAGAGCCATGGATGCCCGTAGGGAGCCACAGCCACGTGGTGACACGAACCCCAGGGGACAAACCCAAACCCCCAGCTGGACAAGGAGTTACAATAAAAGCCTTTTTTTCCCTTTTTCTTTAGAAATAATAACATAAAATGAATTTATGGCAATTACGGGATTTCTATATTTATGTCATTATCAGAACTATATAAGGAAAGTTGGCTGATATGAATGTATTTCGGGTGCTGCTTCCAAGGGGGAGGGCATTGCTATGTATTTTTAATCACGTTCCAGGCTCATTAATCCCCCACCCACGCAGAATTGGCTGTGGGGCCGGCTCCGAGTGCTCTGGCCACTAGTAGGGTGGCTGCTTTTAGGGTGAGGAACTCCCCTGCCTGCAGTGATCCTGGCTGAGAAATAGTCACAAAGTGAGAGGTTTTGGCTGAGGCTTTATTCCTTATTATTCCCTTATTATTTTTTTTTTTGTTTGATTTTTTTTTTTCTCTCTTTTATAGGCAATCTATCGGTTTTGGAGGCTCTTTGGGGTCAGAGCCTGAAAAATAGCAGCCCGTGGTGTCCCCCTAAGTGCAAACCCCACCCCTGGCCCTTCGCTTTTCTGTTAAATCCCTACAAAAGGACGGGGTTGGCATCCCTGTGCCTCGGCCCCGTGCAACACCTCTGCAGCTCCCACAGGGATTAGGGCCGGATTAGCGTCCGCCGGCCGCTGTTATCCCGGCGATTAGTGCTGCCCCGGGATTAACGGCAGGTGAAATGCGGGCCGGGGATTAACGGGGCCGTCCCACGCGGATGCTTTCAGAAATGCTTTCGCTTGGGGTTTGCTCCTGCTGCCGGCTGGGTTTGGGATGGGGGAGCACGGCCGGGATGTCCCCGTGCACGGGGAGCAGCGGGGCCGCGATGCCCCCTGACATGATAGCCTCAGCCCAACGCTTTGGTCCTCACCCAAAGCACCGGGATCGCAGCCACCTGCCCTTACCCACCCCAACCCCTCCGCCTGCCAACCCGGAGCCATAAATAAAAGCCAGGCGGGGTGAAAATACAGATTTCTGTACCAGCTGAAAAATATCCCGGCGGCGGTGCCAAGAACCTGCCAGAGGCAGGGAGCACGGGAGCACCCTGCTTTCAAAGCCCTCGTCTAGCAGCGGGGAAATGTTCCCGTGATGGGTGTTATGGGATGCGTGGTGCTGACACCGGCCCCGATTCCCTGCCCCGGGGCCAGGTTTGGAGTGGGGAAACTGAGGCTGCGCCCCGGGGACGGGCTGAAGGGATGAATCACGGCCGTGCCACCGCCTCTCCCCGCGTCCCCGGGGACTGCAGCCCGTGAGTCAGCCCTCCCCTGCCCAAAGCAATCGGGAGAGTGGTTTATAAATCACGGGATTTTTCTGAAAACCAGCGGCCGTCGCCTGCCTGCTGGGGCCGGACCCCTCGCCGCAGCCGCCGGGCGTTTTGGGGACGCTGGACACCGTGCTCTGCCCTCCCGGAGGGGTCCTGGGGTGGGTTTTGGGGCAGAGCTCCCCCCCAACATGGTCCCAGCAAGGGGTGGCCTCCTCCTGGCACCCTGCATGGCTTGCAAAGCCTCCTGGCAGCACCCAAAGGTGCTGGGTGCTCTGGGGGTGGGTTGGGGTCCGTCCTCCCCCCGTGGTGCTGCCGCTCGCCATCACACCCAGCGGGCCCTTCTCAGGGGCTCCTTCGCCTTCTGTCGCCGCTCAAGGTCAATCCCATTAATTGCCGTGAATTATTTTGGCATTAATGGAGATGTCTTATGCACTTCCCCTATCAATGAGGCTTCCAGGATGAACACGCTGGCCAATATTTCCTGGTGAAGGCAGAAAGGAAAATATATGGCAGGGGAGCAGGAAGGGCCATGGGGGGAGCTCAGGGGGGGTGGCAGAGGAAAGGAAATGTGGGGAGGGGGCACGGGAGCCACGTGGGGGGGTGATGGGGGGACATCTGGCCTGCTCTGTGTGTCTCCAGCCCCGTGTTGCCGGGATGGGGCAGGGGGGGAAGATTTGGGGTCCCCTGGGTGCAGCCTCAGCATCGCCACCCTCTGCTGCCGGGGGGCTGGGGGTGCCGGACCCCCTCCCTGCCCTCATTTTTGGTGGAAGCCCAACTCGGGGTGGTGCTGGGGGACCGGAGCTTGGACATTCCTGCTCGGCACCATGAGGGGAGCGCGGTGTTCCCCAGGTGTGCTGGTGGTGGTGTTCCCCAAAATCCCATTCCCCCCCCCACACCCCAGCCGATGGGGAAGGACCCCAAAACCCCCCCAAATGGCTATGGGGAGGTGGGAAGCAGCCAAGCCCGGCTGCCTCCCTCCACCCTGGGGTGCCAAATGTCCCCCCCCGGTGCTCTGCGCCCCCCACCCCTCTCCCCACGCCCTCATCCCCCATCCCACAGCTTGCCCTATTCTTTTCTCCTATAGCAGGAGGGAAGGGAGGGGAGGGCAGTGCTGACCCCACAGCCCCCCCAGGCTGCACCCATGGGTGCTGGAGGGTGGGATGGAGACCGGCTGGGAGGCTGCTTGGGGAAGATGGTGGGGGGGGGGGTCGGGAAAAAAGGGGGCTGCGTTGCATCCGCTCTGCTGCCGAGGAGGGGGAGGAGGAAGAGGAGGAGGAGGAGGAGGAGGAGGAGGAGGAGGAGGAAGGCGCCTCCCCCTGCCTCCCTCCCCGCTCTGACCCCCCCCGGGAGCCCGATGCGGCTCCGGCCGGGCGAGCGGCCACGGGAGCGCCCAGCAGCGGGGCCCCCCCCCCCGGGCACCGGGGGGTCCAGAGACAGGGGGGGCGGGGGGGGCCGAGGAGCAGAGCCCCCCCCCCCATTCCCACCTCCTCCCGCCCCCCCTTTTCGCCTTTATTTACCAACAGCGGCGGGGCACCCCCCTCTTTAAACCGGGGGGGGGGGGACGACGGAGGAGGCGGGGACCCCCCCTCGTTGCCGTGCTCATGGCCGGGTCCCCCCGCTTCCAGCCCTCGCGGGGGGGCAGCGGCTGAGCCCCGCCCCCCCCCCCCCCTCCAGGCTCCGCTCCCCCCAAACTTTGCCTTCGGATGCGGGGACTCCGCCGAGCTGCTCCTGATTAATTGCATCTGCCTCGGATTAATTATTCACCCTCCTGCTGCTTTTTTTTTTTTTTTTTTTCCTGTTATCGTCGTTTTTTATTATTTTTTATTTTATTTTTTTTTCCTCGGGGGGAGCGCTTTCATTCCGATTTTTTTGGGGGGGAAAAAGGCGCTTGGAGACGATATAAAGATTTTTTTTTATTATTATTGTGCAGGGAGAGAAGAGGGGGGGGCTGGCGACTTGCTAGCCCTGCAGCATCATCCTTCATCGGCGCAGCTTTGATTCTATTATTTTATTTTTTTATTCCTTAGAGGGGGGGGCACACGTGCTCTTCTCCCCCCCCTGGATCCCGAGGAGGAAGAGGAGGAGGAGGAGGAAGAGGAGGGGGGGGGGGGGGACCCACCCGGCTCGGCGCGCCCCCGCTCGCCCTGCAGGCACCGGGGGGGTTGCGGCAGGATTGGGGTGCGGGGCCGGGGCTGGGGTGCTGTGCCCTGTGAGCTGGGGGGGCACCGAGCCCCCTAACCCCAACCTGGTGTCCCCCCCCTCCCCAAATTCCCCCGTTGGCTGCTGCCGCCGGCTCGCACGTGGTTGGATTTAGGGGATTTCTGCGGGTATCTCTATATTATTTTTTTTTTTGGTGCCTGGCTTGGATTTTTATTTTATTTTAAAATTTTCTGCCACGGGGGGGTGGGGTGGGCTCGGGGCCTGGCTGCTCCTGCCGCTGCCCCCCCCTTCCCACCCCCCCCCCCACAATCTACATCTCGCTATGGGGTCCCCAAAGAAGATGCCCCCGGGGCTGGCCGCCCTGCTCTGCTGCCTGCTGCTCCCCGGTAAGTGCCGTGGGGGGGGGACACACGGGACGGGAACCTGCGGGGGGTGCTTGGCTTTGTGTCCCTGGGGGGGCTCCCCCAGCCCCTGCCTCTCTCTGCCTTAAAACCCCCCCGCAGCCGCTGCCTCCCCTCTCCCTCTGCGCCCCCCTCCCCAAGATGAAATGGGTGAAGATCGGAGTTTTTTTCCTGCTTTAATCAAACGACAGCTTCACCGGGCTGTCTGCTCGGCTGGGGAGAAGGGGGTCGCCCCCCCCTTTTATCCCCAAAGCCCCCCCCTTTTTCCCCAAAGCCCCCCCTGCCCTGGCCTCCCCAACGCTTTCTCCTCCTCGTGGGCATCTCTTTGGGTTGGGGTGCGGCGATGGGGGCACAGCCTCTCCCCCTGCTTCTTCCTCACCCCTTTCCCCACCCTAAAAAAAATAAGGATTTGGGGTCGGGGGGGTCCCAGCCGGTGCTGCTGCCCCCTCCCTGCCTGAGGCCTGGGCAGGGGGGGCCCCGCTGCCTGCGCTCACTTTCCCTGAGTTGCATTTCAATCGCTGCTGTCACCCTGCCCGCGACATCCCAGCCCTGGGGATGGTGGCACCTGCTGCAGGGGGCTTTTTTTTTTTTTGAGGGGGGGGGCTTTTTTGGGGTAAAAGGGACCCCTGCCAATGCACCTTCCGCAGCGCCTTTCCCCGGTGGTTACGCAGAAAGTGGGGGGCTGCTGGTGTCTGGGGGTGCCGTGTGTACCCCTCGTCCAGCTGGGGGTTTTGGGGTGCCCCCAGGGGTTGGGGCTGTGCCGCCAGAGCCGGGGGGGGGGGTCTCAGGACCACGTCCCAGCAGCTCATGGATGAAGCACTGGGGGGGGGGGGGGCTTGGGCAGGGCTCCTGAGCATCTGCAGCCCCCCGAGGCTCTCGGAGGAGCTTGGGGAGCTGTTTACCCACAGCAGAAAAATGATAATAATTAAAAAAAAATACATTATATATAAAGAGGTGGGGTGCTGAGAGTGCTGCAGGGGGCAGCCAGGGTTTATTTTTCCCCTGACACCCCCCCAGCTCCCCCCAGAGCAGCAGGAGCAGCGATGCTCCCGGTGCAGCACCCGCAGCACGGCGCTGCCTCGCTGGGCACCGCAACTTTACCCAGGGGCTGGGGGTGCTGGGACCCCCCTGTGTCCCCCCCCCAAAGGGACCCCAGGAGCGGGTGCAGACCCACGGTGCTTCCCCGGGCACTGGCTTTTTCGGGACCAACAGGTAATGGGGTTGGCAGCCGGCGGGGGAAACGTGCTCGTCCTCCTTTCCTCCTTCCTTCCCTGCCTTGAATTTGCCTTTAGGAGCTGCGGGCGGCTGGCTCGGCGTTTCCCCGTGGGGGGGGGGAACCACGGCAGGTGTCTGCCAGCCCCGCTGGGGGATAAACGCTCGGAGACATCGGGGGAAATCTCCTGGCTTCGCCAGGGTTTTGGGGCATGGGGCTGGATGTGGCCCCTGCTTCCCCAGCCCCTCCTGGGGGGGTTTATTTGGAGCCCCCCCCCAGCTAGGAGCAGGCAGCGGGGTGGGTCAGGCTTTGGGTTTATGGCAGGACAGGGTTTGAGCCCCTGGGCTGGGGGATGCGATGGGTTGGGGGGTCCCCAGCAGGAGGGGGGGTGCCTGGTGCTGTGGTGGGGGGGCTGGAGCCAGGCTGGTGGCAGGGAGTGCTGGGGCTGGCACGGGGCTGCTGCCAATGGGGCTGGCTTTATGGGACCCCCAGAACCCCCTCCCCACTCTCCATTCCTCCTGCCCACCCGGCCTCACCCAGCCCGTTAAGGGATGGGGCGGATTTCCCAGCCCCAGCACCCCAAAATCAGACCCCCCCCCCCCCCATGCACCGGTGGGTGAGGGTGGCCCCAGGGGCCACCGGGACCCTTGCAAGGCACCTGCCATGGGTTTGGGGATCATTTTGGGATGTGAGCTGTCCTCGCCAGCCCCTTTGGACTTTTCTGGACAGCTGAAGGTCTTGGAGGGAGCCACAAAAAGCGGCCAAAAGCTCCAAATTTCCTCGGCCTTCCTTAGGAATCGCTCCGGCTGCCTGCTGGGCTCAGCCCCTGGCTACGCGTCGCCCTTTTCTGCCACCCGAGGATGCTTTTTTTCCCCGTTTCCTTTTTAATTTCTTTCTTTTTCTTTTTAATATCGACCCTCGGCGGCAGCTTCACCCCACTTTGTGCTTCTCTGCAGCTCCGGGAGCCCCCCGGGAGCCCCCACTTGGCTGCGGCCCCGCACCAGCTGCTGGCAGAGAGGGGATTTTGGCATCCCTGCACCCCGGGCTGGGGTGGCCCCGGGGCTGTGCGAGGGTTTTCCGGAGGGACGGAGCTCGGGTGCTGGGCACGGCGGAGCTGCAGAGCTGGAAGAGCCCTTTTGGGATGTGGTACAGTGGGGGTTCACCTGTTGGCTTGTTTGGGTGGGTTTGGGGTCAGCCCCTGTGTCCTCTCCCTGCTGCTCGCTGAGGCTCGGCCCCGCTGCCTGCCTCAGTTTCCCCTCCCGTGGAGGTGGAGATGTGGGGTTATTTGGTGTCCCCGTGCAAGGCAGGCCTGGCTTTCCAGCTGGCGTAATGCCGCTTGTTTGCTCTCCTGAGGAGTGTGGGATAAAAATAAAGGGGGACCCCACAGCCGTGCCGTGGAGGGGCACTAACCGGAGCGAAGGGGTCCCCACACGGTGCTGCTGTCACTGGGGCCACCAGGGGTGGGGCTGGGACCATATCCCTCTCCCTACATCTCCCCCCCTTAATTCCCAGTGGGACCGAGCCCCGTGTGTAGGGCTGGGGATGTAGGATGACCAGGAGAGCTCCAGCCAGTGCACCCCAACCCCAGCGGGGTGCGGATCACCTCCCGGCCCCATTTCGGCTCCGAGCATCCCCTGCCTTGGGGATTTTTCAGGCCAGCAGGTGGAGATGTGCCATAACTCGCTGCCGGAATGGGGAAAACGCACCCGGCGTTTGCTCATTTACCGGGTCCCGGGCACAAGGCTGGGTCTCAGGGGCTCAGCACCCTCAGCACCAGCCCCAAGCAGATGGGGGCCGGCAGCACCTCACCCTCCTGGTGGGGCACAGGGCAGGACGTGGCCCCCGAGCCGGGCTGAACCAGGCAGGAAGGGGTCACACGAGGGCACCTCGGAGCCAAAATTCTGTCTTCCAGCTCCAGGGTGCCCTTAGGTGACCCCGGCTCTTCCCTGCTGCCTTTTTTTCCCCTCGGGTTCCTAATGGGGTTTAGACCCCATTAGGGGTGGGGTTGCTGCCAGCTGGTTCGGCAGCCCAGCAACAAGTTGCTCCTTTTCAGGTTTGTCCCTGGGTGCTCGGAGAGGTGCCTCGAAACCCTCAGCTGGGGCTGTGCTTGCCTGTGTGTGCAGGATGAGCAGGAGCTGGCACATGAATCGCCCCAAAATTTTGGGACCAAGCTCCCCCTGCTGCACCACCCAGGGAAACTGAGGCAGGGCACCGGGTAGACGCAACCCCACAGCAGTACGTTGCACAGAGATGCTACTTAATTCACCCCACCGTGGCCAGCTGCTGTGGTCCCTCCTTTCTAAACCTGTTTCCTAAAAAAAAAAAAAAAAAAAATAAGGGAAGGAAAGGAAAAAAACAACCCAGCCCCAGTGGAGCATCCTCGGATGTTGTGCGGGCGCAGCCACCTGCCTGTCCCCATCCATCCCATGGCTTCTGGCGGTAGGGAGGAGGCAGGAAAAAAAAAATCCTGGAAAAAGCAGGGATTTAAAGGGCAAAGGAAGGGGTTCTTGCATGGCGTTACCCAATTTTTGGCTCTTTGCATCACCAGAGCAGCCCCAAAGGGGTGGCTGGAGGAATCGGTGCGTTCCTCTCCCGTGCGGCGCTCGTCGCCGAGCGAGCATCCCATCCATCTGGAAAAGGTCACTCTGGCTAATCTAATCAGCGTCTTTTATTATTAAATACAGGGCTCTGCTAACGAGCTGCCCCCCCGGGAGGGAGGAGGGGGCTCTGTGGCGCCGGGGCCGCGCTGCCTTTGGGGTGGGTTTTGCTCGCGGGGAGGTTGTAGGATGGCAGTGAGGGGACTGGTGCGTAACGGGGCAGGTCCTGGTGCTCGTCGCCGTCGGTAGAGGTGCTCTGAGCTCAGGGTTTTCCCTCAATTTGGGAGAAACGGGGTCCTCAGAGCTGCTCCGAGCTCACGTTTTGCCTTCAGACTGGGAGAAATGGGGTCCTCCAGCTAAAGCTGATGGCAGCCCAGGTTGCCTGCTGCCAGAGGAAGGCAAAAACACGGGGTTTTGGGATTGAGTGACTGGGCTTTTTCCCCAAAAGGTGTCGGGTTTGTGCTGCTGCTCTCACCGTGCCCGGTCCCTGCCTTTCCCCAGCTACTGGTTGCTGCTCCCAGCCCCGTCCCTCCCCGCAGCGCCGGGTCAGAAGCCCACGGCTCGCTGCCGTCTCCTCCCCGGGAGGATGCTGCCATCAAGGCACTTCTCTTTTCCTCCCTGGTCTCCTTCCGTCTCCTGCTGGCCAGCATTTTCCCCTTGCTTGTGCAATATTTGCCGTCCTGGATTTTTCAATAGCTCTGCTGAAAGCCCGGGGTCTCGGGTGCTTTGTGTTCCAGCCCTGCAAGGGTTACGGGGGCAGGTTGTGCTGTCGTGCTGCCTTGCGGGGCTGACAAAAGTTGTTCTGCTTTTGGGGCTTTCCCTCTGCTCTCGGGGTGTTTTGTGTCAATGCTGGACCCCATCCTGGTTCCTTCATGGCTTGTTTTGTGCCTCTTGCTGCATCCTGCTCCGGCTCAGCACTGCCCTGCACAGAGGAGAATGAATCGGTGCTGCATTAGCCCAAAACGTGTCCCTTGGCACAACGGGGGGGACAGAGATGGGACAGGGGCTGTGAGCAGGACAGGTGGCTTTAGGGGGCTCACTGCCACCCCACACCGATGCTGTCTCACCGATGCTGTCTCAATCCCGGGCTCAGCAGCTGCTGGGTTTATCCATGGCACCCCCCCGCTGTGCTGCGTTTTGGAGCCCTGGGGGTGTTCCCGTGGACATTCATGCTCGGGCAATTCCTCGTCCTTTTTATTTTTCCTTTTTTTTTTTCTTTTTTTTTTTTTTTTTTTTCCCTCACCTTTTAATTCATTTCTTCATTTTTCTTCCTCCTCCGCAAAGGCCCTCTCCTCCCCGGCCCCTGGCCTGTCCCCTGACGTGATTTGTGGAAATTGCTCTAAAGTAGCTGCCACGTAAAAGCCTCGCCTGCTCTGGGAATTTATGGCAGGCTGCGCCTGAGCGCGGCACATCCCATTTAGCCCGTATTTATTTATTCCTTTAGGTTTCTTCTCCCCCCTCCCTTCCCTTTTAATAATTTCCTGGGGGAAATGCAGGGCTCAGCACTGCAGCCTGGGGTGCCCGGCGTGTGTTTTTCCAGCATTTTTTGGGGGGTTGCTTCTCCACAGGGGGTGCTGGGCTGTCACCCAGGGGTGCTGCTGTTGCCCAGGGGGCTGCTGCACCCCAGCAGCCACCACCATGCTCTCGTTGGGGGCTGGTGGTTGGAAGAGGTGTCCCCAGGTGAGATCTGGGAGGAGGATTTCTACGGATGCCCCCAGACACAGACATCCCTCTCCTTTTCCTCTGGGACCTGAAGGAAGGGAGAGCCATCAGCACAACCCTGTATTAGACAGCAGAGAATCCACCCTGAGCAGCAATACTGCCCCTAGTGAGACTCGACCCTCTTTTCCCAACCTCCACCCACCTGATTCCGACCCCAGGCTGCTTTTGGGAAGCCCTAACCCCACCAACCTCCCAGGACGAGCACTGGGGTCTCTCTCGCCACGGTGCCTCCCGGCCCCACCGCCTCCGTGGGGCAGCGCTGGGGGCTGCGGGTGGCCCAGGAGCTTCACAGCCCCCCCGTCACAGCATCCCCTCGGCCGTCTCACCGCCGTGAGCCGGGGGGAGGTGCCGGTACATTTGTAACAATTATTCACTTAATTGAGTTCCAATTAGCCAGGGCTGGAGATGGAGGCTCGCACCGCGTCGGCGGGCGCGGGGAGCTTGTTGTCTTTCATGTCGCCGAAAACAATTTCCAAGGCTCCGGCTGATGGGAAGCGTTTCCAGGCTTCCCACGAGGGCCGGGTTTCCCGATTCGGCTCGGGTTGTGCTGCGGGGGGGTTCCCCAGGCTGCATCGAGGCACAGAGCACCGGGGGGGGCTCCCCCTGCCATGCCCAAAGCTCCCCGTGCCGGGGCTGCGCCCGGGGTTTGGCACCACCGGGGCTGAAGGTTTGAGTCTTGGGTGGAGGTGGAGACCTCCATTCCCCTTTTTTATTGGGTTTTATGCTGTTTGGGGGTCAGACACAAATTGGATGGAGGTATAAGGTGGTGAGGGTCAGTGCCTGGGGGTGGATTTGGACATGGGGAGGTGGGCGTGAGCCTGGCTCCTGCCCAGGTCCCCCTTTAGCTGGAACATCCCAATCCTGGGACACCCAGATGTGGGGCAGCCCCGGTGTGTGGTGCTTGTGTCCCCACTTTGCAGTTGACCCTAATGGCCGTGGGGGTGAAGTATTGACCCGGGGGTGCTCATGCTGTAAGTTTTGGGGCTCCAAATCTTTAACTGGGATGCTTGGGGGCAGCGGGGTGGTTTCACGCTGCCTTGAAACGAAGTCACAGCTGGGACATCTGTGGGTGCCTTCATGGTGGGAGCACCCCGGGAGGCTCGGTGGGGTGCTGGAGATGAAGGCTGTGCCCTGGGAGCTGCCCTTTTTGGGGTCTCAGGGCCCATCCCACAGCTCTTTGACCACTGCTTAAACCCTGGAGCCTTTTTGTCCCCGAGGGTCACCAGGGAGTGCCGGAACTCCTCCAGAGAAGCACCAGCAGAGCTTCCAGGCAGCATGAAGCCCTCTGCAAGGGGTTGAGGAGGGCTTTTAGTGTGGTGTCAGCCCCATTCCTTGCATCGGGACAACCCCTGCAGCCTGCCCCGAGCGGGGGAGCTGGGCTGTGGGGGGACCAGGCTGGGGCACAGCCCCCACCTCCCTCCCCCAGTCTTATTTTCCCGTGTTTTTCTCTCTGTTTTTCCCCTGCTAAGTGGGGATATACGTGCTGGGAGCCCCCTGCTGCAGCCCGGGGGATAAGCCGGGATCAGGATCCCCCCCGGAGCGTGCCTAAAGCGATCCCTATGGCAGACAGCTGGGGCTGGGGCTAAGCCGGAGCTCAGCGCTGGGTATCGGTGCTGGGTGAGAGGAGGAGGAGGAGGAGGAGGCTCTTCAGCCTCAGGGCAGTGGGGATGGAGCTGGGTTTGAGGAACACTCCCCATGAGCCCCATTTGCTGGGGATTTGGGGTAAGAATGAAGGCAAGCAAGCCAGCAACCCCCACTAACCATAACCATGGCGGGTCTGTCTGTCTGACCCCAAGCAGGGAGGACAGAGCAGGGGATGCCCCTTGGGGATGGGATTATTTCACTGCCAGAGACCCCCAGAAGCATCAACCCCCTCGGCTGGGGGGGGGTCTCTTGACTGTAGGGCGGTGGGGTGGGGGCTGCCACGTCCCACACCGCTGTCCCCACGTGCCCTCGTGGCCATCCCCGGGTCCATCTGGTGACGTGGGGCACATCTGGCCGGGCAGATGTGGCTGCCGGGGGGGTCACTGCATGTTCCCACCTCCCTCTCTGCCCCCTTTCTCCCCCCTGTGGGTCGCAGCCCACCCTGGAGAGGGAGAGTGCGGGTCCCATCCTGCTGTGGCGCTGCGCAGGGGGGGATTTTAGCCAAGAGGCGGGGGGAGTCTGGGCAGCCCCCAGGCTGGTTGGGTGCAGAAATCTGCTTTTTGCTCGTGGTGCTGAGCCGTGAGGGTGGAAGGACCATATGGTCCTCTCTGCGCCAGCCTAATAAACCCGGCAATGCGGGTCAGGCGCAGCAAATCCCGTTAACCGGTGCGGGGCAGAGCCGGCAGCCGGGGCTTAACCCTTGTGTCCCCCCAAACCCAGCTGGAGGTGGGGGTGCCGGAGCTGCTGCCCCCCCAGGGGGGCTGCTGGAGACCAGGGCAGAGGGCTGGGCACAGCCCAGGGTGTCCTGAGCTGTAGGGTTTTCCTTCCTGCCACCCTTCTCTCCATCAGTTCTCCTTTCTGCTGCCCCAAATCCTTCTCTGCTGCCACCCCATGGCATGGGGCTGGGGTCAGAGCGTGGTGCTGGGCTCTGTGTGTGATGCCAGGGCTCGGTGCCACCCCAACTGTCCCCCTGCAGTGCACTCAGCATCGCCTGATGGTGCCCCTCGGTGCTGCCAGGAGCAGGTCTTTGGGTGGATTCCTCTGCGAAATGATCTAAACCTTCCCCAAACACCGGATTTTTTTAAGGAACAAAAATGACAACGGACAAAATTTGCACTCTTTCAGTGATTCAGTGTTTAACTTGAGCTTTTTTTTCCCTGGCTTCCAGTGCCTCATTTGCTCTCATGGGTATTTCATCCAACGTAGCTCTGACCTGGGGATTGTTTCTCAACTCCGCTTTCCAGCAAATAATCTCATGCCTTGGAAAAAAAAAATCCCTCTTGTTGAAACTCCTGGGAAAACACCAGGAATGGCAGGAGCATCCCTGGTTGTGTGGCCCAGGACCATGCCACAACCAGGGCAGTGGCCTCACCGGCAGTGCCACCGGGTCCCCAGCACCTGCCTGGCCCAGGGGACAAGCCGCATCCCGGGTGGTGCAGCTGTGGATGCCATCGGTACCCGTATCGAGCACTAAAGCTCCTTTTAGGAACTTTCCTAAGCCTTTTACGCCCCAAAACTCTACTGCAGTGAGGTCCTGGGTGGGTTACGGGGTCTCGACTCTGTCCCAAGCCTGTGTCTTCATGGGTCTGGCCACAGCAATGCTCCAGCTGGAGAAAACCCTGCTCTCATCCATCTGGAAGCATAAAATAAAAGGAAAGGGTGAGAGTTTTGGGGCAGCCCCCCCGGCACGCTTCTCTCCCCCATCGGAAGCACCCAGGCAGGTGCCGTGGCAGGGGCTGAGCCGTCACATCGGTGCCTCTCTCCGTCACATCAGAGCCTCTCGCCGCCCGTAATTTGGGTGCTGGCGGCTGCTGGGGCCGCTGGGGAGCGGCTGCAATCAGCGCCGGGCTGCGTGGCGGGGAGATGTGAGGGGGGGCCCGGGTGTCCTGGGAATTGCTGGCAGCAGCGGATCTGAAGACCTTGAGATGTCTTCCAGGCTCCTGCAGGAGAGGCCGGGTGTGCTGGGGATGGGTTCAGCTGGGAGATTCTGCTCCTGCTTCCACCCAGCCCAACGAGCGGGGCACCGGGGCCAATTTGCCCCAGGTCACTTGGGAGGGTTGGTGGCAGTGGGCCAGGCGTGTCCCCACGTGGTGTGACCTTCTCGGCTCCCTCCTGGTCCCCCACAAGCTACCAGCGTCGTTGTCACGTTGTACTGGGCCGTGTCCATGGCTGGTACAATTGGGGCTCACCAGCTGGACCTGCTGCTTGGTTAATGCTGGAGGAGCTCAGCGCCTGTTGTGCCATGCACCTGGGGGCTTTGCTGGGAGCTGGGGCTGCTTTGGGGGAAAAGTTTGGGGCTGGTTTGGGGGGTGAGTTCATAGCACGTGTCCCTGCTTGCCGGACACCCCATCCCATGCCGAGGGAGGCTGGAGCCCCCCCACCATTAATCACAGCGACCCCCGAGGTGCTGTGGGGTGCTCAGCAGGAAAAAAACCCAGCCTCACCCCCCTTGCGAGATGCCTGGGGGCTGCAGCACCGCCTTGTCCTCGCCATGGGGGCTCTGGGGGGCGATGCCGTGCACTAACCCCATCTCTCCATCCTCTTCGCAGCCCACGCCAAGGGTCCAGCCCCCAGCCTTGAGCCCGCCGAGCCCCCCGGCGCCGTGATGCTGCCGGTGAGCTACCGCCTGTCCAACACCCGCCTGGCCTTCTTCCTCAAGGAGGTGGGGGCCAGCCCCCCGGGCAACGGCAGCGCCCCGCTGCAGCGCTCCGAGCCCTTCGTCGTCTTCCAGACCAAGGAGCTGCCGGTGCTCAACGTCACCCTGGGACCCTTCAGCACGGGGCTGGTGCTGCCCAAGGAGCACCTGCAGCCCTCCAGCACCCTGGAGGTCCCCGACCGGCTGACGGTCAACTGGAAAGTGCGCGCCTTCATCATCCAACCCCGCCTGGTGGCCAGCCAGCCCGTGGTCCAAGTGCTCTTCTACGTGGCCGGCCGGGATTGGGACGACTTCGACGTGACCGACCGGCTGCCCTGCGTGCGGCTCCACGCTTTCCGCGACGCCCGCGAGATCAAGAGCTCGTGCCGGCTGCGGGGCAGCCTGGCCACCTGCCTGGTGCAGGCGGAGCTGCCCCGCGCCTGGTTCGGCCCCGGCGCCGTGCCCCTGGGCAGGAGGAAGAGCCCCGAGAGCGTGGAGGTGCCGGGAGAGAGCCAGCAAGCCGAGCTCTACTACACCCTGCACGCCCCCGACGGGGCCGGCCAGTGCCTTGGGGACACCTTATCGGCGTCGTCCCCTCGCCGGGGAGGTGCCGGGGGGGGCCAGGACCGAGGGTCCCACGCAGCACCCGCTGCTGCGCATCGGCAGCGTCAGCCTCCTGCAGGCGCCCCCCGCGCAGCCCATGCAGGAGCACCGGCTGGACGGCAACGTCTTCATCCGGCTGCCCGACAAGCCGCTGAAGCCCGGCGAGGTGCTGAGCATCCTCCTCTACCTGATGGCCAACTCCACGGTGGAGCATTTCACCCTCAGGTAGGGGCCCGACCCCGGGATCGGCCCCAAAAGCGGTGCCGTTTTGTAGGGGAGGGTTGGTTCGGTTGGGGTGGGGTGGAGGAAGGGGATGGGGAGGGTGCTTATGGGGTTTTGAAGGGTTTTGGGGATTTGCAATGGGGGTTTCACAGCATTGCTGCTGTGGTGTGGTGCTCCCCATTGCACTGGGGTAGGGGCTGTGCCAGCAGCAGTGGGATTTGCTCGCTGACACCTTGGGGATGAGATGCAACCTGGTTGTGGGGTCAGCAGGGGCTCTCCCTGTGCCCCCCTTATCCCAGAGCTGGGGCAGGAGGTGCTGAGCACCCCAGGATGGGGAGGTGCTTGGGGGCATCCTTAGGGACAAGGGGGTGTGATGGGGACAGGCTCAGCCCTCCGCTAACAGGGCTGCTGGCTGATGATCCCTATATCTAAAACTGTCCCCGTGGCAGGGCAGAGCTGGCACTTCTTGGAAGGAAAATTGAAGCGTGGGGGGCACGCGGGGCAGCTGTTCCTAAATCCCATCTGTGTGAGTTGGTAGTGAACAGCAACGAGCCCCTGGCGTAGGGGACACAGTGCTTGAGGCTCTCCTGTCCCTCACCTTGGGGCCAGGAGCCCAAATTCCTGCCGGAGGGGTGATGTGGGGGCAGCACCCCACGGCAAAGAGGGGCTCGGGTGGGCGCGTCCCCACCACAACGCCTCCACCACGGGTGATGTTTCCGAGAGCCGGGAGGAATTTGGGGTGCAAAATCCCCCTGCAGCCCCAGCAGGGCAGCTGGGGGGGGGTCGGATCCAGCCCCTGAGCGTGGCTACCCACAGGGTGAAGGCCAAGAAAGGCGTCAACCTGCTCAGCACCAAGTCGAGGAGCGTGCAGTGGCTGGTGAGCTCGGAGCTGCTGACGGGCGGCAAGCACTCCACCGCCACCGTCGACGTGGCCAGGGCGGAGGGCGCTGGGCCCAGGTAAGGGACCCTTACATCCACCCTCAGCCCCAGGGCAGCACCCGAGGGGTGATTTGGGGAAATCTGTGGGTTTTGGTCCAGAGCTGGTCTTCGCCTGGTTGGCAGCGGTGCCCCGTGGATGCTGGGGGGGGGTCAAGTGATGTGCTCCTAGGTCATCGGGATGATTTTGCAGCTGCATCCCCGTCTGAGCTGGAAGCACCCGGTTGTTTCAGGAGCTGGTGGGTACTTATAGGGGATTTTGAGGCTGAGTTGTGAAGCCATGGTGGATCCTGCAGTTTTGGTGGAAGTATTTTAATTTTTGTAAAAGTTTTGACACCACGGGAGGCAGAAGCTCCTTGCTGGTTGTCCTGATCCCTGCTGAGAGTCCCTCTGGGGAGGAAGGGGAGCTCTCCCCGGGCACGGCCCCCTCTGGTCCTTAAGGTCACATCTCCATCACCTGGTGTCTTTGGGGTCAGGGAGGCAAAAGCTTGGAGCTGGGTTAGAGCGAGCTGATGCTCTCGAGCCATGCTGGAAAATGCCAAAAGCAACCAGAGCAGAGGGACGTTGGAGCCCACAGCTGACATCGGTGTGTCCCCACAGCCACCATGGCACGTCCCCATGGCCACCAGCCGCCTTGTCCCCTGCTCGGACACCCTGTGCCCACCCCGGTGCCACCCCGGAGCCAGACTCAGGCTGGCGGGGGGGGCACCCAGTTCCCCTCCCCTTCCCCTGCCCCCTCCCTGCCTCTGCCGCCGACTCAAATCAGCCTTGAAAGGTTAGAGACGGGAGATGAATTTAAAGTGATTACAATCACCTTTTAGACAAACAACTCGATCAAATATTAACGTAATGGAAATGATGAATGACTCAACGCCGCAGCGCACTCCGGGCCCTGCGAGCACGAGCGGTTTGCCTCGGGGATGGCGAGGATCGGAGGGGACCCTGGAACTTTGGGGTGATATTGGCCAATTTGGGTTGTTTTGCGCCCCAGCAGCTGCCCCTGGAGTTGTGCCCCAGATCTGGGCAGCCTGGCTGTGCCGGGACGCCCAGCAGCAAGGAGCCCCTTCCCCTCCTTGTATATTTATGAGGGAGAAACCTGTGTCCAGCCTCCTCGGATAGATGGAGCCTTCCTGCTGCATGGCAGGATGACAGCGGGGCCGTTTTGGCTTTCCTCCTCCCCTTCGTCCCCCTGCTCCAGGGAGGTTCTGCCAGCTCTGAGCAGGGCTGTGTGGGCCCTGCGGTGTCTCCTGGGGAGGCTCCGTTTCTGGGGACCCTTGGGGAGCTTTGTTTCAGGGGGATTGGCCCAAACCCCAGCGCAGCCCATGTGTTGCCTCGTGGGATGCTCAGGGTTTGACCTTTGGATGCAGAAGCAGCCCATGGTGGTAAATGCAGCCCTGATTCCAGAATGATGGAGCCCAGGAGGTGAGGACAGAGCCTGTGGCCATTTGCTGTCCCCTCGTCCATGTTCCCGTCCCGTGGTTAGTGATGCTGGTCAGGTCCAGCACAGAGTGTTGATATAGCACCCAGGGGAGCTGGTTGAAGCTTTTCTCCCAAAGGGAATAAGCAGAAAAAAAATCAAATTCTCTTCCGTTTGTGTGGGTTTCCCTCGGAGCAGCCCCCCGGCTGTGTTTGGGCTGAGCACCGTGGTGGTGACCACCCCCGAAGGGACCCTCTGGAGATGCTCTGCATGGCTGGATGGGACCACCCATTGCCGGTCCCCCGGGGCACCCAGCTCACTGTATCCTACCTCCTGTCCCCCGCCAGGGACGGGGACACCTCCTCCGAGGTCATGCAGCTGGATTTCGAGATGGAGAACTTCACCAGCCAGTCGGTGACGCGCCGCATCATGTGGCACATCGACTACCGGGGCCGCAACCCCCCGCCCGACCTGGAGAAGGTCGTGACGGAGCTGACGGTCATCCAGAGGGACATCCGAGCCATCGTGCCCCTGGCCATGGTGAGTGGGGTGTGATGTTCCTCCAGCCCTCTTACTTAGCTCCTCTGGTTTGGTGTTGGAGATGGTTTGATGTCCCCCGAGGGATCTGTGGGCAGGGATGGGTGGCGATGTGTTCCCCTGTGCTCCTGGCTCTCCCACCAGCCCACCTGCCCCAAATCCCACCCCTGCAGCACTTATCCACCCATAAATCCCAGCCAGCTCTTCCCCAGGACTGCTGTAAGAGGGGGACCAGGCAGGATCTGGCCCTGGGGTTTGGTGCAGGACAGCGAGCCGCCCTGTTACAGGACGGTCCCCTTTGCGCCCCGTCCCCAGGACACGGAGATCATCAACACGGCCATCCTGACGGGCCGCACCGTGGCCATCCCCGTCAAGGTCATCGCCATCGAGCTGAGCGGCATCATCGTGGACGTCTCGGCCATGGTGGAGTGCAAGTCCAACAATGAAGACATCATCAAGGTGGGTGCGGGCGGTGAGGGATAACCCCACAAAGGAGCACACGTTGAGCCTCTCCCGGGGTTTCAGTCCCCGTGTGTCTCTCCCCGGCCCTATGGGGTGAAGGACGGGGCCCTTTGTCACCACAGGAGGCCATGGGTTGCTCTGGTGCTGCAGACAGCAGCAATAACTAAGGGTTATCGTGGCACTTAGTGCCCACAGGTAAAATATTGTCCCCTGGCAGTGCAAGCTGCACGTTTCCATCAGCGGCTTCACCTGCACCACCAGGCGATGTTCATCTCCTGTGCGGGCTGATGTGGGGTTGGGGCCGGGGTCTGGTCCTGGAGAGGCAGGAGGGGGCCAAGGAGGGGATCGGGGACGATGGGGGACAGCAGGAGGGATGGGGAGAGGAGCGAGATGGGCGGCGTGGGAGAGGGGCTGGGCTGTGAGTGCAGAGCATGGCGACAGCCCCCTGCTCCCCTCAGCTGACGAGGCAGCCTCCGTCCTCGAATCCAGCTACGGCTGTGCATTTTCCATCGCCGTACCCATTCATCCTTGTACATTTTTCTATCACTGTATGTATCCATCTCTCCGCCCGCCTGCATGATTCTATCCCCATACTCATCCATCCATCCATCCGTCCCCCCAGACACCTCCCCTTCTCCCAGCGGGGCAGGGGGTGACGGGCAGAGCCCTGGCCAGGCTGGGACCTGCTCTCTCCTGGGGTCCCCTGGGAGCCAGCAGCCCCACGGGCAGGTGACAGCCGGTGTCACCGACTGTTTACCCAAGTTCTCGAACAAAACCCCTATCCGTGCGATTTACCGTGCCGGCTCTAATTTATGGAGACCGGTCCTCCGCAGCGTGATAAAACACTGGAGCAATAATACACTTCAGGATGGACTCCAAGACACTTAAACTGTTTAATGTGCTGTCTTTCCACTCGTAAATCTATTTACACGCTGTCCCCAGACCTGGGGGGGAGCAGACACATGCACGCGAGCGGGGATGAATAATGCATGGAGCAGCCCTCCAGCCCCGCTCGCTCGCCATCCGGAGCCCCGCGCAATTTCTTGCTGAGTTATTCTGTGTTTGTGCTAGGGATTCGTTTCCGAGGGAGCTCTCGCTTCCCTGCTGAGATTGGGGAGTATGATTACGGTGCCAGGGCTATAAACCTGTTACATAAATCAAAGCTTACATGGTGGGATCTGCTATCTGTTACTGTAAATAATTTAGCGTCGGGGAGGAGCGGGGAAGGGATGCTTCTCCCCAGGCAGTGTGGCTCGCTGGGGGTTGATCTTGCGTGGAGTGGAAATGTTGTGGACCTGGTGGACATGGCAGTGAAGGTGCCACCCCTGAAGGCTGGTGGGTGAGAGCTGTCATCCTGACCCCTGCATGTGGTGACACAGGGAAAATCCCCGCGCTCTGCCCGGAGAGAAGGAGCTGCCATCCAAGGCAGCATGGAAATAATCCCCAGCCGTGGGGAAAACACGTGCCGAGGGATGTGCAAGGAGAGGAGATGCCACCTCTGCCTCTGAGCCTTCCTTAGGAGCCCACCACCCGCCCCTGCTTGAAGACCCTCCAGGAGCAAGTCACCTCATCGGGGCTGCAGCCCTGGGGACGTGGCCACCCCCAGGGACCCTGGATGGCCCCCTCTTTCTGCTCCCGAGGGCCTTGGAGGTGAATTATCCCCTTTATCCCATGCTTGAGGCCGTGCAGAAGTGGAGCTGGTGGCGTTTTGGCTCGGAGCCCAGGCAGACCTCAGCCTCTCGCTTCCCGACGCCTTGCTGCAAATCCGGGAAGTATCTCCCAACAAGCGTGCGCTTCATTTAGAAGCTAATCTGCAGTCACTCCATCATCAGGACAGGCCCGATGTGCTGGTACTTTTTGTTGTTGAATCTCCCCCGGTCCCCAACCAACTGAACAGCAAGTGGCCCCCAGAACGAGGTGCTGGGGGGGATTTATTAGGTAAGGCAACGTGAGCAGCAGCCCATCATATTTATTGTGATAAATGGCACAATATCTAGTGCTGGAGGATTCGCCCAAGAGCTCATCTTTATTCAAACACTGCCCTGCCAGAGCTGAGATTGTCTTTTCAGGCAGGCTGAGCTGGTACAAGAGCAAACCTTCCTGTATGGCCCTTCCCTCCCGCTGGCCATGGAGCGGATGCTTCCCCAGGAGCTCCAGGTGCAGCACCCCCACCATCCCCAGGGACCACGGGGCTGGGAAACACAAAGCTCCTGCAGCTGGATGGATGTACGCAGCCCAGGATATGGTGGGGAGGGAGGGATGCAGGGATGCTTCCTCCTGTGCTGGCAGCCAGCGTGCAGCATGGACTCAGTCCCTTATCAGCCATCCGAGAATCCACGTGGGACAGCAGCTTGGTGGAATTTGGATTTTCCGCACTGTTGAGGTGCTCAGCGCCACTGAGAAAGAATGACCGAGCTGCTGGCTGAGCAGAGATTTTTATTATTTTTTTTCCAGCAGCAAACAATTCGGGTGCAATTCCCAATGTTTTGGGGGAAGAGCTGGGTGCAGGGAATGCTGCAGACATGAGGTGGGAGCCCTCAGCCCTGCTGCCCCCAGTCCTTGCTGGGGATCCTTGGGGATGGTGCTGTTGACTCCGCTGCCCTGAGCAGAAGCACCGGAGATGCTTTAGTGGCATCCT